>NC_086444.1:496374263-496974263 GCF_028390025.1 Pseudophryne corroboree | reverse complement strand
TACCATACATGTCACAATAGGAAACTGTTTATCTTTTTAGCCAGCCATATGCTGATAACACTTTAGCAGAAACTACTGATAACATTTTAGGCACCCAATGTCTTGTTTATGTAAGGCTTCTTAACCGAGCTCAGTATTCATAGCACAAAAATGTTGCCAGATAAATATAGGAAAAGGTCATTGCCATTTTTTATTTGTTTTTTTTTACAATCTTGTTTTTCCAAAGACTTTCATAATGTAGAAATTGTATAAATGTCAGTGCACTTTACTGCTTATTGTGATTTATAACACTGACTCCATGTTGTTCTTGTCTTAGTGTTTTGCCTTAGAGTGCCTTGTGCATGACAGAAACTCTGATTTCTCAACAATATAACTATATTTAGTTATGGGTTATTTGCTTGAGTAGGATGTTTTAACCCCTTCACCCCTGTGGGATGTTTCATTTGTGTGCTGTGGCCATTTTTCAACATTTGTGCTGGTCACATTCCAACATCAATATCACTGATTTTTTTATGCAGTACCCACACACATTATAGCTGTTTTTTAATCTGAACACATTGTAGCTTTAGAAAATGCTATTTGTCTAACATGTCAAATAAAATTGAACCTAAATATCCCCAAAAAAAAAATTTTTATTGACATTTCTAGAAAGTGAACTAAAATCAAATGTGATTTCTACTTATCTATTTTACAAACACCACTGTATAAATACTTTGTGGTTCATGATTGGTATTTTCTTATAATATGCTAAAATAATATGGTGGGGGTTGGCTTTGTGTGACCGCCAGTCACCAAACTGACACCGGATCCTGGCAGTTAGATGGCCGTTGTGGGCGGGGGGGAGGCTTGGATATTGTTTGAAAGAGGGGACGACCCTCATTGACACAAGGGTGACCCTATGTATGTTTGTGTCAGGATGGGAGAGATATGTGGGAAACATAAGCACAAGGTGATATTGTGTTGTGATCACAACAGAGCAGCAGAAATAAACTGCTAAGGGAACCACATCATTTGAAAGAGGAAACTCACCCTTCTCCGCTGGCTTCCCATGCCCCTTTGCCCCTGAATATGCGCAAGTCATCTGGATCAGTGGGGAAAACGTCGTTTTGTAGTTTTTTGTACTGGTGCAAATCGCTGTGGAGGACAAGTGGTACTTATCCTTTGTAATTTTAATGTAAATTCTGGGGACGATCTAATCATTCTTCAGAACAAAGGCGTTCAAAAGAACACTATATGTAAGTTTTCATATTTTGCAGGAGGTTTGTCTCGAAAAGATCATTCCACGCCTGTATTCACATATATGCACCTGCTATTGTGCTTATATAAAGCGTGAGAATGAAATATGAGTCATTCTGAAATAATAAAGCCTTTATTTAGTTTAAGTAACTAAATTAAAACAAAGTTTTCATACTGGAAGTAAGATCTTGCTTGTCTTACATCATAATTCAAAATTCTGTGTTTGCTTTATTTTTAATAAACTGAAATAAATCTAAGCTACAAATTAAGAAGTGAGTCATATACCACATAGCTTGCTGTCTAAGAATGTAGTGGACCTCTTGTTGTTAACTCCATTTCTGTGATATCCTACACCTGGACTGTAAATAGGAATGTGTGATCAGTGTTGCCATCCATGACGCAACAGCAAAGAGGTGGCAACATAGCTCACCCCAAGATACCTGGAATAGCACCCTGCAGCCTGGAGAGCCACCCGCATGTCCTTAGGACACTACCGGAGCTCAGCTTCCAGGTCTAAGCATTATCTTCCATGATGACACCTTGATATCACAAGTGCAAGGGGTTGGGGTGTGTGGGGAGGCCAACCCAAAGCACATTAGTTCTCTACTATCATACTTTTCTACACTAAGGAATAAACTTTTCACAAAAAATGAAAGTGAAAGAACACTTGTTAGCAATAATAATCTATGTACCACTGTGACTTGCCACGTCTGTGTGCTACCCATTTGCAGGAGTGCATGCACCATGCGACCCTATGGGTCACAAGTATGTGTGCAGTGCATATGCATGTTTATGGACATACTAGTCACAGGAAACAACTTGCGTTTACCGTGGCTAGCAGCAAAGATAAGTGGGGACAGTCCTGTAAGTGCATAACAAGTTGGTCTTCTTCTAGGACAACACTCAATAGCACATTGATATGTGGACACAACTTTAGACTTTTAGTTTGGTTGAGACTGTTGTACCAACTACACAATCCCCTAATGTCTTTATACCCTACCCAAACAGCAGGATATATGATCAATCATTTAAAAAATGTATTCTCTGTTTGTAATAAATTGTATATTAAGTCATTAGCTAAGTGTAACTATAGAGGCTGTAATAGAGTAAATACATTAGAGACAAACAAATGTTTCTAAGCAAACCAGGCCAGCATGAAAATGAGTGTAACTTGGATGTTGAGAAGTTATAAATGTTAGCCCAAAAAATTGTTTGTCTATGTAATTGGTTATTCCCAGAACATGGGGCGGCAATTTGGTCATTGGGTCTTACATGCATTGTTTCTATTACCAGGCATTGCATTCCAGCGCACTACCATCTTTGCCACTGCAGTAGGGATGGTGGTGACATGTAGCAGATACTTATGGTGCAGACCTAGGGTTTCCCAAAGAAGGAATAGGTCAAGTTCACTTTTTCCCTTTGCATCTATTATCTGTTATTATTATTATTTTTTTTTGCATTTGATTCTTGCTCACTGGAATGGTAATTTCCATTGATAAGTGGCTATTTTCCATGCAGTACATCTAGTAGTAACTGTAGTGTATCTGTTGCACAATGAACTTGAATGGTCTGAGAACTAGTTTAGGGACACCATTGCACACTCCAGGTTATCTAAGTGTAAGACTGCAGAGCTTGGATTTAACTTATCGAAGTTCAATATCATACTCCTCAAAATCCTTAGTAAGGGAATGGTGTCCAAGTTTTAAGGGAATGGAGGTTGCTTTAACAAGTCATCCTCTGAGTCTCAGAGCCACTGAAGGGGGTGTACAGTAATGCCAGCATCCTTTGTATTCATCATTGTCTGCTGTTTCTTGGATGCCATATCAAGTAATACACAGGTGGTGTCTGCACCGAAAAAAAACTATTGTCCATTGTATTACAGGCCTGGATATATGCTAGTAACTAGTTGGTGTATTGTACTATTCTTCTCCCCAGTTACAGCAGTATTCTGAACTACACTCCACTTACTACATATTTTGATTAAAACAGTTAAGTTCACTCCCCAACATCAAGGATCCATATTTCTCTTGCATAATTAAATACACATATCCTCTATGTATAACTATTGTCCAGGTAAAATAACCGTTAAAAAGGCAAAAATGTGATAAAAAGTTTGATATAACGAGTCCCAGATCCCAAACACTAAAAACGTCTCTCTGTTCAAGGCACCTTATAGCGACAATGTCTTAATCAAATGGAAGAGAGACCATGTCTCATTGTACAACTTCTGTAAATATTTGAATAATGAAAAGAACATTAAGCTAACCTTCCAAAGCAGTAAGTCAATTTTTGGATTTGACTGTTTACATTGAGAACAATAAAATCACACAAAATCCTATGTAAAACCTATGGACTGTAACACATAAATTTCAATAGTAACCATCATTAAAATTATTACAGAGTTCTACCTATCACCAGATAGGTAGAAACTGTACTACGCATGAGGATAACACAGGGCTCAATTTAAAAAAAAAAGAACAGTTCAAGAAAAAGGAATATCAGAAAGTCCTGTGGAAAATTCTTTTTTTAAATGTTCAGTTCATGTGTATCACTCCTCCATCTTCATTGGCCACGCCCCATGTGGCATGTGGCCACACCCATTTTTGGTGCGCGCGCCTTCGGCATGTGCACACAGAATTTTCTAAGAAAACTTTTCTACTTGATCCACTGCTTGTGGCGCAATATAAGTAAAGGATAATAATAATAATAAAAAATAATAATAATAATAGTGCCCGCACTGTCAGTTGCTGCTATATGACAGAAGCCGGGTGCTGCAAGTGTGGAGAAGGCGGCATTTTGGGCCGCACCCCCCTTCTGACACCACTGCCTCACTGCACGTGCCTATTCTTTTGGACATCAGTAGGACTACTGCTGTTTTCCCTGTTGAGTCCACAGCAACAGGAGATCAGCTCTGCTTTGGAATTAAGGAACCTCATTTTGTCTCGAAATTGAAGAAACTGAGGTGACTCGGACACCATTATTAGGTTTTCATGCTATAAAGGGTGAGTATGATTAAGTATATGTCTTTATGGTATTGATATAGTATTACACTAAATGTGTTTTTAGGGGTTACATACTATTTACTGATGCGCTTGATTGCATCCTGTTTTTAGCCCTTACATGTATCCCATTTTGCGACCAGATCCAAAGTGAGTTTTCCTCCTCATTTACCACTGGGTGTGGTTTACACCGGTACTCTTTTGGGTGATGCATGACGCGCTGTTATCATCAAGACTGTTGTCTAATAAGTTTCTCCTTTTTTTACCCCCTCCACGTGCCATTCGGATCTGATTCTGTGAGCGCCATCTTTGATATATTAACATGGTCGTGGCGCCCGAAAACAGGCTATTTATCTGGGATTTCTTTATGTGTCTGTTCAGACCCAAATAGAAATCCCCATTAAGTGCTGCCTGCGGGCTGACTTCGGGGACTAACTGAATAAGCCCGGGGGATCATTTATCACAGTAAATTACCACGGCTAATTGAATTTCCCCCTAAGGGGTCTTTTTACTAAGCCTTGGATGGAGATAAAGTCGC
The DNA here is from genome assembly GCF_028390025.1 of Pseudophryne corroboree. Taxonomy (NCBI): domain Eukaryota; kingdom Metazoa; phylum Chordata; class Amphibia; order Anura; family Myobatrachidae; genus Pseudophryne; species Pseudophryne corroboree. The sequence continues at coordinate 496,969,490 of NC_086444.1, read as the reverse complement.
TGGAGATAAAGTACCAGCCAATCGGCTCCTAACTGTCATGCCACAGGCTGTGTTTGAAAAATGACAGGAGCCGATTGGCTGGTACTTTATCTCCGTTGACTTTATATCCATCCAAGGCTTAGTAAATAGACCCCTAAGTGACTTCTTATTCTGTCACAATGTCTAGGATTAAATATTTAACTTTGAAAACAAGATCCTTTGAGATTTCTTGCTGTTCTGTTGGACTTACTTGATAATACTTTCTGGAATCTGCACATACTCCATTGGAATCAACTCTCTGAGCTCTGCTAAGCTGGATACATACTTTATCTTGCTGCTGAATTTGGAGCTGGCAGATGAGAGAAAAGCTTGGTTTTAAAATGTGTGGTACCATAATAGTTCAATTTAAATAATTAATTGCAATCTATTGTACTTGGTCAGAAATGATCAGAACTGTTTCCACAGACAGAAATCTTGAGAACACGACCTGCTTTGTGTACTTGAGAACCACACTTTGTCATGCAGCCTTTGCTCACTGTTCAAACATTCAACTAATGAAAACCAGTTGTATAAGAAAAATATAATTTGTGACTGTGTTTTACTAAAATAAAAATATTGAGGCCATCATACCCATGAAAATGTATAAAATAAGATTTTAAACCTACCGGTAAATCTTTTTCTCCTAGTCCGTAGAGGCTGCTGGGGACTCCGTAAGGACCATGGGGTATAGACAGGCTCGGCAGGAGACATGGGCACTATAAAGAAACTTTAGAATGGGTGTGCACTGGCTCCTCCCTCTATGCCCCTCCTCCAGACCTCAGTTAGAGAAACTGTGCCCAGAGGAGACGGACAGTACGAGGAAAGGATTTTGTTAATCCAAGGGCAAGATTCACACCAGCCCACACCATCCACACCGTATAACCTGGAATATACGAACCAGTCAACAGTATGAAACAGAACAGCATCAGTCAAAGACTGAACAAAACTGTAACATAACCCTTATGCAAGCAATAACTACATACAAGTCTTGCAGAATTGTCCGCACTGGGACGGGCGCACAGCTGAATCGTGTTACAGATCCAGCGAGCAATAGTCTGCTTAGAAGCAGGAGCACCAACCTTGTTGGCTGCATACAGGACAAAAAGAGCCTCTGTTTTCCTAACCCTAGCCGTTCTGGCTACATAAATTTTCAAAGCCCTGACCACATCAAGGGACTCTGAATCCACCAGGTCCCTTGTAGCTACAGACACCACAATAGGTTGGTTCATATGAAAAGAGGAAACCACCTTAGGCAAAAATTGAGGATGAGTCCGCAACTCTGCTCTGTCCACATGGAAAATCAGATAGGGGCTTTTGTGAGATAAAGCTGCCAACTCAGACACCCGCCTTGCAGATGCCAAGGCCAACAACATAACCACTTTCCAAGTGAGATACTTTGATTCCACGGTTTGAAGAGGCTCAAACCAGTGAGACTTAAGGAACTGTAACACCATGTTAAGGTCCCATGGTGCCACTAGGGAGGTTGGATTTGCAGCACTCCCTACACAAAAGTCTAGACTTCTGGTAGAGAAGCCAATTCCTTCTGAAAGAAAATGGACAGGGCCGAAATCTGTACCTTAATGGAACCTAATTTTAGGCCCAAATTCACTCCAGTCTGTAGGAAGTGGAGAAAACGGCCCAGATGGAATTCTTCCGAAGAAGCATTCTTGGTCTCACACCAAGACACATACTTCCTCCAGATACGGTGATAATGTTTCGCTGTCACCTCCTTCCTAGCCCTTATCAGAGTAGGAATGACCTCATCCAGAATGCCCTTTTCAGCTAGGATCCAGCGTTTAACCGCCATGCCGTCAAACGCAGCCACGGTAAGTCTTGGAACAGACAGGGCCCCTGTTGCAACAGGTCCTCTTTGAGAGGAAGAGGCCACGGATCTTCTGTGAGCATTTCCTGCAGATCCGGATACCAGGCCCTTCGAGGCCAATCTGGAACAATGAGAATTGCCTGTACTCCTTTTTGTCTTATGATTCTCAATATTTTTGAGATGAGAGGAAGAGGAGGGAACACATAGACCGACTGAAACACCCACGGAGTCACCAGGGCGTCCACTGCTACCGCCTGAGGGTCCCTTGACCTGGCACAATACCTCGGGAGCTTTTTGTTGAGGCGTGACGCCATCATGTCTATTTGAGGCAGTCCCCACTGACTTGCAATCTCTGCAAAGACTTCTTGATGAAGTCCCCACTCTCCTGGATGGAGATCGTGTCTGCTGAGGAAGTCTGCTTCCCAGTTGTCCACTCCCGGAATGAAGACTGCTGTCAGAGCGCTTACATGATTTTCCGCCCAGCGAAAAATTCTGATGGCTTCCGCCATTGCCACTCTGCTCCTTGTTCCGCCTTGGCAGTTTACATGAGCCACTGCCGTGACATTGTCTGACTGAATCAGAACCGGTAGGTCGCAAAGAAAATTCTCCGCTTGGCGTAGGCCGTTGTATATGGCCCTCAATTCCAGTACGTTGATGTGTAGACAAGCCTCCTGGCTTGACCACAGACCCTGGAAGTTTCTTCCCTGTGTGACTGCTCCCCATCCTCGGAGGCTCGCGTCCGTGGTCACCAGAACCCAGTCCTGAATGCCAAATCTGCGACCCTCTAGAACAGGCATTCCCAACCACGGTCCTCGAGGTATACCAACAGTGCAGGTTTTAGTGATATCCAGGCTGCAGCACAGATGACTTAATTAGTAGCTCAGTTATTTTGATTTAACCATCTGTGCTGCAGCCTGGATATCACTAAAACATGCACTGTTGGTATGCCTCGAGGACTGTGGTTGGGAATGCCTGCTCTAGAAGGTGAGCACTCTGCAGCCACCACAAGAGAGATACCCTGGCCCTGGGGGACAGGCTGATCATCTGATGAATATGTAGATGTGACCCGGACCACTTGTCCAGAAGGTCCCACTGAAAAGTCCTCGCATGGAACCTGCCGAATGGAATGGCCTCATAAGACGCCACCATCTTTCCCAGAACTCGAGTGCATTGATGGACCGACACCCTTTTTGGCTTTAACAGGTCCCTGACCACTTTCTGAAGTTCCTGGGCCTTTTTCCATCGGGAGAAAAACCCTTTTTTGTTTCGTATCCAGAATCATGCCTAAGAAAGGCAAACGGGTCGTTGGAACCAACTGTGACTTTGGTAGATTGAGAATCCAGCCGTGCTGCTGCAACACCCTCAGGGAGAGTGATACGCTGTTCAGCAACTGTTCTCTCGATCTCGCTTTTATTAGGAGATCGTCCAAGTACGGGATAATTGTGACTCCCTGCTTGCGCAGGAGCACCATCATTTCCGCCATTACCTTGGTGAAAATCCCCGGGGCCGTGGAAAGCCCAAACGGCAACCTCTGAAATTGGGAATGACAATCCTGTACAGCAAATCTCAGGAACGCCTGATGAGGAGGATATATGGGGACATGAAGGTATGCGTTCTCTATGTCCAGGGACACCATATAATCCCCCCCCTCCAGGCTGGCGATGACCGCTCTGAGCGATTCCATCTTGAATTTGAACCTTTTCAAGTATAGGTTTAAGGATTTTAAATTCAGAATGGGTCTGACCGAACCGTCCGGTTTCGGGACCACAAACAGGGTTGAGTAGTACCCCGTCCCCTGTTGAAGCAGGGGAACTTTGACCACCACTTGTTGAAGACACAGTTTTTGAATTGCATTTAAAACTACTTCCCTCTTTGGGGAAGAAGCTGGTAGGGCCGATTTGAAAAAACGGCGAGGAGGCACCTCTTCGAATTCCAGCTTGTAACCCTGGGAAACAATGTCTATTGCCCAGGGATCCACCTGTGATTGAATCCAGACGTGGCTGAAAAGTCGAAGACGTGCCCCCACTGGGGCGGACTCCCTCAGCGGAGCCCCAGCGTCATGCGGTGGATTTTGTAGAAGCCGGGGAGGACTTCTGTTCCTGGGAACTAGCTGTAGTTGGCAGCTTTTTACCTCTGCCCTTACCTCTGGCGAGAAAGGAAGATCCCTGTACTCTCTTGAATTTATGAGACCGAAAGGACTGCATCTGATAATGTGGCGTTTTCTTTGGCTGTGAGGAAACATAAGGTAAAAAAGTGGATTTACCTGCAGTAGCTGTGGAAACCAAGTCCTTGAGACCTTCCCCAAATAAGTCCTCACCCTTGTAAGGCAAAACCTCCATATGCTTCTTTGAGTCGGCATCACCCGTCCATTGTCGGGTCCACAGGGCTCGCCTAGCAGAAATCGCCATGGCGTTGGCTCTGGAACCCAGTAGGCCAACGTCTCTCTGAGCATCTCTCATATATAGGACAGCATCCTTAATATGACCCAAGGTCAATAAAACGGTATCCTTATCCAGTGTATCAATTTCAGCAGACAAGGTATCTGTCCACGCTGCCACAGCGCTACAAACCCAAGCCGATGCTATCGCCGGTCTGAGTAATGTACCAGTATGTGTGTAAATTGACTTCAAGGTAGTCTTTTGCCTGCGATCCGCAGGATCCTTGAGGGTTGCGGTATCTTGAGACGGCAGCGCCACCTTTTTGGATAAGCGCGTCAACGCTTTGTCCACCCTGGGGGAGGATTCCCACCGTATCCTGTCCTTAGCCGGGAAAGGATACGCCATAAGAATCCTTTTGGGAGTCTGCAGTTTCCCAAGCCCTTTCAAACAACTCATTTAGCTCATGTGAAGGGGGGAAAGTAACCTCAGGTTTCTTTTCTTTAAACATGTGGAGCCTCGTGTCAGGTACAGAGGGGTCATCTGTGATATGCAACACATCTTTTATTGCCATAATCATATAATGAATACTTTTTGCCAATCTCGGCTGCAACCTCGCATCATCATAGTCGACACTGGAGTCAGAATCCGTGTCGGTATCAGTGTCTGCTACTTGACATAGTGAAAGGCAGGGATTCATTTGTATTTAAAACATTCCACATATCCAACCAATCAGGTGTCGGCGTTGCCGACGGAGACACTACACTCATTTGCTCCACCTCCTCCCTAGAAGAGCCTTCCGTTTCAGACATGCCGACACACAAGTACCGACACCCCCCACACTCAGGGAAATCTCTAATCTGGAGACAGTTCCCCAACAAGACAGAGAGAGAGTATGCCAGCACACACCCAGCGCCAATGACCCTGGAAACACAATTCCCAGATATATATAGCGCTTTTATATATATATATATATATATTGACTGCGCCCAAATTATGTGCCCCCCCCCCCTCCTTCAAAGCCCTCCGTCACCGTGTTCAGCAGGGGAGAGTCCGGGGAGCCAGCTTCTCAGCAGCGTGCTGTGGAGAAAATGGCGCTGGTTAGTGCTGTGGGATCAAGCTCCGCCCCCTCAGGGACGGGCTTCGGTTCCGCTCAAAATACAAAAAAACCTGGCGGGGGATTGTATATTATAATGCCATAGCTGAATATACTGTTTTTTGCCAGCCAAGAGGATTATTGCTGCCCAGGGCGCCCCCCCTGCGCCCTGCATCCATCCGTGCCTGTGTGTGTGTGTGGGAGCAATGGCGCGCAGCGGTGAAGATCAGAAGTCTTCTGCCGCCTGTGAAGTCTTCTTTCTTCGTATACTCACCCGGCTTCTATCTTCCGGCTCTGCAAGAAGGACCGCGGCTCTGGGACGAACGGCTAGGGTGAGACCTGCGTTCCGATCCCTCTAGAGCTAATGGTGTCCAGTAGCCTAAGAAGCAGAGCCTATCACTGAAGTAGATCTGCTTCTCTCTTCTCAGTCCGACGGCGCAGGGAGCCTGTTGCCAGCAGGACTCCCTGAAAATAAAAAACCTAACAAAATTCTTTATTACAGAGAAACTCAGGAGAGCTCCCCTGACAGCATCCAGTCTGCTCTGGGTACAGGATCTAACGGAGGTCTGGAGGAGGGGCATAGAGGGAGGAGCCAGTGCACACCCATTCTAAAGTTTCTTTATAGTGCCCATGTCTCCGGCGGAGCCCGTCTATTCCCCATGGTCCTTACGGAGTCCCCAGCATCCTGTAGGACGTAAGAGAAATGTATATATGCAGTATATTGAATAGCAGTGGTCAGAGGTGGATTTAGACCTCAAGGGGCCCTAAGCAAGATAGTGATTAAGAGTCCCCCTCCCTCAAACAATAAATAGCACTATATTTTCATTCCTAATTTATGCCGCTTACATTATTTGTTGTTTTTTCACCTTATATTCTATTACAATATATTTCTTCCCCCTTTACTGATTATACCATGTCCATTCGCGGGAAGCACTTAATTTCCCGACAGGCGGGATCCCGACAGTCATAATACTGATGCCGGAATACCGACATCCATGGGAATCCCGACGGTCGAAATCACAACCAGGGCCCTGAATCCACACTCGGGGTGGGTGGTCCACGCCACCCTTCGAGGGGGAATAAATTAGGGAATACATTTCTTCCCTGAGGGGGAATAAATTAGCGTGGCGTGCGCAGCGAGCCCGCGAGGAGACACAATGCACTCGCCGTTGGGATTACGGCAACGGTATTATGACTGCCGGGATCCCGACTGTCGGAATCCCATACTGATCCCCCTCTCACCTCTAAAGGTGTGTACACACAGTGAGATTTTTGCTTGCGATTTTGACTATATAGTCAAAATCACAAGGATAGTTAGTGCAGATCGCAAGGTGAAAGTCACCTTGCGATCCCGATGCAATACCGATGCGCAATCCCGCGAGGTCGGTATCGCAAGCCAAGACAGACTGTGCAGGCAAGTCAATTTTTACTATCTCTATAGAAGAGATAGTCAAAATTGACAGTTAGCCAAAATCGCACATAGCCAGTATGGCAAGAACAGTCATCTAGGCTTGTGATACCGACCTAGTCCCTATCCAGAGCCGGCCATAGGCATAGGCAAACTAGGCAATTGCCTAGGGCATTTGATATGCCTAGGGGCATCAGCAGCTTCTGCTGATTAAAATGATATGCGGCATGCCTATATTCTGTATGTAGCATTTCATATGCAGATACAGCCACAGTCTCACACAGTATATAGGCTTGCTGCATATCAGTTTAATCAGCAAAAGCTGCTTGTGCATTCTAGCCACATAGCAATGCAAATAAGATGCATTTTCATTAAAAAAAGGTGCCTGACGTTAGCATTGATGCAAGATTTGTGAGGACACATCTGTATCCAAGCAGAGGCAGAGGTCACAGTGTTAGTGGAAGTGTGAGTGCTGTATGCATGTGAGTGGGCTGGTTGTGCAGTAGTGTTCGGAATATGTGTAAGGAGCATTATGTGTGTCATGTAAAAATGCATTAATAATGTGCAACATATGTGTAAAGGGCCACTATGTGTGTCATTATGTGTATAAGGACATTAATAATGTGTGGCATATGTGTAACAGGGTACTACTGTATGTGTGTCATTATGTGTATAGGGGCACTAATAATGTGCAGCAAATGTGTAGGGGGCACTATGTGTGTCATTATGTGTATAAGGGCATTAATAATGTGCGCCATATGTGTAAGGGACATTATGTATAAAAGGGCATTAATAAAGGTTGTAATAATGTGTAAGGCACATTATGTTTATAAGGACATTAATGTGTCTCATATGTGTAAGGGGCATTACTGTGTGGAATTGTGTATAAATGCATTACTAATGTGTGGCATTATGTGTATAAGGTGCTCTACTATGTGGCGTTGCATATAGAAAGGGCACTACTGTGTCATCTAATGTGAATAAAGAGCAATAAGGTGTGGTGTAATGTGAATAAGGAGCAATTCAGTGTGATGTAATGTGAATAAGGGGCTCTACTGTGAGGACTAACATTTATAAGGTAAAGTGATACTACTGTGGGATGTAATATGAATTATGAACACTATCGCAAGATAAAATGTGAATTTAGTTGCAGTACTGTGTGGCGTAATTGGAATTGGGGTTACTATTGTGTGGCCATGCCCCTTCCCAGCAAAAATATGCCCCTTTTTGGGCTGTGCGTCAAATGTGCGAACTGTTCCTATTTAAAATATAGGGGGTACAAGGACTGCTTTGGGTGAGGGGTGATGGTGCTGGGAAAGAGGTGCAAGGTCAGAGGCAGAACCAGCGGTGGTGCTAGGGGGCACCAGCCAAAATCTTGCCTAGGGCATCATATTGGTTAGGGCCGGCTCTGTCCCTATCTCATAGTGAGAATCAGGCATAGCCAAAATCTCACCGTGTGTACACACCCTAACTTCCATCATTACACCACTCAGTTACTGAATTTTAGATCTGTGCTCCCCTAACTGAATTTAGCTGGTTCCCATACCCCATTACTATACCCTCACTCACTGACTGCATTGTGGTCGAGGCTTACAACACTGCAGGAATGGAAACACAGGCATGTGCTGGAGCCGGCATCCAACAGCTGTCTAATCACTGACCGCCTCCTGGGAGTATTCAGACAGCCCAGTGCTCTGACATTTCTGATGGCGGTCGCGGTCTGCTGGAAATGCCCTTCATACAGCCTATTTGGTAGGTCCCCCTGGGACCCACAGGGCCCTAAGCAGCTGCCTTGGTTGCCTTGTGGTAAATCCTCTCTGGCAGCAGTGAACAGATGTCAAGTGCATTGCATAGGAGGGGTATAGGGGAAGCAAAGGTGCTAGACATGCCCTCTCTCTGATGTGGCCAAGCCCTCTGGGATGCAGGATGTAATAGCCCATGATTTGAAAACTGAGTTGCCAACCAGCTGGCAATGTGCGATGGGTTATGAACCCTCACATTGCTGGGTTTCTTAAGTCTTTTCAGCGAGCTTTAACAAGTATATACTTTAAGAAAACAAAAATTATGCGTGGAGTTGCCTAGGCTAGTACTTAAAAAACCAAGCAGAGAGTGTGTTGTTTTCTCTGGTTTTCACAATACCAGCCTATGGCGAAAACACTAGTGCTTGTTGCTGTATTTTTGGGATTTTATGGAACATTGCCAGGGAGGTTACAATTTGCAGCCGGCTACATCTGACAGCTTGTAGGTTTAAGATTCAGAATATTGGGACTTGCAGCCACTTGAAACTGTTGCGATGATATGTAGATGAACATATGAACACTATTGTGAAATATGAGTTTGCATAGTTAATGTAATGCTAAAAAAATATTTGAAGGGTTCATAGGAGGTGAGCTAAAGAGAGACATGTAACTTGCTGAATCATATTCATTTATTTTATTCAATACATACTTTATAAGAATTACACATGCAGAAAAGGACAATTGTCATTGCAGACGTAAGCCCTTTATACACTTTTAACAAAGTACTGTGTGCAAACCTTTCAATTCAGGTCTTGCAGAAAACAAGTGCCTTAAAAAGTTAAAAACAGTATTATTCAATGCATCAAAAAATGTATGCTCTCCGCAATAATGATATATATCTACCTTATGAAAGGTCGTGTCACTGCTAATATAGTTCTGATGAACCACGATGGATGAACAATGATGAATGACTTTAGGTTCTTCCTTAGCCTATATTAAGAGATGAAAGAGTTAATGATTATGTGTGTAACAAACATCCATAACTATAAGAGTTGAACCCACTCACACCCAATTTCACATTTTGATCTCTATGTTCCAAACCTTCACCACATTCCGTACATTTTCATGTGACGTGATCAGACGATGCCTCATGGGAGCCAGGAGGTACGAGGGGCCGGTAATGTGTGCGAGACACCCAGAGCTCTGTGCCCTCTCCCAGCAACGGTGACACACTGATAAACTGTCTATCTCCAGTGCAGAGGCTGGCTGGGACTTGCAGTTCCACGGCAGCTGAGAGTCCTTACATCTGACTCCCCATTGGTAAAATAAGTGCCCCTCCTACCTCAGTTACCTGTCACCTGCTGTCATGAGCTGGTTAGGTGTGTCTGGTCACTGGGTGAGTGCTGGGAGATTATACTGGGACCTATGGCAGCAGAGGTGTAGCACAAGTGGGGAGACAAGCAGAGGAGCACATTCAAATTCAAGTACGCTAAAGGACCTTGCCCCTGACCCCCTCCTTAACCTAACCGTTTCCCCCCTGCAGCCTAACCATAACTGTCCTGCCACCTGCAGCCTAAACGTCACCCCTCTCACCCTGCTTTCGAAAAGCGATGAGGGGCCCTTTAAAAGTTTGCTATGGGGCCCACAAGGTCTAGTTATGCCCCTGCGCAGGGCCATGGGGGCAGCACTGCAGCTGTCCCACGGCATCTGCATGAAGCTCCAGGTAGGCCTCCTGCAGCCTGTGGAGCTTCTTGGAGAATCCTTAGGATGCTCGAAGCAGCGCTCAACTTCCCAGAGCTGCTGGCCCCAATCCTAGGTGTGACATCATGCTATCACATGTATAGGGAGAAAGGCCGGCACAGAGCACACTGCCACCCTGTTACGGCACTGGTCCAGCATGTACACGAGCTTGGTATGTGATCTTTTGTATACTTACAACATAGAAAATTATTAATTTAGTGACTGGAAAGTTTTTAGGTAGTTTCCAAGCAGCGGCCCAGTGAGTTAAAACTAAAAGTACAGTAAAGTTATTTTAAAAAAGGGTTTTCAAGAACACACGGTGCCTTTATACAGTGCAGACAGCTATTTTGTAGAATGAAACAACTTTTTATGGGATCGGCCAACTAAACAAAATATTGGCCAGATGTGGTTAGAGTTGCTATCGCATATGCTTATCTAATATGGTAATGCAGCAGGAGGCGTCACATCTCCTTTATTCATTACTGATTTGAGAAGTGTCCTAGGATGCAGTATCGAATTATCTCCAACACCACTGGCTGGTTGCGTTACCCATGAGGGTCGCGTAAGCCGGCCGCCACCCTTGCTACATAGAGGCCAGGTAATCTCTGACAGAAATCCTGGTCTCTTCTCTCCCCTGCAATGTTGGTGACACACCTTCATTTTAAGTAATGCCCCCAAACGGCATCAAACGGTCACTTACTGCACATGCACAGTATGGGTCCAGCACATGCACAGAGTACCAAACATCTGTTATCTACGGCATTGAATTGAATTACGCCTATTGTTATCTTATACCCAAAAAAAATCTAAACATTTTGTACAAAAATACATCACCATTAACAGCATTTGCATCAAATTCCTCAAAAGCTGATAATAATATATGGAGTTTTTTGTTTACTTTCTGACAGGTTCATTGGTTTTACTAAACTTCTGGCTTCACTATGTGTTCACATCTAGCCTTCCTGCACTTTAAATAGCCCTTCTATTCACGCCATCCTGTGGCATGGCTCAGCAGCATCAAGCCTCTTTACGTGCAACTTTTTCCATAAAAATGCATCTTATTCACAAAATGAATGGATGTTAAAAGTGCGGGGAGGCTAGATGTTAGTGGACACATCTGTATGGATCTTCACAATGTGACAGTTGGTAATACATCTCTGCAACTGCTAGATGACCTGGAAAATGTGAACTGGTTATGGTCCACTTACATAAAGGATTGGCGTAAAATGGAGCCATATTTGACCCCATCAAAGTCCCTTGAAGTTATAAAAGATCTTAATATAAAATAAAAAGTAATTTTTATGAAGAATAAAGATAACATAAAGTAGTTGACTGATGGTCCTTCATAGTCTGTGTCATGAACCATCACGTTATCTGTTCCCAAAATATATTATTGTTCAAAATGTATGTTGTATCAATGTATATTCTGCTTAAAGAATGTTATTTTTAAAACTGTATGTCCAACTACAGTATGATTCTGTAATTAACAGGCCAAGTGATTGAATTAAGCCACAAGGCCTTTGGTTGTAAGAAGTGGTATGTTTACTGTACACATCAGGAGGTCATGTCTATGACTATGACTGTCTATTATTACCCAGTTTTGTTTTATTATTGTTGTTTCCAATTATATAGCACAACAAAATTTGCTGAGCTAAATAAGAAACGGTCAATAATAATAATGCATAGCTGGCACTTTTTTTCTGACCATCCCCATTGAGGAGACGTACATAGAGGTGTCAAATTCTTTTTAAGGAAAGTGAGAGAGATTTCTAGAGAAAGGCATCTGATCAGGGAATCTCTGACCAAGTCCATAAAACTGCCTAGAATGATAATGACCAATTTCAGTCCAATTCGGGCATTCAGGCCGATATATTGGGTGAAATCGGGCATTTTGGCTGTGTATCCGTTCCGATGCGTGGCCCCGTGAGCGTCGGATCCTCTAGATTGCTAGTGCTGCACTCGTGATATATCGTGATCGCCTGGAATCGTATGGAAAAAGGTGTGTTTTTGTGCCTGAGATATATCACCTGCCCCACTAGAATCCTAATCCAGCCCATCAGATATATCTTATGGTACCTGTGAATGCATTGCGATAAATCACCTGCGATATGTCGCCGCGTGACATATCGCAGGCGATATATCGCATGCAAAACAAAGTCAAATTGTACCAAATTGTTTGGAATCGTATGGAACCACTCCCGGGAAGCTCCCGGGAGAGTTCAAGGGAAATAGCCCCGACTTCAGCCTCTAGACATATCGTTCTAGTGTATGGGGCCCTTTAGTCTTCAAATAGAATGACACAAGATAGTAACATAGTTGATGAGGTTGAAAAGAGGCAAATTGCCCATCGAGTTCAACCTGTATTATATTTCTTACCCTATACTGTATTAAGCTAAATTTACTATAATGTCCCTGCTAAAGTGATGTTTTAAGACTAATTAACAACTATAATTTCTGCTCTTCCCAAAATATAATTATTTTAAATGCTACAGTATAACCTCGGATATCTTTTTCAGTTAGAAATTTATCTAAACCATTTTTAAATGTATATATTGAGGCCACTATTACTACCTTCTCTACCAAAGTTCCAAATCCTTACGGCCCTTACTGTGAAGAACCCTTTCCTACGTTGGATACAAAATTTTCTCCCCTCTAGCCTCAGAGGGTGACCGCGTGTCCTGTGCAGAGTTCTTGCAATAAACAAACCACCTGATAGCTCCTTATAATGTCCCTTTATATATTTGAAGATACTTATAATATCTCCTCTTAGACGCCTCTTTTCTAGTGTATACATATTCAACCTAGTAAGCCTTTCCTCGTAATCCGTAATCCAGTGCCTCTAACCCCTTAACCCCTTTTGTAGTTCACCTCTGAACTCTTTTGAGTTCCCAGATATCTTTTTTATAGTCTGGCTACACAATATTCCAGGTGCGGACATACCAATAATTTTTACAGTGGCAGGATTACACTCTGATCCCTTGTCTCAATTCCCAGTTTTATGCACGCTAACACCTTATTTGCCTTCTTTGCTGCACTTTGACATTGGGACGGGTACTGCTGCTAAGTCTATTATCAATGAGCACCCCCTAATCTTTTTCAACTACTATTTCCTCTAGATTTTCCCCATTTAATACGTAGGTTGCATGTTTATTCTTAAGTAACCCTGCTGGCTTGGCAGAGAAACCCTGTGTTACCAGAAGAAAGGGGACTTTTACAACAATACCTCAATCGTTTAGCTTTGGCACTGAAGGAGTGCATTTTAGAGGTGGAGGTCAAGGAGCAGGACTGGAGAGATAAATTTGTCTGTTTAGCTGAATCCAGTGTACATTTTTTGAAGGACAGCCATGCCTTCAGAATGCCCCTTATCTCTTGCCTTTGCGAAACCTCCAGCAACAGAAACCTGTAGTAAAGGTGCATACACACGGAGCGATATAACTGAGCGATTTTGACTATATAGTCAAAATCGCTCAGAAAGTTAGTGCAGATCGCTCCGTGTGTACACAGGCAGCGATAGCGATGCGCGTCCCCGCCAGGTCGCTATCGCTGGGAAAAATAGTCAGTGCAGGCAAGTCAATTTTGGCTATGTCGCTGGGAAAGTTAGTTAAAATCGCTAGAGGCCAGCGATTTTTCCCAGCGATAGCGATGTTGCCAGCGGCGGTGGTGCGGGCGGCGGCGGGTGGTGGCGGCGGCGGGTTGCGGTGGCGGTGCGGGCGGCGGCGGGTTGTGGCGGCGGTGCGGGCGGCGGCGGGTTGAGGCGGTGGTGCGGGCGGCGGCGGCGGTGCGGGCGGCGGAAATTTACCTTTATCTTGCAGAGTTTGGCAGCGGAGCGGTACCAGTTTCAAAAATGGCGCCTCAGCGTCATTTTTGAAATTCAAGATGGCCGCCGCGAGCCAATCACGGCTCGCCGCGTCATCGCCCCGCCCCCTCCCGCTGACTTATATAAGTCAGCGCGAGGCAGCGGCTTTCAGTCCGACGGCGGAGGAGGAGCGGAGAAGAGCTCCTGAAGACTGAAGACGCCGTGGAAGTCCTGGATGGGCGGCGGCTATGCAAAAGAGCTTAGCAGCCGCCGCCCACCAGGTGAAGACGCCGGAGCAAGACCCCAGAAGCCCTGGGGAGGTGGCGCCCCCCCAGGTGAAGACGCCGGAAGCCCTGGGAAGGCGGCGGCCATGCAAAAGAGCTTAAAGGCCGCCGCCTCCCAGGTGAAGACCCAGTTTAATAAAGGATTTTTTAAAGAACGTGTCGTGGTTTTTTTCCCAATATTTTCTTTACAGGAGGAGTACAGGTGCCAGTGGGCCCTTTATGTCCGGGCATGCTGGAACTTGTGGTTCTCCAAGTGCCAGCATGCTGGGGCAGGCTTGCTGGGACCTGTAGGCCACCTGTAAAGAACAATATTACTATTGAAAGGCTATCAGCCTCCCATCCACCGCCCACGGATGGGGGGGACAGCCTCGGGCTTCACCCCTGGCCCTTGGGTGGCTGGAGGGGGGGGACCCCTTGATTTAAGGGGTCCTCACTCCTCCAGTGTACCCCGGCCAGGGGTGACTAGTTGGGGGGGTAATGGCACAGCCGCAGGGACCAATATAAAAGTGTCCCCCGGCTGTGGCATTATCTCCCTGGCTAGTGGAGCCCGGTGCTGGTTTTCGAAATACGGGGGACCCCTATGTCATTTGTCCCCCGTATTTTTTGAACCAGGACCGGATGCAGGGCCCGGTGCTGGTTGTCTAAATATGGGGGAACCCTACTCATTTTTTCCTCTGTATTTTAACAACCAGGACTGGCTCAAAGAGCCCGAGGCTGGTTTTACATAGGAGGGGGGACCCCACGCAAATTATTTTTTTAACTTTTAGCTATTTAAATACCAGCCACCCTGCAAAATCATCCTATATATGACACTCATCCCCTTATTTAAATGAGATAGTCAAAATCTCCCATAGCCAAAATCTCTTGCATAGTTAGACAAAATCTCTGGTAAAGTTAGTCAAAATCTCCTACTGCCAGTTCAAGGGAAAAGTTAGTCAAAATCTCTCATAGTCAAAATCTCTCCGTGTGTATGCACCTTTAGTCTCTCTGTAGTAAGTTCAGAATTTCTGAGACCTTATTCTCTTTTTTTCCCCCTGAAACTATTGCAATCATAACCTGTATATTATTCTTATTAATTAAGCATTTGAAATATTTTTTTTACTTTATTTTTTTTATATTTAATATTCTTAATCTAGAGTAGTCTCTGTGTTCTCATTGAACTTGTGTGCCTCTGTGGCTAATGCTACTTGTTTTGTTGAAATATGGATAATTGAGTAGGTAAGTAGAAGTAAGAGCTACCTAGTGTCATATTACCGAATTCCTCTTGCTGGCGGCAGTTAACGTGTCTGACTAACTGCACATGCTGAAGTAACCATAACTCACTGGTGGTGATTTTCAGATTGATGTATGTGGAGAATCGGATGGTGTGACAGTGCGGACTGGTAGTAACAGCGTCACTTAATAGCAGACATCCCTTCTGTATGTAAACTAGCAATGTGTAAAGTCACTAGTATACAGTCTTTAGAAGTGGGAACAATGGGGCAGATGTATTAAGCCTGGTGAAGTGATAAAGTGGAAGGTGATAACGCACCAGCCAGTCAGCTCCTAACTGTCATTTTTCAAACCCAGCCTGTAACACGTCAGTTAGGAGCTGATTGGCTGATGCATTATCACCTTCCACTTTATCACTTCTCTTTGCTTAATACATCTGCCCCAATCTCTGCTAGTTAGCAGTCAGATGTGTCTCTCAGGGAAAACTCTGTGTTAAACAATTGGCTGTAAGTATATGTGTCCTCCTCATACACTGTTGCAGTCACACCAAACATCCCTTCTCGACGTGCCAGGTCTGAATCTGTATACAAAGTGCTACAATGCCTCGTCCGTGGCTTTTTTTACGCCAAATAGTGCTTCATATACAGCTTCAGACTCAGTGCACACTGATATACAAATGCGCCCATGAAATTAATCACTGCAGTCTCCCAAAGTGGTTTTGTTGCATCACATTTCGACTTAGATGCATATTCAGGCAAGAAAAAAAAGTGGTGCCAGGCGTCTTGCGCCACATGGTGTATTGAGGCTACAGTAGGTATATGAGGACAAATCTGTAGAATCCAAAAACTGACTAATCACATGACATAGAGACCCTCTGGTGGATATAATTGACCTCCCAAGGGGGTTGGCAAGGTATTTATGTATTTAGGTAGGTAATGGAAGTTTTGGCCAGGGCTGAATCGTAAATTTATCTGTGTGGCCCTCTATTGAACCATTCACGATACCCATGTGTATGGTGTCTCTTTTACACGATGTAAGATAACTGAATCTCTTGTAACAGGTACAATCTGTTGAGAGAGGACTACACTACTGCTTCAGGACTTCAGTCTTACTGTTCTCCATTGAGTATTGACGGCCTATCCCAAGATGCCTGCTGTGATCTGTACAATACACAGTCTCTCATGTACACAGTACAGATCACAGCAGGCGATCTGTACTGTGTACATGAGAGACTGTGTATTGTGATATGGAGGGAGACAGAAGTCTAGTGCATAGCTCTTATGAGAACAATGACTATTGCAGGGATCAGTATGATTTCCAATATAACTGCATACCCTTATTACTGTACATACTATAATACTGTTCCAGCATCATGCACCGCTACCCATTTGTAGCATACAATCACTGCCTGGTCAGCTGTATGAAACCCCACTCTGCTCGAGCTCTGCTCCATTACCAGTGTACATGTAACAGTGAGTACGGCTGTACCTAATATTTCTCAATAAACCAACACCACTGGTTAAGTAACTGGGTTGTTGATGGTATGAGTCATGTGCTGCTGTGTATCTATATAACTCTGCAATATCAACAACTGCACACACATCATTTCCTACAGGTTATTGGTCCAGGCACACAAATTTTAAGTGATCAAAGCCCAAGTTACTAGGATGCCCAGAGCAGCATACAGACTTCATCTTAAGCACAAGTATAGTGCAGACTGCCATAGAGAACAGAATTTAGACAGAGTGTTACCAGTGCATTAACCAAATGTGACCCTATCACAATCAAAGAGATTTGCAATCAAATAATTATAGCTATAAAAGCTGAAACAATGAAAGCTTGCTTAAAAATTGGAACAAGAACAAAAGTCACAGAAATCCAAGATGTGCTTTATGCATCAGAGATGGAAATAAATCTTATCGCCATCCTTAGAGCAGAAAGACCAGGGCACGAAATATCAGCAATTGTACATCTTTGATGTTGTACTTAATCCCTACCAGCCTACGGGTTCTGCTGTTCCCCTGCCTCTGCTAAGTATAACAGTGACGTGCAGTGGGGTGAGACAGGTGAGGCAGAGCCTTTCCTGTCATACTAACGTTTGTGCCAGAGTTTTGACTGCATAAAGTATATGAAAAATGCAAAGAATATGTTTGAAATATCTTCTTTGTATTATTCTAATAATTTTTATAGCCAAAACTCTTGAGTAGAAAGTCTATGGCAGGTGAGGCAGTGCCTCACCTGGCTAACTTTTCCGCACATCTTTGATCAAAACTCACCAAATTTCCAGGAGTTTATACTGCTGCACCTGTGTATAATACCCAGATGTACGTTTTGGCTCATAAATTGCATGTAAATCTGTCTCTGGTGCTAGTCAGTGCCTCCTGAGCTATTTAGCTCACTGCACGTTCCTGAAGTATAGTGAGGTCCTCCTTTAAAAAAAAAATGGCAGGGATTTCAGTGATCAGAGTGACTGTGAGAAGTCAGGGACACTATATCAGTATAAGATTTTTAAAATCGTGTTCTTCTACCCCCTTCAGCAAATCACCAGGGGCATCTATTATCATGTTTTAAAAGCCCTGGGTAGATCCCCAGGTCTTTATAATTATCTCTAATTTTTTATATTTATTTTCTTAAAAGCTAACAGATTTGTCCAAAATTAATCTAAAGAGGTGTCCAATCTGTTCAACTAATAACTGCTAGTATTATCTTTGAATACATAATATTCTGGACTCATAGGGGGGAATTCAAATGAATTGAAAAGTAAGTTGGGTGTCTGTTTTTTCCTATCTAATAGACAGGAAAAAACAGACACCCAACCAACTTTTCAAATATTTGAATTCCCCCCATAAAGTTCTAATTTTCTCTATAAGAGCTTATTTCGGTATTGACTTGCTGGATAACCAATATCATCAGATTAATTGAGCCTTGAATCAATATTATGCATCAGTGTTTGCAAAAGTCTTCATTATGCCTTCTGATAGTGGACTGATTGTGATTCTGAAGCCTCTAGGAATCAACTTTTCCTTATGTTATTGTGATAGTGTTAACCAATGTTGATTCAATCCTACAATTCATTTATTTCATTTCAGTAAATCACTGTATACTTCTTCAGGGCTGTCAACCTCAAAAGCTAGAGATTCGGAATTAACAGAATTTTCCTTATATCTTCATCAAGCAAGCATTTGGTGCCAGACAAATCAACTGAATCGGGCATATGTATATCTATGGTGATCAAGATACCAATTGTAAACAATAAGAAAAGTTACACATAAATAGTAATGTACAGTATATACATAATAATAATATTGTTGGAAAGTACACATTTACTTGAATAAGTTATAGCAGCTGCTGGAGCCGAATCTGTAGGAAAGTCGCCTTGTCATCTTTTGCACTTATCTGTGGCATAAAGTTCCCTGTTTCATACAGAGCTGCCGGGCACGGAGAGGAAGGATGCATCTGCTGTTGGCTGATAATACTCCTCCCTCAACATCAGTATATCCAATCTATCTGCTCTTTTCTAGGGGGATAATGTGGCTATCAGAGTGATAAAAAGAGCTGATTTAAGCCAGTCAGGTTTTGCTGTCATATGTAGCATCACCAGGGGGAGTGAGAAATAGTGGCTGTCTGCATAGTGGTAATCACCAATCAAAATGAACTGTCAGCTACAAATGTTGCTGTTTATTCTGTAAGGCCATATACACATTGCTGGGTCGGGTTGCGGTCGTTAGTTCGACAAGCTTTAGGTCGTCCACTAAAGGTTGACATGCAATAGGTCGACAGGTTCATTAGTTTGACATGTGCAAGGTCGACAGGTCAAAAGGTTGACCTGAGTTTTTAAAAAAAAAAATTCTTCATTTTTTGACCTTTTTCATACTTTACGATCCACGTGGACTACTAATGGGAACGGTAATCTGTGCCGAGCGCAGCGAGGAACCTTGCCCGAAGCATGGCGAGCAAAGCGAGCCGGACGCTGTGCACTAATTGGGGTTCCCCGTCACTCTACGAAGAAAACAACACAAAAAAACCTTTAAAAACACATGTCGACCTTTTGACCTGTCAACCTTGCCCATGTCGACATAACGACCCTGTCGACCTAGACACACTGTCGACCCAATGCATGCCGACCTAATTCGTGTCGACTCAATGCATGCCGACCTGAGTGTCGACCCAATGAACCATACCTGCTTGATCACATCAATGTTATAAAAGACTAAAATACCACAACAATCATTTTAGCACATGAAACATGTATAAACTATTCTGATAAATAGTAATGACAATTTGATTAAAAATACAATAAAAAATAAGAATTTACTCACCGGTAATTCTATTTCTCGTAGTCCGTAGTGGATGCTGGGATCTCCGTAAGGACCATGGGGAATAGACGGGCTCCGCAGCAGACTGGGCACTCTAAAGAAAAGATTAGGTACTATCTGGTGTGCACTGGCTCCTCCCTCTATGCCCCTCATCCAGACCTCAGTTAGGGAAACTGTGCCCGGAAGAGCTGACATTACAAGGAAAGGATTTTTGGAATCCAGGGTAAGACTCATACCAGCCACACCAATCACACCGTACAACTTGTGATAACCTTACCCAGTTAACAGTATGAACAACAACTGAGCCTCACTCAACGGATGGCTCATAACAATAACCCTTATTTAAGCAATAACTATATTGCAGAAAGTCCGCACTTGGGACGGGCGCCCAGCATCCACTACGGACTACGTGAAATAGAATTACCGGTGAGTAAATTCTTATTTTCTCTGACGTCCTAGTGGATGCTGGGAACTCCGTAAGGACCATGGGGATTATACCAAAGCTCCCAAACGGGCGGGAGAGTGCGGATGACTCTGCAGCACCGAATGAGCAAACACAAGGTCCTCTTTAGCCAGGGTATCAAACTTGTAGAACTTTGCAAAGGTGTTTGAACCTGACCAAGTAGCCGCTCGGCAAAGCTGTAAAGCCGAGACCCCTCGGGCAGCCGCCCAAGAAGAGCCCACCTTCCTTGTGGAATGGGCTTTTACTGATTTTGGATGCGGCAATCCAGCCGCAGAATGAGCCAGCTGAATCGTGCTACAGATCCAGCGAGCAATAGTTTGCTTTGAAGCAGGAGCACCCAGCTTGTTGGGTGCATGCAGGATAAACAGTGAGTCAGTCTTCCTGACTCCAGCCGTTCCGGAAACATATATTTTCAAAGCCCTGACTACGTCCAGCAACTTGGAGTCCTCCAAGTCCCGAGTAGCCGCAGGCACCACAATAGGTTGGTTCAAATGAAACGATTATACCACCTTTGGGAGAAATTGGGTATGAGTCCTCAATTCTGCCCTGTCCATATGGAAGATCAGATATGGGCTTTTACATGACAAAGCCGCCAATTCCGACACACGCCTAGCCGATGCTAAGGCCAACAGCATGACCACTTTCCACGTGAGATACTTTAGTTCCACGGTCTTAAGTGGCTCAAACCAGTGGGATTTCAGGAAATCCAACACAACGTTAAGATCCCAGGGTGCCACTGGTGGCACAAAAGGGGGCTGAATATGCAGCACTCCCTTAACAAACGTCTGAACCTCAGGCAGTGAAGACAGTTCTTTTTCAAAGAAAATGGATAGGGCCGAAATCTGGACCTTTATGGACCCCAATTTTAGGCCCATAGTCACCCCTGACTGTAGGAAGTGCAGGAATCGACCCAGCTGGAATTCCTCTGTAGGGGCC
The DNA here is from genome assembly GCF_028390025.1 of Pseudophryne corroboree. Classification (NCBI taxonomy): domain Eukaryota; kingdom Metazoa; phylum Chordata; class Amphibia; order Anura; family Myobatrachidae; genus Pseudophryne; species Pseudophryne corroboree. The sequence goes on along the minus strand of NC_086444.1, from coordinate 496,948,285 downwards.
GTCCTGGCCTTACACCAAGCAACATATTTTCGCCATATACGGTGATAATGCTTTGCTGTCACGTCCTTCCTAGCCTTTATCAGCATAGGAATAACTTAATCCGGAATGCCTTTTTCCGCTAGGATCCGGCGTTCAACCACCATGCCGTCAAACGCAGCTGCGGTAAGTCTTGGAACAGACAGGGCCCTTGTTGCAGCAGGTCCTGTCTGAGAGGCAGAGGCCATGGGTCCTCTGTGCGCATTTCTTGCAGTTTCGGGTACCAAGTCCTTCTTGGCCAATCCGGAACAATGAGTATTGTTCTTATTCCTCTCTTTCTTACTATTCTCAGTACCTTGGGTATGAGAGGAAGAGGAGGAAACACATATACCGACTGGTACACCCACGGTGTCACTAGGGCGTCCACAGCTATCGCCTGAGGGTCCCGTGACCTGGCGCAATATCTTTTTAGCTTTTTGTTGAGGCGGGACGCCATCATGTCCACCTGTGGCAGTTCCCATCGCTTTGCAATCTGTGTGAAGACTTCTTGATGAAGTCCCCACTCTCCCGGGTGGAGGTCGTGTCTGCTGAGGAAGTCTGCTTCCCAGTTGTCCACTCCCGGAATGAACACTGCTGACAGTGCTTGCACGTGATTCTCCGCCCACCGAAGAATCTTTGTGGCTTCCGCCATTGCCATCCTGCTTCTCGTGCCGCCCTGGCGGTTTACATGGGCGACCGCCGTGATGTTGTCTGACTGAATCAGCACTGGCCGGTTTCGAAGCAGGGGCTCTGCTTGACTCAGGGCGTTGTAAATGGCCCTTAGTTCTAATATATTTTTGTGTAGAGAAGTCTCCAGACTTGACCACAGCCCCTGGAAGTTTCTTCCCTGAGTGACTGCCCCCCATCCTCGGAGGCTTGCATCCGTGGTCACCAGGACCCAGTCCTGTATGCCGAACCTGCGGCCCTCGAGAAGGTGAGCACTCTGCAGCCACCACAGAAGAGACACCCTGGCCCTTGGGGACAGGGTGATCAGCCGATGCATCTGGAGATGCGATCCGGACCACTTGTCCAACAGATCCCACTGAAAGATCCTTGCATGGAACCTGCCGAAGGGAATGGCTTCGTATGAAGCCACCATCTTTCCCAGGATTCGCGTGCAGTGATGCACCGATACCTGTTTTGGTTTCAGGAGGTCCCTGACCAGAGATGCTAATTCCTGGGCCTTCTCCACCGGGAGAAACACCTTCTTCTGTTCTGTGTCCAGAATCATGCCAAGGAAAAGCAGACGCGTCGTAGGAATCAGCTGCGACTTTGGAACATTCAGAATCCAGCCGTGCTGTTGCAACACTTCCTGAGAGAGTGCTACGCTGATCAACAACTGCTCTCTGGACCTCGCCTTTATGAGGAGATTGTCCAAGTACGGGATAACTATAACTCCCTTCTTCCGAAGGAGTATCATCATTTCGGCCATTACCTTGGTAAATATCCTCGGTGCCGTGGACAGGCCAAACGGCAACGTCTGGAACTGGTAATGACAGTCCTGTACCACAAACCTGAGGTACTCCTGGTGAAGTGGGTAAATGGGGACATGCAAGTAAGCATCCTTGATGTCCAGCGACACCATAAAATCCCCCTCTTCCAGGCTTGCAATAACCGCTCTGAGCGATTCCATTTTGAACTTGAATTTCTTTATATAAGTGTTCAAGGATTTTAAATTCAGAATGGGTCTCACCGAACCGTCCGGTTTCGGTACCACAAACATTGTGGAATAGTAACCCCTTCCCTGTTGAAGGAGGGGGACCCTGATAATCACTTGCTGGAGGTACAGCTTGTGAATTGCCGCCAGTACTACCTCCCTTTCCATGGGGGAAGTTGGCAAGGCTGATTTGAGGTAACGGCGGGGGGGAGTCGCTTCGAATTCCAGCTTGTATCCCTGAGATACAATTTGTACAGCCCAGAGATCCACCTGTGAGCGAACCCACTGCACCTGGCTCCGCCTGTGGAGCCCCAACGTCATGCGGTGGACTTAGTGGAAGCAGGGGAGGACTTTTGTTCCTGGGAACTGGCTGCATGGTGCAGCTTCTTACCTCTACCCCTGCCTCTGGCAAGAAAGGATGCGCCCCTGACCCTCTTGCCTTTCTGAGAACGAAAGGACTGCATTTGATAATACGGTGCTTTCTTAGGCTGTGAGGAAACCTGAGGCAAGAAAGTCGACTTTCCAGCTATCGCTGTGGACACGAGGTCCGATAGACCGTCCCCAAACAATTCCTCACCCTTATAAGGCAAAACCTCCATGTGTTTTTTAGAATCAGCATCTCCTGTCCATTGCCGAGTCCATAAGACCCTCCTGGCAGAAATGGACATAGCATTAATTCTAGAGCCCAGCAGGCAAATGTCCCTCTGAGCATCCCGCATATATAAGACAACGTCTTTTATATGGCCCAGGGTTAGCAAAACAGTATCCCTGTCGAGGGAATCTATGTCGTCTGACAGAGTATCTGTCCATGCTGCTACAGCACTACACATCCAGGCTGAAGCAATAGCAGGTCTCAGTAGAGTACCAGAGTGTGTATACACTGACTTCAGGATAGCTTCCTGCTTTCTATCCGCAGGCTCCTTTAGGGCGGCCGTATCCTGAGACGGCAAGGCCACCTTTTTAGATAAGCGTGTCAGCGCCTTGTCCACCCTAGGGGATGTTTCCCAACGTAACCTGTCCGTTGGCGGGAAAGGGTACGCCATCAGTAACCTCTTAGAAATCACTAGTTTCTTATCAGGAGAACTCCACGCTTCTTCACATAATTCATTTAATTCATCAGATGGGGGAAAAGTCACTGGCTGCTTTTTCTCCCCAAACATATAAACCCTCTTGGTATTAACAGGGTTAATCTCAGAAATGTGTAATACATCTTTCATTGCAATAATCATGTATCGGATGGCCTTGGTCATTTTAGACTGTAAATGTGCCTCATCATCGTCGACACTTGAGTCGGACTCCGTGTCGACATCTGTGTCAACCATCTGAGATAGAGGGCGTTTATGAGCCCCTGACGGTTTCTGAGTCACCTGGGCAGGCGCGGGCTGAGACCCCAGCTGTCCCAAGGCTGCAGCGTCATCAAACCTTTTATGTAAGGAGCTTACATTGTCGTTTAAGACCTTCCACATATCCATCCAATCAGGTGTCGGCCCCGACGGGGGCGACACCACACTTATCTGCCCTTGCTCCGCCTCCACGTAACCCTCCTCATCAAACATGTCGACACAGCCGTACCAACACACCGCACACACACAGGGAATGCTCAGACTGAGGACAGGACCGCACAAAGTCCTTTGGGGAGACAGAGAGAGAGTATGCCAGCACACACCACAGCGCTATATAACACAGGGATTTTCACTTATAATAAGTGACTACCCAATAGCTGCCTTATATGTTTTATTTGCGCCTAAATTTATGTGCCCCCCCTCTCTTTTTTACCCTTCTTGTACCTGGATACTGCAGGGGAGAGCCTGGGGAGCTGCTTCCAGCGGAGCTGTGAAGAGAAAATGGCGCTGGTGTGCTGAGGAAGAAGGCCCCGCCCCCTCAGTGGCGGGCTTCTGTCCCGCTTTCTGTGTAAAAAAATGGCGGGTTTTTTTTACAAATATACAGTGCCAGACTGTATATATGTATTTTTATTGCCAAAAGGTACTTCAATTGCTGCCCAGGGCGCCCCCCCCCCAGCGCCCTGCACCCTACAGTGACCGGAGTGTGTAAGTGTGCTGGGAGCAATGGCGCACAGCTGCGTTGCTGTGCGCTACCTTAAATGAAGACAGGAGTCTTCTGCCGCCGATTTCATCGTCTTCCAGCTTCTGTTCTTCTGGCTCTGCGAGGGGGACAGCGGCGCGGCTCCGGGAACGGACGATCGAGGACAGGTGCCTGTGTTCGGACCCTCTGGAGCTAATGGTGTCCAGTAGCCTAAGAAGCACAAGCTAGCTGCAAGCAGGTAGGTTTGCTTCTCTCCCCTTAGTCCCACGTAGCAGTGAGTCTGTTGCCAGCAGAAGCTCACTGGAAATAAAAAACCTAATAAATACTTTCTTTACTAGTAAGCTCAGGAGAGCCCACTAGGAGCACCCAGCTCTGGCCGGGCACAGATTCTAACTGAGGTCTGGAGGAGGGGCATAGAGGGAGGAGCCAGTGCACACCAGATAGTACCTAATCTTTTCTTTAGAGTGCCCAGTCTCCTGCGGAGCCCGTCTATTCCCCATGGTCCTTACGGAGTTCCCAGCATCCACTAGGACGTCAGAGAAATAAAACATAACAGCCTAGTGAGGCCTTGCCCGGGGCCCAAATTATTATGAGCAACAGAATGACATGGCAACAGCATTATTGTTCATGTTATCATGAGAAAACTAGGGATATACAGTAGGTCAATGTTTCAGCCTTATGGATGGTCATCGATGGGTTGACCATTGATGGCCAATATCGATGCTTCCATTGCTGATTTACAACAATGGCATGAAACAATTGACTTGTACCTGGATACTGCAGGGGAGAGCCTGGGGAGCTGCTTCCAGCGGAGCTGTGAAGAGAAAATGGCGCTGGTGTGCTGAGGAAGAAGGCCCCGCCCCCTCAGTGGCGGGCTTCTGTCCCGCTTTCTGTGTAAAAAAATGGCGGTTTTTTTTTACAAATATACAGTGCCAGACTGTATATATGTATTTTTATTGCCAAAAGGTACTTCAATTGCTGCCCAGGGCGCCCCCCCCCCAGCGCCCTGCACCCTACAGTGACCGGAGTGTGTAAGTGTGCTGGGAGCAATGGCGCACAGCTGCGTTGCTGTGCGCTACCTTAAATGAAGACAGGAGTCTTCTGCCGCCGATTTCATCGTCTTCCAGCTTCTGTTCTTCTGGCTCTGCGAGGGGGACAGCGGCGCGGCTCCGGGAACGGACGATCGAGGACAGGTGCCTGTGTTCGGACCCTCTGGAGCTAATGGTGTCCAGTAGCCTAAGAAGCACAAGCTAGCTGCAAGCAGGTAGGTTTGCTTCTCTCCCCTTAGTCCCACGTAGCAGTGAGTCTGTTGCCAGCAGAAGCTCACTGGAAATAAAAAACCTAATAAATACTTTCTTTACTAGTAAGCTCAGGAGAGCCCACTAGGAGCACCCAGCTCTGGCCGGGCACAGATTCTAACTGAGGTCTGGAGGAGGGGCATAGAGGGAGGAGCCAGTGCACACCAGATAGTACCTAATCTTTTCTTTAGAGTGCCCAGTCTCCTGCGGAGCCCGTCTATTCCCCATGGTCCTTACGGAGTTCCCAGCATCCACTAGGACGTCAGAGAAATAAAACATAACAGCCTAGTGAGGCCTTGCCCGGGGCCCAAATTATTATGAGCAACAGAATGACATGGCAACAGCATTATTGTTCATGTTATCATGAGAAAACTAGGGATATACAGTAGGTCAATGTTTCAGCCTTATGGATGGTCATCGATGGGTTGACCATTGATGGCCAATATCGATGCTTCCATTGCTGATTTACAACAATGGCATGAAACAATTGACAGGGAAACATTAATAGCTTGCACCTATCAATGGACACCCCTGCAGTGGGGAATGGCAGGTGGCAGACTGATCAGGGAAGGGGGTAGAGCTTAGAGGCTACACGGGGTGGGGCTAAGCTCCATGCCTCATGCACTGTGCTACTTCATAATCATCAGTGGTGGAGAGCCATCAGATCTATTCAGTCTAGTAAACCATGTCCAATGATGACTCTGATAAATAATCAGTTGTTCTAAGTAAATCCCAGGAAGTTAGTAAAATTGCATATCCATGAAAAACTGTTTTGATTGGTCAAAGCACACACATTATCCCAATAACCTGACATTATTCGTTAGTGATGTCATAGCCAGATCTTTGATGGCCCCATAGCAACATTTTAAAGGAGCCCTTGTTTAAAGCTTCTAGAGAACCACCTCTTCGTAACAGTTGTTCATTTTCTGCCCCATAATAGTTGCCTAGTTCATTTCCTAAACCATAGCAGTGCCTTAGTTAATATCATGCCCCATAGTGGTGCCTAGTTTATTTTCTGAACCATATTAGGGCCCAAGTTAATGTTTATTTACATTTTAGGGCTGCCAGTATACATCATGTAATATAGTACCCCAATTCACATTGACATACAGTGCCCCCAGTTCATATTATGACACACTATAGTACCTCTACTTCATATCGTGCCTCAGTACAGTGCCTCAGTCCATATTATGTAATAGTATAATGCCCTCCAGTTATTTTATATATCACAATGAACAGCTCTATTGGCACAACTAGATATATTGTAGGCCCCAAGGCAAAACTTTCTAAGGGCCTCTTTGTACCACCCAATGGTGAAAAAATGTATATAACAAATGTAACATTGACAGTTATCAGCTCTGGGCCCCATACTAGCTGCACTCTCTACAGCTATGGTAGCTACACAATTGGTAATACTGTAGGTGTATTGCTTCCTACTACATGTCCAAACAGCAGCTAATGCCCTTTCGCCAATGGTAGCCATTATGACATAAAAGAAAACAAAATGATGTACATTGATTTGTTTCACATAGAATTCCCCTATCATAACTGTTGCACATTGCATTTAATTTCCCCCACTGTGCAGAATGAACTGATCGTTATTGTCCCAGCTCCATTTATGGATTATACATTTAGTAAAATGCCAATTTACATACAAAGTGCAAAATGGCCATTCCGTGGAATGATGAAGTGAAAGTATAAATGTAAGATTCTTTTCCTTTCTACCTCAGCAAGACACTGATCACACTTTAGATAGTAGGATAACATTATCTTAGTTACATCAAATAAGTTAAATCACTAACAAAATTCAATCCAAATATGTATTTAGAAAATATATATAAATATATATATATAGAGAGAGAGAGAGAGAGAGAGAGAGATTGTCAAGAATAGACACTATTTCTCACCGCCTGTCAATCATTTGGTAGCACTTCTTCATCCATCCTAATCCTGGCATCTTTCTTCGTGGAGTGGCACCATTTAAATAGACAATCATATAGTCTTCTGCTACCATTAGCTCCAGTGTGCTTATGACATATCTACGGACAAATATAAATGAATAGTTGCTTATTGCAAGTCAACATATAGCAATAAAAGACTATGTCAATATTAAAGTATGTGAATCAAATAATTAATAAATACAAACACATACAACACACATTGGAGGGGGGGGATTTAGGGTGAGACATATTTGTGCTCAAAATGTACACCTAAAGAGTTGAATGCAAGTCACTTTTGATTGTTTGTTGCATGTTGTCACATCGCACATGTTCCAGAGCATATGGAACTACAGTATGGACAATGTGGAGTCATATGCAATCCGGGAGCTTCTCCACTTGTGGTTAAAGGGGCATAACTGGGTGGTAACGGGGAGTACGCCCATCATTTCAATGAGGGCATATCTACAGGCTTTGCTCTAATTGGTAAGAGCATGAGATGATTGGTTATCAGCCTCTAGACTCCATGTGGGGACTCAGAGAAGTACATCGATAAAATGTGTCTGAGTTACTGTACATGTGCTGTAACTTTGTTTGCGGGATGTAAAAGACACATTCCTGTATTATGAAAACTACTACTTAAACTCCTAGGGGTCAATTCAATTAGTTGCGAAGGGTACAAAGTCCTGTTGCCGCAGCGTTTCAATGCTGGCAACGGCACCCGATCTCGCACCCTTTACAGCCGGGTTCTGCTTGATCTTACACAAATTGCTAGCTACCCTATGGAGCAGCGAGCACTGTTGAGTGAGTTTTGCCCGCCGTAAAGTGTGTCCGCTGCCACGATGATTCGCTAGATCGATATCATCACAGCTAATTGGACTGACCTCCTAGATTGCTGGTCACAGTGTCTGTAGGATGGGTGTGGTATGATATGTTAACATGGTCATAATATCAACGCTGGCTATGTCAACACTCATAATGTAGACAGTGATGAAATGTCAACATGTTAGAATGTCGACATATCGGCCCAGGTAGCCCAGCAGTGATTTACACGCTCCAGATGACTGAAGCAGCTCCAGTGGCATCTTCCAGGTCCGGGTAGTCATGTGATCATCACTTTCAGGTTAGACCTCTGATTCTCCGGCATTCCACTAAGTATTGATCCCCTAACCCTCCCTCTAGTGCCTAACCCTAACCTCCTTACCCCTGTCTAACCCTCCCCTCCACAGTCTAATCCTAACCCTCCTGCAGCCTAAACCTAATGTTGCCATTCTGACAATGTCAACATTCAGAGAATCTTTAAACTTTGCCTGTGTTGACATCGTAACTGTCGACATTTGGTGTTAACATTATGACTGTTGACCTTTTAGCTACGTCACCTCTAGGGTAAAGCTCTGTGAGAATTTAGAATTTCTATGCAAAGATGTCAAATGCAGCTGATTTTCTTAGAAGTCAATTCAATTACCTGTGAGTCCCCTCCCATTATGAGTAAGGTTGGCTATATTCCACTCATGCGGAAGTTCCAGACAATGTATAAAAATCCTTAAATCTAGGGTGAGATCAGGCTGCCTGGGGGGTGAGTTGAAGCACTGCCGGGCATTTACACACTGTTACAAAGGCAACTTTCTCCCCTTGCAGCTAATTGAAATGACCCTTAATATGTTACCAATAGTCACTGACAAAAAATGTACCTTATCAACATAACCAGGGCTGGACTGCCCATCTGGCATATGCCAGAAGGGCTGGTGGGCCGGTCCAGTCCCTCAGAGAGCCGGGAGGGCCACACACAGCACAGCCTCCGGCTCTATGGTTGAACCGCCCCCACCGGTACCCATGGAAATTGGGGAGTGCCGCGCATCCACACCCCCAGCAAGCGTCAACATGGTAATGGGGCCGTGTCACGAGTCCACACCCCCATGACTTGTGGCACGCCCCCGTATAATGTGACGGCGCACCCCCGGTGACGGGCGCGCACACGTTTACGAATCCGTCACTGAACATAACTAACACTGAAGTCACAGTACAGCACATTATATATAAAGAAAGCATACTGTATGTACAGTAATCAGCAGTTTTCATTAGAACTACTGTAAGTACAATTGTCCAAACACAGGTCCGACGGGTCTCATTTAGAATTAGGAGAAAAGCCAACTATTATTGGTGCAAATTTGAACTTGGCCAAACCATGCGATGATAAAAGATATGTGCAATTTGTGTCATACAGTAAACAAGTGACATGTGGCATAGCCAGATTAAGAGGGGGGCAGGGCTTGCTGTACCCCAGCCCCCCTCTGTCAGGGGGTCCCCCAACCAGAGTACACTGACATAATTTGCTCTCCCTCTTGTGCAGCAGCAGAATCTGGCAGCCAAAATGTGAGCAGGACAGTACGAAGTTCAGGCAGAGACATAGAAGTATCAAGTATCAAGAGATACCGACGTAGCTTCCCGACGAGAGGAGAGATAGGAGGGGGGAGACAGAAGTAGGTGACCCAGGGATCCCAGCTTCTCCTCCTTCCCACCTGGGTGTCTGAGTCCTGTGTAACCTGCTATCTAATGAGAGCATCTGGGTCTAAAGAGAGAAACACAGAGTCCTCCTGAGTCCTGTCCCAGTGTGTAAGTAGCACAGAAGCTGCTGCTGCTACTGCAAGATAAATGATACATTTTATTTTTCTCTGTGTGTTTTAAGGTTGTTTAAGTTGTCTTTGTTCCACTATAGGAAAACGTTATAAAATAGTTGTCTCTCAATTAGGTGGAGATATAAACATTACCCAGGCAATAATAAACTATTAGCTTACATGTAATATACACCATTGCTTTAAATTTAATATGCAAAATCCATAGCTCCAAACATGATCCATTCCAGGAGGGACAAAATACTTTCTACCTGGACCTCCATCTTAATTTATGATTGCAATCACCTATGTTGAAATACCTTTCATATCAATTAAATAGTTCAACACAGTTGACACCAATCATATATTAAGAGAGAAGTCCAGGTACAAAGCATGTCCCTCCTGGAATGGGTCATGCACAACACCTCCTTCCCGGGGCCTATTTTAAGTGGCCAGAGCCCTTCCAAGGCTTAATCCGGCCCTGACGTGTGGTGAGGTGAGGCAGAGTCTTTCCTGTCATACTCTAGTATACGCCACAATTTGACTATACAAAGTATCTGAAAAATACAAAGACTATATTATAAAAATGTACTATGTATTATTCTAATCAAACCTCTGGAGTAAAAAGTCTGTGACAGGTGAGGCAGTGCCTCCCCTTCCTACCTTTTCGTACATATCTGATCAAAACTCACCAAATTTCCAGCAGTATATACTGCTGCACCTGTGTATAATACCTTTGGGCTCATATATTGTGTGTAAATCTGCCTCTGGTACTAGCCAGTGCCTCCCCAACCATTTACCTCACTGCACATCCCTGCAGTAAACATACCGCTTGTCTTTGTATGTAGTACACTACACATAATGGGAAGCTTTAGTTTAATACCTAAATGTAGAGTTCACCCAGCTTTAGATATGTCTGCACATTTTATATACAGTATGCCCCCTTCTGTACTCTGCAGTGTAACATTGTTTTAACAAGGTGCAACGTTACACCTACCGGTTTTACTTACTCCTAACTCTAGGAGAATCAACAGGGCACAAAACAAGGGAAAAACAGCTTTAATACTATACAGCACTGGTTTCCTGCATTCCAAATTCCTCCTATTATCTTTTCATTTCACCTCTAATCCTTCAATACATATGGCTCTGCCCTCTCACGTCACTTGAGTGTAGCTGAATATAATGGACGGCTTTGTTGAAAATTCTGCCTTAGCAAGAGATTTTCAGTGCTTATTTATTGGTGATTTTCCATGAGACTGAGCTATTTAGGAGGTAGAATCATTTAGGCAGTGAATGCCAGGTGTAAGGGAGAATAACAGCATGTACATTTATAAGTAAGATGTGAGTCTTGAGTCTTGGTGCATTAGTCAGAGAATAAGGGGAAAAAGGAGATCTTTAGTCATTCTATTTTTTCTAATTAGTTCTTTTTTTTAATACACTAACTGAAAAAGAAGATTCTCATAGGCGTATGCCAGTTAAAAAAAAAACACATTTGGCTCATAGGACTTCTGAAACATGCCGTAGTTCTGTGAAAAACACTTTTGAAGGGTAAGCAAAAAATAACTGGCAGCACTTTAGGGAGCAAAAATACAAGCCTTTAAAAATGAGAAGGGGTTCAGGTGGGCAGGATCAGACTAGTGTTTCAGATGGAAAATCCTAAACATCACTTTGCTTAAATGATTTTTGTCTACATCAACACTGAAGGATTTTAAATAAATGACAGGAAGCTAACTAGGAGATATCTGCAATGACACCTTCCGTAATTGAACAGGTATGTGTTTGCTCTTACAAGATGTTTTGTTCATACGTTTGTAAATCCAGTCATCAGGACACAGAGACATGTGAGTTCACTGCTGTGCTGTTTATTCCATCCAACTTTAGGCACATTGCACACTGTACCACCCACTTCCCAGCATCCCCCTGGTCCTAGGGACCATCACTGAAGATTCAGGCTTACACGTTAGTAAGGGAGTGTCTACAAATATTAAGCATTCTAATACACTACCATCACATCCTCTTTTCTTTAAAGATAAGCCCTGTATGCTTCAATGCAACAATTAACAACGTCATTAAGAACATCATCTAACACGTTTCAATGAGTCTCTCAGGTCTGCGTATTTCCCTTTTGGGTCTTTCATACACAGTCTGTGTTTCATTGACCATGTTGGACCTTTCTAGAATCGTGGTTTGTTCACCATTATGAGGATCATCATACATGTCAGATGAAGGGTATTCTTCAGTCATGTTGTCTTCATTATGGTTAGGTTGAGATCTTAAATCCACCCGATTTCTTCTTACTTCTGTTCCATGCTCTGTACGTATAGTATAAGATCTTGGTGCTACTTGTGCTTGCACAATACCTTTCTGCACCCAAATACCTTTCTCGTGATCTCTGAGACGGATTTGGTCACCTGATTTTAGATCAGATAAGCTTTTTGCTCGCCTGTCATGGAACAGTTTCTGTTTCGCCTGTTGACGTTCCTTACTCAGTCTGACCAACGCTGAGTTATGTGTATTAAGCAGTTCATCATGTATTGGGAGATTTGCTCTAATCCTCCTTCCCATCAGCATTTGTGCAGGAGAATGTCCATTCTGTAAAGGTGTACTGCGGTAGATTAAAAGACTTTTGTAGAAATCTTCTTTACCTTCTTGAGCTTTTTTCATGAGACTCTTTACAGTATTTACTGAACTTTCCACCAACCCATTTGAGCGTGGATAGGAACACCATGCCTTGCAAAGATTGACTTCATGCAATTGATTACGGCTATACTAGTAGTTGTATGTAGTGTCTTCACCTCAGGGTAGTTAGAGTAATAATCAGTCACGACCATGTACGTTTTCCCATAACAATCAAACAAATCTGCGCCAACTTTCTGGTACAGTCTCTTTGGCACTGCGTGAGGACTCAGTGGCTCGACTAGTTGTTTCGGTCTATACGTAAGACATAATTCACATGTAGCTGTAGTCTGTGCTATGTCTTGGTTCATTCTTGGCCAATACATAACTTCACGCGCTCTCCGCTTACATTTTTCTTCTCCTAAGTGGCCTTCATGTATCTTGCACAGCATAGTTTTTCTTAGTCGTGCAGGTATGACTAACCTATTGCCTTTGTAAATAATACTATCGACAACTGTAAGGTCACTGCGGTACATCCAATAATCATGGATAGACAGCGGGCACACATGTTTTTCTGCTGGCCAACCTTTCAGAATTATATCTTTCAACACTTTCATTGTGCCATCTGTCTCAGTTTCTTTCCTAATCTGTTCTTGTCTTCCAAGAGACACTGGTAGAGAAGCTACGATCAAATTAACATAGGCTTCTATCTCTTCATCTATCAGACTTTTGGAACCTTCACTTTTGTCCACAGCATGAGAAAGTGTATCAGCAATGTACATGTATTTGCCGGGACAGTACAGCAAGTGTACATCATATTTCTGTAGTCTGATAAGCATTCGTTGAATTCTCATGGGACAGTCATGTAATGATTTAGTCATGATAGCTACCAATGGCTTGTGGTCAGTTTCCACTGTAAATGTTTGACCATACACAAACTGATGAAATCGCTCACATGTATATGGGATCGCTAGAAGTTCTTTTTCTATCCGAGCATACCTTATTTCAGCACTTGTCAGTGCTCTTGATGCATAGATTACTGGTTGCCATGTATCCTCATGTTCTTGTAACAGCACTGAGCCTAGGCCAAATTGCGAAGCATCTGCTGAAATTCTTATTCTTTTCGCAGGATCAAAGAATTTTAGCACTGGTTGCTCTGTAATGATCTGTTTCAAGTTTTGCCAACTTTCTTCTTGTTCATGTGACCACATCCACTCGTTATCTTTGTCCAACAACCATCTAAGAGAGGCTGTTCGTTCAGAGAGTTGAGAAATAAACTTTCCTAAGTAAGTAATCATTCCTAGGAATCTTCTGATGTCGTCTTTTTTATTAGGACGTTCCATGTTCACTATGGCTGATATTTTCCTTGGGTCTGGTTTTACACATTGATCCGAGACCACGTCGCCCATAACGGTAAGTGTATTCATGCCAAATTCACATTTGTCCTTGTTTAGCTTTAGATTCACTTTCTTGACAAGTTCCATCATTTACACTGCAAAACCAGGTTGATCTTGCTGTGTAAATGATTGCCACTTAAAAAAACCCTGCAAAACCTTACCAAATCTCTCACTTTTTGAAACTCTCACTCTGTTACATTTGGCCCTTTGAATGTAATCTGGTATATTTCTGGCATAACTCCAATTTACTGATTGGAAAAAAAACTTAAATGGGAAAATCTAGTTCCAAGCATTCTGAATAACAAATTCCATACCTATAATATAAGAATTTGATTAGAAGTGACACACACACGGGGGTTGGTGTTTTTTTTTTTTAGGGGGGCGCTGGGGATGCAGTACACATTTAGGGGGAATTCAATTAAACGCAGTAATTTACCACCAACTAAATTACTACACTAAGGCAGCCCTGAGTGAGGATTTTTATTCGGGTCTGAGGAAACCCAAAAGGAAATCCCAGATATTTGCCTGTTTTTGGGTACTGTAAACCCGGTAACACATACAGTAGGTATGGGAATTTATAAGGGATTCTGTGTGTTAACACCCAAAAACAGTTAATTTACTAGGTGAGAAAAAGGGGCTTTAAATGAATAACCCCAGACGTTAAAGCCCCAGGCTACCACCCTTTTCACACCCATTAAATTAATGGGTCTAATTGAATTTGCTCCTTAATGAATGACAACCTAAACGTTTAACTTTTATTAATCATGTTAAAAATATGAAAATGAAAATTAATACAAGACTAGTAAAATACAAGACTAGTGAAATCTTTTGAAAAAAAAATGTTGGAATTAGAAAAATAGGATTTTAATACCTACCGGTAAATCCTTTTCTCTTAGTCCGTAGAGGATGCTGGGGATGCTTCAAGAACCATGGGGTATAGACGGGATCTGCAGGAGACATAGGCACACTTTAAGACTTTGATTGGGTGTGAACTGGCTCCTCCCTCTATGCCCCTCCTCCAGACTCCAGTTCAAGTAACTGTGCCCAGGGAGACGGACATTTCAAGGAAAGAATTTATTGTTAAACCACGGTGAGCATCTTACCAGCTCACACCTCAGTATGCCGCAGAACGTGGCATTCAACAGAACACCAGCCGACGGCATGAAGAATACGCAGCAATACGCTGACATAAAGCGTAACACAACCTGTGTGTGTAAACACAACCAATAACAGCACAACGCATGCCATGGCATGAACATCATCAGCCACAGGCTGACTTAAACACAATACACCATGTGTGTAAACATAACCAATAACTGCAGATACAGTACGCACTGGGACGGGCGCCCAGCATCCTCTACGGACAAAGAGAAAAGGATTTACCGGTAGGTATTAAAATCCTATTTTCTCATACGTCCTAGAGGATGCTGGGGATGCTTCAAGAACTATGGGGTTTATACCAAAGCTTTAAACGGGCGGGAGAGTGCGGATGACTCTGCAGCACCGAATGACCAAACAAGAGGTTCCAATCAGCCACGGTATCAAACTTTTAAACTTCGTAAAGGTGTTTGATCCCGGTCAAGTAGTAGCTCGGCCAAGCTGTAATGCCGAGACCCCTCGGCCAGCTGCCCAGGATGAGCCCACCTTTCTAGAAGAATGGGCGTTCACCGATTTCGGTAACAGCAATCCTGCCATAGAGTGAGCCTGCTGAATCGTAGCACAGATCCAGCGCACAATAGTCTGCTTGGAAGCAGTAGCCCCAATCATGTTGGGAGCCCATAGGACAAACAGAGCCTCTGTTTTCCCAATATGAGCCGTTCTGGCGACATAGATTTTTAAAGCTCTGACCACATCGAGAGACTTCGATTCCGCCAAGGTGTCAGTAGTCACTGGCACCACAATAGGCTGGTTTACGTGAAACCACTTTTGGCAGAAATTGCTGACGAGTTCTCAACTCCGCTCTATCAGCATGGATGCTTAAATAGGGGCTTTTGTGAGATAAAGCTGCCAATTCAGATACCCGCCTTGCGGATGCTAAGGCCAACATCATGACTACTTTCAAAGTAAGAAATTTTAATGCAATCTTACGTAAAGGTTCAAACCAATGAGATTGCAGGAACTGTAACCCCACATTAAGAACCCATGGAGCCACAGGGGGCACAAAGGGAGATTGGATGTGCAACACGCCTTTCAAGAAGGCCTGTATTTCTGGAATGGAGGCCAATTCCTTGTGGAAGAGAATTGATAAGGCCGAAATCTGTACTTTAATGGAGCCTAACTTTAGGCCCGCATCCACACCTGCTTGCAAAACATGGAGCAACCGCCCCAGCGGAAAAACCTCCGTAGGAGCTTTCTTGGATTCGCACCAAGACACATATTTTCTCCAAATACGGTGGTAATGCTTTGCCGTTACTTCTTTTCTAGCCTGAAGAATTGTGGGAATGACTTCACTGGGAATACCCTTCCGGGCTAGGATTTGGCGTTCAACCGCCATGCCGTCAAACGCAGCCACGGTAAGTCTTGATACACGCACTGCCCCTGTTGTAACAGGACCTCTCGAAGAGGAAGAGGCCAGGGATCTTCTATGAGCAGCTCCTGAAGATCTAGACACCAGGCCCTCCTTGGCCAGTCTGGAACAATGAGTATCGTCTGAACCCTTGCTCCTCTCATGATCTTTATCACCTTGGAAGGAGTGGAAGTGGAGGGAACACCTAGACCGACTGAAACACCCACGGTGTCACCAGGGTGTCCACCTCTATTACTTGAGGGTCCCTCGACCTGGAACAATATCTTTGAAGTTTCTTGTTGAGGCGAAACGTCAACATGGCTATTTGAGGAATTCCCCAACGACTTGACACTTCTACAAAGACCTCTTGATGAAGACCCCACTCTCCTGAATGGAGATCGTGTCTGCTGAGGAAGTCTGTTTCCCGGTTGTCTACACCCGAAATGCAGATCGCTGACAGAGCTTTTACATGCCTTTCCGCCCAGCGGAAAACTTTTTGGCTTCTGCCATCTCCGCTCTGCTCTCCGAGTCGCCCTGGCGGTTTACGTACTCCACTGCTGTATGTTGTCCAACTGAAGTAAGACGGGCAGACCACGAACAAGATGTTCCAGAATATTTATGTGCAGACAAGCTTCCTGGCTTGATCATTTTCCCTGGAAATTAGTTTCCCCCTGAATGACTGCTCCCCAGCCCTGGAGACTTGCATCCATGGACACCAGGATCCCGAACCTTCCTCCCTCTAGGAGGTGAGAACTGAGCAGCCACCACAGGAGAGAAATTCTGGTCCTGGAAGATAAGATTATGCTCCGGTGCATGTGCAGGTGAGACCCGGAGCACATGTCCAATTGGTCCCACTAACAACACTCTGGTATTTAACATGCTCACTGAATGGCCACGTAGGCCGCAACCCAGGGCCGGTTCCAGGCCTACTAGCACCCTGAGTGAGAAAATTTAAAAGCGCCCCCTCCTATCCTCTATGCACGCGCGCACTCCTGGATAAAGTGGGCATGGTCTCCTGGAAAAGTGGGCGTGGACTCACAACTTCATGTTATCAAACTATAAATATATTTTCACACCCCCTCTACGCACACAATTAGCAGCCTTACACATAACAGCCATATTAGTGTTCCTTACACACAATGTCTCCAGTATAGTGCCAGATACACATAATGTCTCCAGTAGTGCAGTGCCACGGCGCACTCCTGGATAAAGTGGGCGTGGTCTCCTGGAAAATTGGGCATGGCCTCACAACTTCATATTATCAAACTATAAATAAATATATTTTCACACACCCTCAACGCACACAATTAGCAGCTTTACACATAACAGCCACAGTAGTGTTCCTTACACACAATGTCTCCAGTATAGTGCCAGATACACATAATGTCTCCAGTAGTGCAGTGCCAGATAGACATGACTTGCGGGACGCAGCAGTGCCAGCTACACATGACATGCCCCCCAGCAGTGCCAGCTACACATGACATGCTCCCCAGCAGTGCCAGCTACACATGACATGCCCCCCAGCTAAACATGACATGCCCCCCAGCTACACATGATAGTGTTCACTCTAGGATTTTTTTAGGGCAGGGTGCTGATCACGGGAGGGCACATTTTTAAGTTAGAAGGGCAAAATGATGTGCATACCGTAATGCTTGCTGCTCCCCTGGCAAAATCATGGACAGTGCGCGCAAAAATTTAGCGGCGTTGCTTCGTGGGGAAGGGGCGTGGCCACATAATAGTGGCAATTCGCATTACACCACACAGTAGTGCAGCTAATACACATTGCACCAGGTAGAACCTCCTATACACACTGAGCCAGGCAGAGCACGTTATACACTTTGCGCCAGGTAGAGCACTACGACACGGGAACACTACATGATATGCCCCCCAGCCGTGCCAGCTATACATGATATGCCCTCCAGCAGTGCCAGATGCACATGACATGCCCCACAGCAGTGCCAGATGCACATGACATGCCCCCCAGCGGTGCCAGATGCACATGACATGCCCCCCAGCAGTGCCAGATGCACATGACATGACCCCAGCAGTGCCAGATGCACATGACATGCCCCCTAGCAGTGCCAGATGCACATGACATGTCCCCCAGCAGTGCCAAATACATTAATGCCCCCACAGTGCCAGATATGCCCCCACAGTGCCAGATACATTAATGCCCCCACAGTGCCAAATATGCCCCCACAGTGCCAGATACATTAATGCCCCCC
The DNA here is from genome assembly GCF_028390025.1 of Pseudophryne corroboree. NCBI lineage: Eukaryota > Metazoa > Chordata > Amphibia > Anura > Myobatrachidae > Pseudophryne > Pseudophryne corroboree. Next base: position 496,929,979 of record NC_086444.1, on the reverse strand, counting down.
ACAGTGCCAGATACGTTAATGCCCCCAGTGCCAGATATGCCCCCACAGTGCCAGATAAATGACCCCCACAGTGCCAGACACATTAATGCCCCCTCAGGGCCAGATACATTAATGCCTCCCACAGTGTCAGATACATTAATGCCCCCAGTGTCAGATATGCCCCCACAGTGCCAGATACATTAATGCCCCCCACAGTGCCAGATACGTTAATGCCCCCAGTGCCAGATATGCCCCCACAGTGCCAGATAAATGACCCCCACAGTGCCAGACACATTAATGCCCCCTCAGGGCCAGATACATTAATGCCTCCCACAGTGTCAGATACATTAATGCCCCCAGTGTCAGATATGCCCCCACAGTGCCAGATAAATGACCCCCACAGTGCCAGACACATTAATGCCCCCTCAGGGCCAGATACATTAATGCCTCTTACAGTGCCAGATACATTAATGCCCCCAGTGCCAGATATGCCCCCACAGTGCCAGATAAATGACCCCCACAGTGCCAGACACATTAATGCCCCCACAGGGCCAGATATGCCTCCACAGTGCCAGATATATTAATGCCCCCCACAGTGCCAGTTACATTAATGCCCCCCACAGTGCCAGATATGCCCCCACAGTGTCAGACAAATGACCCCCACAGTGCCAGACACATTAATGACCCCCACAGTGCCAGACACATTAATGCCCCCCACAGTGCCAAATATGCCCCCACAGTGCCAGATACATTAATGCCCCCACAGTGCCAGATACATTAATGCCCCTAGTGCCAGATATGACCCCAGTGCCAGATATGCCCCCACAGTGCCAGATAAATGACCCCCACAGTGCCAAATATGCCCCCACAGTGCCAGATACATTAATGCCCCCCACAGTGCCAGATACGTTCATGCCCCCAGTGCCAGATATGCCCCCACAGTGCCAGATAAATGACCCCCACAGTGCCAGACACATTAATGCCCCCTCAGGGCCAGATACATTAATGCCTCCCACAGTGTCAGATACATTAATGCCCCCAGTGTCAGATATGCCCCCACAGTGCCAGATAAATGACCCCCACAGTGCCAGACACATTAATGCCCCCTCAGGGCCAGATACATTAATGCCTCTTACAGTGCCAGATACATTAATGCCCCCAGTGCCAGATATGCCCCCACAGTGCCAGATAAATGACCCCCACAGTGCCAGACACATTAATGCCCCCACAGGGCCAGATATGCCCCCACAGTGCCAGATATATTAATGCCCCCCACAGTGCCAGTTACATTAATGCCCCCCACAGTGCCAGATATGCCCCCACAGTGTCAGACAAATGACCCCCACAGTGCCAGACACATTAATGACCCCCACAGTGCCAGACACATTAATGCCCCCCACAGTGCCAAATATGCCCCCACAGTGCCAGATACATTAATGCCCCCACAGTGCCAGATACATTAATGCCCCTAGTGCCAGATATGACCCCAGTGCCAGATATGCCCCCACAGTGCCAGATAAATGACCCCCACAGTGCCAGATATGCCCCCACAGTGCCAGATACATTAATGCCCCCCACAGTGCCAGATACATTAATGCCCCCAGTGCCAGATATGCCCCCACAGTGCCAGATAAATGACCCCCACAGTGCCAGACACATTAATGCCCCCACAGGGCCAGATATGCCCCCACAGTGCCAGATAAATGACCCCCACAGTGCCAGACACATTAATGCCCTCACAGTGCCAGATATGCCCCCAGAGTACCTGCTGTGCCGGCGATGAGGGAGGGGGAGTACTGCTGTAGACGGGCGCGCTGTGCGGCGCCTGTGCCTGCAAGTGACCTGTGTGGTGCGCGCTCTTCGGCGCCGGGGTCTGACATCAGACGCTGGCGCAGAACAGCGCGCACAGCCACAGCACAGACCACGGACTTTGGGATAGGACAGGGCCGGCTCCAGGCTCCAAGATGTCGGCGCCAGCGTGCGGCGCCCTTTAAGGGTGGCGCCCTGCACGGGCGCTCGACTCGAACATGCCTGGAGCCGGCCCTGCCGCAACCCTCATTTTCATCAATGGAACGTATTGATGGATTGACACTGTTGTAGATCTGACCCGACTCTGGATCTCCAGAGCTCTTTCTATCGGAAGAAACAAACTCTCAACAGTTCTGTATCCAACAGTTTTCCCAACGCCGACAACCGCGTCGTTGGGATCAACCGTGATTCTGGCAAGTTCAGGAGCCAACCACCTTGGTGAAGCTCCGTCAGGGATAAAACAACGTTTTGCACCACTTGTTCTTGCCCTCCCCGTACGCAGGAGAGCGTCCCAGTACAGAGTAATAATGCTTTTATTATTGAAGGAAATCATCATACCGCCATCACTCCGGTGAATTGGCACTGACAATCCTGAATAGCAAACCCAGGTATGCCTAATGCGGAAGAACCGTATTTAGTCCCTCTTTCTCCTTAAACAGATTGGAGATCCCTGCCCCGAGAGATTCCATCTTGTAGTTCAACTTCTTAAGTAGAAATTGTTTGGCATTGTTCTGCCCCGGCCTTCCGGCCTCAGAAGTACGAAAAAGCTTGAATAACAGCTTTTATTTTATTTTTTTATGACCGGGACAGCAGGACAATGTATAATCAACGGACATGCGGACACATACTTAGAGTATCACATATCTTCCTGCATACGATCCTTTGTGACAGGGCCCCGTGCAGAACAGGGGGTGACTCTCACCTTCTATCCATTGAGCAGGAAAAACTTTATCTCAGCATTCATTATAAATCTCTCTCTCTCTCTCTCTCTCTCGCTCTCTCTCTCGCGCTCTCTCTCTCTCTCACTCTCTCACTCTCTCTCTCTCTATATATATATATATACATACATATATACCTTCCAATGCACCTATATACACACACACATATATATATATATATATATATATATATATACACACACACACACACACACACATATCTACATATACATATCCAATATGTATACATATATTTTGTCAGGAACAGCAAGGTCCCTAGTGACGTTAATATTCTAATGTGTATGAACAGGTACTGAATGCCAATTTTCGAGGATCTGATCAGGAAACATTATGATCGACCTAAGAAAGATTATTCGAGTCGATCTCAGGGAGTAGTAACTGGGCAAAATAAAATTTTTGCGACCCTGAGGGGTCTGAGAGAATCCATTCAATGAATATGACTCCCTCCATAAATATTATCACTTCTGTGATCTTGCCACAGACCTATATAATCTTACTATACATATAGGTATAGGTTTATTTGATATGCATCACATGCATCACATTATCATGTCCATATACCCAGTCAGATATTGTTGGTGCCGACAGAGACACCCCCCTCGTCTGTGTATCCCATATAGTTTTCTCTTGGGAAAAATATACCTCCACTGACATGTAGACATGTACCAAGTATCATTAGGAGTCGACAGCACTGACATAGTCATTCCCTTTGTGGCAGAGCCCTCCGTCTCAAATATGCCGACACACGTGTACCTAACACCCACCGACATTACACTGGCTATAAGGGATAGACCCCAGTACATTCTGTCATGGAAACACAGAAGGAGTTTACCAGCTCATTTCCCCCAGCGCCCATGATATAGTGTTTTTATTTCAACTTATATTACAGCAAACAACTGTGCCCCCCCCCCCCCCCCTCATTTTTCACTCTGAACTATACAGCAGTGTATAGGAAGGACCAGCGTCTCTGAGGAGAAAATGGCGCTGGAGAGAGCTGTGAGAGCTAAGCCACGCCCCCTCACTGGCGTGCTTCAGTCCCGCTCAAATCTACAAATTATACTGGCGGGGGTCTTATATTTAGTGCCTAGGCACTTTTAATACACTTATTTGCCAGTTTAAAACTTCAGTGTTCATGCTGGCCAGGGCGGCCCCCCCCCACCCCCCCCACCCCCCCTGCGCCCTGCACCCTGCCAGTGCCGCTGTGTGTGTGGGAGCATGGCGCGCATCGCGACCGCTGCGCGGTACCTCAACACTGAAGTCTTCTGCCGTCACTGAAGTCTTCTTTTCTTCTTTTACTCACCCGGCTTCTTTCTTCTGGCTCTGCAAGGGGGGTGACGGCGCGGCTCCGGGAACGAGCAGCTAGGCGTAACAAGTGATCAGACCCTCTGGAGCTAATGGTGTCCAGTAGCCTAAGAAGCAGAGCCTTTGAACTCAGAGAAGTAGGTCTGCTTCTCTCCCCTCAGTCCCACGAAGCAGGGAGCCTGTTGCCAGCAGGTCTCCCTGAAAATAATAAACCTAACATAAAGTCTTTTCAGAGAAACTCAGTAGAGCTCCCCTGTGTGTGACCTGTCTCTCTGGGCACAGAATCTAAACTGGAGTCTGGAGGAGGAGCATAGAGGGAGGAGCCAGTTCATACCCAAAGTCTTAAAGTGTGCCTATGTCTCCTGCGGATCCCGTCTATACCCCATGGTTCTTGAAGCATCCCCAGCATCCTCTAGGACGTATGAGAAAGTGAAAATAAAAATTGTTGGCTGATCCCCCTTGTGGCTCTAAATATATGAAATTATATATCCAACATAATTTCCAACATCAATTGTGTAATTCTTATTTAAACAATTAATATACACATATGGGTTACATTCAAGATCCCCACTCTCGGGATCTTGGCAGCTGAAATACTGACGCTGGAATACCGAGACCCACCAGAACATGACGCTGGAATCTACAAAATGTCAGGATCCCGACGTCGGAATCCCGAAGGTAAGTATAGCCGCAAAGTTAGGGTTAGGCTGCATGGGGGAGGGGGGGGGGGGGGGGTGTTAACTTTGGCCACCACCCAGGGGGTTATGGTTAGGCTGTGGAGTGGGGAAGTTAGGCTGTGGGGATGCAGAGAGGGGGGTTAGGGTTAGACATCACCGGGGTTAGGTTTGGGCACTAAGGGGGAAGAGTTAGGGTTAGGTTTAGGCACTAACCCAGAGAGATTAGGGTTAGGCACTAATGCGAGAGCTTAGGGTTAGACTGCGGTAAGGGAGGGTTAGGGGAGTAAGGTAGTGAGTTAGAATGCTTAACTCACCCTGTCAGGAACTTCTGCATCAGGATGGCGGCAGCGGTATTCTGACTACCAGCATCCTGACCACCAGTATCTTATACTCAACCTGTGTATATACACAAATAATAGAAATCATCAGGTGTAGAGCCAGATTAAGCCTTGTCTCAGGAGGCCCCCCATATTTTAATTACAACTGCAGCAATGCAGAGCAGGAACAGCAAACTGCAATCTAGAGAAAAGAAGAGGGAGATGGAGTCCGAGCAGGGGGCGAGTCTACACGGCACTGTGTTAGCAGCAGCATGGGACAGAAAATGGGAAGGAGCAGCTGCAGTCCTAGAGTGATGAGGACTATGCAGCAGCCAGCTTATAAAATAAGAGGGAGCGGGCACTGTCTGTCTGTATCTAAGTGTATTAGTGTATGACCGTATTTATGTGTGGATATGCATGACTGTATATATGTATGTCTATAGTTGTTTGATGTACAGTATATGTGCATGTGTGACAGGTATGTATATATATGTTACTATGTATATGTATGTGTATACTGTAGGTGTGTGACTGTATACATGCTTTGGCATATCTATAATAAGTAGAGGGTGTGCGGTGAATGCGGGCTCCTGGGTCCAGGAGGGACCCACATTGCACACTTTGCACAAATATAATTATACTCATCCCACCGGAGTCCCACGGTGGGCAATGCTGTAGACAGAAATCCCTGAGATTATGTGTGATTGGGTGTGACTGTATGTACGTGTGTATGTATGTATTGTATGTGTGTGACTGTATATATGCATATATATCTGCAGTGTAACTGCTATAATAGACCATTCTGGGTAAAATAAAATTATTGCAAATGCTACAAATAGAAAAAGAGCATCTTGTTATACATTAACAGTACAAATTACGGGGTAGATGTACAGGTTGAGTATCCCATATCCAAATATTCCGAAATACGGAATATTCCGAAATACGGTATTTTTTGAGTGAGAGTGAAATAATGAAACCTTTGTTTTCTGTAGCTCAATGTACACAAACTTTGTTTAGTACACAAAAGAATTAAAAATATTATATTAAATGACCTTCATGCTGTGTGTATAAGGTGTATATGAAACATAAATGAATTGTGTGAATGTACACACACTTTGCTTAATGCACAAAGTTATTAAAAATATTGGCTAAAATGACCTTCAGGCTGTGTGTATAAGGTGTACATGTAACATAAATGCATTCTGTGGTTAGATTTAGGTCCCATCGCCATGATATCTCATTATGGTATGCAATTATTCCAAAATACGCAAAAATCCGATATCCAAAATACCCCTGGTCCCAAGCATTTTGGATAAGGGATACTCAACCTGTATTAACCTGGAGAAGGCATAAGGAAGTGATAAACCAGTGATATGTGCAAGCTGATAAAGGCACCAGCCATTCAGATCCTAACTGTTAATTTACATATGGGAACTGATTGGCTGGTGCCTTTATCACCTTACTCATATCACTGGTTTATTACTTCCTTATGCCTTCTACAGGTTAATACATCTACCCCAATTTGGTATCATCATGTTCTAATGTTTTAACCAGGTCAAACTACTTTTGTGTTTTTCTGGTGGGTTTGTTTTTGTATTGTGTATCTATAAGACACATATGGAATTTGCGGAGCTATAATAGAGGGTTTGTTTTTTGCAGTAAACTAGTCACAGTCTATACCTTATGCTTATTTTTACTTCCCTTATAAAAAAATGTTCTATTCTTTGTCAATATAAGCTGAAGCCTTATCTTTTTAGAAAGCCATATGTTTTCATAAAGACTGTACAACAGTGTCCGGGAAGTACTCACAGGAATAGGTTTTCCATGACATAATTATAGTCAGCACGACTGCTGTCAGGCAGGAAACAAGCAGCAAATACAATGATGGCATTTATGCCCTCGCCATAGTAACCTGCAAAGAAAAAACAACTTTACTACAGAAGCCCACCATCGTAGTAATAATTATAATAAATAAACAATGTGTGGTGTGAAACACTCTAAAATAAGTAGCAAAACCAATAAACTAGTGTCGCAGCAATACTGCTCTTGATATGTTTTAGAATTTAAAAAAAATATAAAGGCAACTTAGCCAAAATAGTTTTGTGTTTTGGAGATAGAATGTGATAACTGTAGATGAGCGGGTTCGGTTCTCCGAACTTCACGATCCAAGCTGGGAACCGAGTCCGGCTCGGGACTTCTCGTCGGGTTCTGGATTCCATATAAACAGTCGTGCATCACCGCCATTTTCACTCCGAACTTGGAGAGTGGGGAAGACAGACCTCTGTCTCTCTCTGTGGGTGGTGGCGTCGGGTGGGGTCAGTGTGTGCTCTCTAGGGGTGCTGTTAGGAGTGTTGTCCTGACACTGTTCTGTTAGTGGTGCTGTCCTGTCACTCACTGGGGATACGGTCTCTAGGTCGACACTATCTAGGTCGACCACTATTGGTCGACAGTAACTAGGTCGACAGGGTTTCTAGGTCGACATGTTCTAGGTTGACAGGTCAAAAGGTCAACATGAGTTTTTCACAATTTTTTTCTTTTTTTGAACCTTTTCATACTTAACGATCCACGGGGACTACAACTGGAACGGTAATCTTAACTAATTGGGGTTCCCGGTCAATCTCCGAAGAAAACTCCACTAAAAAACCATTAAAAACTCATGTCGACCTAGACCATGTCGACCTAAAGACCCTTTCAACCTAGAGACCCTGTCGACCTAGTTACTGTCGACCAATAGTGGTCGACCTAGACACTGTCAACCTAGTTTCTATCTACCTTCCATACCACACCCCACTCACTGTGGTGTCATGTGCTGTTAGGGGTACTGCAGCTGTACATGGATGTTGCTGTCCTGGCTGTCACTGTGCTGTACAGGGGCACTGTCCTCCTGTATGCTGTGAAAATACAGGGGTGCTGTGAAAATACACTGGTGGTGGCCCTTTCCTGTATGCTGTAAAAATTCTGGGGTGCTTTGACAATAAATGTACGTTGGCCCTGTATTGTATGCTGTAAAAATTCAGGGGTGCTGTGAAAATAAATGTACATTGGCCCTGTCTTGTATGCTGTAAAATTACAGGGGTGCTGGCCCGGTCCTGTATGCTGTAAAAGTTCAGGGGTGCTGTGAAAATAAATGTACACTGTCCCTGTCTTGTATGCTGTAAAAATTCAGGGGTGCTGTGAAAATAAATGTACACTGGCCCTGTCCTGTATGATGTAAAAATAAAGGAGTGCTGTGAAAATAAATGTACACTGGCCCTGTCCTGTATGCATTAAAAATATGGGGGTGCTGTGAAAATAAATGTACACTGGTCCTGTCTTGTATGCTGTAAAAATTCAGGGGTGCTTTGAAAATAAAGGGGCACTGGCCCTGTCCTGTATGCTGTAAAAATTCAGGGGTGCTGTGAAAATAAATGTACACTGACCCTGTCTTGTATGCTGTAAAATTACAGGGGTGTTGTTAAATACAGAGGTGCGGGCCCGGTCCTGTATGCTGTAAAAATACAGGGGTGCTGTGAAAATGAAGCGGCACTGTTCTGTGTTCTGCAATAATAAAGGGGTGCTGTCCTATGAAATGGAAAACAAAAATTTGGAGGAAAAAATAGGGAAAGATCAGGAACCACTTCCAGCTCCTAGTACTAGTGCTGAAGCTGCTGCTGCCACCACTCATGACATTACGATGCAATTCCATCAACGTTATCTGCTAAGGCCGATGCCCAATGTCATAGAGGTCATGTAAAATCCAAAAAGCAAAAATTAAGAACCAAAAAACAAAAGAAATCATCTGATAAGAAACATACAATTGACAATATGCCATTCATGACATGTGGCAAGGAAAGACTAAGGCCTTGGCCTATGTTCATGACTGGTCGTTCAGCTTCTCATAATGGAAGCCATTGTCCTCTCAAATAATTAAAAAAATAAAGCTTGTTAAAGAAGGAAAACACTGTGCGTTCAGAGATATCACAAATCCCCAAGGAGAGTCCAAGTGTGTCCGCGGTTGCAATGTCTAGGCCTGACCTTCCCAAGACTATATGGTAAGAGGAGGCTCCTGCCACCATCTGCACGCCCCCTGCAAGTGCTGGGAGGAGCACCACCAGTCCAGTTGCCGATATTGGCCCTCATTCCGAGTTGTTCGCTCGCAAGCTGCTTTTAGCAGCATTGCACACGCTAAGCTGCCACCTACTGGGAGTGAATCTTAGCTTAGCAAAATTGCGAACGAAAGATTCTCAAAATTGCGAATAGAAATTTCTTTGCAGTTTCTGAGTAGCTCGACACTTACTCTGCCACTGCGATCAGTTCAGTCAGTTTCGTTCCTGGTTTGAAGTCACAAACACACCCAGCGTTCGCCCAGACACTCCCCCGTTTCTCCAGCCACTCCCGCGTTTTTCTCAGAAACGGCAGCGTTTTTTCACACACTCCCATAAAAAGGCCAGTTTCCGCCCAGAAACACCCACTTCCTGTCAATCATATTACGATCACCAGAACGAAGAAAAAACCTCGTAATGCCGTGAGTAAAATACCAAACTTCTTAGCAAATTTACTTGGCGCAGTCGCAGTGCGAACATTGCGCATGCGCAATTAGCGGAAAATCGCTGCGATGCGCAGAAAATTACTGAGCGAACAACTCGGAATGAGGGCCATTGTGATTGAGGATGTCACTGTGCAAGTAGACCGGGATGAGGTGGATATTGGTTTAGCTGGCGCTGATGAGGAAGTTGAAGATGAGGATTCTGATAGTGATGTGGTTTGTTTGAATAAGTCACCAGTGGAGACAGATGTTGGCCATGGGATGAAAAAGCCCATTGTCATGCCTGCGTAAAATACCAAATAAGCCATCTTTTCGGTGTGGAATTATTTCTCCACAAATCTGGACAACAGGTGTCCAGCCATGTGTTGCCTTTGTCAATCCATAATAAGTAGGGGTAAGGACGTTAACCACCTAGGAACTTCCTACTTTATATGTCACCTGCAGCGCATTCATCATAAGTCATTGTCAAGTTCAGAAACTTTGGGCAATAGCGTAAGCAGTCTACTGACACCCAAGTGATATGGTTTGTTTGAAAAAGGCACCAGTGGAGACAGTCGTTGGCCATGGGATGAAAAAGCCCATTGTTATGCCTATGCAAAATACAAAAAAAATCCACCTTTTCGGTGTGGAATTATTTATCTGTGAGGATGAGGATGTAAACACTGAAGGGGGGAGGAATCAGAGGATGAGGAAGAGGATGACATCTTGCCTCTGTAGAGCCAGTTTGTGCAAGGAGAGATTAATTGCTTCTTTTTTGGTGGGGGCCCAAACAAAGCAATCGTTTCAGCCACAGTCATGTGGCAGACCCTGTCGCTGAAATGATTGGTTTGTTAAAGTGTGTATGTCCTGTTTATACAACATAAGGGTGGGGGGGAGGGCCCAAGGACAATTCCATCTTGCACAACTTTTCTTTGTCTGCCACATCATTCCAGGGGTGCTGCCCTATATGGGGTGCTGCCTCTCTGCCCTATCAGTCCAGTGGTGCTGCCCCACTGCCGTTTAAGTCCTGGGGTGCTGTTGCCTGTCTGCTGTGCTGTGTAATTCTCCAGGGGTGCTGCTTATGCTGTATAAGTCCAGGGGTGCTGCCTATCTGCCATATAAATCCAGAGGCGCTGCCGTATAATTCCAGGGGTGCTGCTGTACTTGATCCTATGTTTAAATTAAAGTCTAGAGCAGAATATGAAACAATCTTCAACATCACAACCAGATTTGTGAAAACATATTGCCGCAAAGGTGGAAACCGAAATTGCAATTTTGACGAAGTGTTTTCCAATGAGACCACATTTGTGGCCAAAGTCAGTCAGACTCAGAAGAGACAGAATCATAATCCAGCGCAACTGCCGGAGAAAACTAGATTTTCCAAACACATCTATGTCTATATGTCTGCTATATCATTACAGGGGTACCCTGTCTGAACCCGCTCATCTACATCTTCTAGTGTGTACTGTGTACCCACCATTAGAGAGAGGTTCTTCTCAATTATTTCATGTTAGGGACTCACTCAAATGAATGGCTCTAATTAGTCAACCTTAATTTTGATTTATTATTAATGTTCCACATTTTGGGATTATTTACAAGATGCGCATTTGTTGTACACGGTTCTTTTCCTAAGGGCTGTGTAGGGTTATCGCAAGACCTCGTGGTATTAGAAGAACAGAGTTTCAGTGATCTTGCACTGCATCAGCTTTCCATTGCACTGCAGCACTAAATGGGCCAGTGGCTCCTGTGAGGCACAAACAGTTACTGAATAAGGCCCAGTATGGAGTCTCATGGTGGCTTACAGCCTGGAAGATGTCTGGCTTGCCAGGCTAAGGCATGCTGTTGGCACAGAGGTTAGCATTGCTTCCTCCCACAGTCCTACTTATAGTATGAAATGAGGGGCTCAATAACAAAAAAAATAACTGCACAGTCCTGCTTAGTACTTTACTGAACCCACCCGAACTCAACTTGCCCCATTCGGGGCTGCTGTGGGTGCTCAGGAGGGGCTGCTAAAACATCTAATGGGCTGCTTGATTTAAAAATAGACAAGTCACACAGGTATGCTCACATGTGTAAAGCCCCACTGGTACTAGGTATGCAAAACTGCAGTCACTGTGTATAGTGCATCACACTTACTTTACCCCGGCTTGTCATGGGTTCAGGCACAGATACCAGAGGATCCCCTGAATAATCAGGAGTTTAATTACAGTTGCATTGTGGGAGTGGACTACAGGTGTTGGTGCAGCGCATAAAGAATTGGGCGCCAGGCCATCTCGTAAAACAGCATAAAGTTTATTTTAACATCAAACAGGGATATTGCAGGGATAACTTGTGAACACTCCTCCAGCACAAAGCATAACAGTTACAGTGGATCACACATCAGGGCACCTCCTTCGGAGTATCACATAGTCGCAGTGGCATATATATATGGCGAACATCAGTACGTACCAGGGCATTCTGTGACCAGTAGTGCTACACATCAGGTTACCGTCTCTCTCTTTTACTTAGCGAGGATTCTTGTCCATGGGGGGCTTTTAATCACGCCGCGTGGCTTTCCGACCACTTTACCCAGATACCTCTCGAGACTCACACCTTTAGCACACTTTTCTCCTGGCATCACCCTTTCACTGGATTCTGAATACTGCTGCTCTCACACTGCGATGTCTCCCTCTGTCAGGTGCCTTGCTGTGGCTGGCATCTCTCCCCACATACACATGTAGGGAGTCCTCACTGGGACTACATCATTCTGGCTAATCCACCACACTTCTGCTAGCTAATACACGTGCTTCTCCTGCTAACACTTCCTGCTTCTGGGCTGCAAAGACAACACACACTACTCACTGTCTCCTTACTGTCTGCTCACTGCTGCTGTAGGACAACCTTTTTATAACCTTGCTTTCCCAGGGACACATTCCATCTGGGATTTCCCGCTCTGAGTTTTCCCGCTCTGAGCTGCAAATGGGTGAGTCATGCCCTTTGCATTTTGCAGGCTGATCTGTATTGCTGTGAGCTGGGCTGTTAACTCCTTCTGTGCTGCAAGCTGTAGGCTGCTGGCTCAGTTCTATATTACACAGCCATGCTGGCACCTGTAGTGCCACAGTTGATTTGTGCTTGCAGTTCCAGGGTATTACACATGCGTGTAACTGGGACACACAGGTATGCTCACATGTGTGTAACTGGGAGCTGTGAAAAATGAAAATATGGCATCTGCCACAAAACATGTAAATAAAAATGCAATAAAAAAAATGGAGAAAAGAAACCCACAATATTTTCACAAAATAAGTCTCCAGACTCCGTGGAGGGGAAAATATCCAATATTGATCCTGTGGTATGCACCAGTTTATTTGCATCCCAGCATTAAATCTGAGATTATCTTAATCCCTGAAAATAGAGAAGGGGCTACAAATTCAGAGGCTTTGGCCCCTAGTTTTTCAGTTTGTCCAGTAATGTGGTAATTATATTTTTGCTTGGTTAAAGTCCTTTCCATTTCACACCAATACAGGAGTGGAGGTGAAAGCCTGTGTGTTGTCCCAGATTGCGTGTGCTTCTCTCATTTTTAATCACCTTCTTGACACTGTCCTCTTCCTCTTGCCTCTTCTCATAATGTGAAAAGTCATCAAAGAAGGAGGTGGTATGTTTGTAGCTAGGTATGATTCGGAGAACATGGCAATCTTTTTTCTGGGGGACCAACTGTCGCTGAAATGATGGGTTTATTAAACTGTGCATGTCCTGTTTAAACAACATAAGGTTGGGTGTGAGGGCCCAAGGACAATTCCATCTTGCACCTCCTTTTTTTCTTTGCATTATGTGCTCTTTGGGGTCTAGTTTTTAAAACTGCCATCCTGTGCCATCCAGGTGTTTATGCCGCCCACTTGTGTTGCTTAGCTTAGTCATCTAGCTACTTCGGTGCAACCTTTTGGCCTAAAAATAATATTGTGAGGTGTGAGGTGTTCAGAATAGACTGGAAATTAGTGGAAATGAATGTTATTGAGGTTAATAATACCGCAGGATCAAAAATACCCCCAAATTCTGTGATTTTAGCTGTTTTTATGTTGGTTTGTAAAAAATAATAATCCAGATCCAAAACCAAAACCAAAATCTGAAAGGGTGGTTTTGGCAAAACCAATCCAGATCCAAAACACGAACGGAGATCCAGATCCAAAACCAAAACACAAAACCCGAAAAGTGTCCGGCGCACATTTCTAGTGATAACACTGTACAAGCACAGAATACGGTCATTATTTAGAGCTCAAATACCCAGAAGGCAAAGTGCCAGTACGGCTAGTACTCAGGATTCCTTTATATTACACAGTCATTCAGGTTTAGAGGACGGATTCCAGGAACATGCAAACTGCACCTGTCTTTTCTGTTGTCTGTCTTTTCCACAAGCAAAGTGAGCACAGTATGCACAAATGATAGTAAATACACATTACTTACCCCTTGTTTATACATGCAAAACAGATATGCATTCACAGAAACATACACAAGATATGCAGTATGTTGGAAGTTTAAAAATAAAGAAAAATTATTATACACAAATACAGTATGTGTCCAATATGAACTCAAAAAATATGCACAAGATATGCAGTAATGTATATTGAAAGGTTATAAATAAAGTAGAATAATAATGCACAAACACAGTTTATAAAGAACGCATACACTTACACATACACACACACACACTATTGTATACATACAAATAAACACTTGGTACATACTGTATATATTCATGTGTTCATAAAAGCATTAACTAATATCTGTGGTGCTGTATACAGCATTAAAGGTTGATATTAGCTGAGGAGAAATGAAAGAGGAAGTGGTCCACCGTGTCGGAAGTGCTGGTCCCATCCTGTCATGTGTGATAATTACCCACTGTCTCATGCATGTGCCTTTGTTTCGGTACCCCAATCAGACATTTGATTTTATTTACAAATTTGCACTAGAGTCTGGTCTTTCTCACACTCAGTCCTCAGGACCCCTAACTGTTCATATACAGTATTTATAAACTCTCTGTAGTTTATGCACAACTATTGAACTTACTGTATTCAATACACAAGATACATTAATAGTACCCTTTATGTATACATGGTAAAGGAAATGTATAATGTCCTATATTAAAGCATTCTGCATACAACCTTCAACTTCTTTTGGGGCGATTGAATGGATAAGCAATGTTTACAGAATGTATGCAGAAGTGCTACCCAGAAATAGTTATAATATATTATAAATACAGACTCTGGGCCTGGTTCTGATTTGGAGGGTGTTAGTATCACTGCTGCTAATACATGGTAATGCAGCAGGAGACGTCTGGTGTAGACAGACCCTCCTGCAGGCCTGTGTGATCCGCTGCTGCATACAAGTATACTGCATGGGATCACTCTGCGTCACCACTGGCTGGCTGACTAACCTTCGGGTTACGCAGACTGGAAATCTGCAACGGTAGATTCAGACCCTGGTCTTGGCACTCCCTGAAAATGGGGACGATAGGCCCAAGTTTTTGAGAAAAACTGTCCGACATCTACCCCCAAACCCATCACTCATTGCCAGGCTGCTCTGTACTTGTGTGTATATAATAGTGTGTAACAAGTAGTAATAGGGATACAGACAGTGCTAGGAGACCATAGACAAATCATATGTGTTACTGAATAATGCAGTTACATATTTGTATATGTTAGAGATAAGAGGATTCAGTGAAGATGGGAATCCCACACTAGGGTGGAAGGTGTTGGCTCTAAAACAATATGCAGGTAATTATCATATTTTCCCTAACATGAACAATTACCAGGATTCCATACATAGGAGTGCAGCATTAGCATACAAAGGAACATCATCACCATTTAAGTAACTGCCCTTTTGATCTAGAAATAACAGTGTCTTCTTAATGGGTTCACTACGGCTGGCCGGCGGTCGAGCTCCCGGCGACCAGCATCCCGGCGCCGGGAGCCCGACCGCCGGCTTACCGACAGCGTGGCGAGTGCAAATGAGCCCCTTGCGGGCTCGCTGCGCTCGCCACGCTACGGGCACGGTGGCGCGCTACGCGCACCACACTATTTTATTCTCCCTCTATGGGGGTCGTGGACCCCCACGAGGGAAAATAAGTGTCGGTATGCCGGCTGTCGGGCTCCCGGCGCCGGTATACTGAGCGCCGGGAGCCCGACCGCCGGCATACAGAAGACCACCCTTCTTAATACCTTTATCCTATTATTACAGTATGCACACACACAGCTGCTGAATGGATTGAGCAATATAGGATACATTAGGGTGTCACTACAGGGCTTTTCATTCGGTACATAGGGCCTGATTAAGAGTTGTACGCAAACCCTGTTTTATTGGCTGACTGCACATGCGTCTGAGCCGTGCTACACATGTGCCGTGATGGTCTTGCGATGTTGCTTGCATAGAGGATTTTTTTGCAAAGTGATTGACAGTCAGGGACCATTTGGAGTAGAGGCGGCAAAAAACGAAGGCAAGTCGCAACCATTTCTGGGGCATGTCTCAGCCTGTGTCTGTGATCCCATATGCGGTAACAGTGGCTCCGGCGTCTCACTTCCTGAAGCCGTGTGCATGACCATTGGGCTACATACTCAGAAGACTGACAATGGACTGATCTGCGAGCAGCGCTGCATCTGTGTACACAGCCACTGGGATTTGCACAACACCAGTGGGCATCACACTACACATCCAGGCAGCTGATATTTGCATATTTTTGCACAGTTGCTGCGTGCACATTTTCAGCTATGAATGCAGCAGCACACATCTCTGAGTCAGGCCTATAATACAGTAGCATTGTGTTGTCACCCTAGCAGCACATTCCCCTACACATTCCCCTAGTGTCATGCACAGTGCACTTGTCATTTGTTTTATTTCCTTTTTTATTTTTTATAGCAACTAATTTTTTACATTTCAACTTTTGAGTAACTACAGCACCATTATACCATTCTATACTACAGGTGATATGTTATATTTCATTTGTGCTACTTGTAACTTAATATAATACACAAATTCATGGTAGGATCAAAGTGAATGCTCAGAGTTCTTCTGGGATAAAAGTTCCTTTAATTATTTTTACGCTATATGAACTACACCTGTTACATTACTGTGTTACTAATCTTAAGTAAGGGTTAAATTGCATCTCTATTGAGATCAGAGTCATATATTTATAAGGCAGTTTCTTTGAAAAATGAATAAAGCATAAAACAACCTACAGTAGCTGTTTTAATTTTACCATTGATTATCCATACCTCCATGTGATATCACTTTTGTGTATGGCTCAATAACTTTCATATTGATTCTTTGCTCTTGTTCCCCAATTATGACGGTCCTCCATTGCCTGTTATCTGCTCTCTCTTCTTCTGCTGTGTACTCCTGGATAGATTCAAAATCCTGCTGAACCAAGTGTCCAAGGGCTGGGCGATCATCTATATAAATATACACATAAACATTGTACAGCTCGTTGAGATACGTATGTAACAGAAATATGTTAGCATATACTATCCATGCCCCTGCTCCCCCCCCCCCCCCCTCTCCCAACAATACAGAGTACATCCTAATGACTTCAAAACAATTCTGGGAGCTAACCGATGTAAAATTACAACAGCATCTTTGGGACCATTATGCAACACACAGAGCATATATTTCACAACATCATTCAATACAGAAAGCATCCTAGTGGTCACCATTTAAAGAATTTCATTATGGCCACCATATAACATGGAGTGTGTCCTTGATATCCCGTCAGTTAATACTAGTAACATCCTACTGGCAGGCACACAATACAACGAGCATATTTTAGGCCGCCATACAATATAGAGGATCCTAATGACTACCATAGCAAACAGAGAGCATGCACTGTGTCTACCTAACCCTCTACTTGTCACATATTGGTCCATATCATTAACTCATATCAATTCTCTCCAAGGTCATGGCCCACAAAATTATTATTCTTTTAATGATCCCCCTGTATTTAATGACACCATTCCTGTCACTGGCCCCTTAATGACAATTTGCCATATCATGCCCCTTTTTATTGATGTCCCTCATATTATCCCTGCTGTATTGATTTTTATCCCCCAGTATTAATTCTGCATACATTTAATGCCTTCCTTGTTCTGATTATCTGCATTATAATGTCAAGCCAATGAAGAGAGCCATGATAATATGTGAGGCTCCCCGTTTATTAATTCATTGGTGTACCTGTTCAGTACATCAAAGTGGCTCCTGCAAACAGAACAAAAGTATCATTTCTTTATAGTCCTTCACGAGTTGGGAATTTCACATCTCACTTATAAGACTACATGCTCCGCAGCTGTCCAGAAACAGTGCAGCAACACATCAGGAGGCACCTGTCTCGTCTTAATATGACAGGTTGCCTATCATGTGAGATGCTAAGAAGCTCATTTCTGCTCCTGCAGTGTGTAAGGTAAATAAATACTGTCAACTGGCTTCTCATTTAGTGCAAAAGGGAAATACAGGTAGAGTCTACCATATCCAAATATTCCGAAGTACGGAATATTCTGAAATACGGAAGTTTTTGAGTGAGAGTGAGATAGTGAAACCTTTGTTTTCTGATGGCTCAATGTACACAAACTTTGTTTAATAGACAAAGTTATTAAAAATATTGTATTAAATGACCTTCAGGCTGTGTGTATAGGGTGTATATGAAACATACATGAATTGTGCGAATGTAGACACACTTTGGTGGTCATTCCGAGTTGATCGCTCGTTATTTTTTTTCGCAACGGACCGATTAGTCGCTAATGCGCATGTGCAATGTCCGCAGTGCGACTGCGCCAACTAAATTTGCTATGCAGTTAGGTATTTTACTCACGGCATTACGAGGTTTTTTCTTCGTTCTGGTGATCGTAATGTGATTGACAGGAAGTGGGTGTTTCTGGGCGGAAACAAGCCGTTTTATGGGAGTGTTTGAAAAAACGCTACCGTTTCTGGGAAAAACGCGGGAGTGGCTGGAGAAACGGAAGAGTGTCTGGGCGAACGCTGGGTGTGTTTGTGACGTCAAACCAGGAACGACAAGCACTGAACTGATCG
Organism: Pseudophryne corroboree; assembly: GCF_028390025.1. Lineage (NCBI taxonomy): Eukaryota > Metazoa > Chordata > Amphibia > Anura > Myobatrachidae > Pseudophryne > Pseudophryne corroboree. Next base: position 496,911,387 of record NC_086444.1, on the reverse strand, counting down.
CACTGGAAGAGTAAGTCTGGAGCTACTCAGAAACTGCACAGAGAAGTCTTTTCGCAATATTGCGAATCTTTCGTTCGCAATTTTGATAAGCTAAGATTTACTCCCAGTAGGCGGCGGCTTAGCGTGTGCAAAGCTGCTAAAAACAGCTTGCGAGCGAACAACTCGGAATGAGGGCCTTTGTTTGATGCACAAAGTTATAACAAATATTTGCTAAAATTACCTTCAGGCTGTGTGTATAAGGTGTATATGAAACTTAAATGCATTCCGTGCTTAGACTTAGGTCCCATCGCCACGATATCTCATTATGGTACGAAATTATTCCAAAATACGGAAAAAATAAGAATTTACTTACCGATAATTCTATTTCTCATAGTCCGTAGTGGATGCTGGGGACTCCGTCAGGACCATGGGGAATAGCGGGCTCCGCAGGAGACAGGGCACATCTAAAAAAGCTTTTAGGTCACATGGTGCGTACTGGCTCCTCCCCCTATGACCCTCCTCCAAGCCTCAGTTAGGTACTGTGCCCGGACGAGCGTACACAATAAGGAAGGATCTTGAATCCCGGGTAAGACTCATACCAGCCACACCAATCACACCATACAACTTGTGATCTGAACCCAGTTAACAGTATGATAACAAAACGAAGTAGCCTCTAAAAAGATGGCTCACAACAATAATAACCCGATTTTTGTAACAATAACTATGTACAAGTATTGCAGACAATCCGCACTTGGGATGGGCGCCCAGCATCCACTACGGACTATGAGAAATAGAATTATCGGTAAGTAAATTCTTATTTTCTCTAACGTCCTAGTGGATGCTGGGGACTCCGTCAGGACCATGGGGATTATACCAAAGCTCCCAAACGGGCGGGAGAGTGCGGATGACTCTGCAGCACCGAATGAGAAAACTCCAGGTCCTCTGTAGCCAGAGTATCAAATTTGTAAAATTTTACAAACGTGTTCTCCCCTGACCACGTAGCTGCTCGGCAAAGTTGTAATGCCGAGACTCCTCGGGCAGCCGCCCAAGATGAGCCCACCTTCCTTGTGGAGTGGGCCTTTACAGATTTAGGCTGTGGCACGCCTGCCACAGAATGTGCAAGTTGGATTGTGCTACAGATCCAACGTGCAATCGTCTGTTTAGACGCAGGAGCACCCATCTTGTTGGGTGCATACAATGTAAACAACGAGTCAGTTTTTCTGACTCCAGCTGTCCTTGAAATATATATTTTTAATGCTCTGACAACGTCCAGTAACTTGGAGTCCTCCAAGTCGCTAGTAGCCGCAGGCACCACAATAGGCTGGTTTAAGTGAAATGCCGAAACCACCTTAGGGAGAAATTGAGGACGCGTCCTCAATTCTGCCCTGTCCGAATGGAATATCAGATATGGGCTCTTGTATGACAAAGCCGCCAACTCTGAAACTCTCCTGGCAGAAGCCAGGGCCAACAGCATGGTTACCTTCCATGTAAGGTATTTTAATTCTACCGATTTTAACGGCTCAAACCAATGAGATTTGAGAAAATTTAGAACCACGTTCAAATCCCACGGTGCCACTGGAGGCACTATTGGGGGTTGTATATGTAGTACACCTTTGACAAAAGTTTGTACTTCAGGCACTGACGCCAATTCCTTCTGGAAGAAAATTGATAAGGCCGAAATTTGAACTTTAATAGACCCCAATTTTAGGCCCATAGACAATCCTGCTTGCAGGAAATGTAAGAATCGACCCAATTGAAATTCTTCCGTTGGAGCCTTCTTGGCCTCACACCACGCAACATATTTTCGCCAAATGCGGTGATAATGTTGTACAGTCACTTCCTTCCTAGCCTTAATCAAGGTAGGAATAACTTCCTCTGGAATGCCCTTTTCTTTTAGAATCCGGCGTTCAACCGCCATGCCGTCAAACGCAGACGCGGTAAGTCTTGGAACATACAAGGTCCCTGCTGAAGCAGATCCCTTCTCAGAGGTAGAGGCCACGGATCCTCCGTGAGCATCTCTTGAAGTTCCGGATACCAAGTTCTCCTTGGCCAGTCCGGAGCCACCAGTATCGTTCTTACTCCTCTTTTCCGTATAATTCTCAGCACCTTTGGTATGAGAGGCAGAGGAGGGAACACATACACTGATTGGTACACCCACGGTGTTACCAGAGCGTCCACAGCTATTGCCTGAGGGTCTCTTGACCTGGCGCAATACCTGTCCAATTTTTTGTTGAGGCGAGACGCCATCATGTCTACCTTTGGTTTTTCCCAACGGTTCACAATCATGTGGAAAACTTCTGGATGAAGTCCCCACTCTCCCGGGTGAAGGTCGTGTCTGCTGAGGAAATCTGCTTCCCAGTTGTCCACTCCCGGGATGAACACTGCTGACAGTGCTATGACATGATTCTCCGCCCAGCGCAGAATCCTTGCCGCTTCTGCCATTGCACTCCTGCTTCTCGTGCCGCCTTGTCGGTTTACGTGGGCGACTGCCGTGATGTTGTCGGACTGGATCAACACCGGCTGACCCTGAAGCAGCGGTTTTGCCAGACTTAGAGCATTGTAGATCGCTCTTAGCTCCAGTATATTTATGTGAAGAGACGTCTCCAGGCTTGACCACACGCCCTGGAAATTTCTTCCCTTTGTGACTGCTCCCCAACCTCGTAGGCTGGCATCCGTAGTCACCAGGACCCAGTCCTGTATGCCGAATCTGCGGCCCACTAACAGATGGGCAGTCTGCAGCCACCACAGGAGAGACAACCTTGTTCTTGGTGACAGTGCTATCCGCTGATGCATGTGCAGATGCGATCCGGACCATTTGTCCAGCAGATCCCACTGAAATGTCCGTGCATGGAATCTGCCGAATGGAATCGCTTCGTACGAAGCCACCATCTTTCCCAGGACTCTTGTGCATTGATGTACTGACACCGTTCCTGGTTTTAGGAGGTTCCTGACAAGTTCGGATAACTCCCTTGCTTTTTCCTCCGGGAGAAACACCTTTTTCTGAACCGTGTCCAGAATCATTCCCAGGAACAGCAGACGAGTTGTCGGGGTCAATTGAGATTTTGGAAGATTCAGAATCCACCCGTGTTGCTGGAGCACTACCTGGGTTAGTGCTACACCGACTTCCAGCTGTTCTCTGGACTTTGCCCTTATCAGGAGATCGTCCAAGTAAGGGATAATTAATACGCCTTTTCTTCGTAGAAGAACCATCATTTCGGTCATTACCTTGGTAAAGACCCGAGGGGCCGTAGACAAACCAAACGGCATCGTTTGAAACTGATAATGACAGTCTTGTATCACGAACCTGAGATACCCTTGGTGTGAGGGGTAAATTGGGACATGCAGATAAGCATCCTTTATGTCCAGGGACACCATGAAGTCCCCGTCTTCCAGATTCGCTATCACTGCTCTGAGTGACTCCATTTTGAACTTGAATTTCTGTATGTACAGGTTCAAGGATTTCAGATTTAGAATAGGTCTTACCGAACCGTCCGGCTTCGGTACCACAAATAGTGTGGAATAATACCCCTTTCCCTGTTGTAGGAGGGGTACCTTGACTATCACCTGCTGAGAATACAGCTTGTGAATGGCTTCCAAAACCGACGTCCTTTCTGAGGGAGACGTTGGTAAAGCAGACTTTAGGAACCGGCGAGGGGGAAACCTTTCGAACTCCAGCATGTAACCCTGAGATATTATCTGCAGGACCCACGGGTCCACTTGTGAGTGAGCCCATTGATTGCTGAAAATCTTGAGTCGACCCCCCACCGTTCCTGGGTCCGCTTGTAAAGCCCCAGCGTCATGCTGATGGCTTTGTAGAAGCCGGGGCGGGCTTCTGTTCCTGGGCAGGGGCTGCGTGCTGCCCTTTCTTACCCTTTCCTCTGCCTCTCGGCAGATAAGACTGTCCTTTTGGTCGCTTTTTATAGGAGCGAAAGGACTGCGGCTGAAAAGACGGTGTCTTTTTCTGTTGTGAAGGGGTCTGAGGTAAAAAGGTGGATTTGCCGGCAGTTGCCGTGGTCACCAGGTCCGAAAGACCGACCCCAAACAATTCCTCTCCTTTATATGGCAATACTTCCATATGCCTCTTGGAATCCGCATCACCTGACCACTGTCGCGTCCATAAACTTCTTCTAGCAGATATGGACATCGCGCTTACTCTTGATGCTAGAGTACAAACATCCCTCTGAGCATCTCGCATATAAAGAAAAGCATCCTTTAATTGCTCTAGAGTCAATAAAATACTGTCCCTATCCAGGGTCTCAATATTTTCAGTCAGAGAATCCAACCACACTACCCCAGCACTGCACATCCAGGCTGAGGCTATTGCCGGTCGCAGTATAACACCCGTATGTGTGTATATACTCTTCAGTGTAGTTTCCAGCCTCCTATCTGCTGGATCCTTGAGGGCGGCCGTATCAGGAGACGGCAACGCCACTTGCTTTGATAAACGTGTGAGCGCCTTATCCACCTTAGGGGGTGATTCCCAGCGCGCCCTAACCTCTGGTGGGAAAGGGTATAATGCCAACAACTTCTTTGAAATTAGCATTTTTCTATCGGGGGTAACCCACACTTCATCACACACATCATTCAATTCCTCTGATTCTGGGAAAAATACAGGTAGTTTTTTCACCCCCCACATAATACCCTTTTTTGAGGTACCAGTAGTATCAGAGAGCTGCAAAGCCTCCTTCATTGCCCTGATCATATAACGTGTGGCCCTATTGGAAAATACGTTTACTTCCTCACCGTCGACACTAGATTCATCTGTGTCGGTACCCGTGTCGACTGACTGAGGTAAGGGACGTTTTACAGCCCCTGACGGTGTCTGAGATGCCTGAACCGGTACTAACTGGTTTGCCGGGCGTCTCATTTCGTCAACTGACTTTTGTAATGTGCTGACATTATCACGTAATTCCATAACCAAAGCCATCCATTCCGGTGTCGACTCCCTAGGGGGTGACATTACCATCATCGGCAATTGCTCTGCCTCCACACCAACTTCGTCCTCATACATGTCGACACACACGTACCGACACACACAGCAGCCACACAGTGAATGCTCTATTGAAGACAGGACCCTCCTAGCCCTTTGGGGAGACAGAGGGAGAGTTTGCCAGCACACACCAAAAGCGCTATACAGTATATAACAACCCTAGAAGGTGTTGTTTTTATATATGCGCTCTCAATATATATTTATATCGCCAATTTATGCCCCCCCTCTCTTTGTTACCCTGTTTCTGTAGTGCAGTGCAGGGGAGAGTCGTGGGAGCCTTCCTCACCAGCGGAGCCGTGCAGGAAAATGGCGCCGAGTGCTGAGGAGAATAAGCTCCGCCCCTTTTCCGGCGGGCTTTTCTCCCGGTTTTTCTAATAAACTGGCCTGGGTTAAATACATACATATAGCCTTAATGGCTATATGTGATGTATTTATTTGCCTCTAAGGTACTCTATATTGCTGCCCAGGGCGCCCCCAGCAGCGCCCTGCACCCTCCGTGACCGAGATCCGTGAGCCGTGTAGCAACAATGGCGCACAGCTGCAGTGCTGTGCGCTACCTCTATGAAGACTGAAGTCTTCTGCCGCCTGTTTCCGGACCTCCGTTCTGCCGTTCTTCAGCGTCTGTAAGGGGGATCGGCGGCGCGGCTCCGGGACGAACCCCAGGCTGACCTGTGTTCCGACTCCCTCTGGAGCTCAGTGTCCAGTAGCCTAAGACTTCAATCCTCCTGCAGGCAGGTGAGTTGCAAGTCTCTCCCCTAAGTCCCTCGTTGCAGTGCTCCTGTCGCCAGCAGGAGACACTGATTAGAAACCTAAAAAAAAACTTTTCTAACTAGCTCTTTAAGAGAGCCACCTAGATTGCACCCTCTCGGACGGGCACAAAAACCTAACTGAGGCTTGGAGGAGGGTCATAGGGGGAGGAGCCAGTACGCACCATGTGACCTAAAAGCTTTTTTAGATGTGCCCTGTCTCCTGCGGAGCCCGCTATTCCCCATGGTCCTGACGGAGTCCCCAGCATCCACTAGGACGTTAGAGAAATACGATATCCAAAATACTTTTGGTCCCATGCTTTTTGGATAAGGGATACTCAACGTGTAGAGACCTGGGGCCTAAATCAGGTCCCGAAGGATCTGAGGAAAACAGCGAAAAGTACCGATTGTCACAACTGAGGGCCTGAGCTGACGGGAGGCAGCCTCAGTTGTAGGGGCTGAGATGTAACGGAACCTGGGAGGTTGTATCAGACCCCTAGACATGTAAGTAACATGTAGAATAACTGCCCGAAGGCGTGACCACGACAACCAGGATAAAAGTCAATGATGTTTATTATGACAAACTCCGTAACACAGCAGCAGTAAAGGAAACATAAAAGTCAACAGAGGATAAATACAATTCCTGGGTACTACAGGGTGGCAAGGGCCACAGGCACTGGTAGAGTGAGACAGTTCTTATAATCTTCTAGTTGGAAAGTCCTTACCAGGCCTGACTGTAGCAATGGAGAGAACCCAGGATCGTACCAGCTGATGTTCCAGGAAAGGCTGGGCTGCTGAAGGTAAAACGGCTGCTGTGGATACTGGCTGGAACCAGACTGTTGTTGGTACGGAGTGGATACTGGCTGGAACCAGTTAAATAATAAACGAACTTGAGAGCGATGAAATAATAATGAAGTTTGGAGTTTGAGAGCGGTGAAATAATAATACCGGTGGAGAGTGATAAACTGCAGAAAAGGACACCGGCCCTTTAAGAGAAGCTATACACTGCTGGAAGCTGGGCTGGAAGCAGGTGATTGTTTGAGAGCGGTGAAATAATAATACCGGTGGAGAGTGGTAAACTGCAGAAAGGACACCGGCCCTTTAAGAGAAGCTGTACACTGCTGGAAGCTGGGCTGGAAGCAGGTGATTGTTGTAGCTGGAAACAGGTGAGTCCAGAATAGATCGGAGAGTCAGGCTACACCGCAGATGGAATGCTGGTGCGGGTCTCTATAGCAGAAGTCTGGAGACAGGAGCTGGAACCTGGAAGACAACCACAGGAGAGAGACAAACTGGAACTAGGTTAGACAACCAAAGCACTGACGCCTTCCTTGCTCAGGCACAGCTTACTTATACCTGCAGCAAGGAAGGGGTTGGCTAGGCAATTATGCAAATCAACAATACAGACAGCAGATTGGTGGAAATGCTCAGATGACAAAATCCAAGATGGCTGCGCCCATGCAGACACTTGGAGGGAAGTTTGGTTTGTAATCCATGTGAGAATTGAAACAGTAATGGCGACGCCGGCCACAGGAGACAGGAGACGCCAGACTGACAAGCGCACATTTAACCACGCGGGCACAGCGGAGGCCGCGGCTGATGAAATCACCACTCTGACATTCTGCATGTGGAAACTCAGGAACAGCGGGATCCGGTCCTGGAACGCTGAGCCAGCCTTAGGAGGCATCTGAAGGGTAAGTAATGGCGTCCAGATACCCGGATCGTGACAGCACCCCCCCCTTTAGGAGTGGCCCCAGGACACTTCTTAGGCTTTAAAGGAAACTTTGCGTGGAAATTTCGGACCAAGGCAGGAGCATGGACGTCTGAGGCATTGGTCCAAGAGCGTTCTTCAGGACCATAGCCCCTCCAGTCAATGAGGTATTGTAACTGACCGTACCGGAAACGTGAGTCCAAAATCTTGGCCACCTCATACTCGACTCCCCGTTGAGTCTGAACTTTGGGAGCTGGAGGAAGTGCGGAATGAAACCGATTCAGGATCAGCGGTTTCAACAAAGAAACATGAAATGTCCTGGGTATTTTCAAGAAGGATGGTAACTGTAACCTGTAGGCAACAGGATTGATGACTTGTTCAATCTTGAAGGGTCCGATGTAGCGAGGTGCAAATTTCATGCTGGGAACTCTCAACCTCAAATTCTTCGTGGACAGCCACACACGATCACCCACCTTGAGAGCAGGAACCGTTCTACGCTTTCTATCGGCAAACTTCTTATACCTGAATGAGGCTTTAAGCAGGGCTGCGCGGACGTTCCTCCAGTTATTTGAAAACTGACGCAAGGTGACATCCACTGCTGGAACAGAAGTTGCGGGAAGCGGTTGGAATTCTGGGACTTTAGGGTGGAATCCATAATTAATGAAGAATGGTGTAGAAGAAGATGAGGAATGGTATTGATTGTTGTGGCTGAACTCGGCCCAAGGAAGGAGTTGAACCCAGTCATCTTGAGAGGAAGACACATATATACGGAGGAAGGCCTCCAAGTCCTGATTCACCCTCTCGGTTTGACCATTGGTCTGAGGATGGTAAGCCGTGGAAAACTTTAACTTGACTTGGAGGGCTTGACACAAACTTCGCCAAAATTTGGCTACAAATTGTACTCCACGATCCGAAATGATCTCTTCAGGAAGACCGTGAAGTCGGAAGATCTCTTGTATAAACACTTGAGCCAACTTGGAAGCTGACGGAAGACCGGTGAGAGGGATGAAATGTGCCATCTTGGTGAACCGGTCAACTACCACCCAGATGGTATTAAACTTGTTGCAGATAGGTAGATCGGAAACAAAGTCCATCGACAAATGGGTCCAAGGTCGACGGGGAACAGATAATGGAACCAGTTGCCCCGCAGGCGACTGGCGGGAGACTTTGTGTTGGGCACACTTTGGGCAGGAGGCAATAAATTCCATAACGTCCTTCTTCAGAGTTGGCCACCAGTAGGACCTAGAAATAAATTCAAGGGTTTTCTGAATGCCTGTATGTCCAGCAAAACGGGAAGCATGGGCCCAATGCATGAGCTTCTTCCTTAGAACTGGCTTAACAAAACTTTTCCCTGGTGGAGGCGTAGAGTCCATCCCTACCGTGGAGAATGCCAACGGATTAATAATAGGATGCTTGTCTGCAGACTCGGACTCATTTTCTTGCTCCCATGAGCGGGAAAGGGCATCGGCCTTACGATTCTGAGAACCCGGACAGAACTGGAGTTTAAAGTCAAACCTAGAGAAGAAAAGTGCCCATCTGGCCTGACGAGGATTCAGACATTGTGCGCCTTTGAGATATAAAAGATTTTTGTGGTCGGTAAGAATGGTGATTGAGTGGGAAGCTCCCTCCAACAGGTATCTCCACTCCTCCAGAGCGAGCTTGATGGCTAGCAACTCCTGATCGCCAATGGCATAGTTGCGCTCAGCTGGGGAGAACTTCCGGGAGAAGAAACTGCAAGGATGTAGATGTCCATCTTTGGCCCTCTGGGATAACACTGCTCCTACTCCAACGGAGGAGGCATCTACCTCTAAGATAAAAGGAGAGTCGGTGTCGGGCTGTTTCAGAACTGGTGCAGAGATGAACCGTTGCTTCAGAAGGTGAAAGGCCTGTGTAGCTTCCTCGGACCACTTGGACGGATTAGCACCTTTCTTGGTTAATGCAGTGATAGGCGCCACAATGGTGGAAAAGTCTCGTATAAATTTTCTATAATAATTGGCGAACCCTAAGAACCTCTGGACCCCTTTGAGGCTTAAGGGTATAGGCCAATTCTGGATTGCTTGGAGTTTCTCAGGATCCATCTCTAGTCCGGAACCGGACACAATGTAAACTAGAAACGGAATGGTTTTAACTTCAAACACACACTTCTCCAATTTACAATAGAGGTGATTGACACGGAGACGGGAAAGAACCTCTTTTACCCAGAAACGATGATCTTCGAGATTATTAGCAAAGATGAGGATGTCGTCTAGATAAACCACGACATGGCGGTACAAGATGTCCCTGAAAATCTCATTCACGAAGTGCTGGAAGACTGCTGGAGCATTGCTCAATCCGAAGGGCATGACGAGGTACTCATAATGTCCGTCACGGGTGTTAAAGGCGGTCTTCCACTCGTCACCCTCACGGATTCGGATGAGATTGTAGGCACCCCTCAAGTCCAGCTTTGTGAAAATAGTTGCACCACTAACTCTATCAAAGAGCTCGGTAATCAGGGGTAAAGGGTATCGGTTCTTGACGGTAATGTCGTTCAGACCTCTGTAGTCGATGCACGGACGCAGACCACCGTCTTTCTTCTTAACGAAGAAGAAGCCTGCGCCGGCTGGAGAAGAAGATGGTCGGATGAAACCCTTCGCCAGGTTCTCTTTGATGTACTCTTCCATGGAGTGTGTCTCAGGCAGAGACAACGGATAAGTTCGGCCTCGCGGTGGAACCTTCCCTGGAATGAGGTCGATTGGGCAGTCCCATTCTCTATGAGGAGGAAGGATATCAGCAGAGGCTTTACTGAACACGTCCGTGAAGTCTTGATATGGAGGAGGCGGAACATCAGATGACCTGGGGAAGGAAGAACAAACAGGAAGAACTTTGGCTAAACAAGTCTCAGCACAGGAGGGACCCCATGCCAGTATTTGCGTAGTCGTCCAGTCAATTGATGGGTTGTGGAGACGGAGCCATGGAAGGCCTAAAACCACTGGATGTGTGGCTCTTGGAATCACTAAAAAAGAAATATACTCAGAATGAAGAACTCCCACTCTCAGACGAACTGGAAGAGTCCTTAAGGAAATGACTGCGTCAAAAATCTTGCTGCCATCCACGGCAGTCAAAGAGATGGACGAGGACAGTCTCTCGGTGGGTAGGGACCACCGTTTAACATAAGCTTCGGTTATGAAATTCCCAGCTGCTCCGGAATCAAGGAGGGCAATGACGTTCCTGTAACGTTGAGCAATTTGGAGCGACACTGGGAGGTTACAGTCATGAGGAGATGGAGAGGAGATCATTACTCCTAGCCGGCCCTCTCCTTGGCGAGCTAGGATCTGGAGTTTCCCGGACGTTTGGGACAGGCATTGATAGTGTGCGACGGAGCTGCACAGTAGAGACAGAGAGACTCAGAGAGACGTCTTCGGCGCTCAGCGGGAGATAGACGAGAACGACTAATTTGCATAGGCTCATCCTTGGATGGAGATGGTTGACGAGGAGGAGGAGCAGAAGATTTAGGAGTAGATGATCTTCCTCGCTCAGTTGCTCTCTCTCTGAAACATAGATCAACCTTCGTGCAAAGAGAAATTAGCTCATCCAACTTAGAGGGCAAGTCTCTGGTAGCTAACTCATCCTTGATGCGTTCTGATAAGCCATGCCAGAATGCAGCATACAGGGCCTCGTCGTTCCATGCCAGTTCGGATGCCAGGATTTTAAACTGTATAAGATACTGTCCCACAGTACGTGTTCCCTGGCGTAAACGGAGAATCTCAGATGAAGCAGATGTTATCCGGCCTGGCTCGTCGAAGATGCGCCTGAATGTAGCTACAAAGTCAGTATAGGAGGATAGCAGGGGATCAGACTTCTCCCATAAAGGTGATGCCCAGTCAAGGGCTGAGCCACTGAGAAGGGAGATGATATAGGCAATTTTGGTACGGTCACTGAAGAAATTGCCAGGTAGAAGCTCAAAGTGGATTTCACATTGATTGAGAAATCCCCTGCAGAACCTTGGAGATCCATCAAATTTTGCTGGCGTTGGAAGATGAAGATGTGGACTGGAAATGGGTAAGGTGGGTGGGGTTACAGCTGGTGTCACTGTAGTGGACGCACCGGACGTGCCAGGTCCACGGAGGGTCGTTTGAATCCCATCCAGCCGTGTAGAGAGATCCTGGAGACAGCGGATGATGTGGCCCTGTGCAGCCTCCTGATGTTCAAGTCGGGCTGCCAGTTCTTGCATTGGCCTGGCCGCTTGATCCTGGTCTCCGGCTGGATTCATTAGGTCAGTGCTTACTGTCACAACTGAGGGCCTGAGCTGACGGGAGGCAGCCTCAGTTGTAGGGGCTGAGATGTAACGGAACCTGGGAGGTTGTATCAGACCCCTAGACATGTAAGTAACATGTAGAATAACTGCCCGAAGGCGTGACCACGACAACCAGGATAAAAGTCAATGATGTTTATTATGACAAACTCCGTAACACAGCAGCAGTAAAGGAAACATAAAAGTCAACAGAGGATAAATACAATTCCTGGGTACTACAGGGTGGCAAGGGCCACAGGCACTGGTAGAGTGAGACAGTTCTTATAATCTTCTAGTTGGAAAGTCCTTACCAGGCCTGACTGTAGCAATGGAGAGAACCCAGGATCGTACCAGCTGATGTTCCAGGAAAGGCTGGGCTGCTGAAGGTAAAACGGCTGCTGTGGATACTGGCTGGAACCAGACTGTTGTTGGTACGGAGTGGATACTGGCTGGAACCAGTTAAATAATAAACGAACTTGAGAGCGATGAAATAATAATGAAGTTTGGAGTTTGAGAGCGGTGAAATAATAATACCGGTGGAGAGTGATAAACTGCAGAAAAGGACACCGGCCCTTTAAGAGAAGCTATACACTGCTGGAAGCTGGGCTGGAAGCAGGTGATTGTTTGAGAGCGGTGAAATAATAATACCGGTGGAGAGTGGTAAACTGCAGAAAGGACACCGGCCCTTTAAGAGAAGCTGTACACTGCTGGAAGCTGGGCTGGAAGCAGGTGATTGTTGTAGCTGGAAACAGGTGAGTCCAGAATGGATCGGAGAGTCAGGCTACACCGCAGATGGAATGCTGGTGCGGGTCTCTATAGCAGAAGTCTGGAGACAGGAGCTGGAACCTGGAAGACAACCACAGGAGAGAGACAAACTGGAACTAGGTTAGACAACCAAAGCACTGACGCCTTCCTTGCTCAGGCACAGCTTACTTATACCTGCAGCAAGGAAGGGGTTGGCTAGGCAATTATGCAAATCAACAATACAGACAGCAGATTGGTGGAAATGCTCAGATGACAAAATCCAAGATGGCTGCGCCCATGCAGACACTTGGAGGGAAGTTTGGTTTGTAATCCATGTGAGAATTGAAACAGTAATGGCGACGCCGGCCACAGGAGACAGGAGACGCCAGACTGACAAGCGCACATTTAACCACGCGGGCACAGCGGAGGCCGCGGCTGATGAAATCACCACTCTGACATTCTGCATGTGGAAACTCAGGAACAGCGGGATCCGGTCCTGGAACGCTGAGCCAGCCTTAGGAGGCATCTGAAGGGTAAGTAATGGCGTCCAGATACCCGGATCGTGACACCGATGTTTTGTACTTTGCACATGTGCCGGACCCGTACTACGCACTACGGCTGCAGATATCAAGAGATCGAAAGTCTGCAGTGGTTTGGGGTGGGAAGGGGGCGGCAATGGGCTCCATTTCCCAAAACGGAGTCACATCACCCCCGTTTTTGGGTAGTGCTGAGGCCAGGATCTCTATTGAAAGATGGAGATTTCCTGGCCTCTTGCTCAGAGGCGGGGTGGCCGGCTAGCATGAGTCCATGAGACATGCAGCTGGACGATTGTGTCGCAGGTGATCTGATGCGGCATCCTCAGTTGCAGCCCTCCTGCTGCACTACCATATATTATCATCGCTGCCAGGGCCGTCTTAACAGCAGTGTAGGCCCCTGGGCACAGCAATGCACTGGGCCCCTTAGCACCCCCCACCCCTACCGCTGTAGGATGGGTATCAGTGGCAGCTTTGATGTCCCACAGGCGGTAGGGGGTGTTCTATCTTCCGCTCAGCATGTAGGACCTAGAGCAGTGATTTCTGCTAATTACTCCTTTACTACACAGATGGGGCTAAATTGTAGAAGGGGGCATTAGGCTGAATGAAAAAGCCCTGGTACATGACCACCAAGATTGTAGGGGTGTTTAATATATAGGGGAGGGGTGGATAGTGGAGTGGGCTAAATATTTATAATTTTCCGGTGGGAAGTCAGCTTGCTTGACTGCAGATATGTCAACTTCCAGAAAATATATTTCTAAGCTTTGAATGGGATAAAAAAACTAGAGAGTCCCATCTTTCAGAAGGTCCTGGAGACTTGGGGATCAGAGTTCAGGAGCCAGAGCAATTCAACAACGAAAATCTAAAACTGCATACCAGGCGTGTGGAGCTGGAGCAGGGACCAGCTGCTTGAAGGCTGATATCTCTGGTTCTGGGCATAGTAGAAACAAGCTGCCAGTGTCCACCTATTGGGGAGAGTCACAGCTTACGGCTTATACCTTCAGAAATACTCTAAGTCAGACAGAACCCGAGGTATCTGTTTGGGAAGAGCAATTAACAGGCTTGGATGGGGCCGATTTTAAAAAGTCTGGTACCACTGGAAAGAGGGGACCCTCAGCTATCAGCCTAGGGCCCTCATACTCCTGGGGCCCTTGGGCAAGAGCCCACTGAGCCCATACGAAAAGACGGCCTGATCGCTGCTGCTTTCAAGTAAACAGCAGCGCTGCTCTCTCCAACCATGGGAAATATGTAACAGCCTGCGAGGTGCAGGCGGTGCAGGAATTTCTGCAAGTCTGCCCGTATTTTTTAAAGTGGCAATCATTTACAAGGCAAAACCGACCTGGATTTACCTCATAAATGATTGCCGCTTTAAAAACACAGACAGACTTGCAGAAATTGCAGAAGAGTCTGCACCTCACAGGCTATTACATATTGCCCCACAAGCGTCTAATGCGTCACTCCTCTCAGGCATTCATTCAGTAAGAAGGATATCTAATGATGTCACACTATGGATACAAATGTGAAAGAACACGTGAATACACTGGCAGCACAACACATTTCCTTTGAGATGGGAGCGGTGACAGTTCTGTTTCAGTATGTTATATCTATAAGTTGTAAGGTTGGGCCAACGCTGAGTTATGTTGCTATTTGATCAGTTGTTAACCATTGCGTCCATATCTGTATTGCATCAATACCTGCATGTACTTGAATTACTTCCATAACTAAGACTTTGTTTACCCTTAATTCTTTGTGTAACTTAATCCCATCATGAGCTGTGGTTGATTCCTGTCTGCCCAGAAAACCACCAACAATCTATTAATGTAAATATAATTAAAAGGGTTTAAATTGTGATATATGTAAGTCATCCACAATCATATTAAAACTGTTGACACAAGTGATTGGCAACAAACAAAACAAAGCTCACGTAGACTTTGTCAGAGTAATCATGATCATACCATGTCTGGGCAAGTAGCAGTAACAAAGCTCTCCTAGCTGTGCTTATTAAATGTAGTGTGCTCTAATGATCCAGAGGAAAAGGTCAAATAATAGAAGACAAAGGAGCAATTGTGCGCCACACAGAAACAGAGGACTAGTCAAATTAGCAGTCCATCTGATGTAACTTCTGTTCTCAGTGCGTCTACTAGACAAATATTGAAATACTCTTTTGTTTCCAAACTCAGCATTCCTTGGCATGCTGCACGGTATAACCTACACGCAGTGCCCACTTTCCACTTTTCTGTCTGCTAATGCCTAGTCTTGTTTTACTTTCTCATTTGTCCCATTTTGTAATGCCCTATCGAGTATACATAAATATTAATAATAATAGTGCGTTTGATTAGCAAGTTATTTCTCTGTCTCACAAAGAAGATGCAAAACACAGAGGGAATTATAATACATCATTTAAACAATCTTAACAATAACAAATATAGACAGGCATAACATAAGAAGGGGGGCACAAAGAGGCAAATAATGAAGGGGGGACACAGAGAGGCAAAGAATGAAGAGGGGAGGCAATAAATACATTTGGAACAACCACCTTGCCGAGTTCCTTCGAAAACTGTGTGCAAGTGTACCTAGAACAGTTGATGCTGTTATGCTATTTTGAAGGCAAAGGGTGGTCACACCAAATATTGATTTGATTTAGTTTTCTCTTCTGTTCATTCACTTTGCATTTGGTTAATTGATAAAATAGGATTTTAATTACGGTAAATCCTTTTCTCGTAGTCCGTAGAGGATACTGGGGTTCCATTTAGTACCATGGGGTATAGACGGGTCTACTAGAAGCCATGGGCACTTTAAGAATTTGATAGTGTGGGCTGGCTCCTCCATCTATGCCCCTCCTACCAGACTCAGTCTAGGAAGCTGTGCCCGAGGAGATGGACATATTTTGAGAGAAGGAATATAAAAGGATAGTGGTGAGATTCCGAACCAGCACACACAACAAGAGGAAAGCTATGCTAACCCAACTTTATACAGGAACAGCAACAGCTGAACCAAGTAAGCGTGCAGGAAAAACGAAGCACCGGGGCGGGCACCCAGTATCCTCTACAGACTACGAGAAAAGGATTTACCGTAATTATAATCCTATTTTCGCTTACGTTCTAGAAGATACTGGGGTTCCATTTAGTACCATGGGGATGTACCAAAGCTCCCAAACCGGGTGGGAGAGTGCTGAGGTTCCTGCAGAACTGATTGACCAAACTGAAGGTCCTCAGAGGACAAAGTATCAAACTTGTAGAACTTAGCAAACGTGTTTGAACCAGACCAAGTAGCTGCTCGGCAGAGTTGTAAAGCCGAGACACCCCGGGCAGCCGCCCAGGAAGAACCCACTGACCTAGTAGAGTGGGCCTGTACAGATTTTAGAACTGGCAAACCTGCCGTGGAATAAGCATGTTGGATAGTGAGCCTAATCCAGCGTACAATGGACTGTTTTGAAGCAGGATACCCAATTTTATTGGGATCATAAAGAACAAACAGCGAGTCCGATAACGAGCCATTCGCTTTACATACACCTTCAAAGCCCTCACAACATCCAAAGACTTTGAAGTAGCAGAGGTGTCGGTGACAACCTGTCGAAGTCGAAAAATATTACAGTATACGCATCACGTACAAACTCCACACAGATGGCCTCCGTGCGCGTACTTGTTCTGCCGTGCGTGCGCATATTCGCAAGTTGCGTATGATTGCTCACGCGGTCCTGCGTATTAGCGCGTGGTATGAGTAATTACGGTAGCATTTGTATTCGCATGGAAAAGCCACAAAGACATATCTAATATTTAATCCACATAGTGCACAATGTACACATAGTCCACACGCACCACACCAGCAAGTTATACTTGTTTAAAAAGGTACAACAACAAAGGGATTCACCTTTAAAGGATATGAGGGGACAGCATTAGGTTATGAGGTGGTGTTTGGTATCCAACTGTAGGGTATTTTAAGGGCAACATTCCGGTAGCAGTTTGCAGAAGATAGCACGCTCCTGCGCATAATTATGTGCAGGAACAGGATATTAATATTATACTGTGTTTACTGTACTCTGATATTCGGCGGGAACCCAGTGGAGACCAACTGCAAGCACACCTGGACCAGACATCGCCCACCTATTCAAACCAACCTATGACCCCTCCTGTACTGTAAATGACCATCCCTTTGTCCTATAGATGAAGAGGTTGCAGTTTCTATTGTATTGTGTTTTGACCAACTGTATAAAAGCCAAGCTGCCTAGCCGGTCATTCATCTCTCTGTGAAGGTCATCTTGCTAGATTGACTGAGCACCGGACTGTGTGGCGCTGGCGAAACCAAACGTATGTACCATTGATTGTAGCCTCTTTTCTGTTATTGTGATTGTATATCTGTTGTAACCCCCTTTCAGCAATTATATGTTGGTGGGTCGGATCCCAACATCTTAAATACAATTGGTGTCGTGTCTCCTTCCTGCTAAGGTTTAAAGTGTATTTCAGACACACGTGTAGCTGCATTGTGCTCTCAGTGTGTTGGTGTGTATGCACTGCGTGTACTTTGTACGTCCGTCGCGGCGTGTGTATGCAAAGTGCGTACACGGTACGGACCTTTGTACGCTGTGTAAAAAGTACGTAGGTTAAGGATTACATACAGCCGCCGCAGCGACTCGAATTTAAGTGTATTGAGTGTATTAAGGTATTGCTTTTAGTCCTGTAAGTAAATCAGCATTTACAAACCGGAACCACAATAGGTTGGTTGATGTGAAACGCAGACACCATTTTAGGAAGAAATTACTGACGAGTTCTGAGTTCAGCTCGGTCCTCATGGAAAATTAAATAGGGGCTTTTGTGAGACAAAGCCCCCAGTTCCGAAACACGTCTTGCTGAAGCCAAGGCCAACAATGTGACGGTCTTCCACGTAAGATATTTTACGTCCATCTCCTGTAATAGTTCAAACCAGTCCAATTGGAGGAACTGCAGCACCAAGTTGAGATCCGAAGGTGCTGTGGGAGGCACAAAGGGAGGCTGGATGTACAGAACACCTTTCAAGAACATCTGGACCTCAGGGAGAGAAGCCAATTGTTTTTGAAAGAAAATGGACAAGGCCGAAATCTGGACTTTTATGAAGCCCAGATGTAGGCCCACATCCACACCTGCCTGCAGAAAAAGCAGGAAATGTCCCAGATGAAATTCCACCGCAGAAAAATTTCTGCACTCACACCAAGAGAAGTATTTTTTCCATATACGGTGGTATTGTTTAGACGTTACTTCTTTCCTGGCTTGGATCATAGTTGGGATAACCTTGTCAGGGATCCCTCTTCTGGCTAGAATTAGCCATTCAACTTCCATGCTGTCAAACGTAGCCGCGGTAAAGTCTTGATAGACGAATGGGCTCTGTTGCAGAAGATCCTCGCGAAGAGGTAGAGGACACGGATCTTCAAGGAGCATAATCAGAAGGTCCACATACCAGGCCCTTCTTGGCCAGTCCGGAGCAAGGAGTATTGCTTGAACCTTTTCCCTTTTTAGAATCCTTGGGATCAGAGGAAGTGGAGGAAACACGTACACAATCTGATAGACCCATGATGTAATCAGAGCGTCTACCGCCACTGTCTGTGGGTCTCTCGACCTGGAACAAATCGATTGAGCTTCTTGTCAAGCACCTGAACACTTCCAGGTGAAGGCTCCACTCCCCTGTGTGCAGGTCGTGTCTGCTGAGGAAGTCTGCTTCCCAGTTGTCTACTCCCGGAATGAAGACCGCTGACAACGCCACAGCGTTCTTTTTCAGTTCTGAATTCCAAACCTCCGACCATCGATGAGGTGAGAAGTCTATAGAGTCAAATCCCCATAGAGAGGGGAAAGGAAAAAGAAACCAGGTAAGTTTTAGGTGCACTCATCCAACTGATACATTTTAATATAATTATTATTGTAAAGCATATATATCCACAGCAACAATGTCAAATAAAGGCTTAAATGCTCAATAATCTAAATCGATGTATAAGTTTCTTTTATATATTATATTTATATGGGACTCAATTGTCCTTTATTAAGAATGGAGCGAAATATTAAAATTCATAGAGAGAGAAGAAAAAAATTGTGAAGTAAGAGAAATGAAACAATGTGTGAATAAAGATTTAAAAACAAAGCTATTGTGTTCTTCCCTTAGTCTGTTTTTTTGTATTTATTTCAATTGTGCATTCACATACATGTATTCATGCAGCACTGTATCAGTGCTATGTTCATATGAGACCTGCAATTTTTGTAATAGCTGGAGCCTATGTATTGTGACAGAGAAAAATATATGCTGTCTTCCTTTTGAGTTCAAATTGTAACTATGTTTCAAAAATATGCAACAATAAGTCACCACTCCTTCCCTTAAGGCTGTAAATATAATAAACTTGATTCTGATGTTATAGCTAAGTAGTGAGACAATGTTGCTAAGTATGTGACTCAGGCCTGGAATCAAAGACTGTCATACAAAGTAAAAATACTTGTATAATATAGTATGAATAGCCTAGGTATTAGAGAGAACTAGTGGGGATATGCTTTGATAAAAAGTCTCACTGTACTGTGTTCAAAACTGTCTGTTTTATATATCTCAGCAATCTCTGATACCAACTACTGCTATTAATACTGCATGAAGTAGTTTACATATATAGGTTGGTATTGCATATACGTATTAGCAGCAATTGTCACTTGTGCTGCACAATATTAAATTGTGTTCATACAGGACATATTGATAGCACATTCACTGCTAACCGTATTTAACTATAGTGCTTTGAGGAAGCTCAATAGGAGTGAAATGCGCATAGGCTGTAGCTATGTGTTCCCGTATTAATAATATCTAAATGTGCAAATGGCATATAACATACATTTGAGACCTATAGAATGTGATAAGGAGCCAAATATACTTATGTTTCAGAGGAATTCTCTGAGCGTTTATTATATCTATTGAGGCTTTATTCTTATGCTGCAGGCTGGATCTCAGTAATATTAAATAAAAGAGACAATGTGGGGTCTGTGCCAGATATGGGATAAAATGAACTGATCCTTCTTTAAAATGTCTCATATGTAATACTGTTTCTGTGTGTAGCGGAAATTCAGTGTAATTATATACACACTGCTATTAATTTATAAATGGGCACGATCCTCCGGTACTGACACAAACTGCAACTTAGTTAAATACGGTTAGCAGTGAATGTGCTATCAATATGTCCTGTATGAACACAATTTAATATTGTGCAGCACAAGTGACAATTGCTGCTAATACGTATATGCAATACCAACCTATATATGTAAACTACTTCATGCAGTATTAATAGCAGTAGTTGGTATCAGAGATTGCTGAGATATATAAAACAGACAGTTTTGAACACAGTACAGTGAGACTTTTTATCAAAGCATATCCCCACTAGTTCTCTCTAATACCTAGGCTATTCATACTATATTATACAAGTATTTTTACTTTGTATGACAGTCTTTGATTCCAGGCCTGAGTCACATACTTAGCAACATTGTCTCACTACTTAGCTATAATATCAGAATCAAGTTTATTATATTTACAGCCTTAAGGGAAGGAGTGGTGACTTATTGTTGCATATTTTTGAAACATAGTTACAATTTGAAGTAACAGTTTGTGACTCAAAAGGAAGACAGCATATATTTTTCTCTGTCACAGTACATAGGCTCCAGCTATTACAAAAATTGCAGGTCTCATATGAACATAGCACTGATACAGTGCTGCATGAATACATGTATGTGAATGCACAATTGAAATAAATACAAGAAAACAGACTAAGGGAAGAACACAATAGCTTTGTTTTTAAATCTTTATTCACATATTGTTTAATTTCTCTTACTTCACAAATTTTTTTCTTCTCTCTCTATGAATTTTAATATTTCGCTCCATTCTTAATAAAGGACAATTGAGTCCCATATAAATATAATATCTAAAAGAAATTTATACATCGATTTAGATTATTGAGCATTTAAGCCTTTATTTGACATTGTTGCTGTGGATATATATGCTTTACAATAATAATTATATTAAAATGTATCAGTTGGATGAGTGCACCTAAAACTTACCTGGTTTCTTTTTCCTTTCCCCTCTCTATGGGGATTTGACTCTATATCCTCATTTAAACCAGTTGGTAGCACCTCTGTAAGCCTTCAAATTTTCTTTTCATATATATATATATATATATATATATATATATATATATGTGTGTGTGTGTGAATCCCTAAAATAGGATTAAACTAGACATGATGAAAGGCATCCCAACTTTATGATTCATATATAATTTATTTATCTCGGTGCGGGTTACCCTCCAGATCTGGTAGGAGCCTCTTGCTTGACCAGTATTGGAACCTCTAGAGGTGAGAAGTCTGTAGCCAGATCCCGGCTTTTGGTGACAGACGGATCCTCTGGTGCATGTGAAGATGCGATCCGGACCATTTGTCCAACATATCGAGCTGGAAGGGTCTTGCGTGAAACCTTCCGTATTGAAGCGCCTCATAAGCGGCCACCATTTCCCCCAGAAGGCGAATGCATAGATGCTCCAATATCCGGGTTGGCTTCAGGACATCCCGAACCACCACCGAACCACGGCTCCTTTATCAGAAGATCGTCCAGGTACAGAATTATATTCACTCCCTGTTTGTGGAGTAGAAACATCATCTCTGCCATCACCTTGGTGAACACCCTCGGTGACGTGGAGAGACCAAATGGCAGGGCCTGGAACTGGCAGTGACAGTCCTGCAGTGCAAACCATAGATAAGCTGGATGAGGCGGCCAGATCGGAATGTGAAGGTACACATCCTTGATATCCAGAGACACTAGGAATTCCTAATCCTCCAGACCTGAGATCACTGCTCTCAGAGACTCCATCTTCAATTTGAACACTTGTAAGTATGGGTTCAACGACTTGAGGTTCAAAATCGGTCTTACCGAACCGTCTGGTTTCGGTACTACAAACAAGTTGTAATAATATCCCTTGTTTTGCAGTTGAGGTGGAACTGGAACAATGACTTGAGTCTGTACCAGTTTTTGGATTGCATGCTGTAAAGTTATACTTGCCTCTTGTGAAACTGGTAAGCCTGATCTGAAAAATCTGTGAGGTGGGAGCTCTTGGAACTCCAGTCTGCGGCCCAAAGATCTATGACCCAGGGATCCCGGCACAAACTTAACCAGATTTGACTGAAGAATTGTAGTCGGGCTCCCACCTGACAGCCTTCCAGGCATCGCGGTCCACGGTCATGCTGAAGGCTTTGAGGAAGCAGAACCTGAGCTCTGTTCCTGAGCACATGCAGTTGCTGGTTTGTGAGGTTTACCTCTTGTGCCTCTGGAGGCCATAGAAGCACCTCTGGATTTGCCCTTAAACTTGGCCATCTGAAAGGACTGCAAATTTGAAGCTGAATAAGCCTTCCTGACTGGGGGAGCTGCGGAAGGAAGATATGTTGACTTACCCGCAGTAGCTTTGGAGATCCATTTGTCTAGTTCATCTCCAAACAAGGCCTCTCCTGTGAATGGTAGGCCTTCCACGCCTTTCCTGGTGTCCGCGTCAGCAGTCCACTCGCATAGCCACAAGCCCGTGTGCTGACACTGCCATAGCAGTGGTGCATGCATTAAGCAAGCCTATCTCTTTTATGGCTTCCACCATAAAGTTCGCAGAGTCCTGTATATGCTGCAGGAGTAAAACAACATCCCCCCTAGACAAGGAATCTAACCCCTCAATTAGGTTACCTGACCATTTAGCAATGGCTTTTGTGATCCATGCACATGCAATAGTGGGTCTCTGGGCCACCCCAGTAGCTGTGTACAATGATTTGAGTGTAGTCTCAATTTTACGATCAGCCGTGTCTTTTAGGGAGGCTGCACCAGGAACAGGCAATACCATTTTTCGTGACAGCCTAGAGACTGATGCGTCCACTATCAGTGGATTTTCCCATTTTTTCCTATCCTCCAGAGGAAAAGGAAAAGATGAGAGCAACCTTTTAGGGATTTGAAATTTCTTATCAGGATTAACCCACGGTTCTCCAAACAGGGTATTCAATTCCTTTGACACAGGAAAAGAGACTGAGGACTTCTTTTTTACGTTAAATTAAGATTCCTCACACTCTGACACCTTATCAGGAATTTGCAGAACATCTCTGATGGCCTCTATAAGAGCCTCTATTCCCTGTGACAGAGTTGCATCCCCCCCTACAAATCCACCTCACCCTCCTCCATGTCTGACCTGTCAGCGTCAGAGTCAGACTGCAGAATATGGGCCAGAGATCGTTTTTAAGGACAAATGGGAGGGAATTGAGACGCTGGTTTGGGGACTGAGTCTTTATTCATAAACTCATCCACAGTCTGTCTTTAGTGTTGCGTCTCTTTCTCATTGGGGGACAATTTAGTAGAAATACTGGGGATCATTCCTTTAAGGGAATTAACTCACTCCGGCTCAGTCCCACTATTCTGGGAAGGTGCACTGCCCTGAGTACCCAGTAGTGAGCCCCCTGGTGAAGAGGAACACTCCACTGTACAAGAAACACACTCTTTGCCTGACATAATGTAAATGTGACAGCACACACACACACACACACACACACACACACACACACACACACACACACACGAAAAGTTTAAGCAGAATTAACCCACAAAGAGCCCTTCAGGGAGACACAGAGTTATTTGGAGCCAGCCCCCACCGCGCCCTTATTGCTAATGTAAAGCTTAGCTGGGTCGCAGACTAAGTACAAAGGGTTTTTGTCCCGGGGAGAGAGGCCACAGGGACAAAGAAGAAAACCTCTTCTTGGAGTCACTCCTTAATGTTTAGATTATTGTTTAAAAACAATTTTAATTAGGTTCATTAAAAGTTTTATGTATATAGAAATTCTAACCTTTTGCTACACCCCTTGAATTCCACCCTTTGTTTCGCAGACTAAGTACCCTGATAGGGGATTTAGTACGCTAATAATCTGACCCCCTGGTACCACTGAGGTAAACTGGAGTCACTCCGGAGGAGCTGCGCGTCCCTGTCAGTCAGCTTCTGTGTTCACTGCAGAGGCAAAATGGCATTGGTGAGCTGCTGGATCTGCTCATAGTGAAGGCCCCGCCCCCTCAATGGCGCGCAGTCTTCCCGCTTTTTTATACTGGCTGAGGTAATCTGGTGCTTAAAATGGAGAGAAAACCGTTTTGAGGCTGTTTTTGCCAGTGTGGGTGCTGTGTACAGTGTACTGAGATGCAGCTGTGTACTGTACTGAGTTTCCTGTGGTTAGTTCCAGATCTGAGTTTGTTGTGGCTAGTTCTAGTTTTGAGTAGCGGCAGCGGAGCGAGCACTAGGAAGACCCCTGCGGGCTCGCTGCGCTCACCACGCTTTCCTGGGGCCTTGTTAGGCTCCAGTCCTGCGTTCACGGCTGCAGGCTCCAGTCCTGAGTTCTTGGGTGCAGGCTATAGTCTGGGGGGTGTCCAGTGACTGCTGAACAGCTCAGGTGTCCAATCACTCATGTGTCCAGGGACCACTGTCTAGCTCATGTATCCAGGGACCCACTGCCCAAGGGGGGACTTATGGTCTACATGAGTGCCATCCAATTGGTCACCAATGTTCCTGGGAGTTTCCTATGATATTCCTGTGTTGGTCTGAGGCTGTTCCAGTATAGAGTCCTGTTTCTGCTACCAGAGACCCTGATTCCAGTTCACCTGTTCAGCATACAATCTACAATATTCAGGTTTCGTTGTCATTCAGGTAAATCTGTATCTCCCTAAAGAGGAGATGTACTAAGCCTTGGAGAGTGATAAAGTGGAGAGAGATACAGTACCAGACAATCAGCTCCTAACTGCCATGTTACAGGCAGTGTTTTAAAAATGACAGCTAAGAGATGATTAGGTTTAGTACATATCCCTCTAATTATTTTTCTGGTACTGGTCTCAATTTTTAACTCCAGCATAATCAGCCTGTATGCAATAGCCAGTGCCTTGTATCGTGTATGGGCAACCAGCATCCAGGGAATGCTAGGTTCTGTAGTAGGGATAAAGTCAATATACCGGCTGTCGAGATCCTGGTGTTCAAGATGCCAACGGTCGACATTTTACCGACAGATGGAATCCCGACACACACCCGGTATTCACTCTTACACACACCCTCACAGACTCCTGGAATTTGGGGGGAGTCGTCTTAATTTCATAGGCAAATAGATACAAAACAGCGCTAACAACTGGTGGTACAGGAGCTGGACATCATCTAAAATTTACATCTACCTGGAGTCACGCCTAGAGGTTCACAAATACCAAAAGGGGAACCTACTGCAATTCACAGTCTGCCAAAGACCGGAGCTTCTAATAGGACTATCATCAGGTCCATAATCAAGCTTTTAAAGGTCTCTTGCGAATTCCAGTGGACAATAATTTGAATAATTGGTGTGTGCATCCCCAGGATTCTGGCTAATCTCCATGGATATTACTTAACTTCCAGTCTCCTGCAAGTGGTAATATCCTTGTTTATCATGCTGTGCTTGCCCTAGCCTTCTTCTCTTTGTGATGTTGCAACTTTTCATGAAATTTAATATATATATATATATATATATATATACACTGCTCAAAAAAATAAAGGGAACACTAAAATAACACATCCTAGAGCTGAATGAATGAAATATTCTTATTAAATACTTTGTTCTTTACATAGTTGAATGTGCTGACAACAAAATCACACAAAAATTATCAATGGAAATCAAATTTATTAACCCATGGAGATCTGGATTTGGAGTCACCCTCAAAATGAAAGCGGAAAAACACACTACAGGCTGATCCAACTTTGATGTAATGTCCTTAAAACAAGTCAAAATAAGGCTCAGTAGTGTGTGTGGCCTCCACGTGCCTGTATGACCTCCCTACAACCCACACAAGTGGCTCAGGTAGTGCAGCTCATCCAGGATGGCACATTAATGCGAGCTGTGGCAAGAAGGTTTCCTGTGTCTGTCAGCGTAGTGTCAAGAGCATGGAGGCACTACCAGGAGACAGGCCAGTACATCAGGAGACGTGGAGGAGGCCGTAGGAGAGCAACAACCCAGCAGCAGGACCGCTACCTCTGCCTTTGTGCAAGGAGGAACAGGAGGAGCACTGCCAGAGCCCTGCAAAATGACCTCCAGCAAGCCACAAATGTGCATGTGTCTACTCAAACGATCAGAAACAGACTCCATGAGGATGGTATGAGGGCCCGACGTCCACAGGTGGGGGTTGTGCTTACAGCCCAACACCGTGCAGGACATTTGGCATTTGCCAGAGAACACCAAGATTGGCAAATTCGCCACTGGCACCCTGTGCTCTTCACAGATGAAAGCAGGTTCTCACTGAGCACATGTGACAGACGTGACAGAGTCTGGAGACGCCAAGGAGAATGTTCTGCTGCCTGCAACATCCTCCAGCATGACCGGTTTGGCATTGGGTCAGTAATGGTGTGGGGTGGCATTTCTTTGGGGGGCCGTGCAGCCCTCCATGTGCTCGCCAGAGGTAGCCTGACTGCCAATAGGTACCGAGATGAGATCCTCAGACCCATTGTGAGACCATATGCTGGTGCGGTTGGCCCTGGGTTCCTCCTAATGCAAGACAATGCTAGACCTCATGTGGCTGGAGTGTGTCAGCAGTTCCTGCAAGACAAAGGCATTGATGCTATGGACTGGCCCGCCCGTTCCCCAGACCTGAATCCAATTGAGCACATCTGGGACATCATGTCTCGCTCCATCCACCAACGCTAAGTTGCACCACAGACTGTCCAGGAGTTGGCGGATGCTTTAGTCCAGGTCTGGGAGGAGATCCCTCAGGAGACCATCCGCCACCTCATCAGGATCATGCCAAGGCATTGTAGGGAGGTCATACAGGCACGTGGAGGCCACACACACTACTGAGCCTCATTTTGACTTGTTTTAAGGACATTACATCAAAGTTGGATCAGCCTGTAGTGTGTTTTTCCACTTTCATTTTGAGGGTGACTCCAAATCCAGACCTCCATGGGTTAATAAATTTGATTTCCATTGATAATTTTTGTGTGATTTTGTTGTCAGCACATTCAACTATGTAAAGAACAAAGTATTTAATAAGAATATTTCATTCATTCAGATCTAGGATGTATTATTTTAGTGTTCCCTTAATTTTTTTAAACAGTGTATCTATATATATATAAATATATATACATATGTATAAATAAATGCTGATACAGTTTTTTACCATATCCAGTTATTAGCGCTGTTTTGTATCTATTTGTCTATTGTATCTGAGGGACTAACTATCCCTTTAGTCAACAGCTGAAGGTTAAAGCTTCTCGTTTCATAAGCGCCAGACTTCATGGTAATTTCTTCCATTGTGTCCTCATTTCATGTAGGCAATGTTTGGCAACGTACTAACAAACCATTGACAACGATGACAGACCAAGGGAATTTCCCACTGTATGTACACAAGAGGTACTCCACTAACATAAAACGTGATCAATAATACACCTTTTTGTGGATCATTGGTAAGAACAGAAGAGCTATTCGAGGTTATAGTAGTAATGCAGTCAGGCTATGGGCTTACCATTTCCAGTGTAATCAAAGGAATCGGCTTCATCTGGAGTATCAAGATCATCTACATTAATGTCAAGCTCATCTGGGGTGTCAAGGTTGTCATCAGACAAGATGGAACCTTCACTGTGGTCCAGAGACAGGTTAATGTTAGGCGCTGTGAGCTTAATTTTTCTGGCATGGGAGCCATTTAGATCCAATGAATTTGGAGGTTCTAAAAATACAATAAGGAATATAAATTTTGGTACTCTATATTGAATTAAACGTACAATAAACAAAAAAACAAAAAAGTTACATATGATTTATTATGAAATCACTGAAACCATATAAAATGAATGTCCAAGAGACTAAGGGGAACATTTACTAAGCAGTGATAAGAGTGGAGAAGAGAGAAGGTGGAGAAGTTGCCCATGGCAACCAATCAGCACTGAAGTAACATCTATAATTTGCATACTATAAACTTATACAGAGCTGCTGATTGGCTGATGGAGCAACTTCTCCACTGGCTCACTTCTCCGCTCCTATCACTGCTTAGTAAATGCCCCCCTAAGGTGTCTATTTACTAAGCCTTAGATGGAGATAAAGTCAGCGGAGGTAAAGTACCAGCCAATTTGCTCCTAACTGACATGACACAGGCTGGGTTTGAAAAATGACAGGAGCTGATTGGCCGGTAGTAAATAGACCCCTCAGTATGGTAGTATCGGTGTCCTATTGCGCTAGAAGATTCACAATAGAGATACGTCATACTGAGGTCTCCAGGAACCATAAAATCCTGAGGCAACACTATAAAGCAATGCCTCATTTCTATTGTGGTATATATATCAGACTTGTGCTGGTAAGGCCAAGAGGCCAGTTTTCTTTTTATTCATAATATAATACATTTATATTGGCACGCAGCTGGTCTTCTTTATTTAGACCATTCATTGAGGCTGAACACAGACTTATTTCCTTTTTGCTTTTGTACATGGGCCCTCATTCCGAGTCGTTCGCTCGGTAATTTTCATCGCATCGCAGTGAAATTCCGCTTAGTACGCATGCGCAATATTCGCACTGCGACTGCGCCAAGTAATTTTACAATGAAGATAGTATTTTTACTCACGGCTTTTTCTTCGCTCCGGCGAACGTAGTGTGATTGACAGGAAATGGGTGTTACTGGGCGGAAACACGGCGTTTTAGGGGCGTGTGGATAAAAACGCTACCGTTACCGGAAAAAACGCAGGAGTGGCTGGAGAAACGGGGGAGTGTCTGGGCGAACGCTGGGTGTGTTTATGACGTCAAACCAGGAACGACAAGCACTGAACTGATCGCAGATGCCGAGTAAGTCTGAAGCTACTCTGAAACTGCTAAGTAGTTTGTAATCGCAATATTGCGAATACATCGGTCGCAATTTTAAGAAGCTAAGATACACTCCCAGTAGGCGTAGGCTTAGCGTGAGCAACTCTGCTAAATTCGCCTTGCGAGCGATCAACTCGGAATGAGGGCCATTGTTTCTAAATTAAGAAATGTATAAATAGAACAATTTGTGAGAGTACTGATTCCCTTTATTAACAAAAAGTATGCAGCATCCTCACATTTTACTGTGGTGTACAGCAGGGATGTGCGGTGAGGTAAATGGCTTAGGAAGCACTGGCTAGTACCAGAGCCAGATTTACACGCAGTATATGAGCCAATGGGTACATCTGGGCATTATACACAGGTGCAGCAGTATAAACTCCTGTAAATTTGGTAAGTTTTGACTTTTTATTCCAGAGTTTTGACTATAAAAATGATTCGAATAATACAAAGAAGATATTTCCAATATATTTTTTCTATTTTTCGTATAGTTTTAGCAGTCAAAACTCTGGGTTATATGTTAGTATGATAGGAAAGGCTCTGCCTCACCTCACCGCACGTCACTGGTGTACGGCATACAGTATATTGGGGGTCATTCCGAGTTGTTCGCTCGTTGCTGATTTTCGCTATGCTGCGATTTGTTACTAAGGGATCTATTTACTAAGCCTTGGATGGAGATAAAGTCGCTGGCATGGTACGCAGAGTGCATGCGCTTAGTTATTTTACTAAAAACTTAGCAGTTTTGCTGTGGCTTCAGCGGCGCTTTTCAGTCGCACTGCTGATTGGTAAATGATTGACAGGAAAGGGGCGTTTCTGGGCGGCGTTTTCCCGGCGTTTGCAAAAACCACAGGCGTGTCAGGGAAAAACGCGGGAGTGTCTGGAGAAAAGGGGGAGTGGCTGGCCGAACGCAGGGCGTGTTTGTGACGTCAAACCAGGAACTAAACAGACCGAGGTGATCGCAATCTAGGAGTAGGTCTGGAGCTACTCAGAAACTGCAAAGAATTATTTAGTAGCAGTTTTGCTAATCTTTCGTTCGCTATTCTGCTAAACTAAGATACACTCCCAGAGGGCGGCGGCCTAGCGTGTGCAATGCTGCTAAAAGCAGCTAGCGAGCGAACAACTCGGAATGAGGGCCATTGTGTCCACAAGTGTGATATGCTTAGGTCTGTGTGAGAGACAGTCTATAGGTCTCAAAGTCTGAGAGACATACGGGTCACAAATGGCATCAGGGCTGGAATAGTCTAACGCAGGGATATCGGAGCATCAGGGCCTTAACTAGGTGTGTGTGAGAGAGGCCTTGCACACAGCGCAGAGCCCTGGGGAGCGCACAGTCACGGCCCTGTTTAACACTGTACGGAGCATCAGAGCTCCGTACAGCTCCATTGCCCAGCCGCAGCCGGCCCCAGCACAGCATGCCACCTCAGCTCCACTGTATGGCGCTTCAGAGCGGGGAGGACCCGTCAACATGCCCCAGCCGCAGGCGCCGCTCAGCTCCATTGCCCAGCCGCAGCCCGCCCCAGCACAGCACACCAGCACCAGCCAGTGTCACAGAGGACAGTGGGGAGAGATGGTAAGTGTCTGTCTGTCTCTCTCTCTCTATCAACGCTATCTGCCGTAATGTGTAAAAAGGGGGACTGGCTGCCGTAATGTGTAAAAAGGGGACGGTCTGCTGTAATGTGTAAGAAGGGGGACGCCGTCTGCCGTAATGTGTAAGAAGGGGGACGCTGTCTGCTGTAATGTGTAAAAAGGGGACGCTGTCTGCTGTAATGTGTAAGAAGGGGTACGCCGTCTGCCGTAAGGTGTAAGAAGAGGGACGCCGTCTGCCGTAATGTGTAAAAAGGGGACGGTCTGCTGTAATGTGTAAGAAGGGGGACGCCGTCTGCCGTAATGTGTAAGAAGGGGTACGCCGTCTGCCGTAATGTGTAAAAAGGGGACGCTGTCTGCTGTAATGTGTAAGAAGGGGTACGCCGTCTGCCGTAAGGTGTAAGAAGAGGGACGCCGTCTGCCGTAATGTGTAAAAAGGGGACGCTGTCTGCCGTAATGTGTAAAAAAGGGGGACTGTCTGCCGTAATGTGTAAAAAGGGTACGCTGTTTGCCGTAATGTGTAAAAAGGGGACGGTCTGCTGTAATGTGTAAGAAGGGGGATGCCGTCTGCCGTAATGTGTAAGAAGGGGGACGCCGTCTGCCGTAATGTGTAAAAAGGGGACGCTGTCTGCTGTAATGTGTAAGAAGGGGTACGCCGTCTGCCGTAAGGTGTAAGAAGAGGGACGCCGTCTGCCGTAATGTGTAAAAAGGAGACGCTGTCTGCCGTAATGTGTAAAAAAGGGGGACTGTCTGCCGTAATGTGTAAAAAGGGTACGCTGTTTGCCGTAATGTGTAAAAAGGGGACGCTGTCTGCTGTAATGTGTAAAAAGGGGGATGCTGTCTTCTGTAATGTGTAAAAAGGGGGACGCTGTCTGCTGTAATGTGTAAAAAGGGGGACGCTGTCTGTCGTAATGTGTAAAAAGGGGACGCTGTCTGCCGTAATGTGTAAAAAGGGGGACGCTGTATTCCGTAATGTGTAAAAAGGGGGACGCTGTCTTCCTTAATGTGTAAAAAGGGGGACGCTGTCTGCTGTAAGGTGTAAGAAGGGGGACGCCGTCTGCCGTAAGGTGTAAGAAGGGGGATGCCGTCTGCTGTAATGTGTAAGAAGGGGGACGCCGTCTGCCGTAATGTGTAAAAAGGGGGACGCCGTCTGCCGTAATGTGTAAAAATAAGAATTTACTTACCGATAATTCTATTTCTCGTAGTCCGTAGTGGATGCTGGGGACTCCGTCAGGACCATGGGGATTAGCGGCTCCGCAGGAGACAGGGCACAAAAGTAAAAGCTTTAGGATCAGGTGGTGTGCACTGGCTCCTCCCCCTATGACCCTCCTCCAAGCCTCAGTTAGGATACTGTGCCCGGACGAGCGTACACAATAAGGAAGGATTTTGAATCCCGGGTAAGACTCATACCAGCCACACCAATCACACTGTACAACCTGTGATCTGAACCCAGTTAACAGCATGATAACAGCGGAGCATCTGAAAAGATGGCTCACAACAATAATAACCCGATTTTTGTAACAATAACTATGTACAAGTATTGCAGACAATCCGCACTTGGGATGGGCGCCCAGCATCCACTACGGACTACGAGAAATAGAATTATCGGTAAGTAAATTCTTATTTTCTCTGACGTCCTAAGTGGATGCTGGGGACTCCGTCAGGACCATGGGGATTATACCAAAGCTCCGAAACGGGCGGGAGAGTGCGGATGACTCTGCAGCACCGAATGAGAGAACTCCAGGTCCTCCTCAGTCAGGGTGTGCCCCTGACCAAGTATCAGCTCGGCAAAGTTGTAAAGCCGAGACCCCTCGGGCAGCCGCCCAAGATGAGCCCACCTTCCTTGTGGAATGGGCATTTACATATTTTGGCTGTGGCAGGCCTGCCACAGAATGTGCAAGCTGAATTGTACTACACATCCAACTAGCAATCGTCTGCTTAGAAGCAAGAGCACCCAGTTTGTTGGGTGCATACAGGATAACAGCAAGTCAGTTTTCCTGACTCCAGCCGTCCTGGAAACTATATTTTCAGGGCCCTGACAACATCTAGCAACTTGGAGTCCTCCAAGTCCCTAGTAGCCGCAGGTACCACAATAAGCTGGTTCGGGTGAAACACTGACACCACCTTAGGGAGAAACTGGGGATGAGTCCGCAGCTCTGCCCTGTCCGAATGGACAATCAGATATGGGCTTTTTTGAGACAAACGCCGCCAATTCTGACACTCGCCTGGCCGAGGCCAGGGCCAACAGCATGGTCACTTTCCCTGTGAGATATTTCAAATCCACAGATTTGAGCGGTTTAAACCAATGTGATTTTAGGAATCCCAGAACTACGTTGAGATCCCACAGTGCCACTGGAGGCACAAAAGGGGGGTTGTATATGCAGTACTCCCTTGACAAACTTCTGGACTTCAGGAACTGAAGCCAATTCTTTCTGGAAGAAAATCGACAGGGCCGAAATTTGAACCTTAATGGACCCCAATTTGAGGCCCATAGACACTCCTGTTTGCAGGAAATGCAGGAAACGACCGAGTTGAAATTTCTTCATGGGGCCTTCCTGGCCTCACACCACGCAACATATTTTCGCCACATGTGGTGATAATGTTGTGCGGTCACCTCCTTCCTGGCTTTGACCAGGGTAGGAATGACCTCTTCCGGAATGCCTTTTTCCCTTAGGATCCGGCGTTCAACCGCCATGCCGTCAAACGCAGCCGCGGTAAGTCTTGGAACAGACATGGTACTTGCTGAAGCAAGTCCCTTCTTAGCGGCAGAGGCCATGAGTCCTCTGTGAGCATCTCTTGAAGTTCCGGGTACCAAGTCCTTCTTGGCCAATCCGGAGCCACGAGTATTGTTCTTACTCCTCTACGTCTTATAATTCTCAATACCTTGGGTATGAGAAGCAGAGGAGGGAAGACATACACCGACTGGTACACCCACGGTGTTACCAGAACGTCCACAGCTATTGCCTGAGGGTCTTTTGACCTGGCGCAATACTTGTCCAGTTTTTTGTTCAGGCGGGACGCCATCATGTCCACCTTTGGTCTTTTCCAACGGTTCACAATCATGTGGAAGACTTCCCGATGAAGTCCCCACTCTCCCGGGTGGAGGTTGTGCCTGCTGAGGAAGTCTGCTTCCCAGTTGTCCACTCCCGGAATGAACACTGCTGACAGTGCTATCACATGATTTTCCGCCCAGCGAAAAATCCTTGCAGTTTCTGCCATTGCCCTCCTGCTTCTTGTGCCGCCCTGTCTGTTTACGTGGGCGACTGCCGTGATGTTGTCCCACTGGATCAATACCGGCTGACCTTGAAGCAGAGGTCTTGCTAAGCTTAGAGCATTGTAAATTGCCCTTAGCTCCAGTATATTTATGTGGAGAAAAATCTCCAGACTTGATCACACTCCCTGGAAATTCTTTCCCTGTGTGACTGCTCCCCAGCCTCTCAGGCTGGCCTCCGTGGTCACCAGCATCCAATCCTGAATGCCGAATCTGCGGCCCTCTAGAAGATGAGCACTCTGTAACCACCACAGGAGAGACACCCTTGTCCTTGGAGATAGGGTTATCCGCTGATGCATCTGAAAATGCGATCCGGACCATTTGTCCAGCAGATCCCACTGAAAAGTTCTTGCGTGGAATCTGCCGAATGGAATCGCTTCGTAATAAGCCACCATTTTTCCCAGGACTCTTGTGCAATGATGCACTGACACTTTTCCTGGTTTTAGGAGGTTCCTGACTAGCTCGGATAACTCCCTGGCTTTCTCCTCCGGGAGAAACACCTTTTTCTGGACTGTGTCCAGAACCATCCCTAGGAACAGCAGACGTGTCGTCGGAAACGGCTGCGATTTTGGATATTTAGAATCCACCCGTGCTGTCGTAGAACTACTTGAGATAGTGCTACTCCGACTTCCAACTGTTCTCTGGACCTTGCCCTTATCAGGAGATCGTCCAAGTAAGGGATAATTAAGACGCCTTTTCTTTGAAGAAGAATCATCATTTCGGCCATTACTTTGGTAAAGACCCGGGGTGCCGTGGACAATCCAAACGGCAGCGTCTGAAACTGATAGTGACAGTTCCGTACCACGAACCTGAGGTACCCTTGGTGAGAAGGGCAATTTGGGACATGGAGGTAAGCATCCTTGATGTCCAGGGACACCATATAGTCCCCTTCTTCCTGGTTCGCTATCACTGCTCTGAGTGACTCCATCTTGATTTGAACCTTTGTATGTAAGTGTTCAAAGATTTCCCATTTAGAATAGGTCTCACCGAGCCGTCTGGCTTCAGTACCACAATATAGTGTGGAATAATACCCCTTTCCTTGTTGTAGGAGGGGTACTTTGATTATCACCTGCTGGGAATACAGCTTGTGAATTGTTTCCAATACTGCCTCCCTGTCGGAGGAAGACGTTGGTAAAGCAGACATCAGGAGCCTGCGAGGGGGAGACGTCTCGAATCTCCAGTCTATACCCCTGGGATACTACTTGTAGGATCCAGGGGTCCACTTGCGAGTGAGCCCACTACGCGCTGAAACTCTTGAGACGACCCCCCACCGCACTTGAGTCCGCTTGTACGGCCCCAGCGTCATGCTGAGGACTTGGCAGAAGCTGTGGAGGGCTTTTGTTCCTGGGAATGGGCTGCCTGCTGCAGTCTTCTTCCCTTTCCTCTATCCCTGGGCAGATATGACTGGCCTTTTGCCCGCTTGCCCTTATGGGGACGAAAGGACTGAGGCTGAAAAGACGGTGTCTTTTTCTGCTGAGATGTGATTTGGGGTAAAAAAGGTGGATTTTCCAGCTGTTGCCGAGGCCACCAGGTCCGATGGACCGACCCCAAATAACTCCTCCCCTTTATACGGCAATACTTCCATGTGCCGTTTGGAATCTGCATCACCTGACCACTGTCGTGTCCATAAACATCTTCTGGCAGATATGGACATCGCACTTTCTCTTGATGCCAGAGTGCAAATATCCCTCTGTGCATCTCGCATATATAGAAATGCATCCTTTAAATGCTCTATAGTCAATAAAATACTGTCCCTGTCAAGGGTATCAATATTTTCAGTCAGGGAATCCGACCAAGCCACCCCAGCGCTGCACATCCAGGCTGAGGCGATCGCTGGTCGCAGTATAACACCAGTATGTGTGTATATACCTTTTTAGGATATTTTCCAGCCTCTCAGCTGGCTCCTTGAGGGCGGCCCTATCTGGAGACGGTACCACCACTTGTTTTGATAAGCGTGTGAGCGCCTTATCCACCCTAAAGGGTGTTTCCCAACGCGCCCTAACTTCTGGCGGGAAAGGGTATACCGCCAATAATTTTCTATCGGGGGAAACCCACGCATCATCACACACTTCATTTAATTTATCTGATTCAGGAAAAACTACAGGTAGTTTTTTCACACCCCACATAATACCCTTCTTGTGGTACTTGTAGTATCAGAAATATGTAACACCTCCTTCATTGCCCTTAACATGTAACGTGTGGCCCTAAAGGAAAATACGTTTGTTTCTTCACCGTCGACACTGGAGTCAGTGTCCGTGTCTGTGTCTGTGTCGACCGACTGAGGTAAATGAGCGTTTTACAGCCCCTGACGGTGTTTGAGACGCCTGGACAGGTACTAATTTGTTTGCCGGCCGTCTCATGTCGTCAACCGACCTTGCAGCGTGTTGACATTATCACGTAATTCCGTAAATAAGCCATCCATTCCGGTGTCGACTCCCTAGAGAGTGACATCACCATTTCAGGCAATTGCTCCGCCTCCTCACCAACATCGTCCTCATACATGTCGACACACACGTACCGACACACAGCACACACACAGGGAATGCTCTGATAGAGGACAGGACCCCACTAGCCCTTTGGGGAGAGAGAGGGAGAGTTTGCCAGCACACACCAAAAACGCTATAATTATACAGGGACAACCTTTATATAAGTGTTTTTCCCTTATAGCATTTTAATATATATATACATATCGCCAAATAAGTGCCCCCCCTCTCTGTTTTAACCCTGTTTCTGTAGTGCAGTGCAGGGGAGAGCCTGGGAGCCTTCCCACCAGCATTTCTATGAGGGAAAATGGCGCTGTGTGCTGAGGAGAATAGGCCCCGCCCCCTTTTCGGCGGGCTTCTTCTCCCGTTTTTCTGAGACCTGGCAGGGGTTAAATACATCCATAGAGCCCCCAGGGGCTATATGTGATGTATTTTTAGCCAGAATAAGGTACTATCATTGCTGCCCAGGGCGCCCCCCCCCAGCGCCCTGCACCCTCAGTGACCGCTGCTATGAAGTGTGCTGACAACAATGGCGCACAGCTGCAGTGCTGTGCGCTACCTTATGAAGACTGAAGAGTCTTCTGCCGCCGTTTCTGGACCTTCACTTTTCGGCATCTGCAAGGGGGGTCGGCGGCGTGGCTCCGGGACGAACCCCAGGGTGAGACCTGTGTTCCGACTCCCTCTGGAGCTAATGGTGTCCAGTAGCCTAAGAAGCCAATCCATCCTGCACGCAGGTGAGTTCACTTCTCTCCCCTAAGTCCCTCGTAGCAGTGAGCCTGTTGCCAGCAGGACTCACTGAAAATAAAAAACCTAACAAACTTTTACTCTAAGCAGCTCTTTAGGAGAGCCACCTAGATTGCACCCTTCTCGGCCGGGCACAAAAATCTAACTGAGGCTTGGAGGAGGGTCATAGGGGGAGGAGCCAGTGCACACCACCTGATCCTAAAGCTTTTACTTTTGTGCCCTGTCTCCTGCGGAGCCGCTAATCCCCATGGTCCTGACGGAGTCCCCAGCATCCACTTAGGACGTCAGAGAAAAGGGGGACGCCGTCTGCCGTAATGTGTAAAAAGGGGACGCCGTCTGCTATAATGTGTAAAAAGGGGGACGTCATCTGCCGTAATGTGTAAAAAGGGGGACGTCGTCTGCCGTAATGTGCAAAAAGGGGACGCTGTCTGCCGTAATGTGTAAAAAGGGGACGCTGTCTGCCGTAATGTGTAAAAAAAGGGGACTGTCTGCCGTAATTTGTAAAAAGGGTACGCTGTTTGCCGTAATGTGTAAAAAGGTACGCTGTTTGCCGTAATGTGTAAAAAGGGGACGCTGTCTGCCGTAATGTGTAAAAAGGGGTACGCTGTCTTCCGTAATGTGTAAAAAGGCGACGCTGTCTGCTGTAATGTGTAAAAAGGGGGACGCTGTCTGTCGTAATGTGTAAAAAGGGGACGCTGTCTGCCGTAATGTGTAAAAAGGGGACGCTGTCTGCCGTAATGTGTAAAAAGGGGACGCCGTCTGCCGTAATGTGTAAAAAGGGGACGCCGTCTGCCGTAATGTGTAAAAAAGGGGGACTGTCTGCCGAAATGTGTAAAAAGGGGACGCTGTCTGCCGTAATGTGTAAAAAGGGGGATGCTGTCTTCCGTAATGTGTAAAAAGGAGGACGCTGTCTGCCGTAATGTGTAAAAAGGGGGATGCTGTCTGTCGTAATGTGTAAAAAGGGGGACGCTGTCTGCCATAATGTGTAAAAAGGGGGACGCTTCAGAGCGGGGAGGACCCGCCAACATGCCCGAGCTGCAGTCCGCCCAAGCACAGCACACCAGCACGTGTCACAGAGGACAGCGGGGAGAGATGGTAAGTGTCTGTCTGTCTCTCTCTCTCTATCAACGCTGTCTGCCGTAATGTGTAAAAAGGGGGACTGGCTGCCATAATGTTGAAAAAAGGGGATGCTGTCTGTCGCAATGTGTAAGAAGGGGGACGCTGTCTGCCGTAATGTGTAAAAAGGGAGACGCTGTCTGACGTAATGTGTAAAAAGGGGACGCTGACTGCCGTAATCTGTAAAAGGTGCTCTACATGGTGTAGTGGCGCTACTGTGCGGTGTAATTTGAATAATGGAGACTACTGTGTATGAATTGGTATTATTTTGTGGCCACACCCTTTCCCCCATGAAGCCACGCCCCTAATTTTTGGCGCGCACTGCCCATATTTTACATAAGGTGTGGGGGGGGGGGGGCAATGCCGTTTCTTGCACACAGCGCTAAAATGCCTAGTTACGGTACTGCGGAGCATGACATGTAATTTTGCATATCATAAAACCTACTTATATTTTCTGTGCATATTCACCAAAAGCACCACACACTTATATGCTTATGCAAACTGCTTGCATCTGACATTTGCATCTTCTTAAGAGGACGGGTGGGCGTAGGAAGGGTGGTGTAACATACAGTAAGGTCATGCTGCATAATTGTGAACAGATGCAGACCTGTACGGAGATGCATATCAGCCTGTCAGTAACTGTATTACTTGCCTGAGGTCTGCAGTGCTATATATACATGCTGAAGATTATGACAGTTTCCAGCACTAGTCACTTCTGACTGGCTAATTGCTTATTCATCTAAGAAGCTAGTAGGTGCTTTCTTGATTGATCGTGCCTATACCATATGATTTGTGGGGCATGTTTTCAAAGTCATAAGATTTAATATTGTTGCTGTATTATATTATTTAAATCAAATGGTTAATATGTTTTCACTTTCAAAATAAATGTTAAA
Organism: Pseudophryne corroboree; assembly: GCF_028390025.1. NCBI lineage: Eukaryota > Metazoa > Chordata > Amphibia > Anura > Myobatrachidae > Pseudophryne > Pseudophryne corroboree. The sequence continues at coordinate 496,872,499 of NC_086444.1, read as the reverse complement.
AAAACCTCTTGTGCTTAAAACATCGATGGGTATAAATGTACATGGATATATGTATGCTTGAGGTAAACCTAGTGCAAATATATATATATATATATATACACTGCTCAAAAAAATAAAGGGAACACTAAAATAACACATCCTAGATCTGAATGAATGAACTATTCTTATTAAATACTTTGTTCTTTACATAGTTGAATGTGCTGACAACAAAATCACACAAAAATTATCAATGGAAATCAAATTTATTAACCCATGGAGGTCTGGATTTGGAGTCACACTCAAAATTAAAGTGGAAAAACACACTACAGGCTGATCCGACTTTGATGTAATGTCCTTACAACAAGTCAAAATGAGGCTCATTAGTGTGTGTGGCCTCCACGTGCCTGTATGACCTCCCTACAACCCACACAAGTGGCTCACGTTGTGCAGCTCATCCAGGATGGCACATCAAGCTGTGGAAAGAAGGTTTGCTGTGTCTGTCAGCGTAGTGTCCAGAGCATGGAGGCGCTACCAGGAGACAGGCCGGTATATCAGGAGACGTGGAGGAGGCCGTAGGAGGGCAACAACCCAGCAGCAGGACCGCTACCTCCACCTTTGTGCAAGGAGGAACAGGAGGAGCACTGCCAGAGCTCTGCAAAATGACCTCCAGCAAGCCACAAATGTGCATGTGTCTACTCAAACGATCAGAAACAGACTCCATGAGGGTGGTTTGAGGGCCCGACGTCCACAGGTGGGGGTTGTGCTTACAGCCCAACACCGTGCAGGACGTTTGGCATTTGCCAGAGAACACCAAGATTGGCAAATTCGCCACTGGCGCCCTGTGCTCTTCACAGATGAAAGCAGGTTCTCACTGAGCACATGTGACAGACGTGACAGAGTCTGGAGACGCCAAGGAGAACGTTCTGCTGCCTGCAACATCCTCCAGCATGACCGGTTTGGCAGTGGGTCGGTAATGGTGTGGGGTGGCATTTCTTTGGGGGGGCCGCACAACCCTCCATGTGCTCGCCAGAGGTAGCCTGACTGCCATTAGGTACCGAGATGAGATCCTCAGACCCCTTGTGAGACCATATGCTGGTGCGGTTGGCCCTGGGTTCCTCCTAATGCAAGACAATGCTAGACCTCATGTGGCTGGAGTGCGTCAGCAGTTCCTGCAAGACGAAGGCATTGATGCTATGGACTGGCCCGCCCGTTCCCCAGACCTGAATCCAATTGAGCATATCTGGGACATCATGTCTCGTTCCATCCACCAACGCCACATTGCACCACATACTGTCCAGGAGTTGGCGGATGACTTAGTCCAGGTCTGGGAGGAGATCCCTCAGGAGACCATCCGCCACCTTATCAGGAGCATGTCCAGGTGTTGTAGGGAGGTCATACAGGCCACACACACTAATGAGCCTCATTTTGACTTGTTTTAAGGACATTACATCAAAGTTGGATCAGCCTGTAGTGTGTTTTACCACTTTAATTTTGAGTGTGACTCCAAATCCAGACCTCCATGGGTTAATAAATTTGATTGCCATTGATAATTTTTGTGTGATTTTGTTGTCAGCACATTCAACTATGTGAAGAACAAAGTATTTAATAAGAATAGTTCATTCATTCAGATCTAGGATGTGTTATTTTAGTGTTCCCTTTATTTTTTTGAGCAGTGCATATATATATATATATATATATATATATATATATATACATACAAACAGAAATTTCAGCACTCACCATAGCAAGCTCACTTATCCTCACAACATCAATAAATAAATTACTAAGGAGCAGCTGACACAGGTTTAGAACAAGTGAGATTACACAGGGGTGCATGAAAAGGCCTGTGACCACGGTTAATAAGAGTTAACCAAAGTTTTCTAGATTTGTTTGTATATTACGGGGTTAATCTTTGGTTAACTCTTATTAACCGTGGTCACAGGCCTTTTCATGCACCCCTGTGTAATCTTACTTGTTCTAAACCTGTGTCAGCTGCTCCTTAGTAATTTATCAGCCAGTGTCAGGTGACTAGTGTACCTTTAAAAGCCATAAGATGCATGGCAGATACACATTAAACCTAGTGGGCATGTGTGCAGTATATTATGTGTGATACAGTTGCCAGGTTTTAATTTTTGAGACTTTGTGATAGTGTAGGACCTGCATGAAGGTGGGGTACCTTGGCGAGCGGTATGCAGGCTTCCGTGCATTGGCCAATTCACTAACTAAACCCCCATCATTTATTTATTGATGTTGTGAGGATAAGTGAGCTTGCTATGGTGAGTGCTGAACTTTCTGTTTGTATATATTTGGGGTGGTGGCCATGGGCTGCATGCACCCCACCCTATGAGTGGTGAGTGCAGATATTGCACCCCGCGTCTGGGGTGGCGAGTGCTGTGGTTTTCTAGATTTGTTTGTGTATATATGTATATATATATATATATTAGGATTTTAAAACCTACCGGTAAATCCTTTTCTCTTAGTCCGTAGAGGATGCTGGGGATGCTTCAAGAACCATGGGGTATAGACAGGATCCGCAGGAGACATGGGCACACTATAAGACTCTCAATGGGTGTGAACTGGCTCCTCCCTCTATGCCCCTCCTCCAGACTCCAGTTATAGGAACTGTGCCCAGGGAGACGGACATTTTGAGGAAAGGATTTATTTAACTAGTTTAAACTAAGGTGAGATACACACCAGCTCACACCACTAACACGCCGTACAACATGGCATTCAACAAAAAACGCATGCAACGGCATGACCATCAACAGTCACAGAGTGACTACTCTCAACGCAACATGAGCGCAACTACAGCAAACTGCAGATACAGCCCGCACTGGGACGGGCGCCCAGCATCCTCTACAGACTAATAGAAAAGGATTTACCAGTAGGTATTAAAATCCTATTTTTGTCATACGTCCTAGAGGATGCTGGGGATGCTTCAAGAACCATGGGGTTTATACCAAAGCTCTAGAACGGGCAGGAGAGTGCGGATGACTCTGCAGCACCGATTGACCAAACAAGAGGTCCTCCTCAGCCAGGGTATCAAACTTGTAAAACTTCGCAAAGGTGTTTGAACCCGACCAAGTAGCAGCTCGGCAAAGTTGTAACTCCGAGACTCCCCGGGCAGCCGCCCAGGATGAGCCCATCTTTCTGGTAGAATGGGCTTTCACCGATTTCGGTAACGGCAATCCTGCCGTAGAATGAGCCTGCTGAATCGTATTACAAATCCAGCGCGCAATAGTCTGCTTAGAAGCAGGAGCCCCAATCTTGTTGGGAGTCCACAGGACAAACAGAGCCTCGGTTTTCCTAATCTGCGCCATTCTGACCACATCGAGAGACTTTGACTCCGCCAAGGTGTCAGTAGCCACTGGCACCACAATTGGCTGGTTAACATGAAATGATGAAACCACTTTTGGCAGAAATTCCTGACGAGTTCTCAACTCCGCTCTATTAGCATGGAAAATCAAATAGATGCTTTTTTGAGATAAAGCCGCCAACTCAGATACTTGCCTTGCAGACGCCAAGGCCAACAACACGACCACTTTCCGAGTAAGGAATTTTAACTCAACCTTGCGCAAAGGTTCAAACCAATGTGATTGCAAGAATTGCAACACCACATTAAGATCCCATAGTGCCACTGGGGGCACAAAGGGAGGTTGGATGTGCAGCACGCCCTTCACGAAGGTCTGAACTTCTGGAAGGGAGGCCAATTCTTTTTGAAAAACGATCGATAAGGCCGAAATCTGTACCTTAATAGAGCCTAACTTTAAGCCCGCATCCACACCTGATTGTAGGAAATGGAGTAACCGCCCCAGGTGAAATTCTTCCGTAGGAGCCTTCTTGGATTCACACCAAGACACATATTTTCTCCAAATACGGTGGTAATGCTTTGCCGTTACTTCTTTTCTAGCCTGAAGAAGTGTAGGAATGACTTCACTGGGAATACCCTTTCGGGCTAGGATTTGGCGTTCAACCGCCACGCCATCAAACGCAGCCGCGGTAAGTCCTGATACACGCACGTCCCCTGTTGTAACAGGTCCTCCCGAAGAGGAAGAGGCCAGGGATCTTCTATGAGCAACTCCTGAAGATCTGGATACCAGGCCCTTTTTGGCCAATCCGGAACAATGAGGATCGCCGGAACCCTTGTTCTTCTTATAATTTTTATCACCCTTGGAATGAGTGAAAGTGGAGGGAACACATAGACCACCCACAGTGTCACTAGGGCGTCCACCGCTATCACCTGAGGGTCCCTTGACCTGGAACAATATTGAGGTGGGATGCCATCATGTCCACTTGAGGAACTCCCCAACGATTTGTCACTTCTGCAAAGACCTCTTGATGAAGACCCCACTCTACTGGATGGAGACTGTGTCTGCTGAGGAAATCTGCTTCCCAGTTGTCCACTCCTGGAATGAAGACCGCTGCCAGAGCGCTGGCATGTCTTTCCGCCCATCAAAGAATCTTCGTGGCCTCGGCCATTGCCGCTCTGCTCTTTGTTCCGCCATGGCGGTTTATGTACGCCACTGCTGTCACGTTGTCTGACTGAATCAAGACCGGCAGACCTCGAAGAAGATGGTCTGCTTGCAGTATGCCGTTGTGGATGGCTCTTAATTCCAGAATGTTTATGTGTAGACAAGCTTCCTGACTTGACCACTTTCCCTGAAAGTTTCTTCCCTGTGTGACTGCTCCCCAGCCTCGGAGGCTTGCATCCGTGGTCACCAGGATCCAATCCTGAATCCCGAACCTGCGTCCCTCCAGAAGGTGAGAACTGTGCAGCCACCACAGAAGGGAAATTATTGTCCTGGGAGATAGAATAATTTTCTGGTGCATGTCCAGGTGAGACCCGGACCACTGGTCCAGCAGGTTCCACTGAAACACCCTGGCATGGAACCTGCCATACGGAATGGCCTACTAGGCCGCCACCATCTTCCCCAGCAACCGAGTGCAGTGAAGAACTGACACCTTTGCCGGTTTCAGAATCCGTTTTACCATGTTCTGTATTTCCAAAGCTTTTTCCACTGAAAGAAAAACTCTCTGTAATTCTGTATCTAGAATCATACCCAGGAACGACAGCCGTGTCGTTGGATCCAACTGTGATTTTGGCAAATTTAGGAGCCAACCGTGTTGTTGCAGAATCGTCAGCGAAAGAGCAACATTCTTCAACAATTTCTCCTTGGACCTCGCCTTTATGAGGAGATCGTCCAAGTACAGGATAATTGTGATTCCCTGCTTGCGCAGGAGAACCATCATTTCCGCCATTACTTTGGTGAAAATCCTCGGAGCCGTGGACAGACCAAACGGAAACATCTGAAATTGGTAATGACAATCCTGCACAGCAAATCTCAGGTAAGCCTGATGTGGAGGATATATGGGGACATGTAAGTAGGCATCTTTTATGTCGACCGACACCATAAAATCCCGCTTCTCCAGACTGGAGATCACTGCTCGTAGAGACTCCATCTTGAACTTGAATCTTTTCAGAAAGAAATTGAGGGATTTCAGATTTAGAATCGGTCTGACTGAGCCATCCGGCTTCGGGACCACGAACAGGCTTGAATAAAAACCTTCCCCCCGTTGAGACGGGGGTACCGTGACAATCACTTGGTTTTGACACAACTTTAGTATCGCAGCGCTTACTATCTCCCTTTCTGGCAGAGAAGCTGGCAAGGCCGATTTGTAAAATCGTTGAGGGGGCACGTCTTGAAACTCTAGCTTGTACCCTTGGGTTACTATTTCTACTATCCAAGGATCCAGGTCCGAGTGCATCCAAACCTGACTGAAGAGTTTGAGACGTGCCCCCACCGGAGCGGACTCCCGCAGAGGAGTCCCAGCGTCATGCGGTGGATTTGGCAGAAGCCGGAGAGGATTTCTGCTCCTGGGAACTAGCCACAGCCTGTGACCTTTTTCCCCTTCCTCTCCCCCTCGCAGCAAGGAGGACCCACGTCCCTTTTTGAATTTGTTGGGCCAAAAGGACTGCATCTGATAGCGAAGCGATTTCTTCTGCTGTGCAGGAACATGAGGTAAAAAAGATGACTTACCCACGGTAGCCGTAGAGACCAGGTCAGTGAGGCCGTCACCAAACAGGACCTCACCGTTAAACGGTAAAGACTCCATCGCCTTCTTAGAATCAGCATCAGCATTCCATTGATGAATCCACAATGCTCTCCTAGCAGAGACTGACATGGCATTGGCCCTTGATCCCAAAAGGCCAATATCCCTTACCGCTTCTTTTAAGTACGCTGCAGCGTCCTTGATATGACCCAAGGTCAAAAGCACACTATCCCTGTCTAGGGAATCTACCTCAGATGACAAGTTATCCGCCCACTTTTCAATAGGGCTACTCACCCATGCCGCAGCAACAGCAGGCCTGAGTAGCGACCCTGTAGTGACATAAATGGATTTCAGGGTATTTTCCTGCTTACGATCCGCAGGATCCTTAAGGGCTGCCGTGTCAGGGGACGGAAGCGCTACCTTTTTGGACAGACGCGACAAAGCTTTGTCTACCGTGGGGATTGACTCCCAGCTGTCCCTGTCCCCAGAGGGAAACGTCGGATATGCCATTGGAATTCTTTTGGGAACATGTATCTTATTGTCGGGATTTTCCCAAGCTTTTTCAAAAAGTGCATTCAGTTCATGAGAGGGAGGAAACGTTACCTCAGGTTTCTTGCCTTTAAACATACAGACCCTCGTATCAGGAACAGCAGGGTCCTCAGTGATATGTAAAACATCTTTTATCGCCACAATCATGTACTGAATACTCTTAGCCAGTTTTGGATGTAATCTGGCATCACTACAGTCGACACTGGAATCAGAGTCCGTGTCGGTATCTGTATCTGCTATTTGGGCAAATGCACATTTCTGCGACCCCAAAGGAGTCTGGGCCTGTGACAAAGCATCTTCCATGGAGTTCCTCCATGTCTGGTTCTTAGACTCAGATTTATCAAACCTCTTAGCCAACTTAGTCACATTTGTATTTAAAACACTCAGCATATTGACCCAATCATCCGTCGGCATCAGTGGCGGTTCTTGCCACGGGCAAGCAGGACTTTTGCCCGGGGCGCCGCCTTCCGGAGGGCGCTGGCGCCATCCGGAGGGCGCCGCACCGTGGCAAGATCCGCCACTGCTGCCCGCTGTGTCCCCCGTCCGCCTCCGCTGCCCGCTGCCGTCCCCATCCTCGGCGCCTCCTGTGAAGGGAACTAGACGCTATGCGTCTAGTTTCCCTTCGTGGAGAGTAACTGCTGAGCGGTGCGCGATGACGTCATCGCGCACCGCACAGCAAAGGTCCTCTCCACGAAGGGAACTAGACGCATAGCGTCTAGTTTCTCTTCGTGGAGAGGACCTTTTGCTGTGCGGTGCGCGATGACGTCATCGCGCACCGCTCAGCATTCAAGCGGCGCTTTCAATGTACAGGGGGCGTGACTCACCACGCCCCCTGTATTAGGCCACGCCCCTTTCCTGCCCGGGGCGCTCTGCGCCCTTGAACCGGCCCTGGTCGGCATTGCAGACACTGTCACTCTCACAGAACTGTCAGTCCCCATGCCAGCCTCCTCCTGGGAAGAGCATTCAGCCTCAGACATGTCGACACACACACGTACCGACAGCCACAAACACACTGGGCTATAGGGGACAGACCCACAGCAGAGCCTGTTAGAAAGACACAGAGAGAGTTCAGCCAGCTCACACCCAGCGCCTATCCCGGTTCTGAAGTCAGTAACAATACTGTCCAGACCTGCTAGCGCTTTTATCAAACAATATAATTCACCAATTACTAGTGCCCTCCCCGTTTTGCACCGTTACTTGGACAGCAGTGTGGAGGATCAGGGCCAGCGTCTCTGCAGCCTTCTGTGAAGAGAGAAATGGCGCTGGTGAGAGCTATGCGGCTAAGCCCCGCCCCCGACATGGCGGCTTCAGTCCCGCTCAAAATTCTTTATACTGGCGGGGGTCCCTTAACAAGTGCCTGGGCACTGTTATATTGCATGCCAGTAGTATTTGCGGCCCCCCATGCTGCCCAGGGCGCCCCCCCTGCGCCCTGCAGTGCCGTGATCAGTGCGGGAGCATGGCTCTACCCCAAGCCGTCTTCTGCCGTCACTGAAGTCTTCTGATCTTCTCATACTCACCCGGCTTCTATCGTCTGGCTTTGTGAGGGGGGTGACAGCGCAGCTCCGGGAACAAGCAGCTGGGCGTACCGTAGTGATCGAACCCTCTGGAGCTAATGGTGTCCACTAGCCTAAGAAGCAGAGCCCTTGAACTCTTAAGAAGTAGGTCTGCTTCTCTCCCCTCACTCCCACGAAGCAGGGAGCCTGTAGCCAGCAGGTCTCCCTGAAAATAAACTCAGGAGAGCTCCTCAGTATGCATCCAGTCTCGCTGGGCACAGAATCTAACTGGAGTCTGGAGGAGGGGCATAGAGGGAGGAGCCAGTTCACACCCATTCAAAGTCTTATAGTGTGCCCATGTCTCCTGCGGATCCCGTTTATACCCCATGGTTCTTGAAGCATCCCCAGCATCCTCTAGGACGTATGAGAAATATAAAAACCCAAGTATCCGGCTCTCTCACCATACAAACATACTGCGCCGGGTGCCCGCATCCACGGTTGGGAATACAAAAGTCTATTTGAAGCAGGACTCCTGGCGTCTTAATAAATCACTCTTGAAGCACAACTAGCAAAGGCAACGTTTCAGTGCCGTACAAAGTCGTGGCACTTTCGTCAGGTATACCTGACGAAAGTGCCACGACATTAAATGACACTGAAACGTTGCCTTTGCTAGTTGTGCTTCAAGAGTGATTTATTAAGATGCCAGGAGTGCTACTTCAAATATATATATATATTTATTGGCTACATAGAGTTGGAAGCATGAAGGTGTAAAGACATATTACAATTTGCCACTTTCCAGATTCTAATTTTTTCAGCCACATCTATGTCTGGAGAACATGAACACTTCTTCTGCAATGTATCTCATGCTATAGCATCAATGTACAGAAACCCATTCAGTCAACTCAATGAGCAGTATTCAAATTATATATTATGCCCAATCTCCTTTCTAAAGTGATCCCCATTATCGTGCATATTGCGCCCTTAGTAAAAAGTTTTAGCTGCGTAAAGGGTTGGGCGCTCGCTCTACCCCAGAGATAGCAAGCTGAAATGATTATACCATGCCTGTCAGCAGAAACAGAACATGTGTGGAAGGGGGTGAAAAGAACTGAATACCGCCCAATGGCTAGTTGAGATATGTTACAAAAATATATGCAGTCTTCTTTGCGCTTAATTAAAGAATGTGAAATTAAAAACTGGTGGTTTTCTCATCACACGTGAAATTTACTTGTCAAATCTTAATATAAAGACCTATCAACACCACTATCTAACAAAGTGACTGTAACTACAAGAGTCATAGCTGCCATGACTAAATAAATGAATACATAGTAGAATGCATGCATGGTATTAGAGCACATGGGTGCAGATGTATTATCCTGGAGAAGGCATAAGGAAGTGATAAACCAGTGATATGTGCAAGGTGATACAGGCACCAGCCAATCAGCTCCAATATGTAAATTAACAGTTAGGATCTGATTGGCTGGTGCCTTTATCACCTTGCACATATCACTGGTTTATCACTTCCTTATGCCTTCTCCAGGTTAATACATCTGCCCCAGTGTACTGTATGTGCCACTCCTACCTGGTCTGATTTCTGCTGCGTCATATGGGATGTCCATTCCCACATCGTCCAATATAATTGATCTGAAACCAAGAGGAATGCATAAGATGTTTTATCTACTCAAATTGGAAATTGTAGAAGTCTAGACTATTAATACTAGCCAGATGAAAATGTTCATGTCTAGTTTAAATAGAGAGTTTCACTTTATCCCAATAAGACTGCCCTTTAGTCATCTGTAAGACATTTATGAAGTAGATTACTGCCAGCCCAGGACTAAAACTTCAGGGCTTCTGCATATGGAGGCCACTGACTGAGCCTTGCTTTGTGTCCGGTGATGATCTTGCATGTTCTAGCTTCACCCCAAAACTTCCACTATAAACCTGTCACTTTTTCTTTGTCATAATATGCTAAGTAATCTAGATGCTTTTGTGCCTGTTCCTGCTGCATTCTGTTACTTTCTACACATGTACCACTGCCAGCATGTGATCAACTTGTGCTATGGCTCAACTGCCTTGTACTTGTCTCCGCCTTTATGGACACCAAACCATGGTACATTTGACCATTACCTGCTCTCAGACCGCCTTTCTTTCCACTGGACTGTAATTTAACTGAAGATGTCTACCAAAGCCTTAAGTAGAAATTTTGGTGCCCTGTGCCAGAAAGAGCACTCCCCCCTTCCCATCCCCCTCCATATATAATAGGGACAGTGAGCGCCAAAGGCCACGCAATAGTGCCCCAAATTCAAACTATGGGGTCTATTTACTAATCCGTGGACGGAGATAAAGTACCAGCCAATCAGCTGCTATTTTACCTTGTCACAGGCTGGGTTTAAAAAAATGACAGTTAGGAGCTAGTTGGCTTGTAACATATCTCTATGCACTTTATCTCCATCTAAGGCTTAGTAAATAGACCCCAATGTCACACAGTAAGGCAAAGTTATTCAAAATATACGGCACAATAGTGGTCCTTATTCACAATACAATGCACAGTAGTGGTCCTTATTCACATTATACCACACAGTATGGCTGCAGCATGTAGCTGGAGGCCTGGATTCCACCCTCTATTCTATGCCCCTCCCAGTGGATGAGTAAAACAGCTGCTCCTAGCTCTTTGTTCAACTTTCCCCTTTTGCTCTATCCTACAGTGTGTGTGTCTCCTCAAGACAAGACAGCAAATGGCCCTGCTAAAAGTACGTAGAAGTGTTAATAGTTTATTTTTATCAATTAACAAATTGCAAAGTGAATGAATAGATACGTCTAAATAAAATCAATATTTGGTGTGACCACCCTTTGCCTTCAAAACGAATCAATTCATCTAGGTACACTTGCACAAAGTCTGCGATTTTGTAGGATTGTAGTCAGGTGTATGGTGAACCAATCATACCAAATGGCGTGCCAGTAAGAAATTCCCAGCCGGTACGCCGTACCGCCAGGCCGCTACCTTGCAGACACCAGGTGTTGGAGAGAGGACAGCGCAGCATGCGCCTCTCCACTCCTGCCTGCCCAGTCACTCCCGAGTCCCCTGAGTCCGGCAGCGTGCACTGAAATGCCGGTTCGTGAGCCAATCAGAGCTCGCGGACTGGCAGCCAATCAGGAGCCGCCGCTGCCGGACCGCGAGCCCTGATTGTCTCACAGACCGGCGCCAGATCTAATATACAGGATGCTGCCACTGCAGGAGGACTTGGAGACCGGACTGAGGGCAGGAGAGGGGCGCGTGCTGCGCTCTCCTCACCCCAGCAGTAGCAGAAGATAGTGCCAGCCAAGGCAGCAGCAACAACGGTGAGTTGCACTGCTGGGGCATGTCTGGCATTCTGTGCGGGCAGAGAGATGCGACTGCATCTCGGTAATGCGAATGCCTCTGCCTGATAAGGGTGGTCATTCCGAGTTGATCGCTAGCTGCATTCGTTCACTGTGCAGTGATGAGGCATAAAAACGGCACTTCTGCGCATGCGTATGCGGCGCAATGCACGCGCAAAGTATTATTACAATGAACGATGTAGTTTCACACAGGGTCTAGCGAAGCTTTTCAGTAGCACTGGTGGCCGCAGAGTGATTGACATGAAGTGGGCGTTTCTGGGTGTCAACTGACCGTTTTCAGGGAGTGTTCGAAAAAATGCAGGCGTGGCTGGGCGAACGCAGGGCGTGTTTGTGACGTCAAAACAGGAACTGAACAGTCTGAAGTGATCGCAAGCGCTGAGTAGGTTTTGAGCTACTCTAAAACTGCACAAAATTTTTTTGTAGCCGCTCTGCTAACCTTTCGTTCACACTTCTGCTAAGCTAAAATACACTCCCAGTGGGCGGCGGCATAGCGTTTTTACGGCTGCTAAAAACTGCTAGCGAGCGATCAATTCGGAATGACCACCAAGGCCTTTTGTGCAGATGTCACAAAACAAGGCTTAAGTGTAGTGTAACTAGTTAAGGTGTTGAAGGAAGTCATGCTTTATTTTTAGTTTTTAGTTTTTTTTTGGAACATTGGGGGTAATTCTGAGTTGATCGCAGCAGCAAGTTTGTTAGCAATTGGGCAAAACCAGGGCCCTCATTCCGAGTTGTTCGCTCGCTAGCTGCTTTTAGCAGCCACGCAAACGCTATGCCGCCGCCCTCTGGGAGTGTATCTTAGCTTAGCAGAAGTGCGAACGAAAGGATCGCAGAGCGGCTACAAAGTTTTCCTGTGCAGTTTCAGAGTAGCTCAAAACCTACTCAGCGCTTGCGATCACTTCAGACTGTTCAGTTCCTGTTTTGACGTCACAAACACGCCCTGCGTTCGCCCAGCCACGCCTGCGTTTTTCCTGGCACGCCTGCATTTTTTCGAACACTCCCTGAAAATGGTCAGTTGACACCCAGAAAGGCCCACTTCATGTCAATTACTCTGCGGCCACCAGCGCGACTGAAAAGTGTGAACGAAAGGATCGCAGCGCTGCTTCAAAAAAAGATTGTGTCGTTTCTGAGCAGATCCAGACCTACTCCTAGCTTGCGATCACTTCAGACTATTTAGTTCCTGTTTTGACATCACAAACACGCCCTGCGTTCAGCCAGCCACGCCTGCGTTTCTCCAGGCACTCCTGCGTTTGTATCTGACACACCTGCGTTTTTACACACACTCTCTGAAAACGGTCAGTTACCTCCCAGAAACACCCACTTCCTGTCAATCACTCTGCGGCCAGCAGTGCGACTGAAAAGCGTCGCTAGACCTTGTGTGAAACTGCATAGGCTTTTGCGAAAGTACGTCACGCATGCGCATTGTGCCGCATGCGCAGAAGTGCCGCTTTTTTACCTAATCGCTGCGCTGCGACCGAAAACAGCTAGCAAACTACTCGGAATGACCCCCCATGTGCACTGCAGGGGGGGGTAGATATAACATTTGCAGAGATAGTTAGATTTGGGTGGGTTATTTTGTTTCTGTGCAGGGTAAATACTGGCTGCTTTATTTTTACACTGCAATTTAGATTTCAGTTTGTATACACTCCACCAGTGCAAGCAGTGCGTTGCACTGGGGCCCGCCTCTGTCCAGGGGCCCAAGCATGTAATGAGTCAAATTGACTCATTACATGCCGCTGTGCGCTGCAGGCAACCGCTGCCCGCAGCGCACAGCCGCCCACAGAGGAGAAGAGCAGCGGCACGGACGGGGGAAGGAGGAGGAGGGAGGTGAAGGAGGGAGCCGCAGCAGCGCTTTGTTACTGGTGGAGGCGCTGCTACTGCTGCCCCTCTGCTTCACTATAGGCTGTCTTCCGAGAACAGCCTATAGTGAAGCAGAGGGGCAGCAGCAGCAGCGCCTCCACCAGTAACAAAGCGCTGCTGCGGCTCCCTCCTCCACCTCCCTCCTCCTCATTCTCTACTGCCCGGAAATCGTCTGACGCTGCACCGAGGAGCCTGAGCCAGCGGAGAGGGTAAGTATAAGTTTTCTTTCTTTCTGTCTTTCTTTCTTTCTGTCTTTCTTTCTTTCTTTCTTTCTTTCTTTCTTTCTTTCTTTCTTTCTTTCTTTCTTTCTTTCTTTCTTTCTTTCTTTCTTTCTTTCTTTCTCTTTTTCTTTCTTTCCAACAAAAATGGGTAATCTGCCTGCCGCAATGTGTAAAAATGGGGAATCTGCCTGCCGCAATGTGTAAAAACGGGGAATCTGCCTGCCGGAATGTGTAAAAACGGGGAATCTGCCTGCCGCAATGTGTAAAAACGGGGAATCTGCCTGCTGCAATGTGTAAAAATGGGGAATTTGCCTGCCGCAATGTGTAAAAACGGGGAATCTGCCTGCCGTAATGTGTAAAAATGGGGAATCTGCTTGCCGCAATGTGTAAAAACGGGGAATCTGCCTGCTGCAATGTGTAAAAATGGGGAATTTGCCTGCCGCAATGTGTAAAAACGGGGAATCTGCCTGCCGCAATGTGTAAAAACGGGGAATCTGCCTGCTGCAATGTGCAAAAATGGGGAATCTGCCTGCCGCAATGTGTAAAAACGGGGAATCTGCCTGCTGCAATGTGTAAAAATGGGGAATTTGCTTGCCGCAATGTGTAAAAATGGGGAATCTGCCTGCCGCTATGTGTAAAAATGGGGAATCTGCCTGCCGCAATGTGTAAAAAGGGGGAATCTGCCTGCCGCAATGTGTAAAAAATAAGAATTTACTTACCGATAATTCTATTTCTCGTAGTCCGTAGTGGATGCTGGGACTCCGTAAGGACCATGGGGAATAGCGGCTCCGCAGGAGACAGGGCACAAAAGTAAAGCTTTAGGATCAGGTGGTGTGCACTGGCTCCTCCCCCTATGACCCTCCTCCAAGCCTCAGTTAGGATACTGTGCCCGGACGAGCGTACATAATAAGGAAGGATTTTGAATCCCGGGTAAGACTCATACCAGCCACACCAATCACACCATACAACTTGTGATCTGAACCCAGTTAACAGTATGATAAAACGTAGGAGCCTCTGAAAGATGGCTCACAACAATAAACAACCCGATGTTATTGTAACAATAACTATATACAAGTATTGCAGACAATCCGCACTTGGGATGGGCGCCCAGCATCCACTACGGACTACGAGAAATAGAATTATCGGTAAGTAAATTCTTATTTTCTCTGACGTCCTAAGTGGATGCTGGGACTCCGTAAGGACCATGGGGATTATACCAAAGCTCCCAACCGGGCGGGAGAGTGCGGATGACTCTGCAGCACCGAATGAGAGAACTCCAGGTCCTCCTCAGCCAGGGTATCAAATTTGTAGAATTTAGCAAACGTGTTTGCCCTTGAACAAGTAGCTGCTCGGCAAAGTTGTAAAGCCGAGACCCCTCGTGCAGCCGCCCAAGATGAGCCCACTTTCCTTGTGGAATGGGCTTTAACAGATTTTGGCTGTGGCAGGCCTGCCACAGAGTGTGCAAGCTGAATTGTACTACAAATCCAACGAGCAATCGTCTGCTTAGAAGCAGGAGCACCCAGCTTGTTGGGTGCATACAGGATGAACAGCGAGTCAGATTTTCTGACTCCAGCCGTCCTGGAAACATATATTTTCCGGCCTTGACAACGTCTAGCAACTTGGAGTCCTCCAAGTCCCTAGTAGCCGCAGGCACCACAATAGGTTGGTTCAGGTGGACGCTGAAACCACCTTAGGGAGAAACTGAGGACGAGTCCTCAATTCCGTCCTGTCCGAATGGAAAATCAGATAAGGGCTTTTACAGGATAAAGCCGCCAATTCTGACACGCGCCTGGCCCAGGCCAGAGCCAACAGCATGACCACTTTTCCTGTGAGATATTTTAACTCCATAGATTTAAGTGGGTCAAACCAATGTGACTTTTGGGACCCAAAAACTACATTGAGATCCCAAGGTGCCACTGAAGGCACCAAAGGAGACTGTATATGCAGTACCCCTTTTACAAACGTCTGAACTTCAGGGACTGAAGCTAGTTCTTTTTGGAAGAAAATTGACAGAGCCGAAATTTGAACCTTAATGGACCCCAATTTCAGGCCCATAGACACTCCTGTTTGCAGGAAATGTAGGAATCGTCGAATTTCCTCCGTCGGGCCTTACTGGCCTCGCACCACGCAACATATTTTCGCCAAATGCGGTGATAATGTTTTGCGGTTACATCCTTCCTGGCTTTGATCAGGATAGGGATGACTTCATCCGGAATGCCTTTTTTCCTTCAGGATCCGGCGTTCAACCGCCATGCCGTCAAACGCAGCTGCGGTAAGTCTTGGAACAGACAGGGTCCTTGCTGGAGCAGGCCCCTTCTTAGAGGTAGAGGCTACGGATCCTCCGTGAGCATCTCTTGAAGTTCCGGTTACCAAGTCCTTATTGGCCTATCCGGAGCCACGAATATAGTGCTTACTCCTCTCCATCTTATCAATCTCAGTACCTTGGGTATGAGAGGCAGAGGAGGGAACCCATACACTGATTGGTACACCCACGGTGTTACCAGAGCCTTTACAGCTATTGACTGAGGGTCCCTTGACCTGGCGCAATACCTGTCGAGTTTTTCCCAACGGTTTATAATCATGTGGAGGACTTCTGGGTGAAGTTCCCACTCTCCCGGGTGGAGGTCGTGCTGAGGAAATCTGCTTCCCAGTTGTCCACTCCCGGAATGAATACTGCTGACAGTGCTATCACATGGTTTTCCGCCCAGCGAAGAATCCTTGCAGCTTCTGCCATTGCCCTCCTGCTTCTTGTGGCACCCTGTCTGTTTACGTGGGTGACTGCCGTAATGTTGTCCGACTGGATCAACACCGGCTGACCTTGAAGCAGAGGTCTTGCTAAGCTTAGTGCATTGTAAATGGCCCTTAGCTTCAGATATTTATGTGAAGTGATGTCTCCAGGCTTGACCATAAGCCCTGGATATTCCTTCCCTGTGTGACTGCTCCCCAGCCTCGCAGGCTGGCATCCGTGGTCACCAGGACCCAGTCCTGAATGCCGAATCTGCGGCCCTCTAGAAGAAGAGCACTCTGCAACCACCACAGGAGGGATACCCCTGTCCTTGGTGACAGGGTTATCCGCTGATGCATCTGAAGATGCGACCCGGACCATTTTTCCAGTAGGTCCCACTGGAAAGTCCTTGCGTGGAATCTGCCAAATGGGATTGCTTCGTAGGAAGCCACCATTTTTACACAGAACCCTTGTGCATTGATGCACTGAGACTTGGCTCGGTTTTAGGAGGTTCCTGACTAGCTCGGATAACTCCCTGGCTTTCTCCTCCGGGAGAAACACCTTCTTTCTGGACTGTGTCCAGGATCATCCCTAGGAACAGAAGACAAGTCGTCGGAACCAGCTGCGATTTTGGAATATTGAGAATCCAATCGTGCTGCCGCAACACTACCTGAGATAGTGCTACACTGACCTCCAACTGTTCCCTGGATCTTACCCTTATCAGGGAATCGTCCAAGTAAAGAATAATTAAAATTCCCTTCCTTCGAAGGAATATCATCATTTCGGTCCGTACTTTAGTAAAGACCCGGGGTGCCGTGGACCATCCCTACGGCAGCGTCTGAACTGATAGTGACAGTTCTGTACCATAACCTGAGGTACCCTTGGTGAGAAGGGTAAATTTTTTGACATGAAGATAAGCATCCTTGATGTCCCGAGACATCATGTAGTCCCCTTCTTCCAGGTTCGCAATCACTGCTCTGAGTGACTCAATCTTGAATTTGAACAGCTGTATTCAAAGATTTTAGATTTAGAATCGGTCTCACCGAGCCGTCTGGCTTTGGTACCACAATAGTGTGGAATAATACCCCGTTTCCTTTTGCAGGAGGGGTACCTTGATTATCACCTGCTGGGAATACAGCTTGTGAATGGCTTCCAAAACTGCCTCCCTGTCAGAGGGAGACGTCGGTAAAACCGACTTTTGGAAACGGCGAGGGGGAGACGTCTCGAATTCCAATTTGTACCCTTGAAATATTACCTGAAGGATCCAGGGGTCTACTTGCGAGTGAGCCCACTGCGCACTGAAATTCATTGAGAACGGGCCCCCACCGTGCCTGAGCTTGTAAAGCCCTAGCATCATACTGAGGGCTTGGCAGAGGCGGGAAAGGGTTTCTGTTCCTGGGAACTGGCTCATCTCTGTAGCCTTTTTCCTCTCCCTCTGTCACGAGCAGAAAAGAGGAACCTTTTGTCCGCTTGCCAACAAAGGACTGCGCCTGATAATACTGCGTCTTATTTTGAGAGGCGACCTGGGGTACAAACGTGGATATCCCAGCTGTTGCCGTGGCCACCAGGTCTGAAAGACCGACCCCAAATGTCCCCTTTTTTAAGGCAATACTTCCAAATGCCGTTTGGAATCTGCCTCACCTGACCACTTTACTGGTAGAATTGGACAACGCACTTATACTTGATGCCAGTCGGCAATATTCCGCTGTGCATCTCGCATATATTTTAAATGCTCTATAGGCAATAATATACTGTCCTTATCTAGGATATCAATATTTCCAGTCAGGGAATCCGACCACGCCAACCCAGCACTGCACATCCAGGCTGAGGCGATTGCTGGTCGCAGTATAACACCAGTATGTGTGTAAATACATTTTAGGATACCCTCCTGCTTTCTATCAGCAGGATCCTTTCTTACAAGCGTGTGAGCGCCTTATCCCCCCTAGGGGGTGTTTCCCAACGCACCCTAACCTCTGGCGGGAAAAGGTATACTGCCAATAACTTTTTAGAAATTATCAATTGTTATCGGGGGGAAACCCACGCATCATCATTTTATTTCTCAGATTCAGGAAAACTACAGGTAGTTTTTCCTCACCAAACATAATACCCCTTTTTGGTGGTACTCATATTATCAGAAATGTGTAAACATTTTCCCTTGCCTCAATCATGTAACGTGTGGCCCTATTGGAAATCACGGTTGTCTCTTCACCGTCGACACAGGAGTCAGTATCCGTGTCGGCGTCTGTATCTGCCATCTGAGGTAACGGGCGCTTTAGAGCCCCTGACGGCCTATGAGACGTTTGGACAGGCACAAGCTGAGTAGCCGGCTGTCTCATGTCAACCACTGTCTTTTATACAGAGCTGACACTGTCACGTAATTTTCAACAGTACATCCACTCAGGTGTCGACCCCCTAGGGGGTGACATCACTATTACAGACAATCTGCTCCGTCTCCACATCATTTTTCTCCTCATACATGTCGACACAAACGTACCGACACACAGCACACACACAGGGAATGCTCTGATAGAGGACAGGACCCCACTAGCCCTTTGGGGAGACAGAGGGAGAGTTTGCCAGCACACACCAAAGCGCTATAAACTGTGTAGGGACAACCTTATAATAAGTGTCTATCCCTTATAGCTGCTTATATATATTTTTAGCCAAATAAGTGCCCCCCCTCTCTGTTGTACCCTGTTTCTGTAGTGCAGTGCAGGGGAGAGTCTGGGAGCCTTCCTACCAGCGGAGCTGTGTGGGAAAATGGCGCCGTGTGCTGAGGAGATAGGCCCCGCCTCCTTCTCGGCGGGCTCTTCTCCCGCTTTTATCTGGAAAACTGGCAGGGGTTAAATACATCCATATAGCCCAGGGGCTATATGTGATGTATTTTTTGCCATAGGAGGTATTTACATTGCTGCCCAGGGCGCCCCCCCCAGCGCCCTGCACCCTCAGTGACCGCAGTGTGAAGTGTGCTGGGAGCAATGGCGCACAGCTGCAGTGCTGTGCGCTACCTTAATGAAGACAGGAACGTCTTCTGCCGCCGATTTCTGGACCTCTTCACTCTTCAGCATCTGTAAGGGGGCCGGCGGCGCGGCTCCGGGACCCATCCAGGCTGTACCTGTGATCGTCCCTCTGGAGCTAATGTCCAGTAGCCAAGAAGCCCAATCCACTCTGCACGCAGGTGAGTTCGCTTCTTCTCCCCTTAGTCCCTCGATGCAGTGAGCCTGTTGCCAGCAGGTCTCACTGAAAATAAAAAACCTATTTAAACTTTACTTCTAAGCAGCTCAGGAGAGCCACCTAGCCTGCACCCTTCTTGTTCGGGCACAAAAATCTAACTGAGGCTTGGAGGAGGGTCATAGGGGGAGGAGCCAGTGCACACCACCTGATCCTAAAGCTTTACTTTTGTGCCCTGTCTCCTGCGGAGCCGCTATTCCCCATGGTCCTTACGGAGTCCCAGCATCCACTTAGGACGTCAGAGAAAGGGGGAATCTGCCTGCCGCTATGTGTAACAAGGATACGCTGTCTGCCGCAATGTGTAAAAAGGGGGAATCTGCCTGCCGTAATGTGTAACAAGGGCACGCTGTCTGCCGTAATGGGTAACAAGGGCACGCTGTCTGCCGTAATGTGTAACAAGGGCACGCTGTCTGCCGTAATGTGTAATGTGTAACAAGGGCACGCTGTCTGCCGTGATGTGTAACAAGGGCACGCTGTCTGCCGTAATGTGTAACAAGGGCACGCTGTCTGCCGTAATGTGTAACAAGGGCATGCTGTCTGCCGTAATGTGTAAAAAGGGGACGCTGTCTGCCATTATGTGTAAAAAGGGCACGCTGTCTGCCGTTATGTGTTTAAAGTGTACACTGTCTGCCGCTATGTTTAACAAGGGCACGCTGTCTGCCGTTATGTGTAAAAAGGGGACGCTGTCTGCCGTTATGTGTAAAAAGTGCACGCTGTCTGCCGTTATGTGTAAAAAAGGGGGACGCTGTCTGCCGTTATGTGTAAAAAGGGCACGCTGTCTGCCGTTATGTGTAAAAAGGGCACGCTGTCTGCCGTTATGTGTAAAAAGGGCACGCTGTCTGCCGTTGTGTGTAAAAAAGGGGGACGCTGTCTGCCGTAATGTGTAAAAAGAGGAATCTGTCCGCCGTAAGGTGTAAAAGGGTCTCTACCTGGTGTAGTGGTGCTACTGTGCGGCGTAATTTGAATAATGGAGACTACTGTGCATCGTTTTATGAATTGGTATTATTTTGTGGCACACCCCTTCCCCACGAAGCCACGCCACTATGTATTTTTGCACGCGCCTACGGCGCGCACTGCCCCTGTTTTACATGCAGGGGTGGGGCTCCAATGCCGTTTCTTGCACACAGTGCTAAAATGTCTAGTTACGGCACTGTTGCTAGGTATCCACTTCCCTGAGCAGGTCCCCCCTCACCAGATCCTCTCCAGGGGTGAGGGGGTGGACTTGGATGGGATGGGGGGGGGGGGCCTAAGCCATTTTGTCGCACATGGGCCCACCGCTCGCTAGTTCCGCCACTGCACTCCACCCAAATCTAACTCTCTCTGCACATGTTATATCTGTCCCCCTGCAGTACACATGGTTTTGCCCAACTGCTAACAAATTTGCTGCTGCGATCAACTCAGAATTAGGCCCATTAAACCCTAAACACATAACAAAAAAAAAAGAAAGATTTTTTTACTAACATTTTTTTTAAAAATTCATTTTTAAAATATATTTTTAACCACTTAACTAATGATTTTTTTTCTAAAACCTGCTCAGAAAATGCCTTTTTTTTATTTAAGTTTTTTAAAGTATTTTTAATAATTTATTTAAATAATAAGATTTTACTCACCGGTAAATCTATTTCTCGTAGTCCGTAGTGGATGCTGGGAACTCCGTAAGGACCATGGGGAATAGACTGGCTCCGCAGGAGACTGGGCACTCTAAAAGAAAGATTAGGTACTATCTGGTGTGCACTGGCTCCTCCCACTATGACCCTCCTCCAGACCTCAGTTAGGATACTGTGCCCGGAAGAGCTGACACAATAAGGAAGGATTTTGAATCCCGGGTAAGACTCATACCAGCCACACCAATCACACCGTATAACTCGTGATACTACACCCAGTTAACAGTATGAAATATAACTGAGCCTCTCAACAGATGGCTCAACAATAACCCTTAGTTAGGCAATAACTACATACAAGTATTGCAGACAATCCGCACTTGGGATGGGCGCCCAGCATCCACTACGGACTACGAGAAATAGATTTACCGGTGAGTAAAATCTTATTTTCTCTGACGTCCTAGTGGATGCTGGGAACTCCGTAAGGACCATGGGGATTATACCAAAGCTCCCAAACGGGCGGGAGAGTGCGGATGACTCTGCAGCACCGAATGAGAGAACTCAAGGTCCTCCTCAGCCAGGGTATCAATTTTGTAGAATTTAGCAAACGTGTTTGCCCCTGACCAAGTTGCAGCTCGGCAAAATTGTAAAGCCGAGACCCCTCGGGCAGCCGCCCAAGATGAGCCCACTTTCCTCGTGGAATGGGCTTTTACTGATTTAGGATGCGGCAATCCAGCCGCAGAATGCTTCAGCTGAATTGTGCTACAAATTCAGCGAGCAATAGTCTGCTTAGAAGCAGGAGCACCTATTTTGTTGGGTGCCTACAGGATAAAAAGCGAGTCAGTTTTCCTGACTCCAGCCGTTCTGGAAATATAAATTTTTAAGGCCCTGACTACGTCCAGTAACTTGGAATCTTCCAAGTCCCTAGTAGCCGCAGGCACTACAATAGGTTGGTTCAAGTGAAAAGCTGATACCACCTTAGGGAGAAACTGGGGACGAGTCCTCAATTCTGCCCTATCCATATGGAAAATCAGATAAGGGCTTTTACATGACAAAGCCGCCAATTCTGACACACGCCTGGCCGAAGCCAAGGCCAATAACATGACCACTTTCCACGTGAGATATTTCAAATCCACAGTTTTAAGTGGCTCAAACCAATGTGATTTTAAGAAACTCAACACCACGTTGAGATCCCAAGGTGCCACAGGAGGCACAAAAGGGGGCTGAATATGTAGCACTCCCTTTACAAATGTCTGAACTCCAGGCAGTGAAGCCAGTTCTTTCTGGAAGAAAATCGACAGAGCCGAAATCTGGACCTTAATGGAACCCAATTTTAGGCCCATAGTCACCCCTGACTGTAGGAAGTGCAGAAAACGACCCAGCTGAAATTCCTCTGTTGGGGCCTTCTTGGCCTCACACCACGCAACATATTTTTGCCAAATACGGTGATAATGGTTTGCGGTTACTTCTTTCCTGGCTTTTATCAGCGTAGGAATGACTTCTTCCGGAATGCCCTTTTCCTTTAGGATCCGCAATTCAACCGCCATGCCGTCAAACGCAGCCACGGTAAGTCTTGGAACAGACAGGGCCCCTGCTGTAGCAGATCCTGTCTGAGCGGTAGAGGCCATGGGTCCTCTGATATCATTTCTTGAAGTTCTGGGTACCAAGCTCTTCTTGGCCCATCCGGAACCACGAGTATCGTTCTTACTCCTCGTTTTCTTATTATTCTCAGTACCTTTGGTATGAGAGGCAGAGGAGGGAATACATAAACCGACTGGTACACCCACGGTGTCACTAGAGCGTCCACAGCTATTGCCTGAGGGTCCCTTGACCTGGCGCAATATCTAGTTTTTTGTTTAGGCGGGACGCCATCATGTCCACCTGTGGCCTTTCCCAACGGTTTACCAACAGTTGGAAGACTTCTGGATGAAGTCCCCACTCTCCCGGGTGTAGGTCGTGTCTGCTGAGGAAGTCTGCTTCCCAGTTGTCCACTCCCGGAATGAACACTGCTGACAGTGCTAAGACGTGATTTTCCGCCCATCGGAGAATCCTTGTGGCTTCTGCCATCGCCATCCTGCTTCTTGTGCCGCCCTGTCGGTTTACATGGGCGACTGCCGTGATGTTGTCTGATTGGATAAGTACCGGCTGGTTTTGAAGCAGAGGCCTTGCCAGACTTAGGGCATTGTAAATGGCCCTCAGTTCCAGAATATTTATGTGTAGGGACGACTCCTGACTTGACCAAAGTCCATGGAAATTTCTTCCCTGTGTGACTGCCCCCCAGCCTCGAAGGCTGGCATCCGTGGTTACCAGGACCCAGTCCTGTATGCCGAATCTGCGGCCCTCTTGAAGATGAGCACTCTGCAGCCACCACAGTAGAGATACCCTGGTCCTTGGAGACAGGGTTATCAGCCGATGCATCTGAAGATGCGATCCCGACCACTTGTCCAAGAGGTCCCACTGAAAGGTTCTTGCATGGAACCTGCCGAATGGAATTTTGCTTCGTAAGAAGCTACCATTTTTCCCAGGACTCGTGTGCAGTGATGCACCGATACCTGTTTTGGTTTCAGGAGGTCTCTGACTAGAGATGACAGCTCCTTGGCTTTCTCCTGCGGGAGAAACACTTTTTTCTGTTCTGTGTCCAGAACCATCCCCAGGAACAGTAGGCGTGTGGTAGGAACCAGCTGTGACTTTGGAATGTATAGAATCCATCCGTGCTGTTGTAGCACTTCCCGAGATAGTGCTACTCCGACCAACAACTGCTCCTTGGACCTCGCCTTTATAAGGAGATCGTCCAAGTACGGGATAATTAAAACTCCCTTTTTTCGAAGGAGTATCATCATTTCTGCCATTACCTTGGTAAAGACCCTCGGTGCCGTGGACAGTCCAAACGGCAGTGTTTGGAATTGGTAATGGCAATCCTGTACCACAAATCTGAGGTACTCCTGGTGAGGATGGTAAATGGGGACATGTAGGTAAGCATCCTTGATGTCCAGGGATACCATGTAATCCCCCTCCTCCAGGCTTGCAATAACCGCCCTGAGCGATTCCATCTTGAACTTGAATTTTTTTATGTATGTGTTCAAGGATTTCAAATTTAAAATGGGTCTCACCGAACCGTCCGGTTTTGGTACCACAAACAGTGTGGAATAGTAACCCCGTCCTTGTTGAAGTAGGGGCACCTTAACTATCACCTGCTGGGAATACAGCTTGTGAATTGCCTCTAGCACAGCCTCCCTGCCTGAGGGAGTTGTCGGCAAGGCAGATTTGAGGAAACGGCGGGGGGGGGAGACGCCTCGAATTCCAGCTTGTACCCCTGAGATACTACTTGAAGGATCCAGGGATCCACCTGTGAGCGAGCCCACTGATCGCTGACATTTTTTAGGCGGCCCCCCACCGTACCTGGCTACGCCTGTGGAGCCCCCGCGTCATGCGGTGGACTCAGAGGAAGCGGGGGAAGAATTTTGATTCTGGGAACTGGCTGACTGGTGCAGCTTTTTCCCTCTTCCCTCATCTCTGTGCAGAAAGGAAGCGCCTTTGACCCGCTTGCTTTTCTGAAGCCGAAAGGACTGTACCTGATAATACAGTGCTTTCTTAGGCTGTGAGGAAACCTGAGGTAAAAATTTTTCTTCCCAGCTGTTGCTGTGGATACGAGGTCCCAGAGACCATCCCCAAACAATTCCTCACCCTTATAAGGCTCTATGTGCCTTTTAAAGTCAGCATCACCTGTCCAGTGTCGGGTCTCTAATACCCTCCTGACAGAATGGACATTGCATTAATTCTGGATGCCAGCCGGCAAAATATCCCTCTGTGCATCCCTCATATATAAGACGACGTCTTATGTTCGCAAAATAGTATCCCTGTTTGACAGGGTTACAGACCACGCTGCAGCAGCACTATCTGCAGGTCTCAGTCTAGTACCTGAGTGTGTAAATACAGACTTCAGGATAGCCTCCTGCTTTTTATCAGCAGGTACCTTCAAAGTGGCCGTATCCTAAGACAGCAGTGCCACCTTTTTAGGGGGATATCTCCCAGCGTAACTTATCCTCTGGCGGGAAAGGGTACGCCATCAGTAATTTTTTAGAAATTACCAGTTTCTTATCGGGGGAACCCACGCTTTTTCACACTTCATTCACTCATTTGATGGGGGAACAAAACACTGCCTGCTTTTTCTCCCCAAACATAAAACCCTTTTTTAGTGGTACTTGGGTTAATGTCAGAAATGTGTAACACATTTTTTATTGCCGGGATCATGTAACGGATGTTCCTAGTGGATTGTGTATATGTCTCATCCTCGTCGACACTGGAGTCAGACTCCGTGTCGACATCTGTGTCTGCCATCTGAGGGAGCGGGCGTTTTTGAGCCCCTGATGGCCTTTGAGACGCCTGGGCAGGCGCGGGCTGAGAAGCCGGCTGTCCCATAGCTGTTACGTCATCCAGCCTTTTATGTAAGGAGTTGACACTGTCGGTTTATACCTTCCACCTATCCATCCACTCTGGTGTCGGCCCCACAGGGGGCGACATCACATTTATCGGCATCTGCTCTGCCATCACATAAGCCTCCTCATCAAACGTGTCGACACAGCCGTACCGACACACCGCACACACACACAGGGAATGCTCTGACTGAGGACAGGACCCCACACAGCCCTTTGGGGAGACAGAGAGAGAGTATGCCAGCACACACTATATAATTTTGGGATTAACACTATATTGAGTGAATTTTTCCCAATAGCTGCTTGTATATACAATATTGCGCCTAAATTTTGTACCCCCCCTCTCTTTTTAACCCTTTGAGCCTGAAAACTACAGGGGAGAGCCTGGGGAGCTGTCTTCCAGCTGCACTGTGAAGAGAAAATGGCGCCAGTGTGCTGAGGGAGAAGCCCCGCCCCTTTTTCAACTGACTTTCTCCCGCTTTTTCTGGAATACTGGCAGGGGTAATTTTACATCTATATAGCCTCTAGGACTATATATGATGTAGATTTGCCAGCCAAGGTGTCATATATTGCCCTCAGGGCGCCCCCCCCAGCGCCCTGAACCCTCAGTGACCGGAGTGTGAAGTGTGCATGAGGAGCAATGGCGCACAGCTGCAGTGCTGTGCGCTACCTTGGTGAAGACTGATGTCTTCTGCCGCCGATTTTCCGGACCTCTTCTTGCTTCTGGCTCTGTAAGGGGGACGGCGGCGCGGCTTCGGGAACGAACACCAAGGCCAGTTCCATGCGGTCGATCCCTCTGGAGCTAATGGTGTCCAGTAGCCTAAGAAGCCCAAGCTAGCTGCAAGCAGGTAGGTTCGCTTCTTCTCCCCTTAGTCCCTCGATGCAGTGGGCCTGTTGCCAGCAGGTCTCACTGTAAAATAAAAAACCTAAAATAAACTTTCTTTCTAGGAGCTCAGGAGAGCCCCTAGTGTGCATCCAGCTCGGCCGGGCACAGAAATCTAACTGAGGTCTGGAGGAGGGTCATAGTGGGAGGAGCCAGTGCACACCAGGTAGTACCTAATCTTTCTTTTAGAGTGCCCAGTCTCCTGCGGAGCCCGTCTATTCCCCATGGTCCTTACGGAGTTCCCAGCATCCACTAGGACGTCAGAGAAATTTTGTTTTAAAACAAAATATTTTGCACCCCTCCCCCCAGCCCCTGTGTCCATAGTCCCCAATTAAAGTATTACTTCCCATCCCCCATAAAAAAATAGCCCCCCCCCAGTGGAAAAAGATCCCAAGTATTCTAAAGCCTCACCCCCTAAATCCCAGTGTCCCAGCCATCATACTCCACCCGTGTCAATGGGCCCCCACTATTTAGTGCGCCCCCTTCCCATGTGTCACTATACATTTCATTTATTATTTAAAATATATTCATCCCTCCCCTCAGTCAAATAATTATTTTTGTTGGGCAGCAATCCCACCCCTCTACCCACCCCCACTGCCAAAAGATGACCCCCATTATCCCCCCCCCCCATACACATAGCCCCACTCCTTTACCTATCAGCAGAGTGCAGCAGAGCATGCGTCAGTGGGGACTGATCATCAGTCCCCCCTGTTGCAGCTGAATTATGCACACGCGGAGATCAGCATAGTTGTGCTGGGGGGGCAGGGGGTCAGGGATGATGTTCCCCTCCCCACACTTCTATTTTAGGTGCATGCACCCCAGTGTGCCCCTCACATCAGTGGCATGCGGTGAGATCAGTGGCTGGTGAGGCATGCCCACTCCCACCGCTGATATGACTGCCGCCAGTGCCCGCTACTGTTCTGCCACCCATGCCAGCTGCCAATGCCTGCTAAAGTCGCCGCCAGCTACCGCCCCCACAGCTAATTCCCAGTCTGACACCGCCGTCCATGCCCGCGAAGTCTTGGGAGCAGCAGCAGCCAGGGCCTGGGCAGCAGAAGCGCCCGGGGTTAAGGATAGCAGTGGAGGGTCTGCACGGAAGCAGGATTACAGCTGCAGGCTGGTTGATCGAGACAGCGGTAGTAATCGCCACCTCCCCTTAAACCCCGGCACACATGCAGAAATCACCCCTCCCCTTATACCCCGGCACCCCCCCCTCTCCTTATACCCCGGCACACACGCAGGAATCACCACCCCCCCCTCTCCTTATGCCCCGGCACACACGCAGGAATCACCCCCCCTCTCCTTATACCCAAGCAGACACACAGTAATCACCCCCCCCTTATAACCCAGGACACATATGCAGTAATCACCGCACCCTCCCATTATACCCAAGCCCATATGCAATAATCGAACACCCCCCCCCCCCCTTTACCCCCGGAACACATGGAGTATTTGCCCCCCTCCCCTTTTTCCATGGCACACATGGAGAAATTGCCCCATCCCCTTTTCCCACAGCATGCAAGGAGTAATTGCCCCCCCCCTACCCTTATGCCCCGGCACAGTGCGCACATCTCCGTGCTGAGCACTGCTCTGTACTGACCATGGGCTGCCCTGCTCTCTGAAACACGGACACAGGGAGATGGCTGGATATACACACCGGCTGGCTATGTGGCTGCACTGCTGACTACAGCGGCGGGGACACTGACCTGTGGAGGGGCCAGGGTAGAGCGCGTAGTTCATGAACCTAAAATGGTGGAGGCTCAAGTATGTCAGGCTGTGGCGCCCCCCTTAGTGTGACGCCAGCTCTTACCTGGAGTAATGGTAGGGCCAATCCTGGTGGGAGTGAGAGTGGCTACCCCTGGCTTTTAGCGGCTATCAGTGAGAGGTGAGCAGTGCAGGGGGACAGGGGGCACTGGTACAGGGGCCTCCCTCTGGGTGGACACTGGACAATAAGGAGTCAGTCCCTGTGAAGGTGCGCTGGACCCCAGGAAAAGCTCTGAATCTGGTGCCCAATCATATCTGCCCAGAGACAAGGGCTGAAAGCACGCCCCTGTCACTGAGGCACTTATACTAGTGCTGCTTAGAGCGCTTTTTTAAATGGGCTTTTTACTGCCCATTTCTTGGCCCCGCCCCGCTTCCGATCCTTTATTATTGGCTGCAGGATGCACTGCTCTCGGTGCCTCCGAAACTACTTTAAACCAGTTTTTACATTGTAAAAATTATTACAATAATATAAAGCATATACTTATGACACAAAATGTTTCATAAGTATTTTTGTATTATTGGGGGGCAATTCTGAGTTGATCGCAGCAGGAACTTTGTTAGCAGTTGGGCAAAACCATGTGCACTGCAGGGGGGGGCACATATAACGTGCAGAGAGAGTTAGATTTGGGTGTGGTGTGTTCAATCTGCAATCTAAATTGCAGTGTAAAAATAAAGCAGCCAGTATTTACCCTGCACAGAAACAAAATAACCCACCCAAATCTAACTCTCTCTGCACATGTTATATCTGCCTCCCCTGCAGTGCGCATGGTTTTGCCCAACTGCTAACAAAATTCCTGCTGCGATCAACTCAGAATTACCCCCCTTGTAATCATTAATGACAGGGGAGGCACTGCGCGTCCCTGGCTCACATGTCATTCTGGGGCATGATTTCAGGAGTGATGACAGACTGAAACATCATATTTACGAACAATGAAAATGCAAACATTTAAAGATCACTGAAGAAAAACAAATGGTACTAATAGTTTATTGAACCACAGGCAATTTGACATATTGCTACATAATATTGCCCTGCAGTTTTGTCTCAAGAGTTACAGTATTGTAGCTTTGTATAGTATACCATAGGGCCTAATTCAAGATGTGCGTCATGTTTACGTACATCTCCAATGTTTTTAGATCTGAGCATGCAAAGTAGCTGCACTGCACACGTGCAGATCCGGGGCTGCAATGTTGCTCCCAGTACATCACGCACCACAGCATAAGCGACACACTGTTCGGGTTTGGGGGCGGCATCAGGCAGCATTACAGAAAACCTGGCCTGTCAGACCCACATTCTCTGTGTGATGCATACTTGCCTACCCTCCTGGAATGGCCGGGAGGCTCCTGAAAATCAGGTGGCCTTCCCGGCCGCCCGGAAGGATGGGCAAGCCTCCCGTTTTCCTTGTCAGGACCTCCACTCCCCCCCTCTGCCACCCACATCAGAGAACAAGTGGGCGGCCGTGGGGATACGAAGACGCGATTCGCGCTGAATCGCGTAATTATAGTTCCGCCCCTCGCTATACAGTCTAGTTTATCGGCACTGTATAGCGGGGGCAGAGCCACGATGACGCAATTGTGATTTTCCCCAGACTGCCCACTTCCCTGTCGTCACACCCCTCGGACGGCCCATCATGCCGCCGGCCACACCCCCATGCACCTACAACGTTGCCTCCTCCCAGAGGAGGGGGCAGCAAGGTAGGCAAGTATGGTGTGATGAAGCTGGCTCCAGCAGTGTGAAGTTTGCGCCCATTCTGAGTCAGCTGAGGATTACTCAGATGACTGATGTTCGTGCAGATGATCCGATGCTACATCGGAGGCAGCAGCAGGTCGGAGAAGCCATTGCCAGACGTCTGTTTAGACAAGACGCCTCCTGTGGTATTAGCATAATATGGCACAGCTGCTGCTTAGAAACACACAACAGCTATGTGATCAGCATACAGCTCTGACTAAGTCCCATAGTTATTAAAGTCACTTGGCTAATCATTCGGAACCTTTTGTTACGTTAAATAGAACAAATACCTCTAGCAGCTAATAATTGGCTAGTTTATCCATTAAACAATATTTTAAGTCCAAAATAGTGAATGAAAATGTGGCTATGTAAACATTAAAAAGTTTTAATAAAAAATGAGGTACAAGTGACCATACAGATTAGTGGTACAAAAGTTCACTGACTCACAAATCAGCAATCGTGCGCAAGAAAGAGATGAACAAGTATAAACTGGAGGAGTTAGCAAGAATTTCCAAAGCTATGTTGAATATTTTAGTGTGCAAAGGAACAAATAACAAGTATACTTTTTATATCCTCCGGGAGATGAGACAATGCCAGTAACAGCAAATGCTTACCAAACAATGTGAAGGGACACATTTAATATAATAGAACACTGCAAGGCATTTAGCATTATTCCTACATGATTACAATCTGTATTACTATTTGGCAAATCCAGTAAGTAAAAATTAAATCCAGGGTGAGAGCCAAGCAGCAGACAAACTTAGAGAGGGCATAACCAGAGCCGTCCCTAACCACTTTGATGCCCTAGGAAAGATTTTGGTTGGTGCTTCCTAGCAGATCATCCCACCACCTTCATTACAGCGTCCCTGGTGCAATGCACCAGCTGCACTGTCGCTAGTTCAGCCTCTGACCCAGCACCGATCTCCCAGCACATCACCTATCACCCAGTATCATAGATCGTCACCACCATGGGGTATATTTACTAAGCTCCCGATTTTGACCGATTTGGTGTTTTTTGATCAAAGTGTCATCTCGGGAATTTACTAAACTAAAATCTCGGCAGTGATGAGGCCATTCGTATTTTTTTGGTAGTCAAAGAAAAAAAATACGAATGAATACACCATCGGTCAAACGCGGCTGTTTAGGTATACAACTCGGTAATTTACTAAAAATTGTATTTCACAAACACTGCCAGCAATAGCCAAACACTGCCGTGAAAAAATACAATTCGTAAAAAAAAAAGCAGTTTTAAAACAGACCTGCTTTTTTTTACCATGTTCTGATAGTCATGCACGGATCCATGAGATCCGTGCATGTTTATCAGTGGGAAGGGGTGGGAAAATGTTAAAAATAAAAAATAAAAATGCGTTGGGTCCCCCCTCCTAAGCAAAACCAGCCTCGGGCTCTTTGAGCCGGTCCTGGTTGAAAAAATATGGGGAAAAAAATGACTGGGGTTCCCCCATATTTAAACAACCAGCACCGGGCTCTGCGTCCGGTCCTGGTGCAAAAAATACGGGGGACAAAAAGCGTAGGGGTCCCCCGTATTTTTAACACCAGCACCGGGCTCCACTAGTCAGAGAGATAATGCCACAGCCGGGGGACACTTTTATATCGGTCCCTGCGGCCCTGGCATTAAATTACTAACTAGTCACCACTGGCCGGGGTACCCTGGAGGAGTGGGGACCCCTTAAACCAAGGGGTCCCCCCCCTCCAGCCACCCAAGGGCCAGGGGTGAAGCCCGAGGCTGTCCCCCCCATCCAAGGGCGGCGGATGGGGGGCTGATAGCCATGTGTAAAAATAAGAATATTGTATTTTGTAGCAGTACTACAAGTCCGAGCAAGCCTCCCCCGCAAGCTGGTACTTGGAGAACCACAAGTACCAGCATGCGGTGGAAAAATGGGCCCACTGGTACCTGTAGTACTACTACAAAGAAAATACCCAAATAAAAACAGAACTCACATACCTTGAAAGTAAAACTTTATTACATACATGCACACCTACATTCACACATACTTACCTATGTTCACACGTGGTTCGGTCCACTTCTCCAAGTAGAATCCATGGGGTACCTGAAAATAAAATTATACTCACAAAAATCCAGTGTAAATCGGTCCTCTTCTGAGCTTGTAATCCACGTACTTGGCAAAAAAACAAACCGAAAAACAAAAACTGAAAGGGGTCCCATGTTTACACATGGGACCCCTTTCCCCGACTGCGAGACCCCCCGTGACTCCTATCACAGAGGGTCCCTTCAGCCAATCAGGGAGCGGCAACGTCGTGGCACTCTCCTGATTGCCTGTGCGCTCCTGAGCTGACAGGCAGGCTGCGCATTGAAGATACAATGTAGCGCATAGGCGCTACATTGTATCCAATGGTGGGAACTTTGCGGTCAGCGGTTGACCGCGAGTAACCTCACCGCTGACCGCAAAGTTCCCACCATTGGATACACTGTAGCGCCTATGCGCTACATTGTATCTCTGCTGTGCGCAGCCTGACTGACAGCTCAGGAGCGCACAGCCAATCAGGAGAGTGCCACGACGTGGCGCTCCCTGATTGGCTGAAGGGACCCTCTTTGACAGGAGTCACGGGGGGTCCCGGCAGTTGGGGAAAGGGGTCCCATGTGTAAACATGGGGCCCCTTTCAGTGCGTGGTTCGGGTTTTTCGGTTTGTTTTTCTGCCAAGTACGTGGATCACAAGCTCAGAAGAGGACCGATCTACACTGGATTGTGTGAGTATAATTTTATTCACAGGTACCCCGTGGATTCTACATGGAGAAGTGGACCGACCCTCGTGTGAACATAGGTAAGTATGTATGTATGTAGGTTTGCATGTATGTAATAAAGTTTTACTATCACGGTGTGTGTGTTCTGTGTTTTGTTGGGTATTTTATTTGTAGTAGTACTACAGGTACCAGCGGGCCCGTTTTTCCACCGCATGCTGGTACTTGTGGTTCTCCAAGTACCAGCTTGTGGGAGAGGCTTGCTGGGACTTGTAGTACTGCTACAAAAAACAATAATCTTTTTTTTTACACTTGGCTATCAGCCCCCCATCCGCCGCCCTTGGATGGGGGGGACAGCCTCGGGCTTCACCCCTGGCCCTTGGGTGGCTGGAGTGGGGGGACCCCTTGATTTAAGGGGTCCCCACTCCTCCAGGGTACCCCGGCCAGGGGTGACTAGTTAGTGATTTAATGCCAGGGCTGCAGGGACCTATATAAAAGTGTCCCCCGGCTGTGGCATTATCTCTCTGACTAGTGGAGCCCGATGCTGGTGTTAAAAATACGGGGGACCCCTACGCTTTTTCCCCCGTATTTTTGGCACCAGGACCAGGCACAGAGCCCGGTGCTGGTTGATCAAATATGGGGGAACCCCTGTCAATTTTTCCCCCATATTTTTTCAACCAGGACCGGCTCAAAGAGCCCGAGGCTGGTTTTGCTTAGGAGGGGGGACCCCACGCATTTTTTTTCTAGATTTTTAACACTTTAATTTTTTTTTTAAAGGTGCACAATGAAGCCCTGCACAGATCTCACAGATCCGGCCGAGATTCATTGTGTTAATGTTGGCAGTGTTTTACTATTCACTCCCGTAAAACACTGGCCGAAATTACGAATGACATCGACATTGGAAAAAACGAAAATGCAGAATACGACAGCTTAGTAAATGTGGCGTAAAAAATTCAAAAAGTTGCAAATTCACACATTCTATGTCATTCGTGTTTAATCTCCCTCCAAATCGACACTAATACGAATTTTAGTAAATATACCCCCATGACTCCACTAAAATCACCAGAAAAAGAGATAAGTGATGGAAGTGGTGAGAACTGGAAGAATAAGGGTAGGGCAAGAGGAAAAGTGTGAGGGGCACAATAGTAAAATTGTGCAAATGCAGAAGCTTGTGTGAGGGCAGATATAATAAAAGAAGAAAATGGAGAAAATGGTGGGGGCTCCCAAAAATCGGGCATTTTCGGAGTTTGATGAATGTCTCAATTTCTACATCCCCTGGGGAGTGTAGAGATTGTGACATTTTAAGGATGATGAATATGCCCCCAAGTCTTAAGTTCTAATAATTTATCTTTAACTGTAAATATCTCCTAAGCGTAACATAACACCTTTATCCACTCATCTCTTCAACTTAATAATTAACATAATAGAACTATTCAGACACTAGTCTATCTATGAATGTTAATTCTATATTGTTGACCACACTTTCAGAGCATCTGTGTAGTTCTGGGTATAACTTGATGCTCATCAGTGGGTCCAGATGCTAGGTACAATGGGGCAGATGTATTAACCTGGAGAAGGCATAAGGAAGTGATAAACCAGTGATAAGTGCAAGATGATAAATGCACCAGCCAGTCAGCTCCTAACTTTCAATTTGCATATTGGAGCTGATTGGCTGGTGTGTTTATCACCTTGCACTTATCACTGGTTTATCACTTCCTTATGCCCTCTCCAGGTTAATACATCTGCCCCAATAATATGTTGGTGACACGGTAATACAATGCTCTGAGTGTTAAGCTGAATACACACTACAGTATATGTTCTCTGGATCTAATTCAGTGTTCACCTACTGCATAATACTGTGCCACTTCTCTTGTTATTTATGCTGAGATGCATAACACAATTTGATGATAGTCTATATTCTTGTTTACAATGTATTATTTAAAATATGAATAATATTGAGGATGTAATATTGGGCCTAAATCAGTCCTGATCGCTGCTGTTCATTTTCGCAAAGCGGGCGATCAGGTCTGAACTGCAATGCGCAGACACACACCAGAGATGCGATCGGCATCTCTGCCGAGCGATCGTCTCTGCCTGATTTACAGGCAGAGGCGTTCGTTGGGGTGGACGGGGCAGTCCGGCTGCATTGGGCCGCCGTTTAGGGGGCGCAGTCCAGGAAACACAGGCGCTGCGACCCGGAGAGCGACTGGTAGCTCCCTGCCAGCGCGCAGGAGCTGCACTGGTTGGGATCTACTCTTCAGGTACAAAAGCATCGCCACTATGCAATGCTTTTGTACCTGTGCGGCGGGGGAAGGGCCAGACATGCGGGGCGGACTAGCCCTGTGCTGGGCGTCCCCCCGCATGTCCGGGTGGCTGACCGTAGCCGTGCAAAATTTTGCACGGCTATGATCAGGTCTGAATTAGGCCCATTGTTGGTATAGGTGGAAGTAGGGTAAGCTCTAAAAAGGGGTGGATGGTTCTCAGAGGGCAGTTATGTTGACAGTTGGAGGAAGTCTGATCATGCATTGTAGGACATTGTGTAGATGGGAAGAGTACGGGAGTTTTCTAGGTGGGTATGAGGAGTGGTAATTAGAAAGTAGCTGAAGTGCAGATCTAAGAAGGATGTCAGAAATTATTTTGAGATGAAGCTTGAGTTTTAATACCTGTATTAACTTGCTCCTAGCTGCATCTGTCTTATACTGCATGTTCGTGCACTAATATTAACTATGTGTTGTTTTATATCCTGCTGTTCTACCTTGTAAATAAACCAATCCTTGGTTAAGTTATTAATTGAGTGGACTGACCAGAGCCCGCCTTAGGTATAGGCAAACTAGGCAAATGCCTAGGGCATTTGGTATGCTTAGGGGCACCAGCAGCTTCTGCTGATTAAAATGATATGCGGCATGCCTATGTTCTGTGTGTGACTGCGACTGTATCTGCATACGAAATGCTACGTTGCAGTGTATTCCTGGAAATCACTGTAATGTAGCATTTCATATACAGATACAGCAGCAGTCGCACACAGAATATAGGCATGCCGCATATCATTTTAATCAGCAGAAGCTGCTTGTGCGTCCTAGCCACATAATAATGCAAATAAGATGCATTTTCCTAAACAAAAGGCGCCCGACGTTAGCAGAGCTGCCATCTGACTCACGCCAGGCATCTCCTGCAGAACTAGCGGCGGTGCTAGGGGGCACCAGCCAATATCTTGCCTAGGATATCATATTGGTTAGGGCCGGCTCTGGGACTGACCATCATCAGACATTGCTAAACATAGGTTCTGCCAGTCTGGACATTGGGGTGAGTTGTTCAGCTTTTTATTTGTGGGACTTTCACATATCGTTTCTCTTACACTCACTGTACCCATACCTCCCAACTGTCCCATTTTTGGTGGGACAGTCCCGTTTTTGACGGTCTGTCATGCTGTCCCACACACAGGTTGTAGCGTCCTGTGGTGGTGGTGATGGTGGGGCAGTTGGGAGATCTCCCCGTCTCTCGCTGTTCTGAGCAGAGCAGTGGTGAACAGATGCTGTGCGCATGAGAGACAGGGGGCATGGCCAGCAGCTCACTGAGCTCTGGTCATGCCCCCATTGTGATTAAAACGGGGGCATGGCTTGCGATTGCTTGGCTTGCCATGAGGCCACACCCCTAGCCAGAATCCACGCCCCCTAATTTCAGGCACGCACCTTAGGCACGCAAAGATGTCCCACTTATCGGCGCACAAATAAGTTAGGCGGTATATTGTACCTATTGTTACTGCGGTACCCAGGGTCAAAGTCTCCCACAGGGGTACAGGGGAAACCCTTGGTGGGCCCCGCTGCTAGAGGACACTTCCCCTTATCTAGGGATCAGGTTCCAGACTGTGCACTTGATTTATACATTATGCATGTTACCATATACTGCACAGAGCTATGGTGTATTTTCTATAGAGCATTGCTGTTATTAATATAGTCAATTATTATGCATAGACTAGCAGAATATACTATATATATATATATATATATATATATATATATAAAAATTTATTTTTTGTTTTTTTCAAAGGACCCAGACCATGCACTCTCTAACTGTAAAGCAAGCCTCTATGGTGGCTGGCCACATCCATAATATTCAGAGGCCCCTACCACTGAATTTCCCTGGTGGGCCTTTCATGCCCCAGTCTGACACCGGTGGTACCTTCAAGCGCTTCTTTTATTTATAATGTTTGCACTCTAACTAACTATAACTGTTTGTGTGTGCTACCACCTATTGCCACTTTACTTTTTGACGTTTACACATACTTGATGAGAGCTCCCCATTACCTTGCTAACTGGCTTGTCTCAGAATTTAATCTTTAGTATATAGGGGGTCATTCCGAGTTGTTCGCTCGGTAAAAATCTTCGCATCGCAGCGATTTTCCGCTTAATGCGCATGCGCAATGTCCGCACTGCGACTGCGCCAAGTAAATTTGCTATGCACTTAGGAATTTTACTCACGGCATTTTCATCGTTCTGGCAATCGTAATGTGATTGACAGGAAATGGGTGTTACTGGGCGGAAACAGGCCGTTTTATGGGCGTGTGGGAAAAAACGCTACCGTTTCCGGAAAAAACGCAGGAGTGGCCGGAGAAACGGGGGAGTGTTTGGGCGAACGCTGGGTGTGTTTGTGACGTCAAACCAGGAACGACAAACAGTGAAATGATCGCAGATGCCGAGTAAGTCTGAAGCTACTCAGAAACTGCTACGAGGTGTGTAATCGCAATATTGCGAATACATCGTTCGCAATTTTAAGATGCTAAGATTCACTCCCAGTAGGCGGCGGCTTAGCATGAGCAAATCTGCTAAAATTCACTTGCGAGCGAACAACTCGGAATGACCCCCATAATTGCTTTAGTTTGTTGCCACCTAGTGGTACTTTATTTTGTGACATCTGTACTTACCTGTCGATACCTTATCATTTTTATACACTGCACTGCTAGGTGGATTTGAATTTACCTCTTCTATAATTTTCGCAGCATTCTTTGTGTTAGGATTCTGCATGCTAATTCTATTCTCCAGATCAGCGGTGGCCATCTCACAGCTCTTGTGCTCAATGCAGCTGCTGGAGCTGGATAGAACACACACCTTTTGATGCGGCTCCTGGAGCTGGATAGAACATAGCCCTATAGGTCCTTCCCCAGTAGATTCCCTTTCAAGGTAGGCTACTCTGACGGACCTCACCTCCAGATCTGTCTGTCACCTCCTCCTCTTCACCACACACTAATGCCAGCTCCTCTGAGCCTCACAACCGGCATCACCTCCAGTCACACCTTGGTGTTGTCTTAAGGGCCATCTGACGGCACTGCTGCCTTCTTTTACTGTGGTGCTGGCTCCAGTACTGGCTGAGCTGCAGCCCCAGGGCTGCTGTAGGGTCTGCCAGCAGCTTTATTAATTTAAACAAGCTGGGGCTTGCTGTTGCCTCTCCACTGGACTTGGACTGTCCCAGCCGATTCTCGCTAGATAGCAGGTAGCCAGCTCCTCTCACTGGGTTACCTCAGATATTCCTTTTTCTACATACTTCCCTCAATTTTATAAGCGTTCCTCCCTGCAAGACTCTTCTGCCTCTGTCTCAAGCCCCTTTCTTCACACCTCAGGCTCAGGCATATGGGCCTTGAGAATAAGATCTATAAAAAGCTTGTAGTTAGCCTCCTACTAATATTCATGTTAAGAGCCACTCATCACTCTGGGACACTGTTTAACAGTTAACCTTTTCAGTCAAGTTCTCTCTCTCCCTTTGCCCTTACAAAAGTATTTTCTCTAACGTCCTAGTGGATGCTGGGGACTCCGTCAGGACCATGGGGAATAGCGGGCTCCGCAGGAGACAGGGCACATCTAAAAAGCCTTTTAGGTCACATGGTGTGTACTGGCTCCTCCCCCCATGACCCTCCTCCAAGCCTCAGTTAGGTTTTTGTGCCCGTCCGAGAGGGTGCAATCTAGGTGGCTCTCTTAAAGAGCTAGTTAGAAAAGTTTTTTTTTAGGTTTCTAATCAGTGTCTCCTGCTGGCGACAGGAGCACTGCAACGAGGGACTTAGGGGAGAGACTTGCAACTCACCTGCCTGCAGGAGGATTGAAGTCTTAGGCTACTGGACACTGAGCTCCAGAGGGAGTCGGAACACAGGTCAGCCTGGGGTTCGTCCCGGAGCCGCGCCGCCGATCCCCCTTACAGACGCTGAAGAACGGCAGAACGGAGGTCCGGAAACAGGCGGCAGAAGACTTCAGTCTTCATAGAGGTAGCGCACAGCACTGCAGCTGTGCGCCATTGTTGCTACACGGCTCACGGATCTCGGTCACGGAGGGTGCAGGGCGCTGCTGGGGGCGCCCTGGGCAGCAATATAGAGTACCTTAGAGGCAAATAAATACATCACATATAGCCATTAAGGCTATATGTATGTATTTAACCCAGGCCAGTTTATTAGAAAAACCGGGAGAAAAACCCGCCAAAAAAGGGGCGGAGCTTATTCTCCTCAGCACTCGGCGCCATTTTCCTGCACGGCTCCGCTGGTGAGGAAGGCTCCCACGACTCTCCCCTGCACTGCACTACAGAAACAGGGTAACAAAGAGAGGGGGGGCATAAATTGGCGATATAATTATATATTGAGAGCGCATATATAGAAACAACACCTTCTAGGGTTGTTATATACAGTATAGCGCTTTTGGTGTGTGCTGGCAAACTCTCCCTCTGTCTCCCCAAAGGGCTAGGAGGGTCCTGTCTTCGATAGAGCATTCACTGTGTGGCTGCTGTGTGTGTCGGTACGTGTGTGTCGACATGTATGAGGACGAAGTTGGTGTGGAGGCAGAGCAATTGCCGATGATGGTAATGTCACCCCCTAGGGAGTCGACACCGGAATGGATGGCTTTGGTTATGGAATTACGTGATAATGTCAGCACATTACAAAAGTCAGTTGACGAAATGAGACGCCCGGCAAACCAGTTAGTACCGGTTCAGGCATCTCAGACACCGTCAGGGGCTGTAAAACGTCCCTTACCTCAGTCAGTCGACACGGGTACCGACACAGATGAATCTAGTGTCGACGGTGAGGAAGTAAACGTATTTTCCAATAGGGCCACACGTTATATGATCACGGCAATGAAGGAGGCTTTGCAGCTCTCTGATACTACTGGTACCTCAAAAAGGGGTATTATGTGGGGGGGGAAAAAAAAAACTGCCTGTATTTTTCCCAGAATCAGAGGAATTGAATGATGTGTGTGATGAAGCGTGGGTTACCCCCGATAGAAAATTGCCAATTTCAAAGAAGTTATTGGCATTATACCCTTTCCCACCAGAGGTTAGGGCGCGCTGGGAAACACCCCCTAGGGTGGATAAGGCGCTCACACGTTTATCAAAGCAAGTGGCGTTGCCGTCTCCTGATACGGCCGCCCTCAAGGATCCAGCAGATAGGAGGCTGGAAACTACACTGAAGAGTATATACACGCATACTGGTGTTATACTGCGACCGGCAATAGCCTCAGCCTGGATGTGCAGTGCTGGGGTAGTGTGGTTGGATTCTCTGACTGAAAATATTGATACCCTGGATAGGGACAGTATTTTATTGACTCTAGAGCAATTAAAGGATGCTTTTCTTTATATGCGAGATGCTCAGAGAGATGTTTGTACTCTAGCATCAAGAGTAAGCGCAATGTCCATATCTGCCAGAAGAAGTTTATGGACGCGACAGTGGTCAGGTGATGCGGATTCCAAGAGGCATATGGAAGTATTGCCATACAAGGGAGAGGAATTGTTTGGGGTCGGTCTTTCGGACTTGGTGGCCACGGCAACTGCCGGCAAATCCACTTTTTTACCTCAGACTCCTTCCCAACAGAAAAAGACACCGTCTTTTCAGCCGCAGTCCTTTCGCTCCTATAAAAAGCGACCAAAAGGACAGTCTTATCTGCCGCGAGGCAGAGGAAAGGGTAAGAAAGGGCAGCAAGCAGCCCCTACCCAGGAACAGAAGCCCGCCCCGGTTTCTACAAAGCCATCAGCATGACGCTGGGGCTGTACAAGTGGACTTAGGAACGGTGGGGGGTCGGCTCAAAAATTTCAGCAATCAATGGGATCACTCACAAGTAGACCCGTGGGTCCTGCAGATAATATCTCAGGGGTACATGCTGGAGTTCGAAAGGTCTCCTCCTCGCCGGTTCCTAAAGTCTGCTTTACCAACGTCTCCCTCAGAAAGGACGTTGGTTTTGGAAGCCATTCACAAGCTGTATTCTCAGCAGGTGATAGTCAAGGTACCCCTCCTACAACAGGGAAAGGGGTATTATTCCACACTATTTGTGGTACCGAAACCGGACGGTTCGGTAAGACCTATTCTAAATCTGAAATCCTTGAACCTGTATATACAGAAATTCAAGTTCAAGATGGAGTCACTCAGAGCAGTGATAGCAAACCTGGAAGAGGGGGACTTCATGGTGTCCTTGGACATAAAAGATGCTTATCTACATGTCCCAATTTACCCTTCACACCAAGGGTATCTCAGGTTCGTGATACAAGACTGTCATTATCAGTTTCAAACGCTGCCGTTTGGTTTGTCCACGGCTCCTCGGGTCTTTACCAAGGTAATGACCGAAATGATGGTTCTTCTACGAAGAAAAGGCGTATTAATTATCCCGTACTTGGACGATCTCCTAATAAGGGCAAAGTCCAGAGAACAGCTGGAAGCCAGTGTGGCACTATCACAAGTAGTGCTTCGGCAACATGGGTGGATTCTAAATCTTCCAAAATCTCAATTGACTCCGACAACACATCTGTTGTTTTTGGGCATGATTCTGGACACGGTTCAGAAAAAGGTATTTCTCCCAGAGGAGAAGGCAAAGGAGCTATCCGAACTTGTCAGGAACCTCCTAAAACCAGGAACTGTGTCAGTACATCAATGCACGAGAGTCCTGGGAAAAATGGTGGCTTCGTACGAAGCGATTCCTTTCGGCAGATTCCATGCACGGACATTCCAGTGGGATCTACTGGACAAATGGTCCGGATCGCATCTGCACATGCATCAGAGGATAACATTGTCACCAAGAACAAGATTGTCTCTCCTGTGGTGGTTACAGACGGCCCATCTGTTAGTGGGCCGCAGATTCGGCATACAGGACTGGGTCCTGGTGACTACGGATGCCAGCCTACGAGGTTGGGGAGCAGTCACAAAGGGAAGAAACTTCCAGGGTGTGTGGTCAAACCTGAAAAAGTCTCTTCACATAAATATACTGGAGCTAAGAGCGATATACAATGCCCTAAGCCAAGCAAGACCTCTGCTTCAGGATCAGCCGGTGCTGATCCAGTCCGACAACATCACGGCAGTCGCCCACGTCAACCGACAAGGCGGCACGAGAAGCAGAAGTGCAATGACGGAAACTGCACGGATTCTGCGCTGGGCGGAGAATCATGTCGTAGCACTGTCAGCAGTGTTCATCCCGGGAGTGGAAAACTGGGAAGCAGACTTCCTCAGCAGACACGACCTTCACCCGGGAGAGTGGGGACTTCATCCAGAAGTTTTCAACATGATGGTGAACCGTTGGGAAAAACCAAAGGTGGACATGATGGCGTCTCGCCTCAACAAAAAGTTGGACAGGTATTGCGCCAGGTCAAGAGACCCACAGGCAATAGCTGTGGACGCTCTGGTAACACCATGGGTGTACCAGTCAGTATATGTGTTCCCTCCTCTGCCTCTCATACCAAAGGTACTGAGAATTATACGGAAAAGAGGAGTAAGAACAATACTGGTAGCTCCGGACTGGCCAAGAAGAACTTGGTATCCAGAACTTCAAGAGATGCTCACGGAGGTTCCGTGGCCTCTACCTTCTAAGAAGGGACCTGCTTCAACAGGGACCTTGTATGTTCCAAGACTTACCGCGACTGCGTTTGACGGCATGGCGGTTGAACGCCGGATTCTAAAAGAAAAGGGCATTCCTGAGGAAGTTATTCCGACTTTAATTAAAGCCAGGAAAGATGTGACCGCACAACATTATCACCGTATTTGGAGAAAATATGTTGCGTGGTGTGAGGCCAAGAAGGCTCCAACGGAAGAATTTCAATTGGGTCGATTCTTACATTTCCTGCAAGCAGGATTGTCTATGGGCCTAAAATTGGGGTCCATTAAAGTTCAAATTTCGGCCTTATCAATTTTCTTCCAGAAAGAATTGGCGTCAGTGCCTGAAGTACAGACTTTTGTAAAAGGTGTACTACATATACAACCCCCAATAGTGCCTCCAGTGGCACCGTGGGATTTGAACGTGGTTCTAAATTTTCTCAAATCTCATTGGTTTGAGCCTTTAAAATCGGTAGATTTAAAATACCTTACATGGAAGGTAACCATGCTATTGGCCCTGGCTTCAGCCAGGAGAGTTTCAGAATTGGCGGCTTTGTCGTACAAAAGCCCATATC
The DNA here is from genome assembly GCF_028390025.1 of Pseudophryne corroboree. NCBI lineage: Eukaryota > Metazoa > Chordata > Amphibia > Anura > Myobatrachidae > Pseudophryne > Pseudophryne corroboree. The sequence goes on along the minus strand of NC_086444.1, from coordinate 496,829,494 downwards.
TGATTTTCCATTCGGACAGGGCAGAATTGCGGACACGTCCTCAATTTCTCCCTAAGGTGGTTTCGGCTTTTCACTTGAACCAGCCTATTGTGGTGCCTGCGGCGACTAGCGACTTGGAGGACTCCAAGTTACTGGACGTTGTCAGAGCATTGAAAATATATATTTCAAGGACAGCTGGAGTCAGAAAATCTGACTCGTTGTTTATATTGTATGCACCCAACAAGATGGGTGCTCCTGCGTCTAAACAGACGATTGCACGTTGGATATGTAGCACAATCCAACTTGCACATTCTGTGGCAGGCCTGCCACAGCCTAAATCTGTAAAGGCCCACTCCACAAGGAAAGTGGGCTCATCCTGGGCGGCTGCCCGAGGGGTCTCGGCATTACAACTTTGCCGAGCAGCTACGTGGTCAGGGGAGAACACGTTTGTAAAATTTTACAAATTTGATACTCTGGCTAAGGAGGACCTGGAGTTCTCTCATTCGGTGCTGCAGAGTCATCCGCACTCTCCCGCCCGTTTGGGAGCTTTGGTATAATCCCCATGGTCCTGACGGAGTCCCCAGCATCCACTAGGACGTTAGAGAAAATAAGATTTTACTTACCGATAAATCTATTTCTCGTAGTCCGTAGTGGATGCTGAGCGCCCATCCCAAGTGCGGATTGTCTGCAATGTTTGTACATAGTTATTGTTACAAAAATCGGGTTATTACTATTGTTGTGAGCCATCTTTTTAGAGGCTACTTCGTTTTGTTATCATACTGTTAACTGGGTTCAGATCACAAGTTGTACGGTGTGATTGGTGTGGCTGGTATGAGTCTTACCCGGGATTCAAGATCCTTCCTTATTGTGTACGCTCGTCCGGGCACAGTACCTAACTGAGGCTTGGAGGAGGGTCATGGGGGGAGGAGCCAGTACACACCATGTGACCTAAAAGGCTTTTTAGATGTGCCCTGTCTCCTGCGGAGCCCGCTATTCCCCATGGTCCTGACGGAGTCCCCAGCATCCACTACGGACTACGAGAAATAGATTTATCGGTAAGTAAAATCTTATTTTTTTTGTCCCTTAATAGTTTTTATTTTGTTCCCTAAACACTGACTTAAGAACGAAATACACAGGACCATCTTAACAGCAGTGTATGCCCCTGGGCAAAACAGTGCAGTGGGTCCTCTACTCATCCTCCAGCGGTAGGGGTGGGGGCGGGCTATCAGCGTCAGAACCGTCTTAACAGCAGTGTATGCCCTTGGGCACAGCAATGCACTGGGGCCCTTACTCATCCTCCAGCGGTAGGGGTGGGGGGTGCTATCAGTGGTAACGTTGATGTCCCGCGGGTGGTAAGGGGTGTTCTATCTTCCACTCAGCATGTAGGACCTGGAGCAGTAATTTCTGCTAATTACTCCTTTACTGCACAGATGGGGCAGGAGGGAGAACACTATTGCATTTGGCTGAATGAAGGGGCCAGGGTACAAGAATTCCAGGGTGGTAGAGGGTGTTTAATATGTAGGGAAGGGGTGGATAGTGGAGTGGGTTTAATATTCATAATTTTCTGGTGGGAGGGCAGCTTGCTTGACTGCAGATATCTGAAGTTCCTGGAAATAAATGTCTTAGCTTTGAATGGGATAAAAAAAACTAGAGTGTCCCACCTTTCAGGAGGTACTGGGGACACCTTTCAGGAGGTACTGGGGACACCTTTCAGGAGGTACTGGGGACTTGGGCATCAGAGTTCAGGAGCCAGAGCAATCCAGTAACGACAAAATAAAACTGCATATGATATTAGGCGTGTGGAGCTGGAGCAAGGACCAGCTGCTTGAAGGTTGATATCTCTGGTTCTGGGCATGTTAGCGACAAGCTGCCAATGTTCACCAAAGTGGGAGAGTCCCAGCTTATGGATCATACCCTCAGAAAAACTCTAAGTCAGACAGAACCCGAGATATCTGGCTTGGAAGAGCAATTAACAGGCTTGGATGGGGACCACTGGTTTGAAGTCGGATTTTTCCGGTTTCCCGGGGCCAATTTTCAAAAATCTGGTACCCCTGGAAAGAGGGGACCCTCGGCTATCATCTTAGGGCCCTTATACTCCTGGGCCCCTTGGGCAAGTGCCCATTGTGCCCATACGAAAAGATGGCCCTGATCAGCATCAGCTTTGATGTCCCGCGGACGGCAGGGGGTGTTCTATCTTCTGCTCAGCATGTAGGACCTAATTACTCCTTTACTGCACAGATGGTGGGAGATGGGGTGGGAGGGAGAACACTTAACTGTGGAAACTGGGGCATTAGGCTGAATGAAAGAGCCCCAGTACATGACTTCCAGGGTGGTAGGGGGTGTTTAAAAGGCAGGGGAGGGGTGGATAGTGGAGTGGGCTTAATATTCATCATTTTCCAGTGGGAGGGCAGCTTACTTGACTGCAGATATCTCCAGTTTCTAGAAACAGATTTCTTAGCTTTCAATGTGATAAAAAAAGAGAGAATCCCACCTTTCAGGAGGTACTGGGGAATGGGGGATCAGAGTTCAGGAGCCAGAGCAATCCACCAACAAAAATATAAAACTGCATACCAGGCGTGTGAAGCTGGAGCAGGGACCAGCTGCTGAAAAGCTGATATGTCTGGTCCTGGGTATAGTGGAGTATACCCTCAGAAAATCTCTAAGTCAGACAGAACCCGAGATATCTGACTGGGAAAAGCAATTAACAGGCTCGGATGGGGACCAGTGTTTTGAAGTCAGAAATCTCTGGTTCCCTGGGCCAATTTTCTAAAGCTATCAGCCTAGGGCCCTTATACTCCTGGGGCCCTGGAGCAATTGTCCAGTGAGCCCATACGAAAAGACGGCCCAGCATTTAAACATATATTTCTTACAAACAATGAAAATCATCTATAGCGCATAGAATGAGGCCAACTACCACTAAAAAGGGAATACAAATACTTTATTATGTGGATCTGACATTTACATTGCGTGGATTTGGCATACACTGGCTGACTGGATGGAAGGATTTGATAAGCACTCTCTGGGCGGGGGGGGGGGAATTGAGGAAGGGGGCCCCAAATTGTTGTCTTGCTTAGGGTCCCCATGAGGTCTTAATTTGCCTCTGATCAACGTTGTGTGGTGAAGGTCAGTCCGCACAATAAATAGCTTGACCAGGGTTTGCAGTGGCGTATCTATAATGGGTGCAGTGTGTGCGGTGTACACGGGCCCCTGGGTCCAGGCTGGGCCCATGCCGCACACACTGCACCCATTTCTTCTATACTTACCTTTCTAGTGTCCGTGTGTGGGCCCCCTCCTCTCCGTCCCATAGCCGGCAGCGCTGTTAACACTCTTGCATGCGCTGTAGACTCTGGCACTGTACCAGAGTCTCTAGCGCTCAGAGCGCTAACAAAGCTACAGCTACGGGACGGAGAGGAGGGGGTCCACACACGAAGACTGCACTCGGGTCCCCTCCTCTCTAGATACGTCGCTGTGGGTTTGGTTTATTAACCAGGTAGAACAGCAGGATGTGAGACTACACAGGGGTAATGCAGCACAATGCAGGAACATGTAGTATACCTCCATGAGCAGGTTAATGCAGGTGGCATGCGGTGAATACAATGGCGGCTAGTGTTGGAGACAAGGTGGCTATTAGATGTACCCAGTGGTGTCAAAAGCACAGTCTCCTCTTGGGAAACTCTAAGTGGCATGTCACATGGTAGGTGCATTAGGTCAGAGGTCACACGTGTGGTAGCACACCTCCATTACTATGGGGATGTGGCAGATACGAGGAGACAGCACAGATTGCTCTCAACAGTAAAAGGGTCCAGGCAGAAAACTGTTATCTAATGTGACTCCTCGGATCTCTGTCTGTTGGTGGTCATCCCCACACAAACCTAGCGATCAGAGGTAGTGTGTTCACTTTCTGTCTGAGCAACATACAGTAGGTGAAGGGGCAGTAAAAAGGCAAATGTTTAAGGAGAAAACAATGGCCCTTTGTTTTCTCCTTAAACATTAATTTGTTCCATTGTTTCGTTCCAAAATGTTTGCCTTTTCTATGGTGAGAATTTGTACATCTTGATATTTTTGTTAAAAAATGTAAATTTTTGGCATGTAGCCTTGCTCTTCACTTATTCTGGACTGTTTCTACCATCCCCTTAATCAGTTTGAGTATCCTCATTTGTTATCCTTTATAAGGTGCCTTTTGCGCCCTACATCTGCAAAGCTATTGCTGTTCGCTTGGTGTTTACACTGCCTGTTGCTGTTTTGGCTTGTATTTGGACTCTGCTATTAAGGCTCCATGCCAACTGCTTTATGATCAGTATTGTCAATATATCAAACTCCTTTAGTCCTATTAACTGCACAGTTTTATTATTACTTGCCAAGTCAGGCTTTTGTTTACTGAGGTCTATCAATTGACTGCATCTGACCGCATTATGCATTAACTTCTGTTTTTATATCGGTTTAAAAAACTCTATTTTCTCTGACGTCCTAGTGGATGCTGGGAACTCCGAAAGGACCATGGGGAATAGCGGCTCCGCAGGAGACTGAGCACAACTAAAGAAAGCTTTTAGGTCACCTGGTGTGCACTGGCTCCTCCCACTATGACCCTCCTCCAAGCCTCAGTTAGATTTTGTGCCCGGCCGAGGTTGGATGCACACTAGGGGCTCTCCTGAGCTTCTAAAAAGAAAGTATATAATTAGGTTTTTTATTTTACAGTGAGACCTGCTGGCAACTAAGGGGAGAAGAAGCGAACCTACCTGCTTGCAGCTAGCTTGGGCTTCTTAGGCTACTGGACACCATTAGCTCCAGAGGGATCGACCGCATGGAACTGGCCTTGGTGTTCGGTCCCGGGGCCGCGCCGCCGTCCCCCTTACAGAGCCAGAAGCAAATAGAGGTCCGGAAAATCGGCGGCAGAAGACATCAGTCTTCACCAAGGTAGCGCACAGCACTGCAGCTGTGCGCCATTGCTCCTCATACACACTTCACACTCCGGTCACTGAGGGTGCAGGGCGCTAGGGGGGGGCGCCCTGAGCAGCAATAAAAACACCTTGGCTGGCAAAAATACCACAATATATAGCCCCAGAGGCTATATATGTGATAATTACCCCTGCCAGAATCTATAAAAAAGCGGGAGAATAGTCAGCGAAAAAGGGGCGGAGCTATCTCCTTCAGCACACTGGCGCCATTTCTCCCTCACAGCTCCGCTGGAAGGAAGCTCCCTGGCTCTCCCCTGCAGTCTACACTACAGAAAAGGGTAAAAAAGAGAGGGGGGGGCACTAAATTTAGGCGCAGTATATATAACAGCAGCTATAGGGGACATAATTCAGTTAGTCCCTGCATTATATAGCGCTTTGGTGTGTGCTGGCATACTCTCACTCTGTCTCCCCAAAGGGCTTTTGTGGGTCCTGTCCTCTGTTAGAGCATTCCCTGTGTGTGTGCGGTGTGTCGGTACGGCTGTGTCGACATGTTTGATGAGGATAATGATGTGGAGGCGGAGCAAATGCCTATAGAAGGGATGTCACCCCCTGCGGGGCAGACACCTGAGTGGATGGACTTATGGAAGGAATTGCGTGCAAGTGTCGACTCCTTACACAAAAAATTTGACGACATGCCAAATGCGGGACAGCCTGGCTTCTCAGCGCGTGCCTGTCCAGGCGTCTCAAAGGCCATCGGGGGCTCTAAAACGCCCGCTACCTCAGATGGCAGACGCGGATGTCGACCCGGATACTGACACCAGTGTCGACGACGATGAGTCTAGTCTAATGTCCACTAAGGCCATTTGTTGCATGATTGAAGCAATGAAAGAGGTGTTACAAATTTCTGATATAAACCCAGGTACCACTAAAAAGGGTATTATGTTTGGGGAGAAAAAACTACCCATAGTTTTTCCCCCATCAGAAGAATTAAATGAAGTGTGTGAAGAAGCGTGGGCTTTCCCTGATAAAAGATTGGTAATTTCTAAGAAGTTACTAATGGCGTTCCCTTTCCCGCCAGAGGATAGGTCACGTTGGGAGACACCCCCTAGGGTGGATAAAGCGCTCACACGTTTGTCTAAAAAGGTGGCACTACCGTCTCCGGATACGGCCGCCCTCAAGGAACCTGCTGATAGAAAGCAGGAGGCGATCCTGAAGTCTGTATATACACACTCAGGCATTATACTTAGACTAGCTATTGCGTTAGCATGGATGTGCAGTGCTGCCGCTGCGTGGTCAGATTCCCTGTCAGAAAATACTGACACCCTAGACAGGGACACTATTCTGCTAACCATAGAGCATATAAAAGACTCAGTCTTATACTTGAGAGATGCACAGAGGGAGATCTGCCGGCTGGCATCTAAAATAAGTGCATTGTCCATTTCTGCTAGGAGAGGCTTATGGACTCGCCAGTGGACAGGGGATGCAGATTCAAAAAGGCACATGGAAGTTTTGCCTTATAAGGGTGAGGAGTTATTTGGGGATGGTCTCTCGGACCTAGTTTCCACAGCAACTGCTGGGAAGTCAGCATTTTTACCCCATGTTCCCTCACAGCCTAAAAAGGCGCCGTTTTATCAGGTACAGTCCTTTCGGACTCAGAAAAACAGGCGGGTCCTTTCTGTCCAGAGGCAGAGGTAGGGGAAAAAGGCTGCAACAAACAGCAGGTTCCCAGGAGCAAAAGTCCTCCCCCGCTTCTTCCAAGTCCGCCGCATGACGGTGGGGCTCCACAGGCGGAGCCAGGTACGGTGGGGGGCCGCCTCAAAAATTTCAGCGATCAGTGGGCTCGCTCACAGGTGGATCCCTGGATCCTGCAAATAGTATCTCAGGGTACAAACTGGAATTCGAGGCGTCTCCACCCCACCGGTTCCTAAAATCTGCCTTGCCGATTACTCCTTCAGACAGGGAGGCTGTGCTAGCGGCAATTCACAAGCTGTATTCCCAGCAGGTGATAATCAAGGTGCCCCTACTTCAACAAGGACGGGGTTACTATTCCACACTGTTTGTGGTACCGAAACCGGACGGTTCGGTGAGACCCATTTTAAATTTTAAATCCTTGAACACATACATAAAAAAATTCAAGTTCAAGATGGAATCGCTCAGGGCGGTTATTGCAAGCCTGGACGAGGGGGATTACATGGTATGCCTGGACATCAAGGATGCTTACCTGCATGTCCCCATTTACTATCCTCACCAGGAGTACCTCAGATTTGTGGTACAGGATTGCCATTACCAATTCCAGACGCTGCCGTTTGGACTCTCCACGGCACCGAGGGTGTTTACCAAGGTAATGGCGGAAATGATGATACTCCTTCGAAGAAAGGGAGTTTTAATTATCCCGTACTTGGACGATCTCCTAATAAAGGCGAGGTCCAAGGAGCAGTTGTTGGTGGGAGTAGCACTATCTCAGGAGGTGCTACACCAGCACGGTTGGATTCTGAATATTCCAAAATCACAGCTGGTTCCGACGACACGTCTACTGTTCCTGGGTATGATTCTGGATACAGTCCAGAAAAAAGTGTTTCTCCCGGAGGAGAAAGCCAAGGAGCTGTCATCTCTAGTCAGAGACCTCCTGAAACCAAAACAGGTATCGGTGCATCACTGCACGCGGGTCCTGGGAAAGATGGTGGCTTCTTACGAAGCAATTCCTTTCGGCAGGTTCCATGCCAGAATCTTTCAGTGGGACCTGTTGGACCAATGGTCCGGATCGCATCTTCAGATGCATCGCCTAATAACCCTGTCTCCAAGAACCAGGGTGTCTCTGCTGTGGTGGCTGCAGAGTGCTCATCTTCTAGAGGGCCGCAGATTCGACATACAGGACTGGGTCCTGGTGACCACGGATGCCAGCCTTCGAGGCTGGGGGGCAGTCACACAGGGAAGAAACTTCCAAGGACTATGGTCGAGTCAGGAGACTTCCCTACACATAAATATTCTGGAACTAAGGGCCATTTACAATGCCCTAAGTCAGGCAAAATCCCTGCTTCTACACCAGCCGGTACTGATCCAGTCAGACAACATCACGGCAGTCGCCCATGTAAATCGACAGGGCGGCACAAGAAGCAGGATGGCAATGGCAGAAGCCACAAGGATTCTCCGATGGGCGGAAAATCACGTACTAGCACTGTCAGCAGTGTTCATTCCGGGAGTGGACAACTGGGAAGCAGACTTTCTCAGCAGGCACGACCTCCACCCGGGAGAGTGGGGACTTCATCCAGAAGTCTTCACGCTGATTGTAAATCGATGGGAACGGCCACAGGTGGACATGATGGCGTCCCGCCTAAACAAAAAACTAGAGAGATATTGCGCCAGGTCAAGGGACCCTCAGGCGATAGCTGTGGACGCTCTAGTGACACCGTGGGTGTACCAGTCAGTTTATGTGTTCCCTCCTCTGCCTCTCATACCAAGGGTACTGAGAATAATAAGAAAACGAGGAGTAAGAACAATACTCGTGGTTCCGGATTGGCCAAGACGAGCGTGGTACCCGGAACTTCAAGAGATGATCTCAGAGGACCCATGGCCTCTGCCGCTCAGACAGGACCTGCTGCAGCAGGGGCCCTGTCTGTTCCAAGACTTACCGCGGCTGCGTTTGACGGCATGGCGGTTGAACGCCGGATCCTGAAGGAAAAGGGCATTCCGGAGGAAGTCATTCCTACGCTGATTAAAGCCAGGAAAGATGTAACTGCAAAGCATTATCACCGCATATGGCGGAAATATGTTGCTTGGTGTGAGGCCAAAAAGGCCCCAACAGAGGAATTTCAACTAGGTCGATTTCTGCATTTCCTACAAGCAGGAGTGACTATGGGCCTGAAATTAGGCTCCATTAAGGTACAGATCTCGGCTCTGTCGATTTTCTTCCAGAAAGAACTAGCTTCACTACCTGAAGTTCAGACGTTTGTGAAAGGAGTGCTGCATATTCAGCCCCCGTTTGTGCCTCCAGTGGCACCTTGGGATCTCAACGTGGTGTTGAGTTTCTTAAAATCACATTGGTTTGAGCCACTTGAAACCGTGGATCTAAAATATCTCACGTGGAAAGTGGTCATGTTATTGGCCTTGGCTTCAGCCAGGCGTGTGTCAGAATTGGCAGCTTTGTCATGTAAAAGCCCTTATCTGATTTTCCATATGGATAGGGCGGAATTGAGGACTCGTCCCCAGTTTCTCCCTAAGGTGGTATCAGCTTTTCACTTGAACCAACCTATTGTGGTGCCTGCGGCTACTAGGGACTTGGAGGATTCCAAGTTACTGGACGTAGTCAGGGCCTTGAAAATTTATGTTTCCAGGACGGCTAGAGTCAGGAAAACTGACTCGCTATTTATCCTGTATGCACCCAACAAACTGGGTGCTCCTGCTTCTAAGCAGACTATTGCTCGCTGGATTTGTAGCACAATTCAGCTGGCGCATTCTGCGGCTGGACTGCCGCATCCTAAATCAGTAAAAGCCCATTCCACAAGGAAGGTGGGCTCATCTTGGGCGGCTGCCCGAGGGGTCTCGGCTTTACAACTTTGCCGAGCTGCTACTTGGTCAGGGGCAAACACGTTTGCAAAATTCTACAAATTTGATACCCTGGATGAGGAGGACCTTGAGTTCTCTCATTCGGTGCTGCAGAGTCATCCGCACTCTCCCGCCCATTTGGGAGCTTTGGTATAATCCCCATGGTCCTTCCGGAGTTCCCAGCATCCACTAGGACGTCGGAGAAAATAAGATTTTACTCACCGGTAAATCTATTTCTCGTAGTCCGTAGTGGATGCTGGGCGCCCATCCCAAGTGCGGATTGTCTGCAATACTTGTACATAGTTATTGTTAACTAAAGGGTTATTGTTGAGCCATCTGTTGAGAGGCTCAGTTGTTTTCATACTGTTAAACTGGGTATAGTATCACGAGTTATACGGTGTGATTGGTGTGGCTGGTAGGAGTCTTACCCGGGATTCAAAATCCTTCCTTATTATGTCAGCTGGTCCGGGCACAGTGTCCTAACTGAGGCTTGGAGGAGGGTCATAGTGGGAGGAGCCAGTGCACACCAGGTGACCTAAAAGCTTTCTTTAGTTGTGCCCAGTCTCCTGCGGAGCCGCTATTCCCCATGGTCCTTTCGGAGTTCCCAGCATCCACTACGGACTACGAGAAATAGATTTACCGGTGAGTAAAATCTTATTATTATCCTTCTAGTTCTTGCATCATCTCTAAGTATGCCGGCAATAAGGGGCTGATTCTGAGTCACCCACTGCTGTGACCATTATAGAGTCTTATGCCGTAGTCTTGTCTGCAACTAAAGGGGGTAATTCAGATCTGATCGCAGCAGCAAATTTGTTAACAATTGGGCAAAACCATGCGCACATCGTCTATTCAGTGCAGACAGTGGGAGAGAAGGCATGCCAGCAGCTCACAGAGCGATGGGCATGCCCCCTCAGTGACGAAAACGGGGGCGTGGCTTGCGATTGCGGATCCTCTGCTATGCCACGCCTCCATTCATAGGAGGACAAAGTTAAGAGGTATGCATTAGCTAACAAATTTGCTGCTGTGATCATATCTGAATTACAGCCCTCCCCCTGGTGTAGAAGCATACATTTGATTGTGCAAAGTCCCACTTTCAGCTGCTATAGATGATGTATGCCATCAGTCACACCATCAAAACTTGCAGCAGTCCTATGGCAGCTGCAGATTTTCCATCTGAGTTGGTGAGCAATTAAGTAATCAGTTTAGCTAGATGTCCATGACACCTCCATAACATGCCTATAACATGGACCATTTTCATACATCTAAACAGCCATTTCTCAGTCACCACCCTGGAACGATCATCACATTTAACATATGTGCAATATGAGTTTTAGAGAGTTTTGCAGATGTACAATAGCAGAGAATCTACCCTGTGAACATTGACATTGTGTGCGACTCAGAACCAGGTCTGGCACTGCGTGCGACTCAGAAACAGGTCTGGCACTGTGTGCGACTTAGAATCAGGTCTGGTACTGTGTGCGACTTAGAATCAGGCCTGGCACTGTGTGCGACTTAGAATCAGGCCTGGCACTGTATGCGACTCAGAACCAGGCCTGGCACTGCGTGCGGCTCAGAACTAGAGATGAGCGGGTTCGGTTTCTCTGAATCCGAACCCGCACGAACTTCATGTTTTTTTTCACGGGTCCGAGCGACTCGGATCTTCCCGCCTTGCTCGGTTAACCCGAGCGCGCCCGAACGTCATCATGACGCTGTCGGATTCTCGCGAGACTCGGATTCTATATAAGGAGCCGCGCGTCGCCGCCATTTTCACACGTGCATTGAGATTGATAGGGAGAGGACGTGGCTGGCGTCCTCTCCGTTATAGTAGAAAAGAGTAAAGACTGAGTGACTTAGTTATAATTGTGGGGAGGATTGGGGACGGGGAGCAGCTGTTAGGGAGTACAGTGATTTAGATTAGGAGAGAGAGAGAGAGAGAGATTGACCTGATTTACTGGAGCTTAGGAGTACTGTAGAAGAGAGTGCAGAGTTTACTAGTGACTGACCACAGTGACCACCAGACAGTGCAGTTTTATTTAATATATCCGTTCTCTGCCTGAAAAAAACGATACACACAGTGACTCAGTCACATACCATATCTGTGTGCACTGCTCAGCCCAGTGTGCTGCATCATCTATGTATATATTATATATCTGACTGTGCTCAGCTCACACAGCTTATAATTGTGGGGGAGACTGGGGAGCACTGCAGTGCCAGTTATAGGTTATAGCAGGAGCCAGGAGTACATATTATATTAAAATTAAACAGTGCACACTTTTGCTGCAGGAGTGCCACTGCCAGTGTGACTGACCAGTGACCTGACCACACTGACCACCAGTATAGTTAGTAGTATACTATATTGTGATTGCCTGAAAAAGTTAAACACTCGTCGTGTGACTTCACTTGTGTGGTGTTTTTTTTTTTATTCTATAAAAAACTCATTCTGCTGACAGACAGTGTCCAGCAGGTCCGTCATTATATAATATATATACCTGTCCGGCTGCAGTAGTGATATATATATATTTTTTATATCATTATTTATCATCCAGTCGCAGCAGACACAGTACGGTAGTTCACGGCTGTAGCTACCTCTGTGTCGGCACTCGGCAGTCCGTCCATAATTGTATACCACCTAACCGTGGTTTTTTTTTCTTTCTTCTTTATACATACATACTACGACATCTCTTTATCAACCAGTCTATATTAGCAGCAGACACAGTACAGTACGGTAGTTCACGGCTGTGGCTACCTCTGTGTCGGCACTCGGCAGTCCGTCCATAATTGTATACCACCTAACCGTGGTTTTTTTTTCTTTCTTCTTTATACATACATACTACGACATCTCTTTATCAACCAGTCTATATTAGCAGCAGACACAGTACAGTACGGTAGTTCACGGCTGTGGCTACCTCTGTGTCGGCACTCGGCAGTCCGTCCATAATTGTATACCACCTAACCGTGGGTTTTTTTTCTTTCTTCTTTATACGTACATACTACGACATCTCTTTATCAACCAGTCTATATTAGCAGCAGACACAGTACAGTACGGTAGTTCACGGCTGTGGCTACCTCTGTGTCGGCACTCGGCAGTCCGTCCATAATTGTATACCACCTAACCGTGGTTTTTTTTTCTTTCTTCTTTATACATACATACTACGACATCTCTTTATCAACCAGTCTATATTAGCAGCAGACACAGTACAGTACGGTAGTTCACGGCTGTGGCTACCTCTGTGTCGGCACTCGGCAGTCCGTCCATAATTGTATACCACCTAACCGTGGTTTTTTTTCTTTCTTCTTTATACGTACATACTACGACATCTCTTTATCAACCAGTCTATATTAGCAGCAGACACAGTACAGTACGGTAGTTCACGGCTGTGGCTACCTCTGTGTCGGCACTCGGCAGTCCGTCCATAATTGTATACCACCTAACCGTGGTTTTTTTTCTTTCTTCTTTATACATACATACTACGACATCTCTTTATCAACCAGTCTATATTAGCAGCAGACACAGTACAGTACGGTAGTTCACGGCTGTGGCTACCTCTGTGTCGGCACTCGGCAGTCCGTCCATAATTGTATACCACCTACCCGTGTTTTTTTTTTCTTTCTTCTTTATACATACATACTACGACATCTCTTTATCAACCAGTCTATATTAGCAGCAGACACAGTACAGTACGGTAGTTCACGGCTGTGGCTACCTCTGTGTCGGCACTCGGCAGTCCGTCCATAATTGTATACCACCTAACCGTGGTTTTTTTTCTTTCTTCTTTATACATACATACTACGACATCTCTTTATCAACCAGTCTATATTAGCAGCAGACACAGTACAGTACGGTAGTTCACGGCTGTGGCTACCTCTGTGTCGGCACTCGGCAGTCCGTCCATAATTGTATACCACCTAACCGTGGTTTTTTTTTCTTTCTTCTTTATACATACATACTACGACATCTCTTTATCAACCAGTCTATATTAGCAGCAGACACAGTACAGTACGGTAGTTCACGGCTGTGGCTACCTCTGTGTCGGCACTCGGCAGTCCGTCCATAATTGTATACCACCTAACCGTGGGTTTTTTTTCTTTCTTCTTTATACATACATACTACGACATCTCTTTATCAACCAGTCTATATTAGCAGCAGACACAGTACAGTACGGTAGTTCACGGCTGTGGCTACCTCTGTGTCGGCACTCGGCAGTCCGTCCATAATTGTATACTAGTATCCATCCATCTCCATTGTTTACCTGAGGTGCCTTTTAGTTGTGCCTATTAAAATATGGAGAACAAAAATGTTGAGGTTCCAAAATTAGGGAAAGATCAAGATCCACTTCCACCTCGTGCTGAAGCTGCTGCCACTAGTCATGGCCGAGACGATGAAATGCCAGCAACGTCGTCTGCCAAGGCCGATGCCCAATGTCATAGTACAGAGCATGTCAAATCCAAAACACCAAATATCAGTAAAAAAAGGACTCCAAAACCTAAAATAAAATTGTCGGAGGAGAAGCGTAAACTTGCCAATATGCCATTTACCACACGGAGTGGCAAGGAACGGCTGAGGCCCTGGCCTATGTTCATGGCTAGTGGTTCAGCTTCACATGAGGATGGAAGCAATCAGCCTCTCGCTAGAAAAATGAAAAGACTCAAGCTGGCAAAAGCACAGCAAAGAACTGTGCATTCTTCGAAATCCCAAATCCACAAGGAGAGTCCAATTGTGTCGGTTGCGATGCCTGACCTTCCCAACACTGGACGTGAAGAGCATGCGCCTTCCACCATTTGCACGCCCCCTGCAAGTGCTGGAAGGAGCACCCGCAGTCCAGTTCCTGATAGTCAGATTGAAGATGTCAGTGTTGAAGTACACCAGGATGAGGAGGATATGGGTGTTGCTGGCGCTGGGGAGGAAATTGACCAGGAGGATTCTGATGGTGAGGTGGTTTGTTTAAGTCAGGCACCCGGGGAGACACCTGTTGTCCGTGGGAGGAATATGGCCAGTGACATGCCAGGTGAAAATACCAAAAAAATCAGCTCTTCGGTGTGGAGGTATTTCAACAGAAATGCGGACAACAGGTGTCAAGCCGTGTGTTCCCTTTGTCAAGCTGTAATAAGTAGGGGTAAGGACGTTAACCACCTCGGAACATCCTCCCTTATACGTCACCTGCAGCGCATTCATAATAAGTCAGTGACAAGTTCAAAAACTTTGGGTGACAGCGGAAGCAGTCCACTGACCAGTAAATCCCTTCCTCTTGTAACCAAGCTCACGCAAACCACCCCACCAACTCCCTCAGTGTCAATTTCCTCCTTCCCCAGGAATGCCAATAGTCCTGCAGGCCATGTCACTGGCAATTCTGATGATTCCTCTCCTGCCTGAGATTCCTCCGATGCATCCTTGCGTGTAACGCCTACTGCTGCTGGCGCTGCTGTTGTTGCTGCTGGGAGTCGATGGTCATCCCAGAGGGGAAGTCGTAAGCCCACTTGTACTACTTCCAGTAAGCAATTGACTGTTCAACAGTCCTTTGCAAGGAAGATGAAATATCACAGCAGTCATCCTGCTGCAAAGCGGATAACTGAGGCCTTGACAACTATGTTGGTGTTAGACGTGCGTCCGGTATCCGCCGTTAGTTCACAGGGAACTAGACAATTTATTGAGGCAGTGTGCCCCCGTTACCAAATACCATCTAGGTTCCACTTCTCTAGGCAGGCGATACCGAGAATGTACACGGACGTCAGAAAAAGACTCACCAGTGTCCTAAAAAATGCAGTTGTACCCAATGTCCACTTAACCACGGACATGTGGACAAGTGGAGCAGGGCAGGGTCAGGACTATATGACTGTGACAGCCCACTGGGTAGATGTATGGACTCCCGCCGCAAGAACAGCAGCGGCGGCACCAGTAGCAGCATCTCGCAAACGCCAACTCTTTCCTAGGCAGGCTACGCTTTGTATCACCGGATTCCAGAATACGCACACAGCTGAAAACCTCTTACGGCAACTGAGGAAGATCATCGCGGAATGGCTTACCCCAATTGGACTCTCCTGTGGATTTGTGGCATCGGACAACGCCAGCAATATTGTGTGTGCATTAAATATGGGCAAATTCCAGCACGTCCCATGTTTTGCACATACCTTGAATTTGGTGGTGCAGAATTTTTTAAAAAACGACAGGGGCGTGCAAGAGATGCTGTCGGTGGCCAGAAGAATTGCGGGACACTTTCGGCGTACAGGCACCACGTACAGAAGACTGGAGCACCACCAAAAACTACTGAACCTGCCCTGCCATCATCTGAAGCAAGAAGTGGTAACGAGGTGGAATTCAACCCTCTATATGCTTCAGAGGTTGGAGGAGCAGCAAAAGGCCATTCAAGCCTATACAATTGAGCACGATATAGGAGGTGGAATGCACCTGTCTCAAGCGCAGTGGAGAATGATTTCAACGTTGTGCAAGGTTCTGATGCCCTTTGAACTTGCCACACGTGAAGTCAGTTCAGACACTGCCAGCCTGAGTCAGGTCATTCCCCTCATCAGGCTTTTGCAGAAGAAGCTGGAGACATTGAAGGAGGAGCTAACACGGAGCGATTCCGCTAGGCATGTGGGACTTGTGGATGGAGCCCTTAATTCGCTTAACAAGGATTCACGGGTGGTCAATCTGTTGAAATCAGAGCACTACATTTTGGCCACCGTGCTCGATCCTAGATTTAAAGCCTACCTTGGATCTCTCTTTCCGGCAGACACAAGTCTGCTGGGGTTGAAAGACCTGCTGGTGAGAAAATTGTCAAGTCAAGCGGAACGCGACCTGTCAACATCTCCTCCTTCACATTCTCCCGCAACTGGGGGTGCGAGGAAAAGGCTCAGAATTCCGAGCCCACCCGCTGGCGGTGATGCAGGGCAGTCTGGAGCGACTGCTGATGCTGACATCTGGTCCGGACTGAAGGACCTGACAACGATTACGGATACGGACATGTCGTCTACTGGCACTGCATATGATTCTCTCCCCATTGAAAGAATGGTGGAGGATTATATGAGTGACCGCATCCAAGTAGGCACGTCACACAGTCCGTACTTATACTGGCAGGAAAAAGAGGCAATTTGGAGGCCCTTGCACAAACTGGCTTTATTCTACCTAAGTTGCCCTCCCACAAGTGTGTACTCCGAAAGAGTGTTTAGTGCCGCCGCTCACCTTGTCAGCAATCGGCGTACGAGGTTACATCCAGAAAATGTGGAGAAGATGATGTTCATTAAAATGAATTATAATCAATTCCTCCGCGGAGACATTGACCAGCAGCAATTGCCTCCACAAAGTACACAGGGAGCTGAGATGGTGGATTCCAGTGGGGACGAATTGATAATCTGTGAGGAGGGGGATGTACACGGTGATATATCGGAGGATGATGATGAGGTGGACATCTTGCCTCTGTAGAGCCAGTTTGTGCAAGGAGAGATTAATTGCTTCTTTTTTGGTGGGGGTCCAAACCATCCCGTCATTTCAGTCACAGTCGTGTGGCAGACCCTGTCACTGAAATGATGGGTTGGTTAAAGTGTGCATGTCCTGTTTATACAACATAAGGGTGGGTGGGAGGGCCCAAGGACAATTCCATCTTGCACCTCTTTTTTCTTTTATTTTTCTTTGCGTCATGTGCTGTTTGGGGAGGGTTTTTTGGAAGGGACATCCTGCGTGACACTGCAGTGCCACTCCTAAATGGGCCCGGTGTTTGTGTCGGCCACTAGGGTCGCTAATCTTACTCACACAGCTACCTCATTGCGCCTCTTTTTTTCTTTGCGTCATGTGCTGATTGGGGAGGGTTTTTTGGAAGGGACATCCTGCGTGACACTGCAGTGCCACTCCTAAATGGGCCCGGTGTTTGTGTCGGCCACTAGGGTCGCTTATCTTACTCACACAGTCAGCTACCTCATTGCGCCTCTTTTTTTCTTTGCGTCATGTGCTGTTTGGGGAGGGTTTTTTGGAAGGGACATCCTGCGTGACACTGCAGTGCCACTCCTAAATGGGCCCGGTGTTTGTGTCGGCCACTAGGGTCGCTTATCTTACTCACACAGTCAGCTACCTCATTGCGCCTCTTTTTTTCTTTGCGTCATGTGCTGTTTGGGGAGGGTTTTTTGGAAGGGACATCCTGCGTGACACTGCAGTGCCACTCCTAAATGGGCCCGGTGTTTGTGTCGGCCACTAGGGTCGCTTATCTTACTCACACAGTCAGCTACCTCATTGCGCCTCTTTTTTTCTTTGCGTCATGTGCTGTTTGGGGAGGGTTTTTTGGAAGGGACATCCTGCGTGACACTGCAGTGCCACTCCTAGATGGGCCAGGTGTTTGTGTCGGCCACTAGGGGCGCTTAGCTTAGTCATCCAGCGACCTCGGTGCAAATTTTAGGACTAAAAATAATATTGTGAGGTGTGAGGTATTCAGAATAGACTGAAAATGAGTGGAAATTATGGTTTTTGAGGTTAATAATAATATGGGATCAAAATGACCCCCAAATTCTATGATTTAAGCTGTTTTTTAGGGTTTTTTGAAAAAAACACCCGAATCCAAAACACACCCGAATCCGACAAAAAAAATTCGGTGAGGTTTTGCCAAAACGCGGTCGAACCCAAAACACGGCCGCGGAACCGAACCCAAAACCAAAACACAAAACCCGAAAAATTTCAGGCGCTCATCTCTACTCAGAACAGGGACTGGCACTGCATGTGACTCAGAACCAGGCGTGGCACAACGTGCGACTCAGAACCATGCCAGGCACTGTGTGCGACTCAAAACCGGGCCCTAAGTGTTTTATTTTTATTGTGCTTTGCTAAAGCTGATTAAACTGAGGTTTTCCGCATCAGCCAATGAATATATTCTGTAGCTTTATCATTGTAAATATAACAACAATGCCTACATAGAGCAATATTCAATTAGTGTCGAAATTTTCGTCAGGGCGGAAAGCCGGCACTGTCCGCAGATAATCTGAACTAAGGGGGAGATTTATCAAAGCTAGGAGAGATATATAGTGGAGAGAGATAAAGTACCAGTCAATCAGCTCCTAACTGTCATGTTACAGGCTGTGTTTGAAAAATGACAGTTGCTGATTGGTACTTTATCTTTGTCCACTTTAACTCTCTTCAAGGCTTAGTACATAGGCACCACAGCCCCGTAAAATAACAATTAGAAGCTGATTGGTTACTACTTTATCTTTTTCCATTTTATCTCTCTCCAAGCTTTGATACATCTCTCCCTATATGTTAGACATCTGGCAGCACGTGAAAATCTAGGCATTTGCTCCAGTCACTGAGCAAATGAGTCTATACCTCTTATTACAATGTGGGGGAATTCAATTGCAGGCAGATGTCTTCACCTGGCAGAATCAGCGCGGCAACAGTCACACTTTACGGTAACCTGATGGGGGTGCGAGTAGTTTTGTGCGAATGTGGAATTCAAGTGGGCTGCGAGATGCGGCGCCATTGCCCGCGTTTAAATGCTGCTGCAACAGCAATTTGCACTCTTCGCCTGGTGTAGAAGCATACATTTGATTGTGCAAAGTCCCACTTTCAGCTGCTATAGATGATGTATGCCATCAGTCACACCATCAAAACTTGCAGCAGTCCTATGGCAGCTGCAGATTTTCCATCTGAGTTGGTGAGCAATTAAGTAATCAGTTTAGCTAGATGTCCATGACACCTCCATAACATGCCTATAACATGGACCATTTTCATACATCTGAACAGCCATTTCTCAGTCACCACCCTGGAACGATCATCACATTTAACATATGTGCAATATGAGTTTTAGAGAGTTTTGCAGATGTACAATAGCAGAGAATCTACCCTGTGAACATTGACATTGTATGCGACTCAGAACCAGGTCTGGCACTGCGTGCGACTCAGAAACAGGTCTGGCACTGTGTGCGACTTAGAATCAGGTCTGGTACTGTATGCGACTTAGAATCAGGCCTGGCACTGTATGCGACTCAGAACCAGGCCTGGCACTGCGTGCGGCTCAGAACAGGGACTGGCACTGCATGTGACTCAGAACCAGGCGTGGCACAACGTGCGACTCAGAACCATGCCAGGCACTGTGTGCGACTCAAAACCGGGCCCTAAGTGTTTCATTTTTATTGTGCTTTGCTAAAGCTGATTAAACTGAGGTTTTCCGCATCAGCCAATGAATATATTCTGTAGCTTTATCATTGTAAATATAACAACAATGCCTACATAGGGCAATATTCAATTAGTGTCGAAATTTTCGTCAGGGCGGAAAGCCGGCACTGTCCGCAGATAATCTGCACTTTTCGACACTTCTCTATTCAATTGAAGTTCCAGTTATCCGCCCTGTCGAAAATGCAAAAATGTAAAAAAACATATGAATGAGTGGAATCTCAGCTCAACCATGTGTTTTCGACCCCACCGCGGTCGAAAACTGGTCCATAAGAGAGGATGAAAATGAATGGTCGGAATAAGCGGGGAAACAGGCGGAAACGGCCCGCAATAGAATAGTGAAGTGTCGGATCATCAGTGTGGAGAGGATACAACACTAATTGAATATACCCCATAGTATAAATTAATTCTTGTTGGATTTACCAAACACCATGTTATATGGCCATTCCGTGTATCTGTTTCTTATGGAAGTAGTATATATGATTAAACTACGGGACAGATTTATTAACGCTTGGCGAGATATACGGTGGAGATAGAGAAGAAGTATTAACTAATCAACTCTTGCAAACACAGCATGTAACATGGCAGTTAGGAGCTAATTGGCTGGTGCTTTTTCTCTCTCCGCTTTATCTCTCTCTCTCTAAGGAGGGTATGCAATTAGCTCCCAATTTTGGAGCTAATGAATTTGCCCCACTGAGTATTCAATTAGGGCTGTTTTAAAGGCATTCTCACCAATGCCTTTTTCACCTCTTTTTTTTAAGTGAAAAGGCACTGGCGAAGGCAATGCCTCAAAATCGTCAAATGACCCGCATTTTCGATGGAAAACATGTGGAATGCCGCTTTTTTCACCTACGTGAAAACTGGCCCTGCTATTTCATAGGTGGAATCCCCATTTGCCCTAAAAATAACTAAAAGCTTTGTTTTTTCACCTAGGTGAAAAAAACTGAGCTAATTGCATACCTCCCTAAGCTTTCATAAATCCAGGCCTATATTTAATTTAAGTGAATTGAATCAAGACTACCTGATGCACGGAAAATGGCATAAATCCTTCTCTAATGCTCATAAATTGGCAGAATTAGTTGGATTAGGATTTTATAACTATTTTATGCCATTTGAAATCTAACCAAGCAGCAGGAGACTAAAGGGGAGTACACACGGAGAGATCCGTGCTTAAAATCTAAGCAATCTTGCTAGATTGCTTAGATTTTAAGCACGGATCTGCCGTGTGTATGCCCCCCAGCGATAGCGATGCGCGGCCCCGCGCATCGCTATCGCCGGTGCTAGATTGAGCCTGCATGCAGGCTCAATCTAGCGGGTCGCTCACTTTACCGTTGTGTGAAGTGAGCGGCCCCCCGTCGGCTTTCCCCCTCGCTCAGCACATCGCGCTGTGCTGAGCGGGGTGAGAGATGTGTACTGAGCGGTCTGTGTTAAGATCGCTCAGCACACATCTCTCCCGTGAGTACCCCCCTTTAGTACACTTAATGGATGTGATGTTTCTGTTTTATAAATATGTCAGTACTGTATTTCTTAGATTAAACTAAATACTTTTCTCATGTGATACCAGTATTCTTTTTCCATCTTCTCTCAAACCCAAAAACTTTCCTGGGAGCGTTTATAAAATGGTTGCTATATCAGATGCTATTCAGCTTGCATATAAATATTTCATATTAACTACCTGACTTAAAAACATTAATTTCTTGTCTTTCATTCTTTTCCACCTTTTACATCCAATGGAAACAGGAATTATAGAAAAGCACTGCAGGATTTACAGAACTAAGGGGGAGATTTATCAAAGCTAGGAGAGATATATAGTGGAGAGAGATAAAGTACCAGTCAATCAGCTCCTAACTGTCATGTTACAGGCTGTGTTTGAAAAATGACAGTTGCTGATTGGTACTTTATCTTTGTCCACTTTAACTCTCTTCAAGGCTTAGTACATAGGCACCACAGCCCCGTAAAAGAACAATTAGAAGCTGATTGGTTACTACTTTATCTTTTTCCATTTTATCTCTCTCCAAGCTTTGATACATCTCTCCCTATATGTTAGACATCTGGCAGCACGTGAAAATCTAGGCATTTGCTCCAGTCACTGAGCAAATGAGTCTATACCTCTTATTACAATGTGGGGGAATTCAATTGCGGGCTGCGAGATGCGGCGCCATTGCCCGCGTTTAAATGCTGCTGCAACAGCAATTTGCACTTTTCGCCTGCAACTGAATCCCCCCCCTTAGTGAGATACATATTACAATGTGTTCACTGATGACCTCTACTCAAAATACAAATTATTTCATCCACATTGACAGCATACTGCAATATATATATTTAATCGTTTGTACCTTTGGTACAAGATGGGTGATGGGGCAATCCAGCTGCCCCCTTCCTCTCTCTATATATATATATATATATGTATATATACGCAGACTAATGGTGGGTACACACTGATAGATATATCTGCAGATCAATTGATCTGCAGATATATCTATGGATGGATCGGGCAGTGTGCTGTTCATACACACTGTCCGGTCCGTCGGGGACTGACGTCATGAACTGTGTACACGCCCGCCCAGTTCAGCTGTCAATCACCGTCGGCTGCCACAGCTTGTGTACGGGCGGTCGGCTGGTCACCGGTACACACACAGCGATGCGCCAATATATCGGTAGATATATTGGCTGTCGGCTGTGCTGCAGGGCCGACACGATATGTCTGTGAACGATGGAGTTCACAGACATATCGCCCGTACACACTGGCCGACGGACCCGCGATATATCGGCCGTTCAATAGAACGGCCGATATATTGGCCAGTGTGTACGGGCCTTTAGACATAAATATAATGTCACACTTATATCAGCACCAACAGATTTAGAGCTGCATGCAAAGAATAGCATTTTAAACAAGAGGGATTCATTAAATATTAATACATTCCTTATCTGTCCTGCAGATGAATAGCAGCATGCCAAAGTACTGCATTTTCCAGAAGGACGAGGGTTAATTCTTTAAATATCAATAAGCAAGGTATGCCATCACACCCTCTCCTACCACCCTTTCCAATTCTGTCATTCTTGTTTAATCAAGGAAA
Source organism: Pseudophryne corroboree (assembly GCF_028390025.1). Lineage (NCBI taxonomy): Eukaryota > Metazoa > Chordata > Amphibia > Anura > Myobatrachidae > Pseudophryne > Pseudophryne corroboree. Next base: position 496,806,857 of record NC_086444.1, on the reverse strand, counting down.
TCTTTTAACCAAATAATTTAATACCACATTTACATTGTTCTATTTCAGTAAAAGTTGTTTCCTGTGTTAGAGAGAGACCAGAGTCTTGTAAGTCTGCTGATTATTTTATCTTTTGCTTTTCCTGAAAATGCAAATATGAAAGCCCGACTAACTACTGTAGCTACATACAACCATGAAACTTTGCATTATATACAGCAGAGAAACCCCTTCGTGAATTTCAAAGCTGGCTGCAATAAGAACATACTGTATTCAGCACATATGCTTTAAGCATAGCTACAGATATGTAATAAATGCATTAATCAAGCTTTTCAACTGTGAATACACAGCAATTTATCAGATCACATTGCTGCTAATGACAATAGAATCTATGCAGACTATATACACTGGGTGTATCACTAATGACAAATGAGCACAATAGTATTTTATAACATCAATACATACAACAAAAATATAGCATCAATTTCAAGATGCTGTATGGTATTAGCACAGAATTGCCTGGACACATCTGCTAACGAAGCCTTGGTGCTTTTTATCCTTTTGCTTACAGTCAGCTCTTCTTATTCTCTCAGTCCTTTCTTTTGTGAGAACACAAAGGCATGCTTAAGCAAGGCTTTACAATTGCAGTCTTGTGTTGTACACACAAATTTACCTTGCCAAGGCTTCAGATGGCTCCCTTTCTGAAGAGTCTGTGTGAAGATGCTTACTGTATTTTCAGCATCCCTCTTCTTTTGCAGGGAAAGCAGCGTTCCACCATGTTCTGATCACATGATCTGTGGTACATCTAAATAGAGATGATGATCACCTGCTTTCTGGCAGTCGACTGAATGCAGTCAAAGCACAAGCAGATACACAAGCAGAAGGGCAGTTTGAGGAGAACCATTAAGACAGGCACACTGTAGTGTCGCCAAGGCTGCCACTAAGATAGATAGATAGATAGATAGATAGATAGATAGATAGATAGATAGATAGATATACACTCACACACAGCTTTATATCCTTATTGATCATATTTATTTGTAGCCTACCCTAATATCTATATGGTTATTTCCGTAGCATACCGGTAATCGAACAATATTTGAATATCTAATAGCAATGGAGATTGGTTAGGAATAGAGGAACTCATAAGTGCTATGCTCTGAGGTATACACAATATTATTTATTACAGATGCGGATTCCATGGAGAAGATGTAAGTAAGGATCCTAAAGAATGCCAGATATCCAGACACAAATTTCACAGTTATCTGGCTCAAGTGCATATAAGAACTACAGAGTGATATCCTTTCCCGTGAAGAGCCAGATACATAGAATTTGACGGCAGATAAGAACCACTTGGCCCCTCTAGTCTGCCCATGTACATATTCCCACACACTCGGGTTCATCTTTTCGTTGGAACCTAATTAACCTACCAGCAGAGGCAGAACTTGCGAATGGTGGTTGCAGGTGCAAAAATATGCCTATGGGCCCACACCTCTTATCCACAGAGAGAGGCAGTGATTGACGTGGAGAGTCAATAGGTGACTGGGGAGGAAAAGGGTAACATGTAGAGACAGTTGGTTACTGGGGAGGCAGTGGGTGATAGAGAGGCAGTGGGTGGCAGAAAAAGGTAGTGGGTGACAGAGAGGCAAAGGATGATGAGCAGAGGCAGATGATTACAGCAGGAGCAAGTGGGTGACAGAAGGAGGTAGTGGGTGACAAGGGGAGGCTGAGAGTGACTGAGGAGGTTGAGGGTGTCAGTGGGTGATAGCAGGAGGCAGCGGGTAGCAGAGGGTGACAGCGAGAAGCAGTAGGTGGCAGGGGAGGCAGTGGGTGACTGTGGAGATAGAGTGTTACAGGGTGAGGCTTTGGATGACAACGGGAGAGGCAGACGGTGGCAGTGGGTGAAAGCGAAAGAGGCATACAGTGACAGGAAGAGGCAGTGGGTGGCAGATAAAGACAATGGGTGACAGGAAGAGGCAGATGGTGACAGCCATAGCAAGTGGGTGACAGACGGAGGTAGTGGATGACAAGGAGATGCTTAGGAAGAATGGGGAGGTAGAGGGTGTCAGTAAATGACAGCAGGAGTCAGAGACTGGCCGGGGGAGCAGAGGCTGACAGTGGGAGGCAGTGGGTAACAGGGAAGGTAGAGTTGTGGCTGGGTAGGCAGTGGGTGACAGCAGTACACGCAGTTGGTAGCAGTGGGAGGCTGAGGGTGTCAGTGGGTAAAAGAGAATGACTGGAGAACAGGCCCAGTTGTTCATGAACTGTCCCCCCCCCCCCCCCCCCCTTCCCTGACATTCAGCAAGAACAAAATATACTAACTGGAAAACTTAAGGAAAATGGGACCCACTAAAAAACTGTACATGAGCGTCCAACTGTTCCAGTAAGTGCACCAACAAAAGAGTGTCCATACTGTTAGTACGCGTTCACTACGATATGCCGGCGGCCGGGCTCCCGGCGGCCAGCATACCGGCGCCGGGAGCCCGACCGCCGGCTTACCGACAGTGTGGCGAGCGCAAATGAGCCCCTTGCGGGCTCGCTGCGCTCGCCACGCTACAGGCACGGTGGCGCGCTACACTATTTTATTCTCCCTCCAGGGGGGTCGTGGACCCCCACGAGGGAGAATAAGTGTCGGTATGCCGGCTGTCGGGCTCCCGGCGCCGGTATGCTGGTCGCCGGGAGCCCGACCGCCGGCATACTGAAGACCACCCGTTAGTACTATATGTCACTTTATGATATTTAGATATAAGTTAATTTCTACAGTATTTAGTATTTCTTATTCGTGTATACGTGATTAGGTGAATGTGATGGGTGCTGCTGGGATGTTGGTAGTCTTGTGAGGACGGGAGTGACTGGGTCCTGCTGGGATGTTGGTAGTGAATGTGGGGGTGGATGTGACTGGGTGCTGCTGGGATGTTGGTAGTGGATGTGGGTGTGACTGTGTGCTGCTGGCATTGGGGTGTTGATAATGAATGTGAGTGGGGATGGGTACCAACAACTATCTTGCCTCCGGACAGTGGCGCTGAGAGGGAGGGTACAAATTAACCGGGCCCAGGTCTGATGGAGGGGCCCAGGTCCACCTTACCTGGCAGCAGCAACTGCAGCTTTTCTCCTCAGTCCAGCACATATTGGTGGTCATTCTGAGTTGTTCGCACGTTGCCGATTTTCGCTATATTGCGATTAGTCGCTTACTGCGCATGCGCAAGGTTTGCAGAGCGCATGCGCTTAGTTATTATACACAAAAGTTAGGTATTTTACTCACGGCATAACGAGGATTTTTCATCGTTCTGGTGATCGGAGTGTGATTGACAGGAAGTGGGTGTTTCTGGGCGGAAACTGTCCGTTTTCTGGGCGTGTGTGAAAAAACGCTGGCGTTTCTGGGAAAAACGCGGGAGTGTCTGAAGAAATGGGGGAGTGTCTGGTCGAACGTTGGGTGTGTTTGTGACGTCAAACCAGGAACGAATCTGACTGAACTGATCGCAATGGCTGAGTAAGTCTGGAGCTACTCAGAAACTGCTAAGAATTTTCTAGTCGCAATTCTGCTAATCTTTCGTTCGCAATTCTGCTAAGCTAAGATACACTCCCAGAGGGCGGCGGCTTAGCGTGTGCAATGCTGCTAAAAGCAGATAGCGAGCAAACAACTCGGAATGAGGGCCATTGCTGTGTGCTGGGCTGCAGTGTGGCCAGGGAGGCGCTTAAAAGGAGATTTATGGTAGACTTACCATAGTTAAATCTCTTTTTGCAAGGTACACTGGATTCAACAGGGAATAACATCGGGGGTATAGAGTTGGATCTTGATCCGAGGCACCAACAGGCAAAGCTTTTACTGTTCCCAGGATGAATTGCATCGCCTCCTCTAGAGCCCCACCTCCAGGCACTGGAGCTGTTTCGTTAACCAGTCCAATGCAGTAGCAAGTAAAAGAGACGGCAGATGTTAGTCACATAGAACCACATTCTGACGACAGGAGAAGGGTCCAGCGGCTAATGCCATACAAACCCAAAGAAGCTAAGTGCGTCAGGGTGGGCGCCCTGTGGAATCCAGTGTACAGTACCTTGCAGAAAGAGATATAACTATGGTAAGTCTACCATAAATCTCCTTTTCTGCAGTGGGGTACACTGGTATTCCACAGGGAATAACATCGGGGATGTCCTAAAGCAGTTCCTCATGGGAGGGGATGCACTGTAGCAGGTACAAGAACCCGGCGTCCAAAGGAAGCATTCTGGGAGGCGGAAGTATCAAAGGCATAGAACCTGATGAACGTGTTCACGGAGGAGCACGTAGCCGCCTTGCACAATTGTTCAGCGGACGCGCCTCGTCGGGCTGCCCAAGAACGTCCAACAGACCAAGTAGAATGGGCTTTGATAGCAGCAGGAGCTGGGAGACCAGCCTGCGCATAGGCTTGTGCAATCACCATTCTAATACATCTGGCCATGGTCTGCTTATTCGCAGGCCAGCCATGTTTGTGAAAACCAAAAAATACAAAAAGGGTATCTGACCTCCTGAGGGAGGCAGTCCTCTATACTTAAATACGGAGAGCCCGAACCACATCCAAAGACCGCTCTTTGGAGGACAAACCAGCAGAGATAAAGGCCGGAACCACAATCTCTTGGTTAAGATGAAAAGATGATACCACCTTAGGTAGATAACCAGGGCAAGTTCTAAGAACTGCCCGGTCACGGTGAAAAATCAGAAAGGGTGGACGACAGGACAAAGCACCTAAGTCCGACACCCTCCTAGTAGAGGCAATAGCCAATAAAAACACGACCTTAAGTGTAAGACATTTAAAATCCACAGACTCAAGAGGTTCGAATGGAGACTCTTGCAGGGCATTTAAGACAACAGACAGATCTCATGGAGCCACAGGATGGACTTAGGGAGGCTGAATCCTTAAAACACCAAGTGAAAGTATGAACGTCAGGAATAGACGCAATTTTCCTCTGAAACCACACTGACAAGGCAGATATATGAACCTTGAGGGATGCCAGACGAAAAGGCCTAAATCTAGGCCTTGTTGCAGAAAAGCCAAAAGCCTAGAAGTTCTGAACGAATAGGCATCATAATTCTTAGCAGCACACCATGTGAAATAAGAATTTCAGACCCAGTAATAAATCTGTGCAGAAGCCGGTTTGCGGGCCTTAAACATAGTTTGAATAACCACCTCAGAGAATCCCTTGGCCCTCAGAAGTGAAGCTTCAAGAGTCACGCTGTCAAAGCCAGTTTGGCCAGGTCTGGATAGATGCAAGGGCCCTGAACGAGGAGGTCTGGGCGTTGAAATAGAAAAAGACGCTCTATCGATAGACCCTGCAGGTCTGAGAATCAATGCCGTCTGGGCCACGCTGAAGCGATTAGAAGTAGTATTCCTTTTTCTTGCTTGAACTTACGAAGTACCCTGGGCAGGAGTGACACTGGAGGGAACATGTATGGCAGCCGAAAGTTCCATGGAATTGCCAGTGCGTCCACGAATGCTCCTTGAGGATTCCTTGTCCTTGATCCGAAGACTGGATGACCGTGATTGTGTCGAGACTCCATCAGGTCTACTTCTGGTAGGCACCACTTGTCCACTAGGAGTTGAAAGACTTTTGGATGAAAACTACACACTCCGGCGTGAACGTCCCGACGACAGAGGAAATCCGCTTCCCAGTTGAGGACTCCGGGGATGAACACTGCCGATATTGCTGGCAGATGGCGTTCCAACCAACTGAGGATTTTTGATAATTCCAGCATTTGCCATGCGGCTTCGAATGCCACCTTGATGATTTATGTACGCCACCGTGGTGGCATTGTCTGATTGTACTTGAACAGACCCGTTCTGTATTAGAGGCAGGGCCAGTGTCAACGCATTGAACACAGGCCGTAATTCCAGAATGTTTATCGGGAGGAGAGACTCGTCACTGGTCCACCGACCCTGGAGAGAGTGTTGCTACAAAACCACGCCCCAACCCCACAGACTGGCATCCGTTGTCAGGAGGACCCAGTTGGAGATCCAGAAGGGATGGCCCCTGCTTCATTGTTGGTCCTGTAGTCACCAGCTCAGTGACAGACGAACCTCCAGAGTCAACGAGATCATTTGAGACCTGATCCGCTGAGGCCATCCCATTGGAAAGAATTAACCTCTGCAGAGGGCGGGAATTAAATTGAGCGTACTCTACCATGTCGAAAGTTGACACCATGAGGCCTAGTACTTGCATTGCTGAGTGTATTGACACTCTTGGGCAAGAGAGGAAATATCTGATCCTGTCCTAAAGTTTCAGGATTTTCTCTGGAGACAAAAGCAATCGTTGGTTGTGTGTGTCCAGTAGCGCCCCCAGGTGCACCATGCTCCGAGCAGGGACCAGCGAGAACTTTTTCCAGTTGATGACCTACCTGTGGGCTTGTAAGGAATTGGACCGTCAGTTCCAGATGACTGAGGAGAACCTCTTGGGAGTTCGCCATGATCAGCAAGTCATCCAGATACGGCAGGATCCTGATACCCTGACAGTGGAGAAGAGACGTCATTATGGCCATGACCTTGGTGAAGATCCGAGGGGCCATGGCCAATCCAAAAGGCAGTGCCTTGAATTGATAATGTAGGTTGCCAATAGCAAACCACAGATATTGCTGATGCGACATGGCAATAGGTATGTGCAGGTAAGCATCCTGTATGTCCAGGCGTACCATATAGTCTTTGGGTTCCATGGCCAGCACTATACATCGCAGAGTTTCCATTACAGAATTTGGATACTCTCACAAACTTGTTCAATGATTTGAGGTTGAGTATAGGCCGGAAGGACCCATTTGGCTTCAGAACTAGAAACAGGGTCAAATAGTAACCCCTGCCTCTCTGAGACAGAGGTACCGGCACTACCACTCCCGTATCCAGGAGGGATTGGACAACCAAGTGTACAGTTTGCGCCTTTAATTGATCTGCAGGGATAACCATTGTGCAAAACTGGCGAGGGGGACGTCTCTTGAAAGAGATTGCGTACCTGTAAGAGACAACTTCCCGCACCCAGGCGTCCGAAGTGGTCTTTAACCAGGCCTGGGCGAACTGCAGAAGTCGGCCTCCCACCCTGGGGTCCCCCAGGGGGAGGCCCGCCCCGTCATGCAGCAGGCTTGTCTTGTTTGGAAGCAGAATGACGGGTGGCCAAGGATTGTTTAGATTTAGGCTTAGTGATTTTGGAAGCACGAGCATTTCGCGGATACACCTGACCCTTTGCTTTTCCTGGAGGTCGAAAGGAACGAACGGTGGTACTCTTAGCCTTCGGAACAGAAGGATTAGTATTTGGGAGACACGCAGTCTTGGCAGTAGCCAAGTCAGTCTCAATCTTTTTCAGATCCTCCCCAAATAGGATGTCTCCCTTAAAAGTTATTTTTGGATTCCAGGTCCACCTTCCAGGACCTCAACCACATAATTCGACGAGCCAGGATAGACATACAAGATGCCTTGGCCGCCATTACACCTGCATCAGAGGCCGCCTCCTGAATATAGTGGGAGGCTGTGGTAATATTTGACAGATATTGTCTGGCAGTGTCAGAAAAATCCTGAGGCAGCTCATCCTCAGTTGCCTGAACCCATGCTTCAATCACTTTCACAGCCCAAGAGGCTGCCATAGTGGGTCTATGTACAGCACCAGTAAGGGAGTAAATAGACTTTAGGCATCCCTCCACACACTTATCCGTTGGTTCCTTCAGTGAGGTAACAGTGGTGACAGGCAGAGTAGATGACACCACAAGACGGGCGACATGAAAGTCCATCGGCGGTGGAGTTTTCCACTTGTTACTCAACTCCGCAGAGACAGGATAACGAGCTAGCATCTTTTTAGACAGGGAAAATCTCTTTCCTGGACACGACCAGGATTCCTGACGTATGTCAATTAAATGGTCAGAATGTGGTAAGACTACATTAGCAACCTTCTGACGTTTGAACTTATCAGGTTTCTTAGACGCAGTAGGAGGTTCAATGTCATCATCTATTTGAAGAATTAGCTTAATAGCATCCAATAGATCAGGAACATCAACCTGGGTTGTAGATTCCTCATCAGAAGTAACTGTATCAGTGTCTGACGGATCAGTATAGTACCCATCCTGATCGGAAGAATTATCTGAAATATTTGTGGATTGTGAGGAAGAAATGGCCCGTTTAGATGACCCCTTGGTCCCAGAGGAACGTGGGGTAGACTTTTGTCTAATCAAAGATTGATTTAATTGTTGAAATTGGGTAGACAGAGTATCCACCCAGGGCGGATTAACTACAGGGACAATATGTGGCTGCAATGGCACAGGAGGTCCACATATAAATATGTATGAGTATAGCTATAAAAATGCACAGTAGATACTGGATGTATATCACAGAATACTTATACTAAATATTCAGATAGCAATACACTTGTTCTTAACACTGTCTAAAATGACATGTAGAATACTTAAGTGCCTGTAAATGCACAGCGCTGATGAAACAGGCGGCTTTACAGAGGAGACAGTGCCCTACAGTCCTGGAGATCAGCCCAGCTAGTAGTGAAGATGGCGCCAAAATCTCTGTCAGGGAGTGAGGGAGAGAGAAATGCAGCTCCAGGGCAGGGACACCAGCAGTAGATGGAGCCAGGAGCTGGGGGATGGGCTACAGGTCAGCGCCTTATACCCTATGCTGGGCCTCACCACCGGGTACTATGGAGCCTATATTAAACAGATTTTAGCATACCCTCCAACATGACCCATTCCACTAGGTACAAAATGCTCTGTTCCTGGTTTTTCTTGCCAGTGGCAGTTACAGAGGTGGGGCTGCAGCACAGTCCAAAATTCAAACAGGGGAGCCACACCAACTGTCAGTGAGTCCTGGCCGGCGATGTTTGGCAGTGTTTGGGGCAGCAGTTTGTGTGGCTCCCCTATTTGAATTTTGGACTGTGCTGCAGCCTCATCTGTGGAGCCACCACTGGAAAAAAAGTCCAGGAACAGAGCATTTTGTACCTAATGGAATGGGTCATGTTGGAGGGTATGTTTTAGTAAATCCGACCTGTGCTCCCTGCCCTGGTGGATATAGTGGGGTCCCTGTGCAGTACAGTGTCCATGCCAGCAGCGCGGTCCGTCTCCTGGGACCGGGACCGTACCGCGATTTTTGTCGGGTCCCACCTGGGGGCCCCTCTTACCTCCTCCCTGATGTGCAGCCACGCGATCCAGTGCGCCTCTGCTACAAGTACCCGGGAACCAGGTCACGGGAGTAAGCAGTGCTGCTGGGGAAGGTGATGGAGCCGCAGCACAGCATATCAGAATGACATAGAGAGTGCTGCAGCCCTTGAAGTCTTCTTAAAAAGCTCTTTTCAGGGCTGCCTAGCGCAGCCTCCCCCTGTGAGTGACCTGCTCTGCAGGCACCAACTTACAAACTGAGCTCCAGTGCCTGGAGGCGGGGCTATAGAGGAGGCAGTGCAATGCATCCTGGGAACAGTCAAAGCTTTAGCCTGTTGGTGCCTCCAGGGCCGTCTTTTCGTATGGGCTCAATGGGCTCTTGCCCAAGGGCCCCAGGAGTAAAAGGGTCCTAGGCTGATAGCTGAGGGTTCCCTCTTTCCAGGGGTACCAGATTTATGAAAATCGGCCCTGGGGAACCGGAGATATCCGACTTCAAAGCAGTGGTCCCCATCCAAGTCTGTTAATTGTTCTTACCAGCCAGATATCTCGGGTTCTGTCTGACTTAGAGTTTTTCTGAGGGTATACTCCAAAAAGTGACTCTCCCCTTTCAGTGGACACTGGCAGCTTGTCTCTAGTATGCCCAGAACCAGAGATATCAGTCTTCCAGCAGCTGGTCCTGCTCCAGTTCCACACGCCTAATATGCAGTTTTTTTTATTTCATATTGCAGTTTTATATACATTGCTCTGGCTCCTGAACTCTGATCCCCAAGTTCCCAATACCTCCTGACAGGTAGGACTCTCTATTTTTTTTTATCCCATTAAAACTAAGAAATCTATTTCCAGGAACTGGAGATATCTGTAGTAAATCAAGCTGCCACCGGAAAATTATTAATATTAAGCCCACCCCACTATCCACCCCTCCCCTGTGTATTAAACACCCCCTACCACCCTGGAAGTCATGTACCAGGGCTTCTTCATTCAACGCAATGTCCCCTTCTACAGTTTAGTGTTCTCCTGGAGTAATTAGCAGAAATTATTTCTCCAGGTCCTACATGCTGAGCGAAAGACAGAACCCCCCTACCCCCCCCATCCCCCGCGGGACATCAAAGCTGCCACTGATAGCACCACCCACCCCTACTGCTGATGGGTGGGTAGGGGCCCCAGTGCATTGCTGTGCCCAGGGGCCTACACTGCTGTTAAGACGGTTCTGGGTGCCTCGGATCAAGATCCAACTCTACACCCCCGATGTTATTTCCTGTGGAATACCAGTGTACCCCGCTGCAGAAAATAAAATGTTTCCTATATTTTTTTCTAAGGGTGCATATGATTAGGCCATGCCCCTGAAAAATACCTGGGCCCAGTCAGGCTCTCTACTGCCTTGCCTTCGGGCTGCTGGTATGAACTTATGCCCCTGATTTTTCTGTATTGGGACAGTTGTTCCAGGATTTAACCTTTTAGTATCCTGTGTGATATATGGAACAACGTAATATATTTGTTATTATATGCATCTCTGGCTCTATGCATTCCTTTATTTCATATTTAAGAATATATTGTATTTTTATCCAAACACTGTTTCTAACATGGGTTTTTATGGGAGCGGTTTAATTGTTTTTTAGGTGCCCACAACTAGATGGCACCCGACAGCAGCAATTCAATTGTTCTGCCATTAAGACGTTATCACCACCAGCGCCAACATTTCTGATCGTCGCCTCTTTACGTTGCGAGCAAAAGTGTGCAAAAATTGTCCCGTTTGGCTGCCCAAATGGGACTTTTCACATTGCGGTCACTATTTTAGTCGCCTGATACAAGCAACATTTGAATTGCCCCCAAAAAGTCTGTTTTGATATAACATTGTAAATGTAAAATTTCAACTTCACTGGTTATTTGTTGTTTTCTTTCTTGCAAAGATAACCATTTAAAGTTTTTTATTATTTTTTATTGTTTTTTATCGTTATCACTATATTTCTACAATAGCATTGTAAAGCTATCAAAGATTAAGTGAAGACAAAAGGAAACAATACATAACATTATCAAATTACCCTTCTTTCTACAGTTTAGCTCCAGTGTCTAAAGGTACGTACACACTGGTCGATATATCGGCCGTTCTCTTGAACGGCCGATATATCGCTGGACCGTCGGCCAGTGTGTACGGGCGATACGTCTGTGAACGCAGCACAGCCGACGGCCAATATATCTAACGATATAGTGGCGCGTCGCTGTGTGTGTACGGGGCGGTCGGCCGACCGCCCGTACACATGCTGCGGCGGCCGGCGGTGATTGACAGCTGAACTGGGCGGGCGCCCGCCCGCCCGCCCAGTTCATGACGTCAGTCCCCCGACGGATTGGGCAGTGTGTATGCACAGCACACTGCCCGATCCGTACATAGATATATCTGCAGATCAATTGTTCTGCAGATATATCTATTAGTGTGTACCCACCTTAAGACACACTGAAATATGGTAAGCAACTACAATGTATAGTAATAAAATGTTGTTCAGCTGCCTGGGTATTATATCTGGAGGGTAGCAGCTCATAGTCAGAAAGTTCAGGATTAGTACATAACAAGCAGACAATGACAGGCAAGGATAAGGCAAAGTATAGTCCAATTACAAGTTCACAGGTTCAGTGTACAGAGGGTAATGGCAAACCAGGATGAAACAAAGCATAGTGCAGTGTTTTTCAACCGGTCTGTCGCGGCACACTGGTGTGCCGCCAGCAGTTGTCATATGTGCCCCCGCCAGAGATCCTTGCTACCCAGCCCCGGCTGCTGCCGTCTTCACTATACAATGACCGCAGAAAAGCTGCCTGCGCTGCCCCGATAGTGACAATGTGGGGGATGTTCAATTGTTTGAAAAGTCAGTTGGGTGTCTGTTTTTCCTATCTAATAGACAGGACAAAACAGACACCCAACCGACTTTTCAAACATTTGAATTCCCCCCTGTAAGTCTATAGCAGTGCAGGCAGCTCTTCCGCGGTTTTTGTATAGTGAAGACGGCAGCTTGGGGGTCAGTGCGTGTGGTGGCATTACTATGGAGGTCAGTGCGTGTGGTGGCATTACTATGGGGGTCAGTGCGTGTGGTGGCATTACTATGGGGGTCAGTGTGTGGTGGCATTATTATGGGTGGACAGTGTGTCTGGTGGCATTACTATGGGGGTCAGTGTGTATGGTGGCATTACTATGGGGAACAGTGTGGAGAAATTACTATAGGGGTTAATGTGTGCAATTACAATTAAGAACAGTGTGTGGTGGCATTACTATGGGGAGGCAATGTGTGGAATTACTGTGGCAGACAGTGAGTTCATTTACTGTGTGCGCGCGCGTGTGTGTTTCACCTTGGGGACCAATATATGTTTGTTTTATTTCTGTGTGTGTGTGTGTGTGTGTGTGTGTGTGAGCGTGCGTGTTTCACCTTGGGGACCAATAATAAGATTTTAAACCTACCGGTAAATCTTTTTCTCGTAGTCCGTAGAGGATGCTGGGACTCCGTAAGGACCATGGGGATAGACGGGCTCCGCAAGAGACATGGGCACTTTAAGAAAGACTTTGACTCTGGGTGTGCACTGGCTCCTCCCTCTATGCCCCTCCTCCAGACCTCAGTTAGAGAAACTGTGCCCAGAGGAGACGGACAGTACAAGGAAAGGATTTTTGTAATCCAAGGGCAAGATTCATACCAGCCACACCAATCACACCGTATAACCTGTGATATACTATCTAGTTAACAGTATGAAGAACAACATATCATCGGCCCAAAACCGATGAAACTATAACACAACCCTTATGTAAGCAATAACTATATACAAGTCTTGCAGAAGTAGTCTGCACTTGGGACGGGCGCCCAGCATCCTCTACGGACTACGAGAAAAAGATTTACCCGTAGGTTTAAAATCTTATTTTCTCTAACGTTCTAGAGGATGCTTGGACTCCGTAAGGACCATGGGGATTATACCAAAGCTCCCAAACGGCGGGAGAGTGCGGATGACTCTGCAGCACCGATTGAACAAACAGGAGGTCCTCCTCAGCCAGGGTATCAAACTTATAGAACTTTGCAAAGGTGTTTGACCCCGACCAAGTAGCAGCTCGGCACAGCTGTAGTGCCGAGACCCCTCGGGCAGCCGCCCAAGACGAGCCCACCTTCCTAGTGGAATGGGCCTTAACCGATTTCGGTAACGGCAATCCTGCCGTAGAATGCGCCTGCTGAATCGTGTTACAGATCCAGCGAGCAATAGTCTGCTTTGAAGCAGGGCCGCCAACCTTGTTGGCTGCATACAGGACAAACAGTGCTTCTGTTTTTCTGATCCTAGCCGTTCTGGCCACGTAAATTTTCAAAGCCCTGACCACATCAAGGGACTCGGAATCCTCCAAGTCACGTGTAGCCACAGGCACGACAATAGGTTGGTTCATATGAAAGGAAGAGACCACCTTAGGTAGGAATTGAGGACGGGTCCGCAACTCCGCTCTATCCATATGGAAAACCAGATAGGGGCTTTTATGTGATAAAGCCGCCAATTCCGAAACTCGCCTAGCCGAAGCCAAGGCTAACAACATGACCACCTTCCACGTGAGATATTTCAACTCCACCGTTTTAAGTGGTTCAAACCAATGTGACTTAAGGAAACTTAACACCACGTTAAGGTCCCAAGGCGCCACCGGATGTACAAAAGGAGGCTGAATATGCAGTACTCCCTTCACAAAAGTCTATACTTCAGGTAAAGAGGCCAATTCCTTTTGAAAGAAAATGGATAAGGCCGAAATCTGAACTTTAATGGAGCCTAATTTTAGGCCCAAATTCACTCCAGTTTGTAGGAAGTGAAGAAAACGGCCTAGATGGAATTCTTCCATAGGAGCATTCCTGGCCTCACACCAAGAACATATTTTCGCCATATTCGGTGATAATGTTTAGACGTCACGTCCTTCCTAGCCTTTATTAGCGTAGGAATGACCTCATCTGGAATACCTTTTTCCGCTAGGATCCGGTGTTCAACTGCCATGCCATCAAACGCAGCCGCGGTAAGTTTTGGAACAGACAGGGACCTTGTTGTAACAGGTCCTGCCTTAGAGGAAGAGGCCACGGATCTTCTGTGAGCATTTCTTGCAGATCCGGATACCAGGTCCTTCGTGGCCAATCTGGAACAATGAGAATTGTTCTCACTCCTCTTTTTCTTATTATCCTCAACACCTTGGGTATGAGAGGAAGAGGAGGAAACACATATACCGACTGGAACACCCACGGTGTCACTAGGGCATCCACAGCTACCGCCTGAGGGTCTCTTGACCTGGCGCAATACCTTTGTAGCTTTTTGTTGAGACGGGATGCCATCATGTCTATTTGGGGTAGTCCCCACCGACTTGCAATCTGCGCGAAGACTTCCTGATGAAGTCCCCACTCTCCCGGATGCAGATCGTGTCTGCTGAGGAAGTCTGCTTCCCAGTTGTCCACTCCTGGAATGAACACTGCTGACAGAGCGCTTACATGATTCTCCGCCCAGCGAAGAATTCTGGTGGCTTTCGCCATTGTCACTCTGCTCCTTGTGCCGCCTTGGCGGTTTACATGAGCTACTGCGATGATGTTGTCTGACTGGATCAGAACTGGCCGATTGCGAAGCAAGATCTCCGCTTGACGTAGGGCGTTGTATATGGCCCTTAGTTCCAGGATGTTGATGTGAAGACAAGTCTCTTGACTTGACCAAAGTCCTTGGAAATTTCTTCCCTGTGTGACTGCTCCCCAACCTCGGAGGCTCGCGTCCATGGTCACCAGGATCCAGTCCTGAATGCCGAACCTGCGGCCCTCTAGAAGGTGAGCACTGTTAAGCCACCACAGGAGAGATACTCTGGCCCTGGGGGACAGGGTGATCCGCTGATGCAGGTGCAGATGCGACCCGGACCATTTGTCCAATAGGTCCCATTGGAAGGTCCTTGCATGGAATCTGCCGTATGGAATGGCTTCATATGTTGCCACCATCTTTCCCAGAACATGAGAGCAATGATGTACTGACACTTGTTTTGGTTTCAACAGGTTCATGACTAGAGTCATGAGTTCCTGCGCTTTTTCCGTCGGAAGAAAAACCCTTTTCTGGTCTGTGTCCAGAATCATGCCCAAGAAGGGCAGACGAGTTGTAGGATTCAGCTGCGACTTTGGAATATTGAGAATCCAGCCTTGTCCCTGTAACACATTCAGTGAAAGTGATACGCTGTTCAGCAACTTCTCCAGTGATCTCGCTTTTAGGAGGAAATCGTCCAAGTATGGGATAATTGTGACACCCTGCTTGCGCAGGAGCATCATCTTTTCCGCCATTACCTTGGTGAAAATTCTCGGGGCCGTGGAAAGCCCAAACGGCAACGTCTGAAATTGGTAATGACAATCCTGTACCGCAAATCTCAGGTACGTCTGATGAGGAGGATATATGGGGACATGCAGGTATGCATCCTTTATGTCCAGAGATACAAAAAAATCTCCCCCTTCTAGGCTAGAGATGACCGCCCTGAGCGATTCCATTTTGAACTTGAACCGTTTTAAGTAAAGGTTCAGGGATTTTAAATTTAAAATGGGTCTGACCGTACCGTCCGGTTTCGGAACCACAAACAGAGTTGAGTAGTACCCCTGCCCTCTTTGAAGCAGGGGAACCTCTACCACCACTTGTTGAAGACACAATTTGTGAATCGCATGTAACACTATCTCCTTTTCCAGGGGTTGTTTCGGTAGGGCCGATTTGAAAACCCGGCGAGGAGGCACTTCTTCGAATTCCAGCTTGTAACCCTGGGAAACTATTTCTATTGCCCATGGATCCACCTGTGAGTGGACCCAGACGTGGCAGAACAGTCGAAGACGTGCCCCCACAGGAGCTGACTCCCTCAGGGGAGCCCCAGCGCCATGCGGTGGATTTTGTAGAGGCCGGGGAGGACTTCTGTTCCTGGGAACTAGCTGTGTTATGCAGCTTTTTCCCTCTGCCCTTACCTCTGGCAAGAAAGGACGATCCATGTGCTCTCTTGCTTTTATTAGAACGAAAGGACTGCATTTGATAATGAGGCGCTTTCTTAGATTGTGAGGGAATATATGGCAAAAAATTTGATTTACCTGCCGTAGCCGTGGAGACGAGGTCCGAGAGTCCCTCTCCAAACAATTCCTCACCCTTGTAAGGCAACAACTCCATATGTCTCTTGGAGTCGGCATCACCAGTCCACTGTCGGGTCCATAAGACACGCCTAGCAGAAATAGACATAGCGTTTATCCTGGAACCCAGTAAACTAATGTCTCTTTGAGCATCCCTCATATACAAGACAGCATCTTTTATATGCCCTAGGGTCAATAAAATGGTATCCTTATCAAGAGTCTCAATATCCGTTGATAAGGAATCTGTCCATGCTGCTACAGCACTACAAACCCAGGCCGACGCAATAGCCGGTCTGAGTAACGTACCAGAATGTGTGTAAATAGACTTCAGGGTAACCTCCTGCTTGCGGTCAGCAGGATCCTTGAGGGTAGCCTTATCTTGGGATGGAAGCGCTATCTTTTTTGATAAGCGCGTCAAGGCCTTGTCCACCCTAGGGGAGGATTCCCACCGTATCCTGTCCTGCGACGGGAAAGGATACGCTGTTAGGATCCTTTTGGGAATCTGCAGTTTTTTGTCTGGAGTTTCCCCACGCTTTTTCACCTACTTCGTTCAGCTCATGTGAGGAGGGAAAGGAGACCTCAGGTTTCTTTCCTTTATACATGTGTACCCTCGTGTCAGGGACAGGGGGTTCCTCAGTGATATGCAACACATCTTTTATTGTGATAATCATATATCGAATACCTTTAGCCACCTTTGGCTGTAATTTTGTATCATCGTAATCGACACTGGAGTCTGAATCCGTGTCGGTATCTGTGTCAACTATTTAGGATAGTGGGCGCTTCTGAGACCCCGAAGGTCCCGACGACATAGGGACAGGCATGGGTTGACTCCATGACTGTGCCCCAGCTTCGGCTTTGTCTAGCCTTTTGTGCAATAAATTAACATTTGCACTTAAAACATTCCACATATATTATCCATCCAGTCCGGCGTTGGCACCGCCGACGGAGACCTAACATTCATAAACTCCCCCTCCTCCTTAGGTGAGCCCTCAACCTCAGACATGTCGACACACACGTACCGACACACCACACATACACAGGGAAGCTCTTTTCTGAAGACAGGTTCCCCACCAGGCCCTTTGGAGAGACAGAGAGAGAGTATGCCAGCACACACCCCAGCGCTATACGACCCAGGAATAACACAGTAAATTAATGTTTACCCAGCAGCGCTGTTTTATGTATCTGCGCCAATTATATGCCCCCCCCCTCTACTTTAAAACCCTCTGTCACCGTGTGTCAAGCAGGGGAGAGTCCGGGGAGCTTCCTCTCAGCAGTGCTGTGGAGAAAAATGGAGCTGGTGAGTGCTGAGGGAAAAGCCTCGCCCCCTCGGCGGCGGGCTTCTGTCCCGCTCAATTTTTTCAATACATGGCGGGGGCTCTTTTTATACATGTACAGTGCCCAGCTGTACATGTATATATACATCTGTGCCATTAGAGAGGTTTATATTGCTGCCCAGGGCGCCCCCCCCTACAGTGACCGGAGTGTGTGAGGTGAGGGGGAGCAATGGCGCACAGCTGCAGTGCTGTGCGTTACCTCAGTGAAGATCCAAGTGTCTTCTGCCGCCTCAGATGGGTCTTTTCCTCACATACTCACCCGGCTTCTTTCTTCCGGCTCTGCGAGGAGGACGGCGGCGCGGCTCTGGGACGGACGGCGAGGGTGAGACCTGCGTACCGATCCCTCTGGAGCTAATGGTGTCCAGTAGCCTAAGAAACAGAGCCCTGAACTCAGAGAAGTGGGTCTGTTTCTCTCTCCTCAGTCCCTCGATGCAGGGAGTCTGTTGCCAGCAGGCTCCCTGAAAATAAAAAACCTAACAAAATGCTTTCTTACAGGAAACTCAGGAGAGCTCCTGAAATGCACCCAGTCTCCACTGGGCACAGTATCAAACTGAGGTCTGGAGGAGAGGCATAGAGGGAGGAGCAAGTGCACACCCAGAGTCAAAGTCTTTCTTAAAGTGCCCATGTCTCCTGCGGAGCCCGTCTATCCCCATGGTCCTTACGGAGTCCCAGCATCCTCTAGGACGTTAGAGAAATATTTCCCTGTGTGTGTGTGGGTTTTTTCCCCGTAGGGTACTGATGATGTGCCTTGGCAATTTTCAAATCTTGTTCGGTGTGCCGCGAACTCAAAAAGGTTGAATCACTGACATAGTGTATCGAGGTCAAAGGTCTGGTACACAAGTAGGCAGGTAATGGTAGACATGGCAAAGAATGCTCCATCAACAGAGCAATCACCTAGTACTAATTGATTGGTAAGATCCCATTATAAAGCATTAGTGGGCGGAGATCTGATCATAAAAAAGTTGGTTGGCAGTGAATGGGTAGTTGGATTCCAGCAACAGGGCCGTAACTGCGTGTGTGCCAAGGGGGCTTGGCACACAGCGCAGTTGCCCTGGGGGTGCACGGCCAGCGGCATGTAATGAGTCAAATTGACTCATTACATGCCGCCTCTGTGACTGCGCCGTGCGCCGCGCTGGAGGAGAGAAGACAGGAGCGCCGGGCAGCGGAGGAGGAGGGAGGGGGAGCAGAGAGCCGCAGCAGCGCTATTTGATTGGTAGTAAGCGCTGCTGCAGCATCCCCCTCTCCTTCTGTATTGGCTGCCTGGCGCTGCTGTGGATGCATCCCAGCATCCACAGCAGCGCCAGGCAGCCAATACAGAAGGAGAGGGGGATGCTGCAGCAGCGCTTACTACCAATCAAATAGCGCTGCTGCGGCTCTCTGCTCCCCCTCCCTCCTCCTCCTTCTCAACTGACTTCACACTGCACGGAGAGGAAGCTGCACGAGGAGCCTGTCAGCGGGGAGAAGGTAAGTATATCTCACTCTCTCTCTCTCTCTCTCTCTCTCTCTCTCTCTCCTGCAATGTGTAAAAAGGGGTCCCATCTGCTGCAATGTGTAAAAAGGGGTCCCATCTGCCGCAATGCGTAAAAAGGGGTCCCATCTGCCGCAATGTGTAAAAAGTGGTCCTGGCTGCCGCAATGTGTAAAAAGGGGTCCTGGCTGCCGCAATGTGTAAAAAGGGGGACTGGCTGCCGCAATGTGTAAAAAGGGGTCCTGGCTGCCGCAATGTGTAAAAAGGGGGACTGGCTGCCGCAATGTGTAAAAAGGGGGACTGGCTGCCGTAATGTGTAAAAAGGGGTCCTGGCTGCCGCAATGTGTAAAAAGTGGGACTGGCTGCCGCAATGTGTAAAAAGGGGGACTGGCTGCCGTAATGTGTAAAAAGGGGTCCTGGCTGCCGCAATGTGTAAAAAGGGGGACTGGCTGCCGCAATGTGTAAAAAGGGGGACTGGCTGCCGCAATGTGTAAAAAGGGGGACGCTGTCTATTGTAATGTATAAAAGGGGCTCTACCTGGTGTAGTGGCGCTACTGTGCAGCGTAATTTGAATAATGGAGACTACTGTGCACCGTAGTGTGAATTGCTATTATTTTGTTGCCACGCCCCTTCCCGTGAAGCCACGCCCCTATATATTTTTCACGCGCCTACGGCGCGCACTGCGCCTATCTTGTACGGGGGGGGGGGCGCCAATGTCAGTTCTTGCACACAGCGCTAAAATGCCTAGTTACGGCACTGTCCAGCAACACTGATACC
The DNA here is from genome assembly GCF_028390025.1 of Pseudophryne corroboree. Lineage (NCBI taxonomy): Eukaryota > Metazoa > Chordata > Amphibia > Anura > Myobatrachidae > Pseudophryne > Pseudophryne corroboree. Next base: position 496,787,094 of record NC_086444.1, on the reverse strand, counting down.
TGGAAGCTTGAATTGACCTGAGAGCAATGTCTATTAATGCCTGGGAGCAAGCAGTACTGACAAATCAACTTACCAAAGTGGCGGGAGGTTGGCCGAACTTGGACCTTTTTTTAAAATGATTGCCCCTTTAAAAAAACGTCCAAGTTCGGCCAGCATCCCTCACAGCCACCAAACTCGGGCAGCATTACATCTGGCCCCATATAAGCACTAGGAGTTCACAACAAATAGCGCTGTGACAATAAATACTGTAGTTAGAATGGGTAATCTGGTTTAGATGCAAAACATCTTTTGGGTATGTACCTCCTTTGTGTATTGGATCTGTATTTAGTTTTGCCAAAACCGCCCTTTCGGGTTTTGGTTTTGGATCTGGATGATTTTTGAAAAAAACATAAAAACAGCTAAAATCACATAATTTGAGGGTAATTTTGATTGTACTGTATTATTAACCTCAATAACATTAATTTCCACTCATTTTCCAGTCTATTCTGAACACCTCACACCTCACAATATTGTTTGTAGGCCAAGAGGTTGCACCAAGGTGGCTGGATGACTAAGTTAAGCAACACAAGTGTGCGGCACAAACACCTGGCCTATCTAGGAGCGGCACTGCAGTGGCAGACAGGATGGCAGATTTAAAAAATAGGCCCCAAACAGCACATGATGCAAAGAAGAAAAAGAGGTGCAATGAGGTAGCTGCATGGCTAAGCTAAGCGACACAAGTGTGTGGCACAAACACCTGGCTCATCTAAGAGTGGCACTGCAGTTGCAGACAGGATGGCACTTAAAAAAACTAGGCCCCAAACAGCACATCACGCAAAGAAGAAAAAGAGGTGCAATAAGGTAGCTGTATGATTAAGCTAAGCGACACAAGTGTGCGGCACAAACAAGATGGGACGTGCTGGAATTTGCCCAGATGTAATACACACACAATATTGGTGGCACAGGAGAGCATACCCCTAAACCACACACACACACACACACACACACACACACACACACACACACACACACACACACACACACAGCAAAGCCTGTAAAATTAATTTGGATAATAATAACTCTTTTATTTGGAGCTATTATAATAATATGCAGCACATGCGAGGTATCCCTACACCACACAGGGCGAACCATGTAAAAATAATTTGAATAATAATATAAGTAATGTATATAACCCTTTTATTTGGAGTAAATAATATACAGCACAGGACACCACCATTGGACGGATGCAGCACATGACAGCACCACTGGACTGGACTTATATGGAAGTACCCCTGGACTTATACCGCAGTACCTTTGGAGTTGTACGGCAGCGTCAGACAGGATGGCACTTTAAAAACACTAGTCCCCAAACAGCACATGATGCAAAGAAGAAAAAAAGGTGCAAGATGGAATTGTCCTAGGGCCCTCCCACCAACACCCACCCTTATGTTGTATAAACAGGACATGCACACTTTAACAAACCAATCATTTCAGCGACAGGGTCTGTTTGTTTGGGCCCACACCAAAATAGAAGCAATCAATCTATCCTTGCACAAACTGGCTCTATAGAGGCAAGGGGGTATATTTACTAAAGTCCCGATTTTAGTAAGAGTGACCCAAATTAACTTTGCGGTTAACCGCAGACCGCAAAGTTCCCATCATTGGTTACAATGGGGCACCGCTACGCTACATTGTAACCAGTGCGCTCCTCTGACTGACAGTGCAGGAGCGCACAGCCAATCAGGTGAGTGCCATCAAGTGGCGCTCCCTAATTGGCTGGCGGGACCTTCACTGACAGCAGTCAAGGGGGGTACCGCCAGTCGGGGAAAGGGGTTACATGTGCAAACATGGGACCCCTTTCAGTGCGTGGTTCGGGTTGTTCGTTTTATTATTTTAACAAGTACGTGGATTACAAAGATAAAGAAGAGGACCGATCTACACAGGATTGTTTGTAAGTATATTTTTTATTTACAGGTACCCCGTGGATTCTACTGGAGAAGAGGACCGAAGTGCTTCGTGTCAACATAGGTAAGTATGTATGTGTGTAAGTGTGCATGTATGTAAATAAAGTTATACTATCACGGTGTGTGTCTTGTGTATTTTTTTGGGTATTTTTTTTGTAGTAGAACTACAGGTACCAGCGGGCCCGTTATTTTCCCACATGCTGGTACTTGTGGTTCTCCAAGTACCAGCTTGCGGGGGAGGCTTGCTGGGACCTGTAGTTCTTCTACAAAAAAACAATATTCTTTAATTTTACACTATGGCTATCCCACTGGAATCCACCATCACAGGTCCTTGTATATTTTCTGGAGGCAATTGCTGGTAAGGAAGGAATTTATAATTAATTTTGATGAACATCATCTTCTCCACATTTTGTGGAAGTAACCTCCTACGCCGATCGTTGACAAGGTAACCGGCTGCACTAAACACTCTTTCGGAGTACACACTGGATGGGGGGCAACTTAGGTAAAATAAAGCCAGTTTGTGCAAGGGCATCCAAATTGCCTCTTTTTCCTGCCAGTATACGTACGGACTGTCTATCCTTTTCCTCGCAGCCCCAGTTGCGAGAGAAAGTGAAGGAGGAGCTGTTGACGGTCACGTTCCACTTCATTTGACAATTTTCTCACCAGCAGGTCTTTGAACCTCTGCAGACTTGTGTCTGCCAGAAAGAGAGATACAATGTAGGCTTTAAACCTAGAATCGAGCACGGTGGTCACAATGTAGTGCTCTGATTTCAACAGATTGACAACCCTTGAATCCTGGCAAAGCGAATGAAGGGCTCCATCCACAAGTCCCACTTACTTTGCGGAATCGCTCCATCTTAGCTCCTCCTTCAATTTATCCAGCTACTTCTACAAAAGCCTGATGAGGGGAATGACCTGACTCAAGCTAGCAGTGTCTGAACTGACTTCATGTGTGGCAAGTTTGAAGGGTTAGAGAACCTTGCACAAGACGGAAATCATTCTCCACTGCGCTTGAGTCAGGTGCATTACCCCTCCTTTGCCTATATCATGGCCAGATGTATAGGCTTGAATGGCCTTTTGCTGCTCCTCCATCCTCTGAAGCATATAGAGGGTTGAATTCCACCTCGTTACCACCTCTTGCTTCAGATGATGGCAGGGCAGGTTCAGGACTGTTTGGTGGTGCTCCAGTCTTCTGTACGCGGTGGCTGAATGCCGAAAGTGGCCCGAAATTTTTCGGGCCACTGACAGCATCTCCTGCACGCCCGTCATTTTAAAAAAAATTCTGCACCACCAAATTAATTGTATGTGCAAAACATGGGACGTGCTGAAATTTGCCCAGATGTAATGCACGCACAATATTGGTGGCATTGTCCGATATCACAAATCCCCAAAAGCGTCTAATTGGGGTAAGCCATTGTGCGTTGATGTCCCTTAGTTTCCGTAAGAGGTTGTCAGCGGTGTGCCTCTTAAGGAAAGTGGTGATACATAGTGTAGCCTGCCTAGGAACGAGATGGCGTTTGTGAGATGCTGCTACTGGTGCTGCTGCTGTTTTTGCTACGGGGGGGCAATACATCTACCCAGTGGGCTGTCACAGTCATATAGTCCTTAGTCTGCCCTTTTTCACTTGTCCACATGCCCGTGGTTAAGTGGACAGTGGGTACAACTGCATTTTTTAGGACACAGAGGACACTTTTTCTGACAGCTCTGTACATTCTCGGTATCGCCTGCCTAATGAAGTGGAACCGAGATGGGGTTTGGTACCGGGGACACAGTACCTCAAACAATTCTCTAAGTCCCACTGACCTAATGGCGGATACCGGACGCACGTCTAACACCAACATAGCTATCAATGCCTCAGTTATACGCTTTGCAACAGGGTGACTGCTGTCATATTTCATCTTCCTCACAAAGGACTCTTGGACAGTCAACTGTTTAATTGAAGTAGTACAAGTGGTCTTTCAACTTCCCCTCTGGGATGACGATCGACTCCCAGCAGCAACAACAGCAGCGGCAGCAACAGCAGCAGTAGGCGTACCACTCAAGGATCCTCTGGAGGAATCCTGGTTAGGAGAGGACTCCTCAGTCTTGCCAGTGACATGGCCTGCAGATGTCCCTGACTGACGAGGAAGTTGACGTTGAGGGAGTTGGCGGTGTGGCTTGCAGGAGCTTGGGTACAAGAGGAAGAAGGGATTTAGGTGTCAGTGGACTGCTTACGTTCTTACTCAAAGTTTCACAACTTGACACTGACTTCTAATGAATGCGCTGCAGGTGACATATAAGGAAGCATGTTCCTAGTGGTTAATGTCCTTACCCCTACTTATCACAGATTGACAGAGGCAACACACAGCTTGACACCTGTTGTCTGGATTTGTGGAGAAATAATTCCACACCGAAGAGTTGACTTTTTTGGTATTTTGCCCAGGCATAACAATGGGCTTATTCATCCTACGGACAACAGGTGTCTCCCCCGGTGCCTGGTTTAAACAAACCACACCATCAGAATTCTCCTCGTCAACTTTCTCCTCAGTGCCAGCAACACCCATATCCTCATCCTGGTGTACTTCAACAGTGACATCTTCAATTTGAATATCAGAAACTGGACTGTGGGTGCTCCTTCCAGTACTTGCAGTGGGCATGCAAATTGTGTAAGGAGCCACCTCTTTCCGTCCAGTGTTGGAAAGGTCAGGCATCGCAATCGCCGACACACTTGGACTCTTCTTGGGGATTTGTGATACGATCTTAGAACGCACAGTTCTTTGCTGTGCTTTTGCCAGCTTAACTCTTTTTATTTTTCTAGCGGGAGTATGAGGGCTTCCATCGTCATGTGAAGTTGAACCACTAGTCATGAACATAGGCCAGGGCCTTAGCCGTTCCTTGCCACTCCGTGTCGTAAATGGCATATTGGCAAGTTTACATTTCCCCTCAGACCATTTAAAAAAATTTTTTGGGTCTGTCAGGAATCTGCATTCTCCATCGCACTACTTACTGTGGAACTACAGGTTCCAGCAGTTCAGTTCAGTTCCAGTTTTCAGTCTACTGCAGCCTGGAGTACACAGTGCTTCAGCTAACTCACAGCTGATCTGAACACCCAATCCAGCGGGGTGTGTTCTCACAGAGATGCAACATTCAATCATCACAGACCAAGGAGTATAAACTCCAGTTCCTGGCTCAGTCTCATCGCCTTGGACAACGCGTCACATCCTTTGAACAGGCGTCTCCTGTCTTCAGTCCTCTGTCTGCAGAGATTCCCCAGTGTATTGGACCTGTGGAACTACAGGTTCCAGCAGTTCCATTCCAGTTCCGTTTCCAGTTCCAGTCTGCAATCCCCTGTTTCCAGCGATCTCCTATTTCTGGCATTTCCAAGTTGTTTCCCTGTTCCAGTGTTCCTGTGGAACTACAAACTCCAGCCACAGCCTGCCACAGTTCATCAAAAGTAAGAGACTCTCCTCAGGTGTTATTCATTGCCTAACTTGTGCACCTTATTACCAGCATTCCATTCTATGCATTGCATCCAGCACTTAACAAGCATGCTGAGTTAGGACTGTCTCCTGCCTGGGCCTTGCTTGGCTAAAGAACTTTTATGTTACAGAGACTGTGTGCTTTTACAAGTATTACCGGAGTTCTGTTTTCCAAAACCGTTTGCATTTATCAAGTTATTTTACGTTTGTGTTACCAGTGACTTTATTTGCTTTAAACCTTCTGCATTCTGCCATCAACTTGTCACCAATATATATTTGTGTTGCCAGAGACTTTTTATTATTACCTTGGATTCAGTTACCGTTTATCATTTCAGTTCTGCTACTACCAATGCTACGTACCATTTATTTATTATATCATTGTTCTGTGACCTTTGTGTCTATTAAACATCAGCGCTTATGCGCAGGACTTTATTCAGTCTCCACGCTTCATACGTCATTCCAACACTGACTCACTAGTGCCCCCTCTGGGAACAGACAAAATCAGAATCCTGACAGGGTAATTTTACTAAACTTTTGCTTTTTGGATTTTACATGCCCTCTGCTATGACATTTTGCATCGGCCTTGGTAGACGACGTTGATGGCATTTCATCGTCTATGTCATGACTAGTGGTAGTAGCTTCGGCACTAGGAGGAAGTGGTTCTTGATCTTTCCCTATTTTATCCTCCATATTTTTGTTCTCCAAAATTTTTCTGGAGTTATATAACAATATGCGGTACAGGAGAGCGTACCTCTATACCACACAGGGCAAACCCTGTGAAAATTATTTGGATTAAATACTAACAACCCCTTTATTTTGAGCAAATAATATACAGCACAGGACAGCACCACTGAACTTATATGGCAGCACCACTGGACTGGACTTATACGACAGTACCACTGGAATTATACGGCAGGATCACTGGAATTATATGGCAGTATCACTGGACTTATACGGCAGTACCACTGGACATATACGGCAGTATCCCTGGACTGGATTTATACGCCAGTACCGCTGGAATTATACGGCAGTACCACTGGAATTATACGGCAGTACCACTGGACATATATACGGCAGTATCACTGGACTGGATTTATATGACAGTACCACTGAAATTATACGCCAGTACCACTGGAATTATACGGCAGTATCACTGGAATTATACAGCAGAACCACTGGAATTATATGGCAGTACCACTGGACATATACGGGCGTATCACCGGACTGGATTTATACGCCAGTACCACTGGAATTATACAGCAGTACCGCTGGACATATACGGCATACGGCAATACCGCTGGACATATACGGCAGTATCACTGGACATACTGTATACGGCATTATCACTGGACATATACGGCAGTACCACTGGACATATACAGCAGCACAGGGACACCACCACTGGACTGATGCAGGATAACACAGCACCACTGCAATGGACTGGACTTATACAGCAGCACTGGACAAACGGCAGCAGAGGACACCACCACTTTGACTGGACTGCTGCAGCACAAGACACTACTACTGTACTGATGCAGGACAGCACAGCACCACTGCAATGGACTAGACTTATACAGAAGCACTGGACATATGGCAGCAGAGGATACCACCTGAGCCGAATTAAGGGGGGGTCATTGGGGTTAAGTAACCCGGGCCCCCCTGTCTGAGAGGGCCCCCTGCCACCCGCCACAGATCATATCTCTATGACCGATCTGCGGCGCGGCACAGCACTGTGATCCCCTCCGACAGCTGATACTCACAGCCGCCGGCGCTGCGCTCCGCACCAATAGGAACTCGCCTGCACGTGATGTGTAGACGCTACGCCTTGCGTGCTCTCCTCCTGTACGCACTCTCCAGTCTCTCCTCATGTGCGCACTCTCTTCCTGTACCCGCTCTCCAGTCTCTCCTCATGTGCGCGCTCTCTTCCTGTACCCGCTCTCCAGTCTCTCCTCATGTGCGTCTGTCCTCCTGTACCAGCTCAACCCCAGTCCTAGGACACCATCCAGGTAATTGCTAAAAGTAATGCTACAGGTTGGGGGGGGGGGGGAGAGGGGTTGTTAGGAATGCTGCTTGACTATTTTGTTGAGGAATATTTGATTGTGAGGCTAGTATGTTTGTAACTTATTATATATATACACACACACACACACACACACATATTATACACATCTTACAAACATTCTAATAGGCCCTACACACTGGCCGATTTTAGTGAAAGATATGAACAATCTCATTCATTAATGAATGAGATAACGTTCATATCTTTGAGTGTGGAGGCACCAGCGATGAACGATACGCGGCCCCGCGTTCGTTCATTGCTGGTGCCCCATCGCCTGTGCATGCAGGCCAATATGGACGAGATCGTCCATATTTGCCTGCACTTCTATGGAGCCGGATGACCGGGGGCGTGAAGAAACTTTACTCCCGTCACTGTCCCCCCCACCGCCGGGTCGCCCGTCGGCCGTATCCGCCGTCAGGCAGCTCGGCGGCGGATCGCTCAATGTGTAGGGCCCTTATTTTTCCTGATACATATGTTATGTCCCTGGACCTCACCCTCCCTGTAACTCCCCCCTCAGAGTCCCTGCCCTCACCCTCCGTGTAACGCCCCCTCAGAGTCCCTGCCCTCACCCTCCGTGTAACGCCCCCTCAGAGTCCCTGCCCTCACCCTCCCTGTAACTCCCCCTCAGAGTCCCTGCCCTCACCCTCCCTGTAACTCCCCCTCAGAGTCCCTGCCCTCACCCTAAGCATCCGTGCCCTCACCCTCCCTGTATCTCCCCTTCAGCATCCCTGCCCTCACCCTCCCTGTAACTCCCCCTCAGCGCCCTTACATACCTCCCAGCTGTCCCGATTTTCATGGGACAGTCACTTTTTTGGGGACTGTCCCGCTGTCCCACCCAGTGTCCCGCAGTGGGGTGGGGGGAGGGGCAATTGGGAGGCTCCTGTAGTCACTGCTCTGCGGAAAATAGACACTGTGTTCATGCGCACAGCGTCTATTCAGTGGAGACAGTGGGAGAGAGGGCATGCCAGCAGCTCACAGAGCGCTGGGCATGTCCCCTCAGTGACGAAAACAGAGGCGTGGCTCAGGATCGCGGGCTCTCCTGCTAAACCATGCCCCCCTTTTCCATAGACCACGCCCCCTTTCGCACAGGTGTTCCTCTTCATGGGTTTCTAATTTTGGGAGGTATCTCTGCCTATATATATATATATATATATATAATATTTTAATTTTATACCTTAGGGCCCCCCTGTCTGAAGTACCCCAGGCCCCCCGAAGCCTTAATCCAGCTCTGGATACCACCAGTGTGACTGGACTGATGCAGCACAATACACCACCACTGAACTGATGCAGAACAACACAGCACCACTGGACTGGACTTATACAGCAGCACTGGACATATGGCAGCAGAGGACACAACCACTGAACTGATGCAGGACAGTGAGGACGGAGACACGTCCTCTCTCTACACTCTCCAATGCCGGAGTGAAAATGGCGGCGACGCGCAGCTCTTTATATGGAATCCAAACCCTGCGAGAATCCGACAGCGGGATGATGACGTTTTGTCGTTCTGGTTTTCCAAGTCAGGTGGGAAAACCTGAGCCTGACTCAGATCCAGGCTCGGGTAGTGAAGTTCGAGGGGGTTCGGTTCTCAGGGAACCGAACCCGCTCATCTCTAATTTTGGATCTGTTTTTTTTTTTTTTTACAAAAATCATAAATACAGCTAAAATCACAGAATTAAGGCCTGTTTTTGTTCCTACAGTATTATTAACCTCAATAACATAAATTTCTGCTCATTTCTAGACCATTTTGACCACCTCACAATATTGTTTTCATGCAGTTTAGGCTAAAAGGTTGCACCAAGGAAAATGGATGACTAAGCTAAGCGACAGCAGTGGGCGTCACAAACATGTGTCACTTAAACCCCCAACATGGAACATCTAAGAAACAGAATGGCACTGCTGTCGCAGACAGGGTGGCAGTTTAATGAACTATGAAAATGTTTGTCATCTACACAAGAAGACAGTCAACAATGTATATGTATGATTATTACACTGCAGTCTCACAGAAAAAGGAAAAAGAATAGTATGGTACCCTGAGGTATAGCATATATATACAATATATATTATATAAACTCCCAACGTGTTAGGCGGCACTCAGAGACTTGGCATCAGGGATAACGTGCATAAAGGCCCCGTGTGGCGTGCCTTTTTCTTGACGTTTCGGGGATGTCTCCCCTTCTTCAGACAAAGCTCAACTACCAAATGGTATCCGGATAGTAGGTCGACACTACTTAGGTTGACAGTCAGTAGGTCGACCACTATTGGTCAAAATTTACATGGGTGACATAGGGAAATGGTCGACACATTAAAATGGATTGACACAAGACAGGTCGACACATGAAAGGGCAACATGCCACGTTTTGGGATCCGAGTCAGGCAGGAAACCCCGAGCTAGGATCCGAGGAAACGCTGTGTTCGGGTGGGTCCGGTTCTCAGAGAACCGGACCTGCTCATCTCTAGTAATCCGTATCACCAAGGAGAAGTAAGGTATGCAAAATTCATAATATGTCATCTGGACATCATTATGGACTGTCTCAGCTGGGTGGATCATAAACGTACTGTACAGTATAAATTGCCTGATCTTTTTAACTATTTACTAATCAATGGTTAGTTTTATTTTAAAAGAATAAACTCATATCAAACAACAAATGTAAATTCAGCCTGCCATCCGTGACTAGAGCAAGAACCAATTCAATTTGCCTTCCACAAATGAAATAGCTGCAATTTTCACGATGAAAGATGGCGATCCTCCAGGAATCTACGACCTCAAAAATATCGATTTTCTAGATGGATTCAGTGCGCATCAAAGGTGTAGTTTACATCTTCTTATAGCTGGCATCAAGAGAGGAATCTCTTCTGCTTCTTCTTCATCTGAGGTACCAGGCAAAACAAAATCAGCAAAGTGCTCAGAGTGTTGAAGTCCAATTGGTTCAATGTCTCACATATATTCGAGATGGGGGTGTCAAGGACCTGTTCAAACTGGGGATTTCAAGGTTCTCCATCAATGCCTGCATTGTAGTTGGCTGCGCCTCTTGGTTTGGTTGTAAGTTTTGTTGTATTTAAATTTGTGTTACGAATACTCTTCTCTCTCTTGTCTGAGACATATATTTGCGACCTATTGATCGCTGACGCCTTCCAGTAAGGCTCATACATTTTCTTTTTTTTACTGCAGGGGAGACATTCTGTTAAAGGTAAGTATGCAATAAAGTATTTACTTACCTTAGGTCTGATCATAGAACATGGTCTGACACTGAACTGAGCACCTTATGTAGATAAGGGCAATGATCCCCTTCACAAGGTAAACAAATGAAGTGGATATTTTGGATCTAGCGGTAGATCAAATGTTTACATAGCACGTGCAACAGAGCCCGACCCTAGGCATAGGTAAACTAGGCAAATGCCAAGGGTATCCGGATAGTAGGTCGACACTACTTAGGTCGACAGTCAGTAGGTCGACCACTATTGGTCAAAATTGACATGGGTGACATAGGGAAATGGTCGACACATTAAAATGGATTGACACAAGACAGGTCGACACATAAAAAGGGCAACATGGCTTTTAAAAATAAATAAATAGATTTTTAACTTTTTCATACTTTACCATCCATGTGGACTACGATTTGGAATAGTAAACTGTGCTGAGTGCAGCGGCAGCGGAGCGAGTCACCTCCATAGCAAGGGGACGCGGTGCACTAATTGCAGTTCCTGGTCATGTTACGGAAAAAAACACCAAAAATAGTAAACATTTTTTATGTGGGCCGGTTCATGTGTCGACCATTTTCCCATGTAGACCATATTCATGTCGTCCAATAGTGGCCGACCTAATGACTCTCTGACATTAACTAGGTCGACCCTTTATACCATATCCACTTGTAATGCCTAGGGGCATGCATTCCAAGCATAGGGCCTACTCAGCTTGACAGCAGGCAGCGGTGTGACGTAATGTGATTAAAGAACGCTATCGTGTGATGTAATGTGAATAGAATAGGGTTACATTACCATGTGGCGCAATTTGTACTGAGGGTACTACTGTGCAGTCACACCTCTTCTCTGCAAGACCATGCCCTTTTTTTGGGGTGCCAATGGTCCTGCTGACACAGGGCACCAAAATGTCTAGTTACAGCTCTGTGGATGAGAATTGCTAGGAGTGAGGGGTGATGGGTGTTGCTGGCTGCTGCTGCAAGGGGCGAAGGTATCCAAAGATGGCCCCCGAAGCCAGATAAGTGGGAGGGGCGCAAGGCAGCTCATGGGGGCAATGGAGGGAGCCCCCCCAGGCAGGGGGGATGGGGGGGAGGTAGCAGCCAGCACACCGGTCCCCCTTTTAGCACCTGGCTGATCATAACGCCCAGTGAGGGTTAGAGGATTTAATTGCAGGGGAGTGGGCAGCAGGAGGTTTATATGCTGGGAGCCGGGGGGGCTGAGTGCATTCACCCTCCAGCAAGGACAAGACACAGTACAACAGCAGCAGCAGCTTACTTCAAGCCAGAACAAAGGGCATACTTGCCTACCCTCCCGGAATGGCCGGGAGGCTCCCGCAAAACGGGTGACCCTCCTGGCCCCCCGGAAGAGCAGGCAAGTCTCCCGATTTACGGGGGTCACCCCCTGCCCGCCGCCCACTTAACGAGTAAAGTGGGCGGTCCGGGCAGGCGATGACGCGATTCTTGTTGAATCGCGTCATCGTAACCACGCCCCCTGCTGTATAATGCCGGTAATCGCGGCATTACACAGCGGGGGCGTGGCTTAAATTATGTGTTCCAAAAGCCACGCCCCGTTCTGCCTCCGGTCTGCCCCATTCCGCCTCCGCCCCGCCTCCGCCCCGCCCCCCTTGCACGTCACCTGACTGCCAGCCCCCCCTGCTGAGCCGACGGGCTGCTCTCTCCCGGAGAGAGCAGCCCAGAAGTCGGTAAGTATGATAAAGGGACAAGCCAGATTCCAGGCAGAAAGGGTGTTTTGGTCTGCATCCACATCTAATCAACAGCAGAGGCATCGGATTACATCCAGCCACATCCAGGCAGGAAAGCAGGGACACATCATACAGTGAGAGGGCATGGAGGTTAATCACACAGCCCCAGCAGTCCAGGGCATTAATCAGGCAGCACGGAATGCAGGAGGTTAGCCTGAGCGGAGGAGAAATCAACCCACTCGGTACATAGAGCATGTGGGCAGCATACACAGAGGTACTTCCCGTCCATGGAACATGCAGCCCAGCAAAAGGAAAGGGAGCAGAGGGGCGCCACCTGGTGGTCGGAGAGCGGAAGGACGGACACAGGCAGGGCATCCGAGCAAGAGAGCGGTGTGCAGAGGGGTAAGTAGTGCCAGGGACAAGGATGCAGCTGCAGAAGCGGAGAGCCAGCGCATGCTGATGGACGTGTTGGCAGAGGGCACGGAGTCGGACGGGCACGAATCACGGGTGGAGGAGCGGGGCAGCAGCATGGTGCTGCAGGAGAAAAAACAGCCATCCACAGGATCGTATCGTCAGCAGCGCTCTCCTACATCACGGGCAGCAAGCCACCACGTATCGAGGCACAGGGGAGGTAGCGGAAGCAGCAGAGGCAGCCGAGCAAGGTCACCAGAGATGAGGGGAAAGTGGGTCTTTCTTGCGGAAACCCAGAAATACAACAGCCCCGCACGGCAGCCAGGATTCACCCCCAGCCACCAGGGATATATGGAGCATCACCGGGCAACATCAGAGGACAACAGATCACGGGAGGGTAGGCAGGGGTTCTTCACCCATTCCCCCCGGTTGATCCCCCCCCCCCAGGAGAGGTTACCACGACCTTACTACCCCCTCCAGCGGACAACAGGCGATGCAAGATTTTCTGACGGAAGCCAGAGGAGGGGGGACGGCGAACCAAAGCGTACCCAAGAGCATCGCGGCACTGGCCTCTTCCAGCCGGGAAGCAACACAGTTAGGCGCCGCGGCAAGCGCAGCAGAGTGGCTGAGGACAGAGGCCGTCGCCCAGGCAAGCTCGGCGCTGGGAAGCAACGGATCGCTATCACACAGGAACGGTGAGTTAACTATTGCGTGTAATGCTTATGCTGTAAATGACATGTTAGTGCAGGGTAATAGCGCACAAAGTTTTGCAGTTTCCAATTTAGCGCAGGGCGGTTTGCATAGCATTGTGCAGAGCTCAGGGCATTGGGGGCTAATGTCAGTGAGCAGACCGAAGGGGGGGGGGAAGTGAGTCTGGGTCAGAGGATGATGAGAAGTGTAAAGAGCTAAAGGAGTGGCTACGCTTGGCACGTGAGAATATATAAAAAAAGAAGTTGGCAGCCTGAGACGGTTAAGTCGGGTTTCTTGCAGCAGGGAGGAGCGATAGACCATGAACTAGACGCGCTAGACTTGCACCTACCCATGCGGCTCAGGAAGGAGATTGCGAAGGGAGACTTTATCGATATATGTTCCCTTACTGAGGAGGGCTGGATGGAGAAGGAAAGATGTAGCGAGAAAGGGAGTTGGCAGAAAGAGTCCTATAAAACTATTGAGCACTGGGTAACTGGCATGTTGGCGTACTCAGGCTGTTATCTGGCCACGTACCCCGACATGGCGATGAATATGTTGAAGTACATTAACCTCATCTACTCCATGTATAAGGATCAAGGGGGACAAGCTTGGCGCAAATATGACGAGGCGTTCAGGCTCAGAGCGCAGGGACAGAAGCCAATTAAGTTTGGCGCGAGAGACATTGGGCTATGGTTTAAAGCGCAGGCTAGGGGCGCAGTTGAGAAGGGTAGTGCGACGCAAAAGCTAGCAGGGAGGCCTGGCATGGCCAAGCAAGACAAGCTTAAATGCTATGCCTTTAATGATGCGCGTTGTACCAGACCCTCCTGTAGATTTAAACACGCTTGCACCCTCTGTAACGGGAGTCACCCAGCAAAAGAGTTCTTTAAGCAGAAAGGACAGCAAGGTGAGAAGGTATCCGGAGCGACTGTCTCTGGCAAAAGCAACTAGCCCAGTGAGGCTAGGGGGAATCTGGGAGTGGCTGTCCAGATACCCCATGCGGGCAGAAGCCAAGCTGCTACAGGAGGGCTTCCTGGGGGGTTTTAGGATCCCCATAAGGAAGCCCGTCGCCCCAAGCGCATGCACCACGAAACTGCACTCCATCTGCGTGCAGCCAGAGGTGGCACGTGAAAAAAATGTTAAGGAATTGGCCCTAGATATGATGGCGGGTCCGTTCAAGGCCCCACCGCTGCCAGGCTAAGTAATTTCCCCTTTGGGCCTAGTACCGAAGAAAGCAGTAGGGAAGTTCAGGCTCATTCAGCACCTATCTTTCCCGGAAGGGGAGTCAGTAAATGATGCCCTAGACGAGGAGCAATGTTCGGTGCAATACCTGTCATTTGATCAAGCGATTTCTATGGTTAAAGGGCAGGGGAAAGGAGCATTGTTAGCAAAGCTAGACATTGAATCAGCATTTAGATTGCTCCCCCTGCACCCAGACAGTTTCCATCTCATGGGGTTTTGTTTTGATGGTTATTTTTCATAGACAAGTGCTGCAGGAGCTAGTGCGTATGCTAGGCGAATTTGGGGTTCCAATTGCCACGGAAAAGACGGAAGGCCCAAAAACAGTAATTTCTTACCTGGGCATAGAGATAGACACGGTAAGAATGGAGTGCCGGCTTCCAGCAGAGAAGGTGCAGAAGCTAGGCTACGAAGTAGGGGCATGCGCCAGGGCTAACAAGAGAGGATGCAATCATTGCTAGGTCTCCTCAATTTTGCCTGCCGGGTAATCCCCATGGGTAGAATTTTCAAGAGACGATTAGAGAGGGCCACTGCTGGTGTGAAGAGAAGACACCACCTCATACGCATCAGCAGGGACCTGAAAGATGATTTGTTGGTATGGGAGGGTTTTTTGCAGCACTTCAATGGGGTGCGCATTTGGCCTAAGCCTGCGCAGTCAAGCCGCGCGTTGGAGTTGTTCACGGACGCGGCGGGGGCCACAGGTTTTGGGGCATATTGGCAAGGCGAATGGTGCAGAGTCATGGCCAGACAGGTGGAAGGAGAAAGGCCTCACAAAGAACCTGGCAGCCTTAGAGTTATTTCCCATAGTGGTAGCGGTAGGCATCTGGGGCCAGAGGCTCGCGAACAGACGTATTCAGTTTTGGTGCGACAACATGGGAGTGGTGCAAGCAATAAACAATCAGTCTGCTTGGTCACCCCCGGTAGTAAAATTACTGCGGGGTTTAGTGGCGGCATGCCTCCGCCACAACATCATGTTCAGGGCAAAGCATGTGCCCGGCGAGCAGAATGTGATCGCAGATGCACTGTCGCGTCAAAAATGTGAGCTATTTAGGGGAGCAGCACCGCTTGCGCAGGAAGAAGGCTTAACATGCCCCTCTCATCTTTGGCAGATAGGTGAGCCTGTCTAGGCGAGCTGGTGGAAAGGTCCTTGGCACCCAAGACGTGGAAAGCCTACAGGTCAGCTTGGGGGAAGTGGCAGCAATTTCAGGGGAGAGGAGCCTCACAAGGGCAAGACCCCTTGCGCCAGTTACTGTGCTTTCTGGGTAAGATGAGGCAAGAAGGGGTGTCGAAAGCCTCGGCCAGCAGCACACGAGCAGGTATTTCCTTCTTTTCCAAGTTGCACGGCAAAGGGGACGATACTAAAGTCTTTTTGGTGCGCACCGTGATGAGGGGATGGGCCAGGGCAGAGCCAAGGAGGCCGGATAAGCGCGAGCCAGTAACTGAGGAGAGGCTCAGGAGCATTACCCGCGTCATACAGGGCGTGTGCACTGATAAGTATGAGGCAAAGCTGTTCAGGGCAGCTTTTACTATGGCGTTTGGTGGAGCATTTAGAGTGGAGGAGTTTGTAGCGCAATCAAGCAAGACAGCAGGAACCGGCCTGCTATTCAAAAACGTGGTGGTAAACGAAGACATGGTCTTGTGCAGGATCCACAGGTCAAAGACGGACCAAAGGGGAAAAGGGAGATGATCCGGCTAAGCCGGCACCGGGACTCAGCAATTTGCCCGGTTGTGGCAGCGCTAAAGTTCCGGGGGGTCAGGCCAGCAGGAGGGAAAATTTTCTGATTCATGTAGATAGGGCGGCCCTCACCAGGTACCAGTTTGCAGCAGTTTTCAAGAGATGCGTGGCAGCATTGGGCTGGAACGCAAGCAAGTATGGGGCGCATTCCTTCAGGATTGGCGCGGCTACGTCCGCAGCCAGTCAAGGGCGCACCGCGGAGGAGATAAAGGGGCTGGGGAGGTGGAGGTCAGACAGTTATAAGAAGTATGTCAGGCCAGTGGTAGCGACAATGTCGCAAGAGCTATCATTGTAACCTGCTGACACCTCCCTCTTCCCCCCCTCCCCCCCCCACGTGCTTCACAGGGATCGGTGCAAAAAGAAACATTTTGATCGTGGGCCATTCGTACGTGCACTGGGCAGCGCAGCGTGCTGCAGTTATGCCATACGGGCGGCAGCTGGGGCTGCAGCCGGAATCAAGGAAGGTATTTTGGTACGGCAACAGGGGCATGGCATGGGCACAGGCCAGAGAGACACTGTGCAAGGCAGAGCGGTTGGCAGGGCGGCCGGACGTGATAGTGTTGCACCTTGGCAGGAATGATCTGGGCAAGGTCAAGTTGCTAGACATTATTAGAATGGCCCGGGAGGACATTGCGTGGATAAAAGGACAGTGGAGCAACGTTCACATAATATGGTCAAAAATCATCCCAAGGCTAACATGGAAGGGGGCCAGTTTATGGGCAGGAATTGACAGGGCCCGTAAGAAGGTAAATGCAGCCATCAGCAAGTTGGTCACAGCCAGCGGTGGTAGTGTCATTCAGCACAACGAGCTGGCCAGTAAATGCAAAGGTTTGTACAGGAGCGATGGGGTGCACCTGTCTGACATAGGCCTGGACATTTTCAACAATTCCCTGGAGCGAGTAAGGTGGTAGAGGAGGGTGGGGCTTCAGTCCCCGCCCTGCGGGGACCTCGTGTGTCGGGGAGGGAGCGGTGCACAAGGCATGAAAGTAGGGGATTTACAGAATGCCTCGCATATTCACCAATAGGTGGGCGCACGCCTGGTTCCAGCATTAATACGGCAGGGGCCATTCGGGTTGCGCGCCAAGGTATGGTGCTGTGCGGATGGTAGCTGGTCCCAAAATGGTAGGGGGCGTGGTCCCGTAACCACATGGTGGGGTCGGGCACGCCCCGGGTCGTACCAAATTGTAGGAGGCTGGGCCGCATACCCACGAAGGCGGGGCGGCCACGCCTCAGGTGGTACAACGTTGCATGAGCATGGCGCACCGCTCCCCTTGTTTTTTCGTGCCCTGCAGTTTGTTTTGGTTGTGATTATGTATTTAATCAATAAAGCTGTGACCTTTTGATTTGCCCAAGAGACGAAGTTGTCTTGTCTCAGTTATTGGTTGACCAAAGAGAGTTGCCGGCATGTCGCCCTCTCACTCCTTATGCTGTGGTCTGTGCTGCTGAGTGATGGATGCTGTGCTGGGAGAGGAGTGCTGGGTCAGAGGTGGAACTAGCAGCAGGGTTAGGAGACTCCAGACAAAATCTTGCCTAGGGCATCAAATTGGTTAGGGCCAGCTCTGATGCGCACGCTTCTACCACAGACTTTACATTGGAACTTTGTTGTTTCGCAACGCCGGAACCATTGACCCAATCTAATTTTTCTCTTTGACTGGCACAGTTACATGGTAAGAACTTTATTTTGATACCTCAACAATATTTTTATATTTAGATGGTCTCTCAAAATAGGTCTCACAGTAAAAAAAACTCTATAGAATTAATATATAGATTGCCTACTAACCAATTATATAACATACAGTACTTACCTACTTTTTATTTCTCCTCTCAGGGAGAAGTCCGGAGAGGAGACGCAACAGGTCACTTCAGCAGGGGGGGCCAGATTGTCATGTCATCAGGTCTGCTGGTGGTGGTGGGGAACTAAATGATGTCATCCACACCTTTTAGCCCCGCCCCTCTGTTTGGTTTTCAAAGCTTTTATACTCATCCTGCCGGCTTCACTAGGAAGCGGACAATGGGGGTTATTCCGAGTTGATCGCTCGCAGTTTTTAGCAGCCGTGCAAACACATAGTCGCCGGCCACGGGGGAGTGTATTTTCGCTTTGCAGGAGTGCAAATGCCTGTACTCCAGAGCGCCTGCAAACACATTTTGTGCAACACAAGACCAGCCCTGTAGTTACTTATCCTGTGCGATGATTGCTGCGACGAGTGACACGGTAATGACGTCAGATACCCGCCCAGCAAACGCCCGGCCACACCTGCGTTTTTCTAAACACTCCCAGAAAACGGACAGTTGACACCCAGAAACTCCCACTTCCTGTCAATCTCCTTGCGTTCGGCTGTGCGATTGGAATCGTCGCTAGAACCAGTGCAAAACCACAAAGAACTTCGTACCTGTACGACGCGCGTGCGCATTGCGGTGCAAACGCAGATTAGCCGTTTTTTTCACTGATCGCTACGCAGCGAACAACGGCAGCTAGCGATCAACTCGGCATCACCCCCAAGATGCAGGATAGCCACATTCCCTTCCGGGGCTGTAGGGGACTACCCTTAAGAATCAGAAGTCTCCCGCAGCTTCCGGGAGGGTAGGTAAGTATGTTATATAATGAAAACACATTTACACAATGTAGGTGTTCTCTGATACATTACTACACTACTGCACTTTTTTCATCTCCTATCTTTTCCTACATCTATGAATTCATTCCTGTTTTTAAAATACCCATACAAATAAATTGTGGTAAGTAATTTTGCACGGACCTTAAAGTCTGCTTACTCCAATCAACATCTGTCTGAATCACCAGAAAGGGCAAAAGATGGGAATGGATAATGTCAGTGTTCTACTATGGTGCATTTATCTTCTGAATTAATTTACTGTGACCCCTACTGATGTACGTATACACCATTTGGAATCAAGAGATGCCTCTGCATTCTACAATTGCACTTAAGTGAGCGAAGGGGTAAGCAACACCTGCGGAGGAGCACTGTGCAAAGTATAACTGTCACATCAAAACCATAGTCACTTACTCCTTCAGTATCAACCACAGCATCATAACTTATAATTGATTTAAGGGATCTGCCCATTGTCCCTACTGAGACAGTGTTGCCCTGCAAACCAGGATGTAAAGAGGTATGTTCCTATGCACTATTGTTGCAATAGAAGAGTGCCAGTGAATGGACCTTGATATGCTGTAATTAAGGGGCAGCTTTGTGCTTTAGAAGCTGTATGTATGCCCCCCCCCCCCAAAAGGGGTCCACGATATTGCTCTGTTTCCCAATTTGGTCTGTCACAAAGTTATGAAGTATGCTTTTGTCTTTTGTGCCAATTTTGGTGGTCATTCCGAGTTGTTGGCTAGCTGCATTTGTTCGCAGCGCAGCGATCAGGCTAAAAAAATGGCAGTTCTGCGCATGCATATGTGGCGCAATGCGCACGCGCGACGTACATGCACAACGAACGATGCAGTTTTGTACAGGGTCTAGCGATGCATTTCAGTCGCACTGTTTGCTGCAGAGTGACTGACATGAAGTGGACGTTTCTGGGTGGCAACTGACCGTTTTCTGGGAGTGTTCGGAAAAACGCAGGCGTGCCAGGGAAAACGCAGGCGTGGCTGGGCGAATGCTGGGCGGGTGTGTGGCGTCAAATCCGGAACTGAATAGTCTGAAGTGATCGCAAGCGATGAGTAGGTTTTGAGCTACTCTAAAACTACACAAAAAATGTTTGCAGGCACTTCTGCTAAGCTAAAATACACTCCAAGTGGGCCGCGGCATAGCGTTTGCACGACTGCTAAAAACTGCTAGCGAGCGATCAACTCGGAATGACCCCCTTTGTGCAATAGCTGTGTGTAAAGATTATTTTACGCTACTCATCCTGCAACTGGAAAGGCACTTCTCAGCTGAATCAAACATTGAGGCACAAAAAAGGGTCCCATCAAAATTATACGATAAGACTTCCAGCTCTGAGCTGGTGGAGTATTCATATCCTTTTGCAGAACGGAATTAGCTGTTTGCCCCTCTGAACAGCAAGTAACAATTGTACAAATGTGCCTGTTCCACCTTTTATATTATTGCTCCAGAAAAGGAAATGTTGTTTCTGCACTGCTCCACAGCAGCAGGCGGACAGGCATGCCTGCTCCTTACAAAGATTGCCCTTCATACAAGGAATGCCCTCACTCAGCTAATCTCCTCCCATCCTCCAATGAAAACTCCTGCTCCTCTGAAACACTGTCATCTTGCTGTGTAAACCCACGTGCCTCGGCTGAGATCTCTCCAAACTTATTCACATCCAGGCTGGCTCTGGAGAACGGAGCAGGCATTTTGTGCTTTGTAAATGGCTTCCATTTAACACGCATGAACCAACACCTATTTCACTTTTTTTTAACCTTTTATGTAACTTCTAGACTGATTTATAACAATGTTTGTTTACTCTGGTCTTTAAGATATATTGGGTTATTAAAGCTTGGATTCACTAGGACTTCAACGGATTTTAACCTTGTATATATGTTAGAATTAATTATATTAGGTTGTCATACATTAGGTTGTCATACAGATACACCAATGATACCAGGATTTGCACAAAGGCACCCACTGTTGACTTCTCAGGGATGACACTTGCACCGGTCATCTGTGTAACCATATGGTTGCTCAGGGTGTAGTACTGCTACTGACGCCGGGATCCCGGCAGCATACCGACGCCGGGATCAGGCGGGGAGGGGCAAGTGCAGCAAGTCCCTTGCGGGCTCGCTGCGCTCGCCACGCTGCGCTCGCCACGGGTTCTATTCCCACTCTATGGGTGTCGTGGACACCCACGAGTGGAAATAGTCCCTGTTGGTCGGCATGCCGACCGTCGGGATAGTGAGCCGTCGGGCTGGTGGAGGAGGTCATGTGACTGTTGGTCAGCTGACCGGCGGTCACATGAATACCACCCGGTTGCTCAGAATGTCCGTAGTATGTAAGACACTGGAGCCAGAACCACTGCAGGAGGAGACGCAGGCTGCGATAGGCCCCCAAAATGGTTATGACATGCCTGCATTTGAGTTGCTACACCCCTGTTACTGTTCCCACAAACAGTCACTATCTGTCAATCACTGTGTCCTAATCCCCACTAAGAGCACCACTGCAAGACCATCGCGGCACATGTGCAGTGACACTCTGACACCTGTGCAGTAGCAAAAACATCAGCCAACTGTGCACACATCAGCTTCGTGTTTACCTGTGAATCAGTCACTATACTGTATTAGCAATGGCCTCATCGCAAATGCATTCTGCCCCTATCAGTGACTCTATTACTCATTGAGAACTGCCATTGAGTGCTGTAAGATTTCACTATAAAAGTGCATTTAAACAAAAATCCAAATATTTCAGATGCCCCTTTTAAAGGTAAAACTTTAAAGCGTCCACAAATAGCAAAATCAGCATTATGCAAATGTGTTACAATGAATCCTACATATGTACAGATATTTGTGCAATATATTGCCTATATAATAATTGTCAAGTCTGTTCCATTACCTCAAGCACAGTGGCGCACAGCCCCTCTCACTGCTGCAATGGACAGACTGGGACACTGTACACAGTTTGCAGCCACATGAGGAGATGTCTGCAGCCCGAGAGAAGGGGAAAGGGGAGGAAGTTTGCCCTAGTGATCCAGTCAGTGACAGGTCACAAATATTATGATAATAGTAATTTCAAAATAGTGTAATCATTATCCACACCAATTACATACAGGGCAGGATGTAATAAAGTCCAAATTCGACGGCCGTGTGGGATGCCGGCCAAACTTGAACATTTTTTTAAAGAGGCAATCATTTTTTTTTTTTAAAGGGGTAATCATTTACAAGGCTAACACTCTGATGTTTTTTAAAGGGGCAATCATTTACAAGGCTAAACCATCAGGGCCGTCTTTTTGTATGGGCTCAGTGGGCAGTTGCCCAAAGGCACCAGGAGTATTAGGCCCCTAAACTGATAGCTGAAGGTTCCCTTTTTCCAGGGGTACAAGATTTTTGAAAATCAGCCCTGGGGAACAGGAGATATTCGACTTCAAAGCAGTGGTCCCGTTCTGAGCCTGTTAATTGCTCTTGCCAGGCAGATATCTCATGTCCTGTGTGACTTAGAGTGTTTCTGAGGGTATACTCCAAAAGCTGGGACTGTCACCTTTCGATGGACACTGGCAGCTTGTCTCTACTATGCCCAGAACCAGAGATATCAGCCTTCCAGCAGCTGGTCCCTGCTCCAGCTTCACACGCCTGGTATGCAGTTTTATATTTTCGCTGCTGGATTGCTCTGACTCCTGAACTTTGATCCCCATGTCCCCAGTACCTCCTGAAAGATGGAACACTTTAGTTTTTATCCCATTGAAAGCTTAGAAATCTATTTCCAGGAACTGGATATATCTGCAATTAAGCAAACTGCCCTCCCACCGGAAAATGATGAATATTAAGCTCACTCCACTATCCACCCCTCCCCTGCATATTAACACCGACTACCACTCTGGAATTCATGTACCGGGGCCCCTTCATTCAGCCCAATGCCCCTTCTACAGTTTAGTGTTCTCCCTCCTGCCCCATCTCCAACCATCTGTGCAGTAAAGGAGCAATTAGCAGAAATGACTGCCTGCATGCTGAACGGAAGATAGAACATCCCCTACCACCTGCGAAACATCAAAGGTGTCGCTGATAGCACCCCCCACCTCTACCGCTGGAGGTTGGGTAGGGGCCCCAGTGCATTGCATTGCCCAGGGGCCTACATTGCTGTTAAGACGACCCTGTAAACCATGCCTTGTAAATGACTCCCGCTTTAAAAAAAACTACTTCGTTAAATCCCGTCCATAGATTCAAACATCAAATAGGAAATTCAAGTTTAAATTCTGTACAAGTTAACACATTTGTAGGAAAAATAAATAAATTATATACATATAAATATATATATATATATATATATAGAGAGAGAGAGAGAGAGAGATTTCTGTAAATAGTATTCTATTTTTCTTTATGACTTATAACATATCAGATGATCTTTTTATTGATGTGGCCTATCACTCTTCCTACAGAGTTTATAAGCAACTAACGTATCAGCTGTACCTTACCTTTGCTCCGCAATTCTGACGGTGCTCAACTGCTTAACACGTGCACCACCCACAGGAGGAAACATTAACTGCACTCCTTCTTCAGGTGAAATGAATGGGTTAGCTGTTGCTGAGTTTGCTTTAGTATAAGACGCTTCCAGTTTACATAGTTCAAAGCTTTCTTCAAGATCTATGTAATCATTATCCTTAATTGCTTTTGGATATCCATCCTGCTGTTCATATCCATCATATAATATCTCTTCCAGGTCTTTATCACAATCTCCAGTCTCTGCCCTGCTAAAAATGTCTTCAGGTGAGGACTCAGAGGCTTCAGTCTGACTTAATATTATGCTCCAGCTGTGCTCATGTTCCGAGATCTCTTCTGATTTCTTTTTACTCTCTAGTCTTTGAGTTCGAATAAAAGAACCTTCCTCTTCTAAGTGAAAGGAATGGAATCCGGATACATGGTTCATTGAGTCTTCACTTCCATTTGTCATGGAGATTGGCTGAAATGTATCTGGAGACGCCACTGAATAAACTGTATCAGACAATGTTTGTTGAGACACCACTCTAACGTTGCTAAATGGAAAAGTGTTTATTTTTGCTTCAGAGGCCAATAGACAAGAAGAGACACTTTCCAAGCCACATGTATCAGCCTGATCCACAGCAGAATGAACTGGATCCATGTTGTCATCTCCTACCAAGTCTTGTCTAATGTCATTTTTCCCCACTTGGATATGAAGTTTGGCACATTCTGAAAAATTAAATATACATGTTTAAGTTCAGAAGATTTCTTATTCTATACCAGGAATACTATAATGAATACACGGTAGAGTCACATTATTATGACCACAAGCTAATAGCCAGAGTAATAGGCGTGTGCAACACGGACAGCAGCTAGACATTCGCTGAACTGTTGTTTTACAAACACATCTGGTAGCCCCCAGGTTCATTTTGACGGTGAGCTGCTCCACTGTAGCACGTTGGTCGGCCCTTACGCACCTTCATAGCTAACGCTCTCACATCAATAGCACGTAGTGCTCTGCAGTTTCCATGTCAGTAATTCGCAATGGTGCCATTTGTCCAGTCATGATACACCTTCACCGCAGCAGCATACAGATAGTTCACAAACTGCGCTGTTTCAAAAATACTGCCACCCCTGGCCTGATAGCCGATAATCATCCCTTTTTGCAACTCTTTTACCCATGACAGCAACGAGTGATATGTGTGCGCACGACATGGATGTACTTCATGGGCTACATCTGCTGACATCAAATGTAGGAGGCGTCATAATAATGTGACTCGACTGTGTATAATGATAAGCTGAAATGAATCCTGCACATGAACTTGCAAATTAATTTACAATGCTGTCTAATTTGTAGACATTTCTAAAGCAGTGCATATCTTGTATATATAAACAGGAGTCATTTTGGTATAAGGTAAATTTAGAATCACCCATAGAAATGTTCCCTTTTGCAGTGAGGCGCTGTGTGTAGTATTAAATCACGGAGGAGGGCGTGGTCATGCCTCCTGGATCCTCAATAATCACATGGGAAAAATGTAATCGTTTAACTACAGAAATATGATCAGTCAATTATACAGAACGCTCCATCTCCACCTCCATAGGGTGGTTATCCACCTCCTTAAGGTGGTTATCCACCTCCATAGGGTGGTTATCCATCTCCATCTCCACCTCCACAGGGTGGTTATCCACCTCCATAGGGTGGTTATCCACCTCCATCTCCACAGGGTGGTTATCCACCTCCATAGGGTGGTTATCCACCTCCATCTCCACCTCCATAGGGTGGTTATCCATCTCCATCTCCACCTCCATAAGGTGGTTATCCACCTCCATCTCCACCTCCATAGGGTGGTTATCCACCTCCATAAGGTGGTTATTTTGTGATTACAGGGTAGATTAATGGATGCTTGGAGAAGGAACTGATTAAAGGATTTTTAAAGTAGAATGAGTGTTGGATGGGGGGAAGTTAACAGGTGCTAAGTGGGGGGTCAATGGACATGGGGTGATGCATTAATGGGCACAGTGGCCCTCATTTAGATGTGGTTGGAGGTGCTATTGCTGCTGCTTACATAAATGCAGGCGCAAAAGCACGAATATGGTAATGCAGCAGGAGATGTTACACCTTATGTGCATTACTGATCCAAACTGAGCAGTATTGCATCTTCCATGACACCATCGGGCAGCTTACAGCACCCATGGGGACACGCAAGCTGCCCATCACATAGGTCAGTAAATCTCTGTGTGATGATGGAGATTCCTGGCCTCTTCCCTCCCTCTATATGGCTGTGACATGTCTCCATTTTCACAAACAGAGGCCGTCCCTGCTCACTCCACACCCCAAAACAGCATCAGACTTTCAATCACTGACAGTCTGATGCTGGTGCTGTCCCTGCGTCCTGTGTTGTAGGACAAATTCGAGGACATACAGAACAGGTCCTGTGCATGCACAAAGTACCAAACATTGGAGCTCAGCACATCAGCAGGGTGTGTATGTATTAATGGTTGCAAGATATAGGGCAGCACGGACGGTGTAATGGTTAGCATTACTGCCTCACAGCACTGAGGTCATGGGTTCGATTCCCACCATGGCCCTAACTGTGTGGAGTTTGTATATTCTCCCCGTGCTTGCGTGGGTTTTCTCCGGGTACTCCGGTTTCCTCCCACAATCCAAAAATATACTGGTAGGTTAATTGGCTCCCAACAAAATTAACCGTAGTGTGAATGTGTGTTCGTGTACATGTGATAGGGAATATAGATTGTAAGCTCCACTGGGGCAGGGACTGAGGTGAATGGCCAAATATTCTCTGTAAAGCGCTGCAGAATATGTGTGCGCTATATAAATAACTGGTAATAAAATAAAATAAATAAGATATGTATGTATCAATGGGTCCTGGGGGGGAGTGAGGACAAATGTGTGCTGTCACCTACCAAACCTGTCCCCGCAGACTTTTTACCCTGCTAAACAGCAGACCTTTCCTCATAGACACTGAGGCTGCTGCCCACGGCTGGGGGTGAGGGAGGGACTTGGAGCTCATCTCTTTCTTCTCTTCTGCTACGGAGAGGTCAGGTCAGTCTTCTGTGTGGGTCAATGTTTTTTTTCCTATGGGGGCCAATGTGTGTGTGTGTGTGTGTGTGTGTGTGTGTGTGTGTGTGTGTGTGTGTGTGTGTGTGTGTGTGTGTGTGTGTGTGTGTGTGTGTGTGTGTTTTTTTTATCCTGTGGGGGCCAATGAGTCTGTTTATTAATAAAATAAAATAATTATAAAAGTATTAATTATGGATATAGTTGAATTGGGTGTTGGTAGACCAAAGGTCTGTTCTGATTACAGGTATCTACACTAATACTAGATCTAGACTAGGTGTTTACTTGTTATATAGCCTTAGCAGCCTAGGCCAGCAGTGTTTTCAGCATCCAGACCATCCGAGTCCGATGCTCATGATGTGCTGTGATGTGCCATGTGTCACTGTAAGTCAGCAGTGGCACAGAGCCAACAACAGGTGACAAGTAGAATAGCAGATGGCCTGCGTCCCCCCATGAAGGACCCCCAACATATTTCCCTCGTGTTCCACCATATGGGCGGCTCTGGTTGTATTGATTTTACTTTTATTCTCATTTACAAATTATGAATAAAACTGATACACAAAGCTCAGTGCCTTAGTTACAGATGTTAGATTAAATTTAGGCCCTCATTCAGCATGGATCGTACAGTATTTGTAAAGCTGCTCATAGGCAGCTTTGCAAATGCGATCCATAATAATGCAAATGCAGTTAAACACCTCCTTGTTGCATTGGCGATGCCAGCACTGCGACTTCGTTGCAGCCTGGGATAAACATCATAACCGATGGTCGCAATGTTCCTCGCAGACTGTCAGCTGAGTAAGCTTCAGCTTACTCAGGCTGAGTGTCGCAGGGGGCCTTGTAAGGCCAAGAAATCTGCATATGAGACGCAGACCTTGGCCTCGCTACTCCTGGAAAACAGGGACGACATGTCCCCCTTTTTGGCAATGCCGGGCGCGCCCATCCTCCCCCCCCCCAAATGCCTGTGCCTGTCAATCAGGCAGAGGCGTTCGCAATACTGCAATGCAATTGCAGGACCCGTTTTGCACATGCGCAGATTATACTGTGCTGAGGATCCCAGGAGCGATCCATTCCGAATAACCCTCTTATACCCCTTTCACACAGACCAAAATTTCCCGGGTTATTGCACATGAACGCGCATTAACCCGGGAAATTTCTCAGTGTGAAAGGGTTCCGGGACAAAATACCGGGACTCATGCCCCGGCATTTCAACCCTGCAATCGACCAGGGTTGGTCCCAGGATCTTACTGGGAACCTGGTCAGTGTGAACGGGAGCCGGGTCAATGCACCCCGGCTCCCGTTCACTCTCTATGTAGCAGGCGGCGCTTGGAGATCATGTGAGCTCTTGCGCCGCCCCCGCCGCGTCACCTCTCACGTCAGCAACCCGGCAATATGCCGGGCTGCTGACTGCGGTATGCAAGGCGTCCTACCTGGGAATGTCCCTGCATGATCCCAGGACCGTATTCCTGGGTAAGACCCTGCATATTTTGGTGTGAAAGGGGTATTAGTCACTTGTTAATGTAATTTAAGGGTTAACTAAAATATTTTGTATTTCTTACCTATACAAGGTACAGTGTCACCTCCTGCTGGGGAAATGGGATTACTCCATATGCCTTCATCAATGAATTGTGTTTCTCTCCCAGCCTGTTTCATGTGTGACAAAGTATTAAGAAGCATCTCTTCGTCGTCTTTGTTTGTATATATTGCTTGCAATGGCGATTTTTGTTCTTCTCGTATTGTACTCTCACCGATAGTCTTTTTTTTGCATTCTTGAAGCATTATGCTATTTGATTCTGACTTCTGTAATAATTTAAGGTTCTCAGTTGATGAGCTTTGACTGCTATGGATGAAGTCCTCATTACATTTAACAACACAGATTAATTTAGCAGGGTCAGCTGGCACATTGCCATCAATTTCATGATCACAGATATTTGTATGAATCAATGAATCACATTTCTGGATATTATTATAAGACTGTAAAGTATTTCCAGCAAATGTTAAGGGTGACTTCTCTGTTTTATCGGTATTCTCTTCTTCACGAGTATTAAATTGACTCCCGTTTGCACTATCAGATTGAACTCTCACTTTGGGATTATAGTCTGTCCACATACTCAAATCTTGTCTGTATGGGTCAACCTTCTCATATTCTCTACACAAATCCGGGCTGATTGAAGCATTTGAACTGGTGTCACAACTGTTTAGTACATCGGGGCTGTCACTCGATGATATCTTGCTACAATGTCTTTCAGTCATATTCCAAAGGTCTGGATCAACACAGAGAAAAGGAGAAGACTGTTGAGTGTGATCATCTAAGATATCGGGGATATAGTCAGAGTGCAAAGTAGCCCCTGTGTTGAATGCTTCACAATATTCTTTGCTATTTATTATATCATTGTGCTGACCAGGACTATCAGAAGACAGTCCAACATACTCTTGGACGTTGCACATAGAGATGTACATTTGTTCAGAAGTATTATCAGCATTTGAAGGTTTTATTTCATTCTTTTCATCCATGTTACTAGATAGGGAGCATAGGTTATCTAGTTCTGCTAGGGTGTTCACATATGAAGGTGAGAATGAATGTTGCACCTGAATATTTGAGTCTTCTTCCTGAACATGAATATCCAGTTCATCTAAATGATTGTTAAGATTAGAATTTCCTGAAGGAACTGTCTGACATGAATTTGTGTTTTCTGCATTTGGTGCTGCATCATTTACTGGTATATTAAATGCATTTTTAGAGGTAGAAAAGCCTTCAGAACAATGCTCAGAAGTTGCAAATTCTCCATTGGATGACTGTAACTTTTCAGTATCTCTAGTTGGACAACTGGTTTGATAAGGTATAATATGTGAGAGACTATCAATGTGTGAATGTAGAATGTAAGAGTTTCCTAATGTTTCATCTTGTTGCTCAGCATGTAAAGATACCAACATGTACTGCCTGTTCCTTTCATCTTCATTCTCTACAGGCTGTGATAATTTTGTTATCCTGTCCCTGATATTCTCAGGAGTGTTATATACCTCACACTCACTATTAAGCACATATTCTTGTTCATCCTGTCTTTGTTCTATGGTATTGTACTCCACAGAAGTGTAATCATGGAAACAGTCTAGCTGATCTTCTAAACTGTCTTCTTCCGTGCCTGGAGTAGTAGAACTGGACTGAGTCTCATTCAATAATGTAGAACCTGAGAGTTCCAAATCCAACAGCTTCTGCTGAAAACAGTTTTTAGCATTTCTGCCCAATGAATTAGAGTGGTCTAGAATGTCATTTGATTCAGGACTTGATGATGAAGACTCCAAATCCTCACATATCTGAGTATTCCAAATATCCAAATTCATGGGAACTTTATTAGTAACAGTGGGCATGGTCTTTTCTGGATTTATACTATTATGACCCTTAATATCAATCTGGGAAAAGCTGCAATGCTGCTCTTTATTTAGCGAAACTGGAAAATACCTTGTTTGATTTGTACATGCCATCCCATCATGTATTGTGCTCCAGCTATCGGCTAACTCTGGACTTGTTGAACTAGAATGTGACAAACCACTCAGGTTGTTTTCATCTTGACAAAGTTCTTTTACTGTATTGATATCTGAGACAACTGAAATGATATCAGAATCATATTTACCAGGTTCAGAAGTCTTGTGTGAATTATTTAAAATATCCTCATGTAAAGTAGAATCTTCAACAGCATGACTTGTAGGGTCGAAATGAGTACACAAGATATTTTCTTTTATTGGAATCTTCCTGTTATGACGTTCGCTATTAGCAAGCAAAGATTTATCGTTAGTAGGAACTTTGTAGGTGTTATTAGTCTCTGGGCTCAATGAACACAAGTTCTTAGTTAAACTATTGCAGTCTTCATTGTCAGTCTGAAACTTTGTGTCATTGACAGGTGACAAGCGAATAACACAATCTACAGTTGTATCATATTCATCATGTACATCATCTCTGATGCCTGACACAGGAGATTTATTTAGCAGATTCACATTTTGTAAATGGCTTGAGTTAAAACTGTCTAAATCATCAGAAGTGTTCAAAGAAGATGATTCTGTGTCATACTGTAAGTCTGTTTCCCAAGTGTCTTCAGTTTCACTCTGAACATTGGTAACACAACCTTCATTGTCTTCTGGTGTAGCTTCTGCATATTGTTGATTATTAACTTTACATTGTAATTCAGTAAAAACATTATTGACCTTTTTTGGTATATCAGAAGAAAGCGGTTTGATATTTGGGAGTTTTACAGATATATGATCATCAAGAGCATTAATACTGATTTCTTCATCTTTCTTATATATTGCCGATTGCACACAATTGCTAATAGCAACATCAGATACTAAGTGACTTGGTGGAGAACGTTTAGATGTACTTGCAAACAAAATGCTTTGGTTATAGCTTGAATCATTGTTTGTAAAAGACAACTGGAATGTACTACCACTGTTAGCTTTGGATATACTTTCTATGCCACCATTTACCTCATTGGATGAGTCTTTGTTACTCTGTATTAAATTATTTTCTTCTGTGTAGTCAGGACTAAGGTCATGACTTGTACAAGGTTTCTGATTGTTCATTTTGCCACTACCTTCTATTGTGATGTTAACCCCATCCATTTTGTCAGAGTTTCTGGGCAGTACAGGTGTTTCTTTAGATTCATTACAATCATTTATATTTTCCTTATTTGAAGACCACCTATCATTGAATTTTATTTCTTCATTATTGGCAACAAAAAACTGTCCATCACTTAGCTCCAATCTTTTTTGTTCTTCCTCAGTTGTTTCAATGTCTTTTATATCATCTTCATATATAGGAGATGATACTGAGTCTGATGTTGAGTAATTGGTGTCTGGTGGAGAAACAATGCATTCTTTACTAGTGCTAGGGGTAGTAAAATCGAGACATCTATAAGATAAAAAGGGGTCTTCCCAATCAATATGGCTATCAGTGGCTTTTGGTTCCTCATTACCTTCATATATGTCCCAAACACAAAGATTTCTTTGTATATGTCTTAAATCAGTGGATGCATCACTGTCTGCACCAAAGTCTTTTAATTTTGGAATGTTTTTAATGTAATGGTTTCCATCAAATATTTCTTGATATAGTGTGTTTTCCTTATCAATATCAAGATTATTTTCTGAAGAATGGTCACTATCTATTTCATCTACTTCATTTGTTTTAGCAAAATTTCTTCCATGGTTGTCTGCATGCATTGTATTCCAGGAATCAACTGGCTCATTTGCACATTGTCCTAATTTATCTGGAGAACTGCACCATGGGTCTGATGTTGCTTGGAGAGATTGGTTTGAGTTCCATAAATTGAAAAATGTTTTACTTTCCTGCCTTGAGTTTTTATCATGATTGTCTGTTTTATTTAGTCTATGACAGCTAGGTGCTGTTATTTGAAATGAAGCAGCTTTGTTTCTAGTTTCATGACTGCCCTTTGGCTTTTGATCTTTCCAAGAATCAGGGCTATGAAACACAGGCTCCTGTTCATTTGAACTCCATAAGTCAGTATTCAACAAGGCCTCCTGTGTTAAAGTTGGTTCAGCTCCATTCCACCAATATGCATATTTAACCTGAGATGTGTCAGTAGCTCCTATTTCATTTATTTTCTCTATCACATCTTCTGGGAAAAAAGTTGGTGGTCCATTATCTAGAGGAGAACTTTCAACTAGACTGTTCATAGGCGTAGGTGGAATTTTAATGTCTGTATGACCAGGAACCTCAGAAGATAATGGAGAATCATACTCCACTAAATCACTAACGCTGGGATGTTTATTACATAACTCCTCATGATTCTCAGGACTATGCATGAAATTGTCATCAAATTCTACCAGACTGATCTTTTCCACTTCCACTAATATAGAGTTTTCAACTTTTGTCTTTAATAATGCAGTAGAACAATTAGCAATATCATCTCTGTAGAAATGTGGTTTGTTATGTTCTTTTAAAACAAGGGGTTGCTGTCCTTCTGAAGAATCGCTCTGAAAGAAAAAATCATCAGCCATAGAGTAGTCAGCAGAATGTGAAGAAGATTCAGAGCGAATGTTAGGTGCTAGATCAAAGTTGAAGAGATCAAGGTTGTCACTGTTGTTCCTGGATGATGGTGTTTCTTCCTCGATGATAACACATTCTGGGATGGGACTATAAGAATCAATACCAGGAACAAAACTGTGATGAACACCAGCAACTTCTGCTACTGGGCTATCATCACTGAGAAAAACAGAACTTTCCTTTGAAGACCGGCTGCTTCTGATAGTAGCCAGGCCACTGTCTGGGCTTACAAGATCTACATTAACATCCACCTGTGCTTGTGCTGATCCATTAATATCCTGTTGATTATCTGGGAAGTTCACCGGATTTGGTTGAGGATCTACATCAGAACCATACAACTCCATAATGCCAGATGATCCTTGTGAGAGAGGAGCACTACCAGCAACAGCTTCTGTAGAGGACGTTCGGCTATTGGGGACCATGCCAATACGTCTTCTGTTGATGGCTTCTTTGATGATTGATGCAACTTGATCGCAGGTTACTAATGGACTTTCTTGTTGATAAACAAAAAACTGTTCATACCCATAATCTGTTGGCTCGAGATCAAGGAAAGGATTTTGACATTCTTCCAATTCACAGCACACCTGTGAAATACAAATACTGTTAATACCATCTGAACTTAGGTCTTTTTAAAATGCATGGTCTACTCTACAGCTATATGTGATCATTAAATATGGAGTAATACCCACTCTATATATATGAATGACGTAGGGCAACTGTGGAACACTGAGTAAGGTTTAGATGGAGGTGCATTTGCTTGCATCAATTGTGTTTTGTTGTACAAAACTAGCTCCATTTTTTGAGATACATCTGTTCCTTGATGCTTCAGGAAGACTCACAGAGACATTTATGTGTAAATGCAGTGTAGCAAGGATCTGCACATTAACCATGTGTCAGAAGGATCTTGTGTTTGATTACATGGATCATGAATTACATTTTGCATGAGGGCAAGTCTTTTGGTTGATGATGATGACTGTGTCTGTCATCATATAATATATATATGGCTAAAGGTCACAGAGGAATTTTGGGATATGCTTAGTCTCAAAATAGTTATCTGCACATTTATTAATGACTGGTTCAATAACGTTACACTATGGGGAAATCAGAATGCAAAATATTGGAAGTATACATTTATATAGATCTTACTTGGTTACACAATTCAGGGTTCTCTGAATAGACAGCAATTTGTTGCCTTGTTATCTGTTCCCCCGATGTATAACTGGCCAAAAGAATAAGGATGTCAATCTCATATTTATCAAGAAATATTTTCAGATCACCAATGATGTTCCTGTAGCTCATTAAGTCCTGGTAACAATAAAAAACAAACATAATACATTAGTGATGTGCACCGGACATTTTTCGGGTTTTGTGTTTTGGTTTTGGATTTGGTTCAGCGGCCGTGTTTTGGATTCGGACGCGTTTTGGCAAAACCTCCCTGAAAATTTTTTGTCGGATTCGGGTGTGTTTTGGATTCGGGTGTTTTTTTTACAAAAAACCCTCAAAAACAGTTTAAATCATAGAATTTGGGGGTAATTTTGATCCCATAGTATTATTAACCTCAATAACCATAATTTCCACTAATTTCCAGTCTATTCTGAACACCTCACACCTCACAATATTATTTTTAGTCCTAAAATTTGCACCGAGGTCGCTGAATGACTAAGCTAAGCGACACAAGTGGCCGACACAAACACCTGGCCCATCTAGGAGTGGCACTGCAGTGTCAGACAGGATGGCACTTCAAAAAATAGTCCCCAAACAGCACATGATGCAAAGAAAAAAAGAGGTGCACCAAGGTCGCTGTGTGACTTAGCTAAGCGACCCAAGTGGCCGACACAAACACCTGGCCCATCTAGGAGTGGCAGTGCAGTGTCAGACAGGATGGCAGATTTAAAAAATAGTCCCCAAACAGCACATGATGCAAAGAAAAAAAGAGGAGCAATGAGGTAGCTGTGTGACTAAGCTAAGCGACCCAAGTGGCCGACACAAACACCTGGCCCATCTAGGAGTGGCACTGCAGTGTCAGACAGGATGGCACTTCAAAAAATAGTCCCCAAACAGCACATGATGCAAAGAAAAAAAGAGGTGCACCAAATGCTAAGCGACCCAAGTGGCCGACACAAACACCTGGCCCATCTAGGAGTGGCACTGCAGTTTTCTAACGAGAGGATGAGTGCTTCCATCCTCATGTGAATCTGAACCACTATCCATGAACATAGGCCAGGGCCTCAGCCGTTCCTTGCCACTCCGTGTCGTAAATGGCATATTGGCAAGTTTACGCTTCTCATCAGACGCTTTTAATTTAGATTTTTGGGTCATTTTACTGAACTTTTTTGGGGGGGATTTTACATGCTCTCTACTATGACATTGGGCATCAGCCTTGGCAGACGACGTTGATGGCATTTCAACGTCTCGGCCATGACTAGTGGCAGCAGCTTCAGCACGAGGTGGAAGTGGATCTTGATCTTTCCCTATTTTACCTTCCACATTTTTGTTCTCCATTTTTTAATGTGTGGAATTATATGCCAGTAATAATATATCAATAGCCTACTGTACCGTACTGCTATATATTATATACTGGTGGTCAGCAAAATTCTGCACTGTCCTCCTACTACTGCGCACAACAACGAAAATGCACCACAGGTATGGATGGATAGTATACTTGACGACACAGAGGTAGGTAGAGCAGTGGACTACTGTACCGTACTGCTATATATTATATACTGGTGGTCAGCAAAATTATG
Organism: Pseudophryne corroboree; assembly: GCF_028390025.1. Classification (NCBI taxonomy): domain Eukaryota; kingdom Metazoa; phylum Chordata; class Amphibia; order Anura; family Myobatrachidae; genus Pseudophryne; species Pseudophryne corroboree. The sequence goes on along the minus strand of NC_086444.1, from coordinate 496,751,712 downwards.
CACTGTCCTCCTACTACTGCGCACAACAACTAAAATGCACCACAGGTATGGATGGATAGTATACTTGACGACACAGAGGTAGGTAGAGCAGTGGACTACTGTACCGTACTGATATAATACTGGTGGTCACTGGTCAGCAAAATTCTGCACTGTCCTCCTACTATATACTACAATCAGTGGCGGAAGTTCCGGAGGCAACGGAGTCGGTCGCCGCCGGGCTCCAGCTCTGAAGAGGGCACCTGGCCCGGCCCCGACCGTCTCCATTGCCTCTGCTGAGCTCCAACCTCCGTGCGCAGCGGGAGAGCGCTCCGATCAGCACTGCCGTGCATAGCAGCGCGGCGCACGCCATACTTTCAGCAGGGGCAGGAGGGATTTGCCGGCAGTGTGTCAGGCAATGCTCCCGCCTCCTCACAGCCCTGCTCACTCGTCTCCCGCCAGCTCTCTCCCCACCCCCGGCTCAGAGGGTCAGCTTGAAGACGGGAATCGTGAGCTGCTGCCAGAAGATGCCTCTTCTATTGGTGAGGAGCAGCAGCGGTGGCTGTAGTGTTAGGGACATGTGCTGTGTATGTGTGTATATACATAGGGTTGTGTGTGTGTATCCTATATGGAGCTGTGTGTGTGTACAGTATATACAAGGGCTGTATGTGTGTCTATATGGGACTGTGTGTGTATATACATAGGGTTGTGTGTGTCCTATATGGAGCTATGTGTATGTATGGGGCTGTGTGTGTATATACATGAGGTTATGTGTGTCCTATATGGAGCTTTGTGTGTGTATATATACAGGAGGCTGTATGTGTATATACATGGGGTTGTGTGTGTGTCTATATGGGGCTTTGTGTGTGTATATGGGGCTTTGTGTGTGTATATACAGTATTTGGGGCTGTGTGTGTGTGTCTATATGGGTCTGTGTGTGTATATACATTGGGTAGTGTATGTGTATATATGGGGCTTTGGGGGGTGTGTATATATATATATATATATATGGGGCTGTGTGATATATGGGTCTGTGTGTGTTTGTGTGTGTGTATATATACATATATATATAAATATATATAGATATATGGGTCTGTGTGTGTATGCGTGTGTGTGTGTGTGTATATATATATATATATATATATATATATAATATACATACGTATGGGACTGTTTGTGTGTGTATATATATGGGGCTGTGTGGATAGACTCTATCTATCTATATACTGTATATATAGGGCTGTGTGTTTATACTATGGTGCTATGTGCATGCGCGTATTTGGGCAGTGTGCATATATGGGGCTGTGTGTGCGTATGTATATATATGGGGCTATGTGTGTGCGTATGTATATATATGGGGCTGTGTGTGTGTATATGTGGCTCTCTGCATATGTGGCTGTCTTTGTATGCAGATTTGCATGTGTATATGCAGGGCCGGATTTACAATGGGGCTGATGGAGCTGCAGCTCCAGGCCCACCCTCTAAAATAGGCCCACAGCATTGTTCTGCAGTAGACAGGAAATAAAATTTCCTTCTACAGCAGCCTCCTAGGTAGGCATTGCCCACTCCGCCCTCAACACCCTAGGCCCCCCTTCTCGTGGCCGCGTTGCTGGTGGATCAAAAGGTGCCGCTGACAGAGACCGTATAAGGCTTTACTTGCCTTCCATGCCCTGCATATACAATGTGTCTCGGCAGCGCTTCCTCCACGCCTGGTGATGTGAAAGCATGTTCAGGGCCAGCTCGAGGGCTGCTCCAGCTGAGCAGCCGCGTGGGCGCTATCTCATAGGGGGAACTGTGCTGCAATAAGAACTAGTGCGCTGCGCTGCTGAATCCCTCCTCCGCCCTGTTAAAAGCAGCTGCAGGGACTGATCGCACAGCTGTCACTCCCACAAATACCAGCCCCCTGCCAGCCTCACTGGAACTGTGTGTGCTTCCTGGTTGCTGGTCCCTCCCCCGGGTCGGCAGCCACCAATAACGTGCTGTGAGGAGGCTTCCCTTCCTGTGCTGCAGCTGCACACTCAGAAGAGGCTCCAAGCTAAAGACAGACTTCTTCAAGAATTGTGGTATGTACAGTACGTAACTGCAGTGGGTTGAGGGTGTATAAAAGCAATCTGTGGGTGGGGTAGTGGTTTATTAAAGTTATAGAAGTGTAAAAAAGTTATCCTGTGTTGTGTGTTATTTATGTAGGGGGTATATTATTTTGGGGTGTGGTATGATATCTGTGGGGTGTATTATTGTGTGGGGGTGGGGTGTGTGTAAATGATATCTGTGGGGTGTATTATTGTGTGGGGTGTGTGTAAATTATATCTGTGGGGTGTATTATTGGGTGGGGTGTGTGTAAATTATATCTGTGGGGTGTATTATAGGGTGAGGTGTGTGTAAATTATATCTGTGGGGTGTATTATTTGGTGGGGTGTGTGTAAATGATATCTGTGGGGTGTATTATTGTGTGGGGGTGGGGTGTGTGTAAATGATATATGTGGGGTGTATTATTGTGTGGGGGTGGGGTGTGTGTAAATGATATCTGTGGGGTGTATTATTGTGTGGGGGTGGGGTGTGTGTAAATGATATCTGTGGGGTGTATTACTGTGTGGGGGTGGGGTGTGTGTAAATGATATCTGTGGGGTGTATTATTGTGTGGGGGTAGGGTGTGTATAAATGTTATCTGTGGGGTGTATTATGTGGGGTGCATTATTATGTGGTGTAGGAGTATATAAATGTGAAGAGGGTTGGAATGTATTATATGGGGTGGGTGTTTATTAATATGATTTGAGGGATGTGGGGTGTATTATTATGTGGGATGGGTGTGTATTAATGTTACCTGAGGGTTGATGTGTTTAAACACTATCTACAGGGTGGATCATTTTGAGGGATGGGTGTATTTAAGTTTTGGTGTGTGTATATTAATAATATCTTGGAGGAATAGTGGTATTGCTATACAGTGGAGTAGTGGGAATACATATGATATCCCGGCGCCCGGGATGCTGGCAGTTAAAATACCGACTGCTGCATCCCGGCGCTGGGAATCCCGACACCTTTGGGAAAAGGTACCTAACCCTAATCCCTAACCCCCCTAAGCCTCCCTCCCCTGCAGCCTAACCTTAACCCTCCCCGGGGGTGCCTAACCCTAACCCCCCTCCCCGCATTCTAAACCCAACCCGCGTAGCCTAACCCTAGCGGGTTAACATGGTGCTTACTGACCTGGGGCCGGCCCTGACATAAAAAAGCTGCCACCCCGCCACTACAGCACCCAGATTCCAAAATACAGCCCAGTCAAAGCAGTATATATATGTTCATATTCATCCAGGAGAATGCCAGCACTCACAATATCAATGGCAGCTTGACCCAGTGCGTAATTATAATAAGACATACAGATGTAGCCACAAAGTAGTCACATCATGTGTGCCCGTGAATGGCTGTACGTGTGCATATGCATGTGCGTGGCCATAGAGAATACATTAACTCAGCGCTGGGTGCGAATAGTTGCAGTTAGGCGCATCAAATTTCACCCGCGATATGGACAAGGCTGGCTACATCAGTATCTTTCCAATAAACAGGCAAATAAGTATATTCCACAATCAGTCTTTCGGGACGTACGCGCTGTCGTCAGAACCACATACAATGCATTGTGGTCCTAATGATGGTGCGGATGCCCTGAAACGTTGATCATGTAATATACTTGTTTGCCAGTATATACGTGTGTGTGTGTGTGTGTGTGTGTGTGTGTGTGTGTGTGTGTGTGTATATATTTATTTGAGAGAGAGTACATCCGTAAAGTAGTATATATAGGGAATTTGTAAATTGAAGGTAGGTGGCTAGCTATGCCCTCCGTGGTGCTAGCCACACCCCACGGCACAGACCACACACCTATATCAGTAGTCACACCCCCGCCATGCTGGTCACACCCCCTGTGCCAGCGCACAATAGGCCCTTCATAAATTTCAGCTCCAGGCCCATCAGGATCTTAATCTGGCACTGTGTATATGTGTCTCTTTGTGTGGCTGTGTGTGTGCACATATGAGGCTGTGTGAGTGGGGGGTTGGGGGGGGCACACCATTGTCTAATTCGCCTCCGGGCGTCTGGTTTAAACTTACGCCCCTGACTACAATGCAGCACAGATATGGAGCGTTTTTCAGGCAGAGAACGTATAATACTGGTGGTCACTGGTCAGCAAAACTCTGCACTGTCCTCCTACTATATAATACTGGTGGTCCCCAGTCCCCACAATGCAGCACACTGAGCACAGATATTTGCAGCACACTGAGCACAGATATGGAGCGTTTTTCAGGCAGAGAACGTAGATATTTTCAGCACACTGAGCACAGATATTTGTAAGCACACTGAGCACAGATATTTGCAGCACACTGAGCACAGATATTTGCAGCACACTGAACACAACTGAGAGAACGCTGCACACGTCCTCTCCCTATCATCTCCAATGCACGAGTGAAAATGGCGGCGACGCGCGGCTCCTTATATAGAATACGAATCTCGCGAGAATCCGACAGCGGGATGATGATGTTCGGGCGCGCTCGGGTTAACCGAGCAAGGCGGGAGGATCCGAGTCTGCCTCGGACCCGTGTAAAATGGATGAAGTTCGGGGGGGGTTCGGATTCCGAGGAACCAAACCCGCTCATCTCTAATTACGATGTATGTATGTATTGGGCAGTTAGATGACAACAATTATTTTGCATCAGGAGTAACAACTCTGCCTTTATATCTATTTTTACCTGTGGATATGAGACAGTGAGAGTTACATAGCAACACTACACTTAGGGGAAGCAGTTACAATACCACCAGCCGGGATACCGGCGGTCACAATACCGACGCCAGAATCCCGACAGAGGGTGAAATGCTGCTGCAGGAGTACCTGCGAGACAGGCTATCCTCCCTCTGTGGGTGTCCACGACTCCAGCAATGGGCTTTCTCACCCCGCTGCCGGCATTCTGGCGGACAGGAACCCGCTGTTGGGATCATGACAGCTGGGATCCCGTCCGCTGGCAAATAGTATGTATGCCACACTTACCACTATACTGTAAATGGTGCTCTTATCATGAAATAATAATTGTTGCCCCTGTAATAACAAAATTCTTATTAGCCCTGTCATAAATCAAATAGTATTACCTGTGCAATAAAAATGATAATTAGTATTTCCATATTCTGAAGGAAAAAACAAAGATTTAAAGGGATTTCTAGAAAATCATTTAGTATCCGGCTAGTGCAGTGACACTGTCATATCGTTTCTTCTCATTTGGAAGTATTGCTAATATGAATAGCTGACATGATGTAAGTAGAAGTTGCAGTAATGAAGATGTATTTAGTGAAAGGGAGGTGGAACCAATGCACAACATTTTTCATAGAAATAAGTTAGATTTACTGTATCTAAATCATAAATCCATACTCATATAATGCATATTTCAAGTGTCATTTTTATAGCTATGGCATTTGTGCAGTTTTCATAGCTCTATTCAATTAAACAAAAAAAGACTTACCCAGGGGCGTACCCAGAACCTTGTGGGCTCCATAGGAACATTTTGAAGTGGCCCCTGTCCCAATGCTTCGAGAGAGACACCTCTTCACCCTAGTACATTTTCTGAACTATAGTAGCGCCTTAGTTAATATTATGCCCCATAGTAGTGCCCTAGTTAATGTTATGTCCCATAGTAGTGCCTTATTTAATATAATGTTATGTCCAATAGTAGTGCCTTAGTTGATGTGGTAGGCAGGGGCGGATCCAGAAGAAAATGATAGGAGGGGCACCATGGAAGGGGCAAGTACATTTGCGTACGGCTTCGGTGCATGTGAGGTGCAGTGTGCAGGGGGCAGCATTTGAGGGGCAGGGGGCAGTGTGTGAGGGTCAGGGTGCAGGGGGCAGTGTGTGAGGTGCTGGGTACAGGGAGCAGCATGTGAGGGGCAGCGTGTGAGGGGCAGGGGGCAGCTTGTGAGGGGCAGGGTATAGGGGGCAGCGTGTGAGGAGCAGGGTGCAGGGGGCAGGGTGTGAGAGGCAGGGTGTGAGGGGCAGGGGGCAGCGTGTGAGGGGCAGGAGGCAGCGTGTGAGGGGCAGGAGGCAGCATGTGAGGGACAGGGTGTGAGAGGCAGTGTGCAGTGTGTAAGGGGTAGGGGGCTGTGTGTGTCAGTGTGTGAGTGTGGGGTTGAAGAGAACTCTCATATGTGGGCTGCAGCCAGGGAAGTGAGTAGTGAATTGGTCACAGGGGCTGCCTCTCAGCAGCAAAGCTGGCCAGCCCCCCTCCTGCTTACCTAAGCCTGGCTCAGCAGCTGAGGTCGGAAGTTGTTTCTCAGCCATCATACCCGCCGCACTCTGCAGCAGCTCCGGTCTTCAATGTGAGGCGCTCCGTGGTAGGTTGGAGTAGTACCAGCAGGATGCCGCCCACTATGCAAATACTCCAGCCGCAGCAGCGCAGTGAGAGGCTGCCAGCCTGGATATGTGGGATGCCCGGCCCCTCACTGCTCTGGCTGCGGCTGGAGTACTTGCATAGTGGGCGGGGGCGGCAGTGCTTAAAGTGGTCCTATAGAGAGGTGGTGGAACTCACCCCCCCTCCCCACGGCGCCCAAGTAATAAAGGTATTGCGCGCGCCACAAAAAAGGGGCGTGGTCTCCAAAAGAATGAGGTGTGGTCACACAATAGTAATAATGCCCATAGTAGTAGCACCCCGTAATACACATAATGCCCACCACAGTAGCGCTTCTTATACAATGCCCACAGTTGTAGTGCTCATTATGCAATGTCCACTGTGCTGGTAGTGCCCCTTATATAGACCCCATAGTAGTGGTGCCCCTTATGCAATGCCTGTATTGCCCCCAGTAGTAATGTTGCCTGTAGTAATGCCCCCAGTCGTTTAGCGCCCTAGTAGTTATGCCCCCAGTGGTAATGCCCCTGCAGTTATGACCCCAGTAGTTTACCCCCCCTTTAGTTTAGCCTCCCAGCGGTAATGCCCCCCTGTAGTTTGCCCCATTGTAGTTTAGTAGTTTAGCCCCTGTAGTTATGCCTCCAGTAGTTTAGCCCCTGTAGTTATGCCCCCCTTGTAGTTTAGCCCCCAGGAGTAATGCCCCCAGTAGTTTTGCCCCTGTAGTTATGCCCCCAGTAGTTTGCCCCCCCTGTAGTTTAGCCCCCAAGTAGTAATGCCCCTGTAGTTACGCCGCCAGTGGTAATGCCCTCCTGTAGTTTGCCCCCAGTAGTTAGCCCCTTTGTAGTTTGCCCCCTTGTAGCTTACCCCCAATAGTTTGCCCCCTTGTAATTGGGCCCCAGTGATAATGTCCCCCAGTAGTTTGCCCCCCGTAATAATGTCCCCCAGTAGTTTGCCCCCAGTAGTAATGTCCCCCAGGAGTTTGCCCCCAATAGATGACCCCCTCAGTAGTAATACCCCCAGTAGATGCCACCAGTAATAATGTCCCCCAGTAGTTTGCCCCCAGTAGATGCCCCCCAGTAAAAATGTCCCCCAGTAGGAATGCCCCCCAGGAGTTTGCCCCCAATAGATGACCCCCCCAGTAGTAATGCCCCCAGCAGATGCCCCCCAGTAATAATGCCCCCAGTTGAAATACCCCCAGTAGATGCCACCAGTAATAATGTCCCCCAGTAGTTTGCCCCCAGTAGATGCCCCCCCCAGTAAAAATGTCCCCCAGTAGCTGCCCCCAGTAGTAATGCCCCAATAGATGACCCCCCAGTAGTAATGCCCCCAGTAGTATTGACCCCCCAGTAGTAATGCCCCTTGTTGATGCCCCCCCAGTAGTAATGTCCCCCCGTAGTTTGCCCCCAGTAGATGCACCAGCTGCTCTAAGGAAGAAAAAAAACATCATACTTACCGAGCCCCGTTCCCGCTTCCAGACCGCTGCAGTCCTCCTCTCTTGGCGTCCGCTCCTCAGCACTATGGGGTATATTTACTAAGGTCCCGATTTTGACCGAGATGCCGTTTTTTCTTCAAAGTGTCATCTCGGTCATTTACTAAACTCAAATCTCGGCAGTGATGAGGGCATTCATATTTTTTTTGAAGTCCAACAAAAAAAATACGAATGAATACACCATCGGTCAAAACGCGGCTGTTTAAGTATGAATCTCGGTCATTTACTAAGAAGTGCAAAGCCAAAAAAAAAAACCACTGCCATGAAAAAATACAACTCGTAAAAAAGTGCTAAAAAAAAACAGACCTGCTTTTTTGAGCCGTGATTGGATAGGCATGCACGGATCCATGAGATCCGTGCATGTATATCAGTGGGAAGGGGTGGGAAAGTGTTAATTTTTTGAAAAAAAATTGCGTGGGGTCCCCCCTCCTAAGCATAACCAGCCTCGGGCTCTTTGAGCCGATCCTGGTTGCAGAAATATGGGAAAGAAAATGACAGGGGTTCCCCCATATTTAAGCAACCAGCATCGGGCTCTGCGCCTGGTCCTGGTTCCAAAAATACGGGGGACAAAAAGCGTAGGGGTCCCCCGTATTTTTAAAACCAGCACCGGGCTCCACTAGCTGGACAGATAATGCCACAGCCGGGGGTCACTTTTATATAGTGCCCTGCGGCCGTGGCATCAAATATCCAACTAGTCACCCCTGGCCGAGGTACCCTGGGGGAGTGGGGACCCCTTCAATCAAGGGGTCCCCCCCCCCAGCCACCCAAGGGCCAGGGGTGAAGCCCGAGGCTGTCCCCCCATCCAATAGGCTGCGGATGGGGGGCTGATAGCCTTTGTGAAAAGTGATTGATATTGTTTTTAGTAGCAGTACTACAAGGCCCAGCAAGCCTCCCCCGCAAGCTGGTACTTGGAGAACCACAAGTACCAGCATGCGGCGGAAAAACGGGCCCGCTGGTACCTGTAGTACTACTACTAAAAAAATACCCCAATAAAGACAACACACACACACACCTTGAAAGTATAACTTTAATACATCCATCCACACCTCCATATACACATACTTACCTTATGTTCCCACGCAGGTCGGTCCTCTTCTCCAGTAGAATCCATGGTGTACCTGTAGAAAAAATTATACTCACATAATCCAGTGTTTTCGGCTCCTCGGTAACTCCTTTTGTAATCCACGTACTTGAAAAAATAAAAAAACGGATACCCGACCACGAACTGAAAGGGGACCCATGTTTTCACATGGGACCCCTTTCCCCGAATGCCAGAAACCCACTCTGACTGATGTCTAAGTGGGTTTCTTCAGCCAATCAGGGAGCGCCACGTTGTAGCACCCTCCTGATCGGCTGTGTGCTCCTGTACTGTCTGACAGGCGGCACACGGCAGTGTTACAATGTAGCGCCTATGCGCTCCATTGTAACCAATGGTGGGAACTTTCAGGTCAGCGGTTGACCGAAAGTGACCTCACCGCTGACCTGAAAGTTCCCACCATTGGTTACAATGGAGCGCATAGGCGCTACATTGTAACACTGCCGTGTGCCGCCTGTCAGTCAGTACAGGAGCACACAGCCGATCAGGAGGGTGCCACAACGTGGCGCTCCCTGATTGGCTGTAGAAACCCACTTAGACAGAAGTCAGAGTGGGTTTCTGGCATTCGGTTAAAGGGGACCCATGTGAAAACATGGGGCCCCTTTCAGTGCGTGGCTCGGGTCTCCGTTTTATTTTTTTAATCAAGTACGTGGATTACAAAAGGATTATCCGAGGAGCCTGGTACCCTGGATCTGGTGAGTATAATTTATTCAACAGGTACCCCATGGATTCTACTGGACAAGAGGACCGACCTGCGTGTGAACATAAGGTAAGTATGTATGTATGTTTGTGTGGATGGATGTAATAAAACTTTACTTTCAAGGTGTGTGTGTATTGTCTTTTTCTCTGACGTCCTAAGTGGATGCTGGGGACTCCGTCAGGACCATGGGGAATAGCGGCTCCGCAGGAGACAGGGCACAAAAGTAAAAGCTTTAGGATCAGGTGGTGTGCACTGGCTCCTCCCCCTATGACCCTCCTCCAAGCCTCAGTTAGGTTTTTGTGCCCGGCCGAGAAGGGTGCAATCTAGGTGGCTCTCCTAAAGAGCTGCTTAGAGTAAAAGTTTTATTAGGTTTTTTATTTTCAGTGAGTCCTGCTGGCAACAGGCTCACTGCAACGAGGGACTTAGGGGAGAAGAAGTGAACTCACCTGCGTGCAGGATGGATTGGCTTCTTAGGCTACTGGACACTAGCTCCAGAGGGACGATCACAGGTACAGCCTGGATGGGTCACCGGAGCCGCGCCGCCGACCCCCTTGCAGATGCTGAAGAGAGAAGAGGTCCAGAAATCGGCGGCTGAAGACTTCTCAGTCTTCATGAGGTAGCGCACAGCACTGCAGCTGTGCGCCATTGCTCTCAGCACACTTCACACCAACGGTCACTGAGGGTGCAGGGCGCTGGGGGGGGCGCCCTGGGCAGCAATGAAAGTACCTATACTGGCTAAAAATACATCACATATAGCCTCTGGGGCTATATGGATGTATTTAACCCCTGCCAGGTTGTCAGAAAAACGGGAGAAGAAGCCCGCCGAAAAGGGGGCGGGGCCTATTCTCCTCAGCACACAGCGCCATTTTCCCTCACAGAACTGCTGGAGGGAAGGCTCCCAGGCTCTCCCCTGCACTGCACTACAGAAACAGGGTTAAAACAGAGAGGGGGGGCACTTATTTGGCGATATGATTATATATTAAGATGCTATAAGGGAAAACACTTATATAAAGGTTGTCCCTGTATAATTATAGCATTTTGGTGTGTGCTGGCAAACTCTCCCTCTGTCTCCCCAAAGGGCTAGTGGGGTCCTGTCCTCTATCAGAGCATTCCCTGTGTGTGTGCTGTGTGTCGGTACGTGTGTGTCGACATGTATGAGGACGATGTTGGTGAGGAGGCGGAGCAATTGCCTGTAATGGTGATGTCACTCTCTAGGGAGTCGACACCGGAATGGATGGCTTATTTAGGGAATTACGTGATAATGTCAACACGCTGCAAGGTCGGTTGACGACATGAGACGGCCGGCAAACAAATTAGTACCTGTCCAGGCGTCTCAAACACCGTCAGGGGCTTTAAAACGCCCATTTACCTCAGTCGGTCGACACAGACACAGACACGGACACTGACTCCAGTGTCGACGGTGAAGAAACAAACGTATTTTCCTTTAGGGCCACACGTTACATGTTAAGGGCAATGAAGGAGGTGTTACATATTTCTGATACTACAAGTGCCACAAAAAAGGGTATTATGTGGGGTGTGAAAAAACTACCTGTAGTTTTTCCTGAATCAGATAAATTAAATGAAGGCGCTCACACGCTTATCACAAGTGGCGTTACCGTCTCCAGATACGGCCGCCCTCAAGGAGCCAGCTGATAGGAGGCTGGAAAATATCCTAAAAAGTATATGCACACATACTGGTGTTATACTGCGACCAGCGATCGCCTCAGCCTGGATGTGCAGCGCTGGGGTGGCTTGGTCGGATTCCCTGACTGAAAATATTGATACCCTTGACAGGGACAGTATTTTATTGACTATAGAGCATTTAAAGGATGCATTTCTATATATGCGAGATGCACAGAGGGATATTTGCACTCTGGCATCAAGAGTAAGTGCGATGTCCATATCTGCCAGAAGATGTTTATGGACACGACAGTGGTCAGGTGATGCAGATTCCAAATGGCACATGGAAGTATTGCCGTATAAAGGGGAGGAGTTATTTGGGGTCGGTCCATCGGACCTGGTGGCCACGGCAACAGCTGGAAAATCCACCTTTTTTACCCCAAGTCACATCTCAGCAGAAAAACACACCGTCTTTTCAGCCTCTGTCCTTTCGTCCCCATAAGGGCAAGCGGGCAAAAGGCCAGTCATATCTGCCCAGGGATAGAGGAAAGGGAAGAAGACTGCAGCAGGCAGCCCATTCCCAGGAACAGAAGCCCTCCACCGCTTCTACCAAGTCCTCAGCATGACGCTGGGGCCGTACAAGCGGACTCAGGTGCGGTGGGGGGACGTCTCAAGAGTTTCAGCACGCAGTGGGCTCACTCGCAAGTGGACCCCTGGAGCCTACAAGTAGTATCCCAGGGGTACAGATTGGAAATTCGAGACGTCTCCCCCTCGCAGCTTCCTGAAGTCTGCTTTACCAACGTCTCCCTCCGACAGGGAGGCAGTATTGGAAACAATTCACAAGCTGTATTCCCAGCAGGTGATAATCAAAGTACCCCTCCTACAACAAGGAAAGGGGTATTATTCCACACTATATTGTGGTACTGAAGCCAGACGGCTCGGTGAGACCTATTCTAAATCTGAAATATTTGAACACTTACATACAAAGGTTCAAATCAAGATGGAGTCACTCAGAGCAGTGATAGCGAACCAGGAAGAAGGGGACTATATGGTGTCCCTGGACATCAGGGATGCTTACCTCCATGTCCCAATTTGCCCTTCTCACCAAGGGTACCTCAGGTTCGTGGTACAGAACTGTCACTATCAGTTTCAGACGCTGCCGTTTGGATTGTCCACGGCACCCCGGGTCTTTACCAAGGTAATGACCGAAATGATGATTCTTCTTCAAAGAAAATGGACGATCTCCTGATAAGGGCAAGGTCCAGAGAACAGTTGGAGGTCGGAGTAGCACTATCTCAAGTAGTTCTACGACAGCACGGGTGGATTCTAAATATTCCAAAATCGCAGCTGTTTCCGGCGACACGTCTGCTGTTCCTAGGGATGATTCTGGACACAGTCCAGAAAAGGGTGTTTCTCCCAGAGAAGAAAGCCAGGGAGTTATCCGAGCTAGTCAGGAACCTCCTAAAACCAGGAAAAGTGTCAGTGCATCATTGCACAAGGGTCCTGGGAAAAATGGTGGCTTCTTACGAAGCAATTCCATTCGGCAGATTTCACGCAAGAACTTTTCAGTGGGATCTGCTGGAAAAATGGTCCGGATCGCATCTTCAGATACATCAGCGGATAACCCTGTCTCCAAGGACAAGGGTGTTTCTTCTGCGGTGGCTGCAGAGTGCTCATCTATTAAAGGGCCGCAGATTCGGCATTCAGGACTGGGTCCTGGTGACCACGGATGCCAGCCTGAGAGGCTGGGGAGCAGTCACACAGGGAAAAAATTTCCAGGGAGTGTGATATAGTCTGGAGACTTCTCTCCACATAAATATACTGGAGCTAAGGGCAATTTACAATGCTCTAAGCTTAGCAAGACCTCTGCTTCAAGGTCAGCCGGTATTGATCCAGTGGGACAACATCACGGCAGTCGCCCACGTAAACAGACAGGGCGGCACAAGAAGCAGGAGGGCAATGGCAGAAACTGCAAGGATTCTTCGCTGGGCGGAAAATCATGTGATAACACTGTCAGCAGTGTTCATTCCGGGAGTGGACAACTGGGAAGCAGACTTCCTCAGCAGGCACGACCTCCACCCGGGAGAGTGGGGACTTCATCGGGAAGTCTTCCACATGATTGTGAACCGTTGGGAAAGACCAAAGGTGGACATGATGGCGTCCCGCCTGAACAAAAAACTGGACAGGTATTGCGCCAGGTCAAGAGACCCTCAGGCAATAGCTGTGGACGTTCTGGTAACACCGTGGGTGTACCAGTCGGGGTATGTTTTCCCTCCTCTGCTTCTCATACCCAAGGTACTGAGAATTATAAGACGTAGAGGAGTAAGAACTATACTCGTGGCTCCGGATTGGCCAAGAAGGACTTGGTACCCGGAACTTCAAGAAATGCTCACAGAGGACTCATGGCCTCTGCCGCTAAGAAGGGACTTGCTTCAGCAAGTACCATGTCTGTTCCAAGACTTACCGCGGCTGCGTTTGACGGCATGGCGGTGGAACGCCGGATCCTAAGGGAAAAAGGCATTCCGGAAGAGGTCATTCCTACCCTGGTCAAAGCCAGGAAGGAGGTGACCGCACAACATTATCACCACATGTGGCGAAAATATGTTGCGTGGTGTGAGGCCAGGAAGGCCCCACGAAGAAATTTCAACTCGGTCGATTCCTGCATTTCCTGCAAACAGGAGTGTCTATGGGCCTCAAATTGGGGTCCATTAGGGTTCAAATTTCGGCCCTGTCAATTTTCTTCCAGAAAAGATTGGCTTCAGTTCCTGAAGTCCAGAAGTTTGTCAAGGGAGTACTGCATATACAACCCCCTTTTGTGCCTCCAGTGGCACTGTGGGATCTCAACGTAGTTCTGGGATTCCTCAAATCACATTGGTTTAAACCGCTCAAATCTGTGGATTTGAAATATCTCACATGGAAAGTGACCATGCTGTTGGCCCTGGCCTCGGCCAGGCGAGTGTCAGAATTGGCGGCTTTGTCTCACAAAGCCCATATCTGATTGTCCATTCGGACAGGGCAGAGCTGCGGACTCGTCCCCAGTTTCTCCCTAAGGTGGTGTCAGCGTTTCACCTGCACCAGCTTATTGTGGTACCTGCGGCTACTAGGGACTTGGAGGACTCCAAGTTGCTGGATGTGGTCAGGGCCCTGAAAATATAGGTTCCAGGACGGCTGGAGTCAGGAAAACTGACTTGCTGTTATCCTGTAGGCACCCAAAAAACTGGGTGCTCTTGCTTCTAAGCAGACGATTGCTAGTTGGATGTGTAGTACAATTCAGCTTGCACATTCTGTGGCAGGCCTGCCACAGCCAAAATATGTAAATGCCCATTCCACAAGGAAGGTGGGCTCATCTTGGGCGGCTGCCCGAGGGGTCTCGGCTTTACAACTTTGCCGAGCTGCTACTTGGTCAGGGGCACACCCTGGCTGAGGAGGACCTGGAGTTCTCTCATTCGGTGCTGCAGAGTCATCCGCACTCTCCAGCCCGTTTGGGAGCTTTGGTATAATCCCCATGGTCCTGACGGAGTCCCCAGCATCCACTTAGGACGTCAGAGAAAATAAGAATTTACTTACCGATAATTCTATTTCTCGTAGTCCGTAGTGGATGCTGGGCGCCCATCCCAAGTGCGGATTGTCTGCAATACTTGTACATAGTTATTGTTAAAAAAATCGGGTTATTATTGTTGTGAGCCATCTTTTCAGAGGCTCCGCTGTTATTATGCTGTTAACTGGGTTCAGATCACAGGTTGTACAGTGTGATTGGTGTGGCTGGTATGAGTCTTACCCGGGATTCAAAATCCTTCCTTATTGTGTACGCTCGTCCGGGCACAGTATCCTAACTGAGGCTTGGAGGAGGGTCATAGGGGGAGGAGCCAGTGCACACCACCTGATCCTAAAGCTTTTACTTTTGTGCCCTGTCTCCTGCGGAGCCGCTATTCCCCATGGTCCTGACGGAGTCCCCAGCATCCACTACGGACTACGAGAAATAGAATTATCGGTAAGTAAATTCTTATTTTTTGGGTATTTTTTTAGTAGTAGTACTACAGGTACCAGCGGGCCCGTTTTTCCGCCGCATGCTGGTACTTGTGGTTCTCCAAGTACCAGCATGCGGGGGAGGCTTGCTGGGCCTTGTAGTACTGCTACAAAAAACAATATCTTACACTTTTACAAAAAGGCTATCAGCCCCCCATCCGCAGCCCATTGGATGGGGGGGACAGCCTCGGGCTTCACCCCTGGCCCTTGGGTGGCTGGGGGGGGACCCCTTGATTGAAGGGGTCCCCACTCCCCCAGGGTACCCCGGCCAGGGGTGACTAGTTGGATATTTGATGCCACGGCCGCAGGGCACTATATAAAAGTGACCCCCGGCTGTGGCATTATCTGTCCAGCTAGTGGAGCCCGGTGCTGGTTTTAAAAATACGGGGGACCCCTACGCTTTTTGTCCCCCATATTTTTGGAACCAGGACCAGGCGCAGAGCCCGATGCTGGTTGCTTAAATATGGGGGAACCCCTGTCATTTTTTTACCCATATTTCTGCAACCAGGATCGGCTCAAAGAGCCCGAGGCTGGTTATGCTTAGGAGGGGGGACCCCACGCCATTTTTTTTACAGTTTTACAGTGCTTATTTAAAAAAAAAAAAAAAATGAACCCCAGCACGGATCACACAGATCCGGCCGAGATTCATTTAGAAAAAGTCGGCAGTGTTTTGCTAATCACTGCCGTAAAAAACAAAAAAAAAACTAGAGATGAGCGCCTGAAATTTTTCGGGTTTTGTGTTTTGGTTTTGGGTTCGGTTCCGCGGCCGTGTTTTGGGTTCGACCGCGTTTTGGCAAAACCTCACCGAATTTTTTTTGTCGGATTCGGGTGTGTTTTGGATTCGGGTGTTTTTTTCAAAAAACCCTAAAAAACAGCTTAAATCATAGAATTTGGGGGTAATTTTGATCCCAAAGTATTATTAACCTCAAAAAACATAATTTACACTCATTTTCAGCCTATTCTGAACACATCACACCTCACAATATTATTTTTAGTCCTAAAATTTGCACCGAGGTCGCTGTGTGAGTAAGATAAGCGACCCTAGTGGCCGACACAAACACCGGGCCCATCTAGGAGTGGCACTGCAGTGTCACGCAGGATGTCCCTTCCAAAAAACCCTCCCCAAACAGCACATGACGCAAAGAAAAAAAGAGGCGCAATGAGGTAGCTGACTGTGTGAGAAAGATAAGCGACCCTAGTGGCCGACACAAACACCGGGCCCATCTAGGAGTGGCACTGCAGTGTCACGCAGGATGTCCCTTCCAAAAAACCCTCCCCAATCAGCACATGATGCAAAGAAAAAGAAAAGAAAAAAGAGGTGCAAGATGGAATTATCCTTGGGCCCTCCCACCCACCCTTATGTTGTATAAACAAAACAGGACATGCACACTTTAACCAACCCATCATTTCAGTGACAGGGTCTGCCACACGACTGTGACTGATATGACGGGTTGGTTTGGACCCCCCCCAAAAAAGAAGCAATTAATCTCTCCTTGCACAAACTGGCTCTACAGAGGCAAGATGTCCACCTCATCTTCACCCTCCGATATATCACCGTGTACATCCCCCTCCTCACAGATTATCAATTCGTCCCCACTGGAATCCACCATCTCAGCTCCCTGTGTACTTTGTGGAGGCAATTGCTGCTGGTCAATGTCTCCGCGGAGGAATTGATTATAATTCATTTTAATGAACATCATCTTCTCCACATTTTCTGGATGTAACCTCGTACGCCGATTGCTGACAAGGTGAGCGGCGGCACTAAACACTCTTTCGGAGTACACACTTGTGGGAGGGCAACTTAGGTAGAATAAAGCCAGTTTGTGCAAGGGCCTCCAAATTGCCTCTTTTTCCTGCCAGTATAAGTACGGACTGTGTGACGTGCCTACTTGGATGCGGTCACTCATATAATCCTCCACCATTCTATCAATGTTGAGAGAATCATATGCAGTGACAGTAGACGACATGTCCGTAATCGTTGTCAGGTCCTTCAGTCCGGACCAGATGTCAGCATCAGCAGTCGCTCCAGACTGCCCTGCATCACCGCCAGCGGGTGGGCTCGGAATTCTGAGCCTTTTCCTCGCACCCCCAGTTGCGGGAGAATGTGAAGGAGGAGATGTTGACAGGTCGCGTTCCGCTTGACTTGACAATTTTGTCACCAGCAGGTCTTTCAACCCCAGCAGACCTGTGTCTGCCGGAAAGAGAGATCCAAGGTAGGCTTTAAATCTAGGATCGAGCACGGTGGCCAAAATGTAGTGCTCTGATTTCAACAGATTGACCACCCGTGAATCCTTGTTAAGCGAATTAAGGGCTGCATCCACAAGTCCCACATGCCTAGCGGAATCGCTCCGTGTTAGCTCCTTCTTCAATGCCTCCAGCTTCTTCTGCAAAAGCCTGATGAGGGGAATGACCTGACTCAGGCTGGCAGTGTCTGAACTGACTTCACGTGTGGCAAGTTCAAAGGGCATCAGAACCTTGCACAACGTTGAAATCATTCTCCACTGCACTTGAGACAGGTGCATTCCATCTCCTATATCGTGCTCAATTGTATAGGCTTGAATGGCCTTTTGCTGCTCCTCCAACCTCTGAAGCATATAGAGGGTTGAATTCCACCTCGTTACCACTTCTTGCTTCAGATGATGGCAGGGCAGGTTCAGTAGTTTTTGGTGGTGCTCCAGTCTTCTGTACGTGGTGCCTGTACGCCGAAAGTGTCCCGCAATTTTTCTGGCCACCGACAGCATCTCTTGCACGCCCCTGTCGTTTTTTAAAAAATTCTGCACCACCAAATTCAAGGTATGTGCAAAACATGGGACGTGCTGGAATTTGCCCATATTTAATGCACACACAATATTGCTGGCGTTGTCCGATGCCACAAATCCACAGGAGAGTCCAATTGGGGTAAGCCATTCCGCGATGATCTTCCTCAGTTGCCGTAAGAGGTTTTCAGCTGTGTGCGTATTCTGGAAAGCGGTGATACAAAGCGTAGCCTGCCTAGGAAAGAGTTGGCGTTTGCGAGATGCTGCTACTGGTGCCGCCGCTGCTGTTCTTGCGGCGGGAGTCCATACATCTACCCAGTGGGCTGTCACAGTCATATAGTCCTGACCCTGCCCTGCTCCACTTGTCCACATGTCCGTGGTTAAGTGGACATTGGGTACAACTGCATTTTTTAGGACACTGGTGAGTCTTTTTCTGACGTCCGTGTACATTCTCGGTATCGCCTGCCTAGAGAAGTGGAACCTAGATGGTATTTGGTAACGGGGGCACACTGCCTCAATAAATTGTCTAGTTCCCTGTGAACTAACGGCGGATACCGGACGCACGTCTAACACCAACATAGTTGTCAAGGACTCAGTTATCCGCTTTGCAGTAGGATGACTGCTGTGATATTTCATCTTCCTCGCAAAGGACTGTTGAACAGTCAATTGCTTACTGGAAGTAGTACAAGTGGGCTTACGACTTCCCCTCTGGGATGACCATCGACTCCCAGCGGCAACAACAGCAGCGCCAGCAGCAGTAGGCGTTACACGCAAGGATGCATCGGAGGAATCACAGGCAGGAGAGGACTCGTCAGACTTGCCAGTGACATGGCCTGCAGGACTATTGGCATTCCTGGGGAAGGAGGAAATTGACACTGAGGGAGTTGGTGGGGTGGTTTGCGTGAGCTTGGTTACAAGAGGAAGGGATTTACTGGTCAGTGGACTGCTTCCGCTGTCACCCAAAGTTTTTGAACTTGTCACTGACTTATTATGAATGCGCTGCAGGTGACGTATAAGGGAGGATGTTCCGAGGTGGTTAACGTCCTTACCCCTACTTATTACAGCTTGACAAAGGGAACACACGGCTTGACACCTGTTGTCCGCATTTCTGGTGAAATACCTCCACACCGAAGAGCTGATTTTTTTGGTATTTTCACCTGGCATGTCAACGGCCATATTCCTCCCACGGACAACAGGTGTCTCCCCGGGTGCCTGACTTAAACAAACCACCTCACCATCAGAATCCTCCTGGTCAATTTCCTCCCCAGCGCCAGCAACACCCATATCCTCCTCATCCTGGTGTACTTCAACACTGACATCTTCAATCTGACTATCAGGAACTGGACTGCGGGTGCTCCTTCCAGCACTTGCAGGGGGCATGCAAATAGTGGAAGGCGCATGCTCTTCACGTCCAGTGTTGGGAAGGTCAGGCATCGCAAACGACACAATTGGACTCTCCTTGTGGATTTGGGATTTCAAAGAACGCACAGTTCTTTGCGGTGCTTTTGCCAGCTTGAGTCTTTTCAGTTTTCTAGCGAGAGGCTGAGTGCTTCCATCCTCATGTGAAGCTGAACCACTAGCCATGAACATAGGCCAGGGCCTCAGCCGTTCCTTGCCACTCCGTGTGGTAAATGGCATATTGGCAAGTTTACGCTTCTCCTCCGACAATTTTATTTTAGGTTTTGGAGTCCTTTTTTTTCTGATATTTGGTGTTTTGGATTTGACATGCTCTGTACTATGACATTGGGCATCGGCCTTGGCAGACGACGTTGCTGGCATTTCATCGTCTCGGCCATGACTAGTGGCAGCAGCTTCAGCACGAGGTGGAAGTGGATCTTGATCTTTCCCTAATTTTGGAACCTCAACTTTTTTGTTCTCCATATTTTATAGGCAGAACTAAAAGGCACCTCAGGTAAACAATGGAGATGGATGGATTGGATACTAGTATACAATTATGGACGGACTGCCACGGTTAGGTGGTATAAAAAAACCACGGTTAGGTGGTATATATTATAATAATAATACAATTATGGATGGACGGACTGCCTGCCGACTGCCGACACAGAGGTAGCCACAGCCGTGAACTACCGCACTGTACACTGGTTGATAAAGAGATAGTAGTATACTCGTAACAACTAGTATGACACTATGACGACGGTATAAAGAAAGAAAAAAAAATACCACAGTTAGGTGGTATATATTATAATAATAATACAATTATGGATGGACGGACTGCCTGCCGACTGCCGACACAGAGGTAGCCACAGCCGTGAACTACCGCACTGTACACTGGTTGATAAAGAGATAGTAGTATACTC
Source organism: Pseudophryne corroboree (assembly GCF_028390025.1). NCBI lineage: Eukaryota > Metazoa > Chordata > Amphibia > Anura > Myobatrachidae > Pseudophryne > Pseudophryne corroboree. The sequence goes on along the minus strand of NC_086444.1, from coordinate 496,731,363 downwards.
GTAACAACTAGTATGACACTATGACGACGGTATAAAGAATGAAAAAAAAACCACGGTTAGGTGGTATATATTATAATAATAATACAATTATGGATGGACGGACTGCCTGCCGACTGCCGACACAGAGGTAGCCACAGCCGTGAACTACCGCACTGTACACTGGTTGATAAAGAGATAGTAGTATACTCGTAACAACTAGTATGACACTATGACGACGGTATAAAGAATGAAAAAAAAACCACGGTTAGGTGGTATATATTATAATAATAATACAATTATGGATGGACGGACTGCCTGCCGACTGCCGACACAGAGGTAGCCACAGCCGTGAACTACCGCACTGTACACTGGTTGATAAAGAGATAGTAGTATACTCGTAACAACTAGTATGACACTATGACGACGGTATAAAGAATGAAAAAAAAACCACGGTTAGGTGGTATATATTATAATAATAATACAATTATGGATGGACGGACTGCCTGCCGACTGCCGACACAGAGGTAGCCACAGCCGTGAACTACCGCACTGTACACTGGTTGATAAAGAGATAGTAGTATACTCGTAACAACTAGTATGACACTATGACGACGGTATAAAGAAAGAAAAAAAAATACCACGGTTAGGTGGTATATATTGTAATACAATTATGGATGGACGGACTGCCTGCCGAGTTCCGACTGCCGACACAGAGGTAGCCACAGCCGTGAACTACCGCACTGTACTGTGTCTGCTGCTAATATAGACTGGTTGATAAAGAGATAGTATACAATACATACAACAATATACTACTATACTGGTGGTCAGGCACTGGTCACCACTAGTCACACTGGCAGTGGCACTCCTGCAGCAAAAGTGTGCACTGTTTAATTTTAAATTAATATAATATTATGTACTCCTGGGGGCTCCTGCTATAACAACCTGCAGTGCTCCCCAGTCTCCCCCACAATTATTATAAGCTTTGCCTTTTATACATTGATGTGCAGCACACTGGGCTGAGCTGAGTGCACACAGACTGAGTCACACTGTGTGACTGGCTGCTGCTGTGTATCGTTTTTTTTCAGGCAGAGAACGGATATAGCAGAGAACGGATATATTATATTAAAATAAATAAAAGTTAACTAACAACAACTGCACTGGTCACTGTGGTAAACTCTGTCTGACTCTGCACAATCTCTCTCTCTCTTCTAATCTAATTTCTAATGGAGAGGACGCCAGCCACGTCCTCTCCCTATCAATCTCAATGCACGTGTGAAAATGGCGGCGACGCGCGGCTCCTTATATAGAATCCGAGTCTCGCGAGAATCCGACAGCGTCATGATGACGTTCGGGCGCGCTCGGGTTAACCGAGCAAGGCGGGAGGATCCGAGTCTGCTCGGACCCGTAAAAAAAACATGAAGTTCGTGCGGGTTCGGTTTCAGAGAAACCGAACCCGCTCATCTCTAAAAAAAAACACGAATGACATCGACATCGGAACAAAAGAAAATGCAGAATACGACAGCTTAGTAAATTAGTCGTAATAAATTCAAAAAGTTGCAGTTTTACACTTTCGATGTCATTCGTGATTATTCTCCCACCAAATCGGGAGAATTACGAATGTTAGTAAATATACCCCACTGAGAGAGACGTCATGACTGACGTCTCTCTCATAGCGCACGCCGCACAGTGACAGCGCCGGAAGCCGGAGCTCAGTACTGAGCTCCTGCCTCCGGCTTTCGGTGAGGAGAGACGGGCGCCCGCTGGTAACACAATCGGGGGACACATAGGGTTGGGGGGGGGGGACTGACGGGGGACGGAGGGAGAACTGCCACAAATGACAGGGGGGACACGGGCCAGAGTGCCCCCCCCCCTGGATCTGCCACTGGTGGTAGGCATTTGATATGCCACCTGTCGGGATCCCAGCGCTCAGCATACCAGCACCGGAATCCCGACAGCCGGCATACCGACAACTATTTTCCCTCTTGGGGTGTCCACGAACCCAACGATTTGCTGCTATGTACTTTTATGGACAGATAAGCTTGTTATGTTTTAAATCTTGTACGTGTGTTATTCAGCCATTTTATGTCATTGTGTTTATTAAATCTATGTATTTTAACTTTTCACGGTTGAGGCTGACAATTATGTTTTATTGGAATAAACTGGTTCCCTAAAGATGCCTTGTGAAAATATGCAGTGACATACCACAATTTTGTGAATGGTACACACTATGGGGTATATTTACTAAAATTCGTATTTTTCAGAATGAGATTAAAGTTCAAACACGAATGACATCGAATGTGTAAAGTTGCAACTTTTTGAATTTATTACGACTCATTTACTAAGCTGTTGTATTTTTTATTTTCGTGTTTTCCGATGTCGATGTCATTCGTGTTTTTCAAAGGTAGAATGCGGCCGATTTTGTGGATTTGCGGCGTGTTATGAGGTCTTTTCCCGACTGTGTAATTTTTTGTTTACGGCAGTGTTTATCCGTTCCCGGCCGCGTTTTTTTTCTAAGTTTCGTTTTTGTCACTCGTCCGTGATTGGTTTGATTCGTGATGGAGGAGTGTCTGTGCTCATTACTATAAAACCGCCCCAAACCGTCCACATCTCGTGGGTTTAGCTAATGGAGAGGTGAGAGGAAGGTGTGTTAGGAGTTGGTGAGTTGTTAGGAGTTTTTGGCGGTTTTGAGGAGGTTCTTTGCGATTGTTGAGTGCTGTACTGTGTGTGTAAGTAGTCTTGTCATACTTGTTGTGTAGTTATTTAAAAGTCTGTCTAGTTTTTTGTCTTTGTTTTTTTTTTAACGTCTACTGTCATTGTTTGTGAGTGAGTGAGTGAGTGAGTGTGTGTGTGTGTGTGTGTGTGTGTGTGTGTGTGTGTGTGTGTGTGTGTGTGTGTGTGTTTGATGTGTGGTGTGTAGTGGTAGTGGAGGAGTGTGTTTACTGTTTTTTTTTCTCAGTGTTATTTGTTGTTTGTCCTGATTATGTCCCAGTCAGAGGTGAGTGTGGTGGAGGAGGTGAGTGAGAGGGAGGAGGTGAGTGAGGTGGAGGAGGTGAGTATGGCGGAGGAGGTGAGTGAGAGGGAGGAGGTGAGTGAGGTGGAGGAGGTTAGTGAGGAGGAGGGGGAGGTTGCTGCTGCGGCCTCCAGTAATAGTGACAGTGATGGTGCTGTGGCTCCGCAGCCACGCACCACTACAAAGACTGGGCCGCAATGTTAAATTCAGCTACGCTGAGAATATGGCATTGGTGCGGGAGCTGATGAGGCATCATCGACAGCTGTTTGGCCATGATGCTGCAAAGGTTTCGTCACGCAGGAAGACTGTTCTGTGGGGTAAGGTCGTTGCGGCTGTTAATAGTGAGGGTGTGGTGAGGCGGACCGAGGACACGTGTCGTAAGCGATTCTACGACATCAAGCGCCGTGTCAAGGCTAAGATGTCTAAGGAGGCTAAATCAGCCCGCCAAACGGGGTGGACACCCCTTCCGAGCGTCATATCGGGATTGGGAGGAGCCTGTGCGTACTCTGATTCCGCCAGAAGTGGTTGGTGCGACTCATGTCCGGGATTCGGATCGCCCAAGGCAGGATGGTGAGTTTTTGTTTTTGTTTTTTTTATAATTTAAACATCTGTGCTTTGTCCTTAGTTGTCTGAAATGTCTTCTAGCTAATTGTGATTGTAAGTTGGTTCATTCTTCTAATGTGTTGGTGATGTAGTTTTAATCACAATTAGTTATGTTTTTATTCTTTGTATTGTCAATTTAGCAGGTTGCCTTGGGCTTTTTCTGGTGTTTTAATTCAAAAGTAAATTGTTGTAGGTGTATTTTACAAAAGTGTGATTCATGTGTTTTATAAAAAGTTTTTTTTTTAAAGATTTTCAATGGACTTATGGTTATTATGTGTTGTTCTGGGTTGTCCTTTGTGTGGTTGATGTGATTTTTCATGCATATTTGTATTTGATGCTTACAATTTTGTGCAGATATTTGGGGGTAGTGTTTTGTTGTTAGCAGCAAAAATTTGAAAAATAGCGAGCAATATTCTGGTTGTGTCAAGCTACCACGTTTGGGTTTTAAGTAGTATAATATTGTGCATTATGCACCTTTGTGTATGGATTGGTTGGTGAAATTGTTTCTGATTTCAACTATACACACCCAATGAAGTCAGGCAGAAAAGCATAAGCATAGTTTAGTTTACTTCTCATCTGGTTCCACATATGTTTACATCACAATAAGGAATTTGCATAAACATATAAACATAATAGTATGTTCATAAGGACATTCTTCATATTCCTACAGTACGAAAGAGAAGCAGCACAGCCAGGCCACATCCCACACTGACAAGAGATGCAGATGCTGGCAATGCAGGTAAGCTTTTAGTGTAAACACATATTCTGAAAACACATAGAAAAGCAGAATGTTAATGTTTATCTTATCACATAGGTTCTTCTTCAGCAAACCCCCCTCCACTAAGGCGCACATCACAGGGCTCGGATACTCAACATAGGAGGCCAACCAAGAGACGCCGTCTTGAGGCTGAATCACCAGCAGCATCCTCAAGACCCCAACGGCGCATCTCCACAGTTTCGGCCCTGCCACCACAAGCCATTTTGGCCAGCCCACAAAGCGAGGATCCACAATCCCCTCAGCTGTCTGGTGAGTAAACATAACAATTACTTGTAAAGAAGTTAAAAAACAGTGGGGTAGATATATTAACCTGGATAAGGCATAAGGAAGTGATAAACCAGTGCTATGTGCAAGGTGATAAAGGCAGCAGCCAAACAGATCCTAACTGTTAATTTACATATTGGAGCTGTTTGGCTTGTGCCTTTATCACCTTGCACATATCACTGGTTTATCACTTCCGTATGCCTTCTCCAGGTTAATTCATCTGCCCCACTGTTTGTGCACAGCAAAAAAAATGTGTCACAAATAAACAGTCATCCTTGTAATAATCACCAACAGCAAGCACATGGGGGTAAGGTATTTTTTTTGGTTAATTTTCAGATGTGATGTTGGGCATAGCAACAACATTTTTATTTTTAATCTTTGCTAGAAACAGCTACATAAATTTTAAGTCTCATCCAATTGTTTTGCATGCCCAACATCACCAGTTCTAAACATAGGCCACCTTAAGACTTTTTCCCCCATTGTTAATGTATTCATTTTTTACCACTATATTTGTTTAAGTTTTGGCCAGACCACTGACTGCCTTGAACAATGTATGAGTGTATTGCTCAACACATTTATTGTATTGTGTGTGTTGTACAAAAGGAAGCTTCATACACAATATGTAAATGTAGTAATTTGTATTTGTTAGAGTTCTTCGTGTTCGCACATTAATTATGGCTCAGAGTCCAACAATTCCCTCAAACATTTTTCAACTGAGTAGTGAACGTTAGAAGCCACATATTTATACAAAAAGGTGAGCAACATAGTTAAGTTTAGGCCACAATCTATTTATCAATACCAACATGAATATTAAGAAGTAATGCATGTTGACGTAAAGCTATAATAAGACCAATGCAAAATATTGACTAAATAGTGGCTGTCTTCAACCCCATACAGAACCACCCATCATGGCCGAGGATGCCCAGCAGGAAAGTGACCAGCAGGATACGTACACACTACACCTGCAAGCGATAGATCCTACAAAGCCAACCACGCCGCAGGACATACCCCAACCACCCTAAACATCCCACAGCCTCCAATTGAGCCCAACACCACCCCAGCAACAAATGGTCCAAGAGTTTTGGAGCAGTTGGGCCACACAACAGGCGCAACACTATGCCTGCCTGAACACCCACACCCAATACCTTGCCAGTCTGCACCATCATCTGCCTAGACTCAGTCGAAACTCAGGCAGACTGATAGTTCAGGTTGGCAGAATTGCCAATTCAATAGAGCTGATGAGGGCAGACAACAGCCAAATGCAAGCCAATCTGCAACGCATCATGGATGGGCAACAGCGGCAGCAACAAGCCCTCATTCAACTGATTCAACACAACCAAATGATTAACGAAAACCTGTCCAGAATTATTGCAAACAACACTGCCGCTAATAGCCAACTCACTGCAAGCCTAAATAACCTGAGCCAAAGCCTTAATGTGTTGGCATCACACCAACTAAGCTCTAGCTCGGGAACAACTACACCAAGCCAGACCCCAGTTAACTCCCCAGTTAGACGCTCCAGCAGAACCCGGACCAACGAACCAGGGCAATCCTCTGCACCCAGCACACACACACAAAAAAAATAATGACGGCTGCAGCAAATAGTTTGTTACAAATAATGTTTTTTGAATTGTTACACAAAAAATGCCTGTGTTCAAGGTAATAAATTATTCACACGGAATATGTGTATTGTTTAATTTGCTACACAAACCACCTGCACATTAGTGGATTGGCCCAGATGTCTATTGGTATAAATATATTGCCTGCCCCTAGGTGGGCTCAGCTCAACGTGTGTGCAATCTATGGCACCCAGCACATTGGGCATGCCAGCAAGCTCAGAGAAAGCTACCCTGACTGCATGCCACTGCGACTCCTGGTTAGGGAAGCAGAGAGAGGCATCTGTGTGGGCATCCAAGACATACAAAACCTGAGTGGACATTACAAAAGTTAAGGTGAGTGTCATGACCTGTAATCAATACAATACTCTGTTATATTACATAACAGAAGCGCCACTTAGACATAGACGTGTATGTATGTTTTCTCTATCGTCCTAGTGGATGCTGGGGTTCCTGAAAGGACCATGGGGAATAGCGGCTCCGCAGGAGACAGGGCACAAAAAGTAAAGCTTTAGGATCAGGTGGTGTGCACTGGCTCCTCCCCCTATGACCCTCCTCCAAGCCTCAGTTAGATTTTTGTGCCCGGCCGAGAAGGGTGCAATCTAGGTGGCTCTCCTAAAGAGCTGCTTAGAAAAGTTTAGCTTAGGTTTTTTATTTTACAGTGAGTCCTGCTGGCAACAGGATCACTGCAACGAGGGACTTAGGGGAGAAGAAGTGAACTCACCTGCGTGCAGGATGGATTGGCTTCTTGGCTACTGGACATTAGCTCCAGAGGGACGATCACAGGTACAGCCTGGATGGTCACCGGAGCCTCGCCGCCGGCCCCCTTGCAGATGCTGAAAACGAGAAGAGGTCCAGAATCGGCGGCAGAAGACTCCTCAGTCTTCTTAAGGTAGCGCACAGCACTGCAGCTGTGCGCCATTTTCCTCTCAGCACACTTCACACGGCAGTCACTGAGGGTGCAGGGCGCTGGGAGGGGGGCGCCCTGGGAGGCAAATAAAAACCTTTTTTGGCTAAAAATACCTCACATATAGCCTCCGGGGGCTATATGGAGATATTTAACCCCTGCCAGAATCCGTTAAGAGCGGGAGACGAGGCCGCCGAAAAAGGGGCGGGGCCTATCTCCTCAGCACACAGCGCCATTTTCCCTCACAGAAAGGCTGGAGGGAAGGCTCCCAGGCTCTCCCCTGCACTGCACTACAGAAACAGGGTTAAAACAGAGAGGGGGGGCACTAATTTGGCGTTAGAAATATATAAAAAAGATGCTATAAGGGAAAACACTTATATAAGGTTGTCCCTATATAATTATAGCGTTTTTGGTGTGTGCTGGCAAACTCTCCCTCTGTCTCTCCAAAGGGCTAGTAGGTCCTGTCCTCTATCAGAGCATTCCCTGTGTGTGTGCTGTGTGTCGGTACGTGTGTGTCGACATGTATGAGGACGATGTTGGTGAGGAGGCGGAGCAATTGCCTGTAATGGTGATGTCACTCTCTAGGGAGTCGACACCGGAATGGATGGCTTATTTAGGGAATTACGTGATAATGTCAACACGCGCCAAGGTCGGTTGACGACATGAGACGGCCGACAAACGATTAGTACCGGTCCAGACGTCTCAAAAACACCGTCAGGGGTTTTAAAACGCCCGTTTACTTTAGTCGGTCGACACAGACACAGACAGGGACACTGAATCCAGTGTCGACGGTGAATAAACAAACGTATTCCTTATTAGGGCCACACGTTAAGGGCAATGAAGGAGGTGTTACATATTTCTGATACTACAAGTACCACAAAAGAGGGTATTATGTGGGATGTGAAAAAACTACCGTAGTTTTTCCTGAATCAGATAAATTAAATGAAGTGTGTGATGATGCGTGGGTTCCCCCCGATAGAAAATATGGGCGGTATACCCTTTCCCGCCAGAAGTTAGGGCGCGTTGGGAAACACCCCTTAGGGTGGATAAGGCGCTCACACGCTTATCAGAACAAGTGGCGGTACCGTCTATAGATAGGGCCGTCCTCAAGGAGCCAGCTGACAGGAGGCTGGAAAAATATCATAAAAAGTATATACACACATACTGGTGTTATACTGCGACCAGCAATCGCCTCAGCCTGGATGTGCAGAGCTGGGGTGGCTTGGTCGGATTCCCTGACTAAAAATATTGATACCCTTGACAGGGACAGTATTTTATTGACTATAGAGCATTTAAAGGATGTATTTCTATATATGCGAGATGCACAGAGGGATATTTGCACTCTGGCATCAAGAGTAAGTGCGATGTCCATATCTGCCAGAAGATGTTTATGGACACGACAGTGGTCAGGTGATGCAGATTCCAAACGGCACAAAGGTGTATTGCCGTATAAAGGAAGAGGAGTTATTTGGGGTCGGTCCATCGGACCTGGTGGCCACGGCAACTGCTGGAAAATCCACCGTTTTTACCCTAAGTCACATCTCTGCAGAAAAAGACACCGTCTTTTCAGCTTCAGTCCTTTCGTCCCTATAAGAGTCATATCTGCCCAGGGATAGAGGAAAGGGAAGAAGACTGCAGCAGGCAGCCCATTCCCAGGAACAGAAGCGTTCCACCGCTTCTGACAAGCTCTCAGCATGACGCTGAGACCGTACAGGACCCCTGGATCCTACAAGTAGTATCCCAGGGGTACAGTTTGGAATGTTGAGACGTTTCCCCTGCGCAGGCTCCTGAAGGCTGCTTTACCAAGGTCTCCCTCCGACAAGGAGGCAGTATGGGAAAAAAATTCACGAGCTGTATTCCCAGCAGGTGATAATTAAATTACCCCTCCTACAACAAGAAAAGGGGTATTATTCCACACTATATTGTGGTACTGAAGCCAGAAGGCTAGGTGAGACCTATTCTAAATCTAAAAAAATTTGAACACTTACAAAGGTTCAAATCAAGATGGAGTCACTCAGAGCAGTGATAACGAACCGGGAAGAAGGGGACTATCTGGTGTCCCGAGACATCAGGGATGCTTACCTCCATGTCCCAAATTTGCCCTTATCACTAAGGGTACCTCAGGTTCGTGGTACAGAACTGTCACTATCAGTTTCAGACGCTGCCGTTTGGATTGTCTACGGCACCCCGGGTCTTTACCAAGGTAATGGCCGAAATGATGGTTCTTCTTCGAAGAAAAGGCGTCTTAATTATCCCTTACTTGGACGATCTCCTGATAAGGGCAAAGTCCAGGGAACAGTTGGAGGTCGGAGTAGCACTATCTCGGATACTGTTACAACAGCAGGGGTGGATTCTAAAGATTCCAAAATCGCAGCTGATCCCGACAACAAGTCTCCTGTGCTTAGGGATGATTCTGGACACAGTCCAGAAAAAGGTGTTTCTCCCGGAAGAGAAAGCCAGGGAGTTATCCGAGCTAGTCAGGAACCTCCTAAAATCAGTGCATCATTGCACAAGGGCCATGGTAAAAAAATGGTGACTTCCTTCGAAGCAATTCCAGTCGGCAGATTTCATGCAAGAACTTTTCAGTGGGATCTGCTGGACAAATGGTCCGGATCGCATCTTCAGATGCATCAGCGGATAACCCTATATCCAAGGACAAGGGTGTCTCTCCTGTGGTGGTTACAGAGTGCTCATCTTCTAGAGGGCCGCAGATTCGGCATTCAGTTTTGGATGTTGGTGACCACGGAGGCCAGCCCGAGAGGCTGGGGAGCAGTCACACAAGAAAAAAAAAATTTCCAGGGAGTGTGATCAAGTCTGGAGATTTTTCTCCACATAAATATAGCTAAGGGTAAATTTATAATGCTCTAAGCTTAGCAAGACCTCTGCTTCAAGGTCAGCCGGTATTGATCCAGTGGGATAAAACATCACGGCAGTCGCCCACGTAAATAGACAGGGCGGCACAAGAAGCAGGAGGGCAGTGGCAAAAACTGCAAGGACTTTTCGCTGGGCGGAAAATCATGTGATAGCACTGTCAGCAGTGTTTCATTCCGGGAATGGAAACTGGGAAGCAGACTTCCTCAGTAGGCACGACCTCCACCCGGCAGAGTGGGAACTTCATGGGGAAGTTTTCCACATAATTGTAAACCGTTGGGAATTACCAAAGGTGGACATGATGGCGTCCCGTCTGAACAAAAAACGGGACAGGTATTGCGCCAGGTTAAGAGACCCTCAGGCAATAGCTGTGGACGTTCTGGTAACACCGTGGGTGTACCAGTCGGTGTATGTGTTCCATCCTCTGCTTTTCATACCTAAGGTACTGAGAATTATAAGACGTAGAGGAGTAAGAACTATACTCATGGCTCCGGATTGGCCAAGAAGGACTTGGTACCCGGAACTTCAAGAGATGCTCACAGAGGACTTATGGCCTCTGCCGCTAAGAAGGGACTTGTTTCAGCAAGTACCATGTCTGTTCCAAGACTTACCGCAGCTGCGTTTGACGGCATGGCGGTGGAACGCCGGATCCTAAGGGAAAAGGCATTCAGGAAGAGGTCATTCCTACCCTGGTCAAAGCCAGAAAGGAGGTGACCGCACAACATTATCACCACATGTGGCGAAAATATGTTGCGTGGTGTGAGGCCAGGAAGGCCCCACGAAGAAATTTCAACTCGGTCGATTCCTGCATTTCTTGCAAACAGGAGTGTCTATGGGCCTCAAATTGGGGTCCATTAAGGTTCAAATTTCGGCCCTGTCGATTTTTCTTCCAGAAAGAATTGGCTTCAGTTCCTGAAGTCCAGAAGTTTGTCAAGGGAGTATTGCATATACAACCCCCTTTTGTGCCTCCAGTGGCACTGTGGGATCTCAACGTAGTTCTGGGATTCCTCAAAACACATTGGTTTAAAACCAGTCAAATCTGTGGATTTGAAGCATCTCACATGAAAAGTGAACATGCTCTTGGACCTGGCCTGGACCAGGCGAGTGTCAAATTGGTGTTTTTTTTTTCTCAAAAAAGCCCATATCTGTTTGTCCTTTCGGACAGGGCAGAGCTGCGGACTCGTCCCCAGTTCTCTCCCTAAGGTGGTGTCAGTGTTTCACCTGAACCAGCTTATTGTGGTGTCTTGCGCCTACTAGGGACTTGGAGGACTCCAAGTTGCTAGATGTGGTCAGGGCCCTGAAAATATAGGTTCCAGGACGGCTGGAGTCAGGAAAACTGACTTGCTGTTATCCTGTATGCACCCAACAAACTGGGTGCTCTTGCTTTTAAGCAGACTTTTGCTAGTTGGATGTGTAATACAATTCAGCTTGCACATTCTGTGGCAGGCCTGCCACAGCCAAAATATGTAAATGCCCATTCCACAAGGAAGGTGGGCTCATCTTGGGCGGCTGCCCGAGGGGTCTCGGCTTTACAACTTTGCCGAGCGGCTATTTAGTCAGGGGCAAACACGTTTGTAAAATCCTACAAATTTGATACCCTGGCTAAGGAGGACCTGGAGTTCTCTCCTTCGGTGCTGCAGAGTCATCCGCACTCTCCCGCCCGTTTGGGAGCTTTGGTATAATCCCCATGGTCCTTTCAGGAACCCCAGCATCCACTAGGACGATAGAGAAAATAAGAATTTACTTACCGATAATTCTATTTCTCGGAGTCCGTAGTGGATGCTGGGCGCCCATCCCAAGTGCGGATTATCTGCATTACTTGTACATAGTTACAAAAATCGGGTTATTATTGTTGTGAGCCATCTTTTCAGAGGCTCCGCTGTTATCATACTGTTAACTGGGTTCAGATCACAGGTTGTACAGTGTGATTGGTGTGGCTGGTATGAGTCTTACCCGGGATTCATAAATCCTTCCTTATTGTGTACGCTCGTCCGGGCACAGTACCTAACTGAGGCTTGGAGGAGGGTCATAGGGGGAGGAGCCAGTGCACACCACCTGATCCTAAAGCTTTACTTTTTGTGCCCTGTCTCCTGCGGAGCCGCTATTCCCCATGGTCCTTTCAGGAACCCCAGCATCCAATACGGACTCCGAGAAATAGAATTATCGGTAAGTAAATTCTTATTTTAACTCACCTGAATTAAATATTTAGAAAAGGTGGCCTGTGAGATACTAATTACATCGGCAGTCACAGCCTGGAAGCTGCCAGTAGCCATAAAGTGCAACACAGCCAGGAGTTTGTGCAGGCCTGAGACAGAGCGAGAGCGTGCTGTCTCAGCGTCTACGTTCAGTTTGACAAGGTCATACAGACGGAAAATGTTTTATCTATTTAGCCGGACCATCTGTATAACCTGGTCATCGGGCAATTTGTTCAAGTTTAAACGCCCCCTAAAAAAAACAGGCCTGCCCAGCCTACGCGGAACCTGTACAACCTGCTGACCATGTTCAGTTTCCTGGCCTTGGTTTATTGTTGCCTCATGGAGCAGTCTCAGGTATCCCCCAGCAAACAAGAAATCAGTACTACACACGGTAGCAGCCATTTCAGAGTTAAAAATGTGCTTGGGTCCCTTTTAAAGGTCCAAAAATTCAGGTGTGAGTAATGTAGAATTGGAAACACATGTAAACATGCTTCTCAAAAGCAGCTCTACTTTTTTTTAGGCTTTTTTACAATTTGCATTTTTTCACGGCCACACATGCATTTTCATAGTAGAGATTTCAAATACGAATGCATAGTAAATGACCGAGTTCTATACCTAAACAGCCGCGTTTGACCGATGGTGTATTCATTCGTATTTTTACTACACAGCCGTAAAAAAAATACGAATGCCCTCATCACTGCCGAGATTTGAGTTTAGTAAATTCCCGAGATGACACTTTGAAGAAACAACACCATCTCGGTCAAAATCGGGAGCTTAGTAAATATACCCCTATGTTTTTGCTGTTTCTCTTTTTTCTTGTTCACATGGTTTACGCTACAAATGATGGCTGCTTGATTGAAGCTCCCTTAACCAGATAAATGTCTTGGGCCAGCCCCACTGGTATACTTACCTAACTATTCCGCTAAAACTTTACACTCTTGGGCACTCATATTCACTATTTCTTGCATTTAATTATTTGTGCACACAAAACACAGGCCCTCATTCCGAGTTGTTCGCTCGCTAGCTGCTTTTAGCAGCATTGCACACGCTAGGCCGCCGCCCTCTTGGAGTGTATAATAGCTTAGCAGAATAGCGAACGAAAGATTAGCAGAACTACTAATAAATAATTCTTTACAGTTTCTGAGTAGCTCCAGACCTACTCACAGATTGCGATCAGCTCAGTCCGTTTAGTTCCTGGTTTGACGTCACAAACACGCCCTGCGTTCGGCCAGCCACTCCCCCGTTTCTCCAGACACTCCCGCATTTTTCCCTGACACGCCTGTGTTTTTTACCACACTCCCGGAAAACGCTCAGTTACCACCCAGAAACGCCCCTTTCCTGTCAATCATTCAACAATCAGCAGTGCGACTAAAAAGCGCCGCAGAAACACCAGCAAAACTGTTAAATTTTTAGTTAAATAACTAAGCGCATGCGCCCTGTGTGCCTAGTGCATGCGCAATTAGCAACAAAACGCAGCTTAGCGAAAATCGGCAATGAGCGAACAACTCGGAATGGCCCCCACATTTCTTTGTTCTATGAGCTGCCACTCACAAAATACATGAGGAGTGTTTAAATTAACTTCATGCTTTCTTTACACTTGTAAAGTTATTCAGTTCCACGGTTGTACTCACAAGACTGAATTATTTGCAAACGACTGCACACTTAAACTACTTCCAAATGTCACACGACTATCTGTAAACAAATCCAACTGTAAGCAATATAGGGGGTAATTCAGAGTTGATCGCAGCAGCAAATTTGTTAGCAGTTCGGCAAAACCATGTGCACTGCACGGGGGGCAGATATAACATTTGCAAAGAGAGTTAGATATGGGTGGGTTATTTTGTTTCTGTGCAGGGTAAATACTGGCAGCTTTATTTTTACACTGCAATTTAGATTTCAGTTTGAACACACCCCACCGAAATCTAACTCTCTCTGCACATGCTATATCTGCCCCCCTGCAGTGCACAAGGGCCCTCATTCCGAGTTGATCGCACAAAGCTGCTTTTTGCAGCCCGTGCGATCGACTAGTTGCCACCTATGGGGGAGGGATTTTTTGCATAGCAAGGCTGCGAACGCTTGTGCAGCCCTGCTATGCAAAAAGAGTTTGTGCAGTTTCTAAGTAGGTCCTGACATACTCACCGGCTGCGCTGTCTTCAGCGTGACTGGTCCCGGAGTTGACGTCAGACACCTGCCCTGCAAACGCCTGAACATGCCTGCGTTGGACTCACCAATCCCAGAAAAGGTGAGTATCCGCCCCGGAACGCCTGCCGCCTGTCAATCTTCATGCAATCGCCACTGCGATCGCTTTCGTCACTGTCCCTGTCACTGCCCAGCGACGGCCATCGCTGGGCAACAATGCGCGTGCGCAATGTGGCCGCTGCGCATGCGCAGTTCCGACCCGATCAAGCGGCTGCAAAGAAGTGCAGCGTGCGATCGGGTCAGAATGACCCCCATGGTTTTGCCCAACTGCTAACAAATTTGCTGCTGCGATCACCTCTGAATTAGGCCCCCAGAGAGAGTACTGACTGAAAGGCAGTACATAACTGCCTCACCGACACAGTGCATCCCTGCCTCACTGACATCAACGCATCACTGCCTCTCCAACAGCAGCGCATCACTGCTTCACCGACACCAGCGCATACATGCCTTTCTGAGAGCAGCGCATCACTGCTTCACTGCCATCAGCACATTCCTCCTTATTATTGTTCAGATTTATCAAGCCTTGGAGAGTGATAAATAGCACGGTGATAAAGTACCAACAACTCCGATACTAACTAACATTTTTCAAACACAGCCCGTAACATGGCAGTTAAATCGGCTGATACTTTTTTTTTACCATGCAATTTATCTGGATATATGTATCTGTTTCACTTGATTTCATCACAACAGCGGCAGTGGTAATTTTGCGGATTAAAATTTTGACTAAAAGTATTAGCCGTCTGCAGTTTATTTAAATTAGACTAAAATGAAAACTGAGATCCACTGACTAAATCTTAACTAAAACAAAGCAAAAACAAGGCAACTAAGACTAAAACTAAATTTAAAATTCTTGTTAATTTTAACACTGGAAGTAGGGTTTTACATTTTCAAAGAACAATTATGTGTTCTAGATATCTGCAGAAAATAAACATGACCTGCTGTGAAGGAAATAGGATTGTGTATTGCACTTGTTTGTTCCAACAAACTTAAGGCATTAATTTGTATATGATATATAGGAGTACTACGGTAAGTTAGACTCAGTATGTAACCCATTTTCAGCCTACTGAGTCAGGTATGTTAACTTCTCATAGGAATTTTAGAGAAATGTTCTTCAGCAAAATCCATTACAGTGTCATTAAACTATTTGCAAACGTTATGACTAAAACATTGACTATAATTAGGCTAAAATGAAAACTGAGATCCAGTGACTAAGGGGTCTATTTACTAAGCCTTGGGTAAAGTCACTGGAGATAAATTACTGTACCAGCCAGTCGGCTCCCAACTGTCAGTTTTCAAACACAGTCTGTAACCTGACAGTTAGGAGCTGATTGTCTAGTACTTTATATCCAGCGACTTTAGCTCCATCCAAGGTTGGCTAAAATGAATCAAAAGAAAAAGACTAAAATGTGATTTTAAACCAACTACAATTTTAAGTAAGTGACTAAGACTAAGGGGCCTATTTATCACTATCCGCATCCAAGGATGCGGATGTGAGGTGATAAAATTGTCCGAATCCACACTGCGATAATCGATTACCTCGCAAGGATGTATCAATTATTGCATGCAGGGACAGAGCTTGCTACCGTCGCTGCCGGGTTGACCCACCCCCGAGCGACTCCTCCTAGCGCCGCGCCCTCTTCCCCCGCACAGTAAATATGCTCACGAGTCCAGGGAGCCGGTCATCGCTACTCCTGCAGGTCTGCCGGGTGCCGGATCCTGTGCACTGCTGTGACCCCTAGTGCTGTAAATTGAGCTGCCATTTTACAGCGTCACTTTACTGCACTGGGGCTCACAGCGCAGCACACGGAGGACCTGGCGCCTGGCAGCCCTCAGAGGAGCACTGATCGTCGTCTCCTGGACTGGTAATTATGTTTTTTGTTTGTTTTTTTCCTTTTTTTTTTCATTTTACAAGTGATCAGCTTGTGTGTCCATCGGATACACAAAGCTGATCACACTGCCGGGTCCCTGCACAACTTTTTCTGCCCGGGGGCAGAGAAAGCTGGGCAGAAGGCAGCTTATTGCAGTGCTGCCCTGTGATTTTACCAGCCTTAGCTGGCGAGATTATCACAGAGCCCATTGCGATTTTTTTTTCCACATTTTTTTTTTAGCAAATTCGTCCCAGATCGCATTTCCTAATATAAATATGGGAAATGTGATGTGGGTTACTACAAAAAGTGAATTAAAGGGTTTGGAGCAGTTTTTCATGAAAACTGCTCGAAAAGCCCTTTAATACATTTAATACTAAAACAATAAGAGAAGAGTGTGAGAAAACACTCTTTTTCACATTATTTTAGTAAAAATAATCTTACTAAATAGGCCTCTGAAACTTGATTGAAAATCCTTGTCAAAATGAACACTGAACAGTGGCCAATTTATAAGATAGCTATTCCACCCTTGGGTGTGTGGTCAGGCTCTGATATACTGTATGCATGTCTTAGCTGGTTGAACGCACTTGGCTTTCGGCCTTGTATCCTTACAGTATATCAGACTGCAATGGCACACCCAAGTGTGGTATATCTATATCAGATTCAATTAGTCATACATTCTTTATATTCTTCCCAGAGAGAGTGATAGAAAGAGACCTCTTAGAAGACATATTACTGTATAAAGATTTGTCTCTCACAATGGGGGTCATTCCAAGTTGATCGCTAGCTGCCGTTGTTCGCAGCGCAGCGTTCAGTGAAAAAAATGCTAATCTGCGCATGCACCACATTGCGCACGCGCGACGTACGGGTAAAAAGTCCTTTGTGGTTTTGCACAGGTTCTAGCGACATTTTCATTCGCACTGGCGGCCGCAAGAAGATTGACAGGAAAGCGGCGTTTCTGGGTGTCAACTGACCGTTTTCAGGGAGTGCTTAGAAAAACGCAGGCGTGCCAGGGAAAATGCAGGCGTGGCTAGGGGAACGCTGGGCGGGTGTGTGACGTCAAAAGCCGTCCCTCCGTCGTTAGAATCAACGCACACAAAGAGTAACTACAGGGCTGGTCTTGTTTTGCACAATGTTATTGCAGGCGCTCTGCTGCACAAGCGTTCGCACTTCTGCAAAGCAAAAATACACTCCCCGGTGGGCGGCGACAATGCGTTTGCACGGCTGCTAAAAACTGCTAGCGAGCGATCAACTCGGAATGACCCCCAATATTGTTATGCAAGATATAAATTCCTAATGCATATCATAGTGCTTTCAGACACTGTCTTCAGTTGGAAATGTTAGCAATTAATAACCCAAGCAACAGGTTATGATTATTCCCACTTGAATAAACAAATTAGGTCTGGCCAACCTGTGGCTCTCCAGATGTTGTGAAACTACAAGTCCCAGTATACTTTACCAGTTGATCGTTGGGAGAGTATGCTCAGACTTTCACAACAGCTGGAAAGCCACTCGTTGACCATGCCTGAAAAAGATCAATTAAAAAAAAAATGTATAAATGAATATTTAGTTTATAATTTAAAAACACAAGCTAATACAATATATTAACAATCCTAACAAATTATACATTAATTTGAACATATGAGATTACAATCAGGCAGATTCACATGAGTAATCCGTCCTCTCCACTCCACTGAAACTGCCCTTACAAAAGTCTGCAATGACCTCCATGATGCTAAATCTAAGGGACACTACTCTCTACTTATTCTACTTGATCTGTCTGCTGCTTTTGACACTGTGGACCATCCTCTCCTACTCAGAGGCAGAACGGAGTCATCTGCCGCCGGGCTCCTGCTCTGAAGGGGGCACCTCTCCTCCCATTCTGTGACACCATTAAATTAAGTTGATATCTGCTACTCTCTTATCAGTAGCCAATTTCCTCATTGGTCCCTGTACCTTACAAATCTCACCCTTTTTATTATACTTTAGATACAAATTTTACAAGTGTCATACCCGGGATTAGAAACCATGACCTATTACACTGGAAGCAGACACCTTACTGATGAAGCTATTTGCTCCTGTATAAGAAATTAAGAAATATGAGAATTCTAACTACAAGAAGATACTTCTCTGACAATTACACGTAACTTTGTACAGTAAGAATTCTCCTGCTTCCTATACAGGAGCAAATAGCTCCATTAGTAAAGTGCCTGCTGTCAGTGTAACAGGTCATGGGTTCTAATCCTGGGTATGACTGCTAAGAAATGTGTGATTTAAAAAAACAAACAATGAAATGTATATACATTGGATTTTTTTCAGAACACACACACACACACACACACACACACACACACACACACACTTATCTAAATATAGGGGGGGGCACCAATATTTATCTCGCCTCCGGGCTACTGGGACGAACTTACGCCACTGCTCCTACAGCAAATCCTTCACTCCATTGGTCTGCGTGACACTGCCCTCTCTTGGCTGTCTTCCTACCTCTCTGACTGTTCATTCTCTGTCTCCTCTCATGACTCCACCTCCCCCTCACTTCCACTAACTGTAGGGGTACCCCAAGGTTCTGTCCTTGGTCCTCTTCTATTCTCTCTCTATACGTCCTCACTAGGTAAGCTCATTAGTTCTTTTGGTTTCCAATATCATCTCTATGCTGATGACACTCAAATCTATCTTTCCTCTCCAGACCTCTCCCCTGCTCTCCTCACTCGTATCTCCAACTGTCTCTCTGCTATCTCTGTTTGGATGTCCCAGCGCTTTCTTAAACTTAACATGTCTAAGACCGAGCTGATCATTTTCCCTCCCTCCTGCATAATCTCACCGCCTACAATCTCATTATCTATTAATGGCACTACTATCTCCTCTTGCCCCCAAGTACGTTGTCTTGGAGTAATCCTTAACTCCTCCATCTCCTTCAAACCACACATTCAGCACCTCTCACAAACTGGCCGTTTTCATATAAAAAATATTTCCAGGATCAGACCCTTTCTGACCCAGGATGCTACTAAGACTCTTATCCACTCACTGATCATCTCAAGACTGGACTACTGTAATCTCCTTCTGACTGGCATTCCTGACAAATAGCTCTCTCCACTCCAACCTATCCTCAATGCTGCTGCCCAACTCATCTTCCTCACCAAACGCACTACGTCCACCTCTCCTCTCTAGCAAGACCTTCACTGGATCCCCTTCTCTTTCAGAATCCATTTCAAGCTTCTCACACTCATTTACAAAGCCCTCACCCACTCCTCTCCCATCTACATCTCTGACCTTATCTCCCTTTACACTCCCACCCATCCTCTTCGCTCTGCTAATGCATGCCGACTCTCCTATCTACGGATTACTTCCTCCCACTCCTACCTCCAAGATTTTTCACGTGCTGCACCACTTCTCTGGAATTCCCTACTTCTGCCCCTCAGACTCTCTACCTCTCTACAAAACTTCAAATGGGGTCTCAAGACCCACTTCTTCACCAAACCCAGCCAAATCTCATCCTAACCCTCTGTTCCACGCTCTCTATGTACCCCGTCTGTGTCACCCCTGTCTGTCTACCCCTCCCCTTTAGAATGTAAGCTCTCACGAGTAGGACCCTCTTCCCTCATGTGCTTATCCTTTTTCTTACTTTAATAATCTTCAACTGCACCAAATCCAGCAGTTTTCTGCCACCTGATACTTATTCTAGTGTCATCTGCTTATGTAGGTATGTTTATTTACCCTGTACTTGTCCTATATTGTCGTCAAATGTAAGTTGCTGTTTTCCTGTTTGTTTGATTATTAATGTACTCTGTAATTGGGCGCAGCGGAACCCTTGTTGTGCCATATAAATAACGGTAATAATAATAATAAATAATTTGACTCTTCTGTTAATATCAGAGAATGTAAATGAAAAGCCAAGCTGCTGTATTTCAAAGAACCACTAGAGGTCACTAAAGCATTATTGCAGCTGAGAATATAAGAGTAATATGTCCAGTAACACATAAGGGGGTGATTTTACATACATTAGCTACTGATGACAATTACAATTAATATTTTAATGCATGACCCTATTAAATCAACTGCACCAGGACACCGACCTATTTTTGCAAGTAGAAAGTAGGAATGTGTACTTAATGTATACAAAATCTTTTAGCAACTGTAGACGGTGGTATGAGAATATTGGTCATATAATGGACAAGCAAATGTCCTAATTCCAGGGGCTAAGTTTATTACATGCATGTTTTGCATTGAATTTAAATCCAGTGACTGAAACCTCTGAAGGTAAAGTGGCTTTGAAAAGCACTGCATAATTTAGCCATTGGTTTGCCAAACAAGTCACCATTTGTTCTTAATAGTTGTGTTTTAAATAATCATATACAATTACATTATACAGAACCAGAGGTGTAGCTAGGAGCCATGATGCCTGGAGCAAGGGTATGTTTTAACGCCCCCCTCCCTCAGGAAGAAAGTTTTTTTTTGGTGCCCCCATGTTTAAAATAGGGTCAGTGCGTGCTGAAGGCTTGCAACAACAATACAGGGGCATGGCAGAACAGATGGTGTAATGGTTAGCATTACAGCCTCACAGCACTGAGGTCATGGGCTCGATTCCCGCCATGGCCCTGTGTGGAGTTTGTATATTCTCCCAGTGCTTGCATGGGTTTCCTCCGGGTACTCCGGTTTCCTCTCACAATACAAAAATATACAGGTTGGTTAATTGGCTCCCAACAATAATTAACCCTGTTGTGTGTGTGTGTGGTAAGGAATATAGATTTAAATATTCTCTGTAAAGCGCTGCGGAATATGTGTGCACTATATAAATAATTGCTGCTAATAAATAAATAAATAAATAATGGCTTCATTGGGAAGGTGCATGGCCACAGAATAGCACCAATTCACATTGCACTGCACAATAGTGTCCGTCAGTCACATTACACCACACAGTAGAGTCCCTTATAAACATTTTGCCACATGGTAGAGCCCCTTATACGCATTACACTATGGTTGAGCCCTTTATACACATTACACCATGGTAGAGTAGCTCTATTTAGCTATTTACTTGATAAATTCAAATAAATAAAAAACATTATATATGCCCAGACTGACCTGACCTCACAACCCCCCAATTCCTCAATGAAAATAGAGCCCCAAATGTGACCCCTTCCCCCACAGACCTGATAACCTGCCTAGGCTTTGAATGAAAATAATGCCCCAAAACTGCCCCCCCCCCCCAGATCTGATACTCTCTCAGTGCCTCAATAAAAATAATGCCCCAAATATGACCCACCCACAGACCTGAACCGTCCACTCCAAACTCTCAATGAAAATAATGCACCTATATTGCCCTGATAATCCCCCAATGCCTCAATGAAAATAATACCCTAGAACTGCCATCCCAGACCTGATAATCCCACTATGCTTCAATAAAAATAATGTCCCAGAATTGCCTGAGGGGCAGAGAGAGCTGTTCCGCAGCAGCCTGATGGGCATAGAGAGGTGCTGCAGCAGCCTGAGTGGCAGAGAGGGTTGCTGCAGCATCAATGCAGAGAGAAGTCCTGCAGCAGCCGGAGCAGAGAGACGTGCTACAGCAATCGGGGCAGAAAGAGGTTCTGCAGAAGCCGGGACAGAAAGAGGTGCTGCAGCATCTAGCGCAGACAGATCTGCTGCAGCATCTGAAGTAGACATATGCAGCAGCTTCCAGGAAAGAGAGAGGAGCTGTCGGACAGAAGTAACCCTGCTACACAGCTACAAGCTGACAGACCTATAAAGAGGGCGGGGAGATCCGGCATGTGCCGGCTGTCATTGTCTCCTGTTGTCTCTGGCCTGCCTGTTCCCTACCTAGTCTCCAAGCTGCTCTTCAGCTGCCAGTACAGGGCCCGTGGGAAGGGAGGGTGGCGGACGGCAGCGCACCCTCTAACTTTTTTCGCGCCCGGAGCTCGCACTTCACCGGAGCCACCATCGATACACCTCTGTATTGCACAAACGGGATCCAGAGAGTTACACAATGCAAAAGAAAAAAAAAACACAGAAACAATTTATGCTTTTTGGCAATAACATCACACACACACACATACATGATCGGTGAGAGTCACTGCCAGGCAGGCTAGTACTGGCCTGCCTGCTGGTATTCCGTTGTAACTACGCCGACTTCCGAATGGGGGCAGGGCTTAGCCAGGCGGCAGGCTCCGTTTTCATAGGGTAGATGCTAGAACCAAGTGGGTTAAAGGACCTCTGATTTCAGGGGGAGGAGCTAGGCTGGCAGGATAGTTCTTTCACTATCCACGCCACCAACTACTCACTCTAGTAACTTGTGATTCTGCGAGGGTACATTTCGGGTACCTTGTGATGTCAGAGGTCCTTTCTCCAACTTGGTTTTAGCCATAAACGTTACCAGAGAAGCCCTTCGAGTGTGTGTAGCGGGAGGACGTCAGTAGCAGAATCATGACATCACACTGTGCAGCGCAATCAAGAGGATCCCGCCGCTATGGTCCAGAGGAGGCATGCCCAGGAGCTGGTGAGTGCTGGCAGCAGGCAGTGTGCACCACCCGGCGTGGGGGGTGGGTGCACTGCTGAGGAGGTGCTCCGGTGCTGTAAATATCGGGAGCCACAGCCAGTAGCAGTCCCAACTACTGTGAGCTGTCCACATTCATATATGTATGATGTCTATATGTTTAGGGGCATATATGTAAGGGGCACTACTAAGTGTGGGCATTGTGTAAGGGGCACAACTAAGTGTGGGCATTGTGTAAGGGGCACTACTAAGTGTGGGCATTGTGTAAGGGGCACAACTAAGTGTGGACATTGTGTAAGGTGCAGTACTACATGTGGGCATTGTGTAAAGGACACAACTACTGTGTGGACATTGTGTAAGGGGCACTACTATGTGTGGGCATTGTGTAAGGGGCACTACTACGTGTGGGCATTGTATAAGGGGCACTACAACGTGTGGGCATTGTGTAAGGGGCACTACTACATATGGGCATTATGTAAGGCGCAATATTACGTGTGGGCATTTGTAAGGTGCAATACTACGTGTGGGCATTGTGTAAGGGGCACAACTACTGTATGGGCATTGTGTAAGGAGCACTACTACTTGCGAGCATTGTGTAAGGGGCACTACTACACGTGTTTATTGTGTAAGGGGCACTACTATGCGAGGGCATTGTGTAAGGGGCACTACTACGCGTGGGCATTGTGTAAGTGCACAGCTACTGTGTAGGCGGTAGATGATGATGTGGATGAGAGATGATGCAGGGATGGGATGATGGTGTGGTTGAGAGATGACTCTGGGAGGAGATGGTGTGGCTGAAAGATGCAGGCAGGAGATGAGGGTGTGACTGAGAGACACAGGGACGAGATGATGGTGTGGCTGAGATGTAGGGGGCAGGAGGTGACACAAGTCTGGTTGAACCTCTGTTGCATGATGATGATCTTGGTTATATTCCTACACAAACAGACATCTTCTGAACCTTGTAATTTCCTACATGAATAGTGATTACTAACTGAAGAAGCTGTCTGCCCAGGGAGGACATTTCTTCAGAGGTTGCAAGAAACCACCATATAGGTAAGGTGCATATAGAATGGAAAGGAATGCTCCCAGACTTGTCATGTTGACACTCCCCTGTTTGCAGTGGCCACGCCCCTTGTGGTATGTGATTTATATTGCGTTGAGTGCCAATAGGCAGTGCTAGACATCCCCAATAGGTGGTACTAACCACGCCCCTCTGACAGTGCACCCCCTAAAAAAATATTCTGTGCACGCCTATAGACATAGGGGGTAATTCCAAGTTGATCGCAGCAGGAATTTTGTTAGCAGTTGGGCAAAACCATGTGCACTGCAGGGGAGGCAGATTTAACATGTGCAGAGAGAGTTAGATTTGGGTGTGGTGTGTTCAATCTGCAATCTAATTTGCAGTGTAAAAATAAAGCAGCCAGTATTTACCCTGCACAGAAATAAAATAACCCACCCAAATCTAACTCTCTCTGCACATGTTACATCTGCCTCCCCTGCAGTGCACATGGTTTTGCCCAACTGCTAACAAAATTCCTGCTGCGATCAACTTGGAATTACCCCCATATATCAAGGGTTTTACCATGGTACAGGAGGGAGAAATTCTTCAGAGCAATTAAGGTATTAGAACACAAGGGCATGCACTGAAACTGGAGGTCAGGGGAAACTTGAGGAAATATTACTTCACAGAAAGGGTAGTGGATAAGGAAATACCCTCCAAGCAGAGGTGGTAGACAGAGCAATTTAAACATGCATGGGATAGGCATAAGGATATCCTTACAAAGAACAAGCTTCAAATAGGGTTGAGGTTACCTAAAGGATGAAAAAGCGACAGGACTACTGTAGATGGACCAAGTAATTGTTATCTGCATCAAATTCTGTGTTACAATCATTTCATTAATTTGAACAGATAGATCCTTTTATTGTGGACTAAGGGGGTAATTCAGACCTGATCGCTCGCTAGCGTATTTTGCAGCACTGCGACCAGGTCAGAACTGTGCATGCACCGCAATGCACAGGTGCGTCGCACAGATACAAAGTGGATCGCCGCTCAGCGATGGGTTTGTGCTAAGAATCCATTTGCACGGGCGATCGCAAGGAGATTGACAGGAAGAAGCCATTTGTGGATGGTAACTGATAGTTTTCTGGGAGTGTATGAATAAAAGCAGGCGTGTCCATGCGTTTGCAGGGAGGGTTCCTGACGTCAATTCCTGTCCCGGACCGGCTGATATGATCGCAGTAGCTGAGTAAGTCCTGGGCTACTCAGAGACTGCACAAGATCTGTTTGCACAGCTCTTCTACACATGCGTTTGCACACTTGCAAAGCGAAAATACACTCCCCTATGGGCGGCGACTATCTGTTCGCAGCAGTGCAAAAAAAAACTAGCGAGCGATCAGGTCTGAATTAAGACCTAAAGCTTTTACTTCAGTTTTACAGGTTGTATTATCCCTTTTTTAGGTCTTTGTGAATGTCTCAGTATGTGTATCTTCATAGTTCTAGTGCACTCTGTTATTTTGGGAGTTTTAGAATTCTTGCATATGATATTTGAGAACTTTATCCATCTTACTTCTTAAAATACAATATTTGCCAGTGAGGAAGGAGTGGGTTCTGGATTACTGGTGCAGAGTACCCCTTTTATGTATACGATTGATTAAAGTACAATATTGTTGATCTAACTTCAGCATTTTGCTACTAATACTGTCAAGCCCCATCTTCTGGCGCATATACTACTGTTCTCTCCTGGTGTAACCGAGACGCCTATACTACTATTCTCCAGGTGTAGCCCATGCACATATACTACTGTTCTCTCCCGCTGTAGCCCAGGCGCATATACTACTGTTCTCTCCCGCTGTAGCCCAGGCGCATATACTACTGTTCTCTCCCGGTGTAGCCCAGGCGCATATACTACTGTTCTCTCCCGGTGTAACCCAGACGCCTATACTACTATTCTTCAGGTGTAGCCCATGCACATACACTACTGTTCTCTCCCGCTGTAGCCCAGGCGCATATACTACTGTTCTCTCCCGGTGTAGCCCAGGCGCATATACTACTGTTCTCTGCCGGTGTAACCCAGACGCCTATACTACTATTCTCCAGGTGTAGCCCATGCACATATACTACTGTTCTCTCCCGCTGTAGCCCAGGCGCATATACTACTGTTCTCTTCCGCTGTAGCCCAGGCGCATATACTACTGTTCTCTTCCGCTGTAGCCCAGGCGCATATACTACTGTTCTCTGCCAGGGTAACTCAGGTGCATATACTACTGTTCTCTCCCGCTGTAGCCCAGGCGCATATACTACTGTTCTCTCCCGCAGTAGTCCAGGCACATATACTACTGTTCTCTCCTAATGTAACCCAGGCACATATACTACTGTTCTCTCCCAGTGTAACCCAGGCACATATACTACTGTTCTCTAGCAGTGTAACCCAGGCACATATACTACTGCTCTCTCCAGGTGTAACCCAGGCACATATACTACTGTTCTCTCCCGATGTAACCCAGGCACATATACTACTGTACTCTGTTCTCTCCCGGTGTAACCCAGCTGCATATACTACTGTTCTCTCCCAGGGTAACACAGACGCATATACTACTGTTCTCTCCCAGTGTAACCCAGGCACATATACTACTGTTCTCTCCTGGTGTAAACCAGGCGTATATACTACTGTTCTATCCCAGTGTAACCCAGGCACATATACTACTGCTCTCTCCCGGTGTAACACAGGTGCGTATACTACTGTTCTCTCCCGATGTAACCCAGGCACATATACTACTGTTCTCTCCAGGTGTAACCCAGGCACATATACTACTGTTCTCTCCCGGTGTAACCAAGGCACATGTACTACTGTTCTCTCCAGGTGTAACCCAGGCGCATATACTACTGTTCTCTCCTGGTGTAACCCAGGCGCATATACTACTGTTCTCTCTAGGTGTAACCCAGGCACATACACAACAGCTTGAAGTGTGCAGTGAGGTAGAACTCTTTTTCTTTATATACTATGCTAGGTGGTGACTATAATGACTGGCTACTCACCAGGTGGCCACACCCCTTTCAGCATACGGAAACGCCCCTTAGTGGGCCCCTGTGATTGCATTTCCCTGATGGGCCCTCCATGCGCCAGTCCGACACTGCTGCCAGAAGTAATGCACAATTATTAGGTATAGAGAGAAGTGCCAGGGACAGCATGGGTAAAGTCAGGGGTATATTCACATTTAATTTTGTATATTTTAGGCAAGGTGCTTCAGACTAAGGGAAAAACTCTTATCCAGAAATGTAATTTTGAAAACTATACTTCTATAAAACTTTAATTGAAATTAAAAAAAATTACATTCAAAACATTGAATTTTTTTTTTTGCTTAAACTAATCATAAACCATTTATGAATGTAGTAGCCAGAATTAGGGCAATTGGTGAAATATTCTAAATAATAAACCACAACAGATTTGCTTGATCCCCCATAATTAATATATGCAATGGTGTCCACGTAACATATTAACAGTATGCATAGTTTACCTTGGAATAAGAGTCATTGCTTGTGACTGTTGCACTCCGTCATAAACAATACATAGAAAGAAGCTCATCCACTGTAGAAGTACAATTTTTCACACACCCCCCCCCCAAAATAAATAAATATATATATATATATATATATATATATATATATATATATATAAAAAATAATATACAGTATACTTGGTTACTTCTCCCAACTGTTATATCTCCCAACTGTCTCAAATTAGATGGAACATTCTCAATTTGAGGTTGGAAAGAATTCAAGAATGCACTGGTGTGTGTGGCAGAGAATTGATGTTTTGAAGGGCAGGGAGTAAGGAGTGGTTTAGAAGCCGAGAAGCAGTAGGCACACTGCTATGGTGTGCCCACTCTCCGTGGTATGGGCATACACCTTAGCTGTCTGTCCTGATTTAAAGATCTGAAATGTTGGGTATTACGATGACATAAAGGTATTACATTATATGAATACATTTCTCAAGGTCTGATGCTGCTATATTCATATTTTTAGCAATGCAACACTGTTTTAATAAATAGGCTCTTTTCCTACCAGGACAAGGACCATACCAATAAAATTAATAGTTACGAAACCTGGAAAATCTGAATAGTTCTTTTAATCCTCTTTGACTAGACTTAAGTAAATTATATTAATTTAGGGGGGGATTCAATTAGCTGTGGTAATTTACCTCGGGCTAACTGATCCCTCAGGTATATACAATTAGTCCAGAAGTGCAGCCCCCAGCAGATATTATCAGGGATTTTTTTGTTGGGACCTCTGCAGGCTCCGAAAAATGCCTCGATAAATAGCCGCTTCCACCTAGTCGGCAAAGAAAACACATAGGTCCATGAACTTATCACGGATTCTATGTATTTTTTTGCACAAAAATTCATATTTTTTCAGGTGCCAAAAAAACCCACTAATTGAATAGCACAAAAAAAAATGCTAAAAACTTCTGTTTTTCATGTGTGAAAAAAATATCAGGGCTAACTGAATTCCCCCGAATAAGGAGCATATATATCTAGGTACTGGTTTAAACATTTGCACCTGCTGCAGGGGAGAAATGTAAAATGCACAAAATAATGTAAGTTTTATACAGGCCAATGTGTGTGTGTACAACATACAAGATTCTTTGTGCAAAAAATGTTTACGTTTGCCTCCTTGGCAGTGCAACATGGCATTTTCAGTATTCCACTGCAACTGTACTGCAAAATATATCCCTAATCCTAAATGACCAAGCTGTGGCAAACCTGTAAAGAAACCTAAAGCACTTGATAATTCACAGCAACACTCTGTGGTAAGTTACCTGTCTATCATTACAAACTACACTATGAACAAAGAATGTTTCCTATTATTATTGATTTTTTTTTTATTAATTGGCTTTACTTTTGTAACCTGTATTTGAACTTTTTATTCCATAACAGCTATAGAAAACTGTTTTTATATATATATATATATATATATAGATGTCCAAGCAGTCGGCACTCCAGATTTAAATAAATGTAACGCCTGGTGCCTTCTCGTGCAGAATAAACCACTGTATAAACACGTAGAATTGAGCGGCACTCTCAGGACTATAATAAAGAATGGATGGACTGAGGACCCGTTCTTTATTATAGTCCTGAGAGTGCCGCTCAATTCTACGTGTATATATATATATATCATATATATATATATATATCATCATATGCTATGTACTAGAGCTTAATTCCAGTGTTTAAGAAAATATGAATTAGCAATTGATATCTGTCACGTACCCCAGTGGTTTCATGAACAAGTCTAATAAACACAATTCTGGAGTCTCTGGAACTAACTGTGTCAATATTAACCTGACCAAATTAAGAGCAAACTGTCTCTCTTCTTCTTCCGTCTCTTCTCATGGAGAGCACAATATGGCTTTTGTCAGAGGTGCTTTATCATTTTGGCTCA
This sequence comes from Pseudophryne corroboree, assembly GCF_028390025.1. Classification (NCBI taxonomy): domain Eukaryota; kingdom Metazoa; phylum Chordata; class Amphibia; order Anura; family Myobatrachidae; genus Pseudophryne; species Pseudophryne corroboree. The sequence goes on along the minus strand of NC_086444.1, from coordinate 496,702,138 downwards.
AGGAAACTGTCAGTACAGTTTGGGAATCGTTATTCATGGGTCGATATCCTGATGGGTCTAATGAAGCCTTTCTGCTGACAAGTCATTTGCTAAAAATACCAAGCAATAGAAAGAATTAATGGAAAGGGAAACTCATTGTCATTCTAGAAGTAAAATATTATTACAGTCAATTGAAGTTTATAAATCTTGTTTTTTTCCAGCATTTGTGTTATATATTTTAAATGATTTAGTTCTCTCCTGTTGATAAACTTTGTGGTAGATGCTTAAATTGCAGCATAACAGGGTAAACACCAATTGTGCTGCACACATGCAGAGCCAACAGTCTGTGAGCCATTTGTTGCAAATATAAGCTAATTACCAGAGGACCCCTCTTGAAGATAAGCCCATTTTTTTATTTTTTTTTATTTTTTAAGTTTTGAGGTTGGATCATCAATGTTTTTACAACATATTGAATTTTTCTTTATATGCAGCCAGCTAGTAGTTATCTAACTAACTTGGTAATAAACAATAAGTAATAAGTATGAGATCACACCGAAGAGTGAAAGTTACACCTACTTTAATCTGAAGTGAACCTTAGGGATTTTGTTTTCTAGAGCAATTTGATTATATTTCTTCACCCCTTATACCCCTTTCACACCAAGCTTCTGACCCGGGTTATTGCCAGGGCAACCCGGGTATTGGCTTGGTGTAAAAGAGTCAACCCAGTCATGACCAGGGTCGAACCTAGGCCTGGATATGAAAGGATTCTGGTTATGTTACCAGGCTGCTCACTGGCGGATCAGGAGCACAGGGAGATGACATCATCGCATAATGTCCACTTTTAATGACCTACACGTATGGGTAGACACAGGGGCAGACATGGGTCTACCTGGTAAAAAACCCGGGCCCAACTGTGACACGTGTTGGAACCATGTTTAAATACCCGGGTTGGACCTGGTATTTTGGTGTTAAAGTGGTACTACTGAATACTAACTAACAGCAGCCAGTGTATTTGGCCACTAAACTGGCATGGTTGCATTGGATACTACCATAGCTATATGGACTATCTGTGATATGGGCACAGGGGCGGAATGGGATGGAAAACCAGCTCGGGAAATTTATGGAAGCAATCCTAATGGGGATACTGTCACAACTGAGGGCCTGAGCTGACGGGAGGCAGCCTCAGTTGTAGGGGCTGAGATGTACCGGAACCTGGAAGGTTGTATCAGACCCCTGGACATGTAAGTAACATGAATAATAACTGCCCGAAGGCGTGACCACGACAACTTGGATAAAAGTCAATGATGTTTATTATGACAACTCCGCAACACAGCAGCAGTAAAAGAAAACGTAAAAGTCAGCAAAGAATAAATACAGTTCCTGGGTACTACAGGATGGCAGGAGCCACAGGGCACTGGTAGTGTGAGATAGTTCTTATGATCTTCTAGATGGAAAGTCCTTACCAGGCCTGACTGTAGCAATGGAGATAACCCAGGATTGTGCCAGCTGGTGTTCCAGGAAAAGCTGGGTTGCTGAAGATAAAACAGCTGCTGTGGATACTGGCTGGAACCAGACTGTTGTTAGCACGGAGTGGATACTGGCTGGAACCAGTTAAATAATAAATGAACTTGGGAGCGATGAAATATGAACTGAAATGTAGAACTTGAGAGCGGAGAAATAATAATACCGGTGGAGAGTGGTAAAGTGTAGAAAGGACACCGGCCCTTTAAGGGAAGCTGTACTCTGCTGGAAGCTGAGCTGGAAGCAGGTAATGCTGTAGCTGGAAACAGATGAATCCACAATGGGTTGGAGAGTCAGGCTACACCGCAGGTGGAATGCTGGTGCGGGTCTCTATGGTGGAAGTCTTGAGACAGGAGCTGGAACCTGGAAGACAATCACAGGAGAGAGACAAACAGGAACTAGGTTTGACAACCAAAGCACTGACGCCTTCCTTGCTCAGGCACAGTGTATTTATACCTGCAGCAAGGAAGGGATTGGCTAGGCAATTATGCAGATTAACAATACTGACAACAGATTGGAGGAAATGATCAGCTGACAGAATCCAAGATGGCTGCGCCCATGCAGACACTTGGAGGGAAGTTTGGTTTGTAATCCATGTGGTAATGAAAACAGTAATGGCGGCGCCGGCCACTGGAGACAGGAGACGCCAGGCTGACAAGTGCACATCCAAGCACGCGGACACAGCGGAGGCCGCGGCTGACGTAATCGCCACTCTGACACTCTGCATGCAGAAGCTCAGGGACGGCGGCGGAGGCCGCGGGAGACGCCATGCCAGATGTAATAAGGCGTTACTGTGACAGCGTCTCAGAGAGACAGGAGAAGATGCAGGAATGTGAACATTAGGATAACAGATGGGATCCGGTCCTGGAGCGCTGAGCCAGCCTTAGGAGGCATCTGATGGGTAAGAAATGGCGTCCAGATACCCGGATCGTGACAGCACCCCCCCCCTTTAGGAGTGGCCCCAGGACACTTCTTTGGCTTTTGAGGAAACTTGGAATGGAATCTCCGGACCAAGGCAGGAGCATGGACATCAGAAGCATTGGTCCATGAACGTTCCTCAGGGCCGTAACCCTTCCAGTCAATAAGATACTGTAGTTGACCGTAACGGTGACGTGAGTCCAGGATCTTGGCCACTTCATACTCAACGCCTCGTTGAGTTTGGACTTTCGGAGTTGGAGGAAGTGAGGAATGAAACCGATTCAAGATCAGCGGTTTCAACAGGTAAACATGGAATGTCCTGGGTATTTTTAAGAAGGGAGGCAACTGGAGTCTGTAAGCAACAGGATTGATGACTTGTTCAATCTTGAAAGGACCGATATAGCGAGGTGCAAACTTCATACTGGGAACTCTTAACCTCAAATTCTTTGTGGATAACCATACCCGATCACCCACCTTGAGAGCAGGAACTGCTCGACGCTTCTTATCCGCAAACTTCTTGTACCTGAACGATGCCTTGAGCAGAGCTGATAGTACGCTCTTCCAGATATTGGCAAACTGATGCAAGGTGATATCCACTGCGGGAACAGAAGTTGCTGGAAGCGGTTGGAACTCAGGAACTTTAGGGTGGAATCCAAAGTTAGTGAAGAATGGTGTTGAAGCAGATGAAGAATGATACTGGTTGTTATGACAGAACTCGGCTCAGGGAAGTAATTGAACCCAGTCATCTTGAGAGGAGGACACATAGATGCGGAGGAAGGCCTCCAAGTCCTGATTCACCCTCTCGGTTTGACCATTGGTCTGAGGATGGTAAGCCGTGGAAAACTTTAGCTTGACTTGGAGGACTTGACATAAACTTCGCCAGAATTTGGCTGTGAATTGAACTCCTCGATCTGAGATAATTTCTTCAGGAAGACCGTGGAGTCGGAAGATCTCTTGTATGAATACTTGAGCCAACTTGGAAGCTGACGGAAGACCGGTGAGAGGAATGAAGTGTGCCATCTTGGTGAACCGGTCAACTACCACCCAGATGGTATTGAACTTGTTGCACATGGGTAAGTCTGTAATGAAATCCATCGACAAGTGGGTCCATGGTCGACGGGGAACGGATAGTGGAACCAGTTGCCCCGCAGGCGACTGGCGGGATACTTTATGTTGGGCACAATTTGGGCAAGATGCAATAAACTCCAAGACGTCCTTTTTCAGAGTTGGCCACCAATAGGACCTAGAGATAAACTCCAGGGTTTTTTGGATACCTGTATGTCCGGCAAAACGGGAAGCATGAGCCCAATGCATGATCTTCTTCCTTAGCATCGGCTTCACAAAACTTTTCCCTGATGGGGGCGTAGAGTCCATCCCTACCGTGGAGAATGCCAACGGATTTATAATAGGATGCTTGTCTGAAGACTCTGACTCATTTTCTTGCTCCCATGAGCGGGAAAGGGCATCGGCCTTGCTATTCTGAGAGCCCGGACAGAACTGGAGTTTAAAGTCGAACCTGGAAAAGAAAAGTGCCCATCTGGCCTGACGAGGGTTGAGACATTGTGCGCCCTTCAGGTATAAAAGGTTCTTGTGGTCTGTAAGTATGGTGATTGAATGAGAAGCTCCCTCCAACAGATACCTCCACTCTTCTAGAGCGAGCTTGATGGCTAGCAACTCCTGGTCGCCAATGGCATAGTTGCGCTCAGCTGGGGAGAACTTCCGGGAGAAGAAACTGCAAGGGTGTAAATGGCCATCTTTAGCCCTCTGAGATAACACCGCTCCTACTCCAACGGAGGAGGCATCCACCTCTAAGATGAAAGGAGAGTCGATGTCAGGCTGTTTCAGAACAGGCGCAGAGATGAACCTTTGTTTTAAAAGATGAAATGCTTGCATGGCTTCTTCAGACCACTTGGACGGGTTAGCACCCTTCTTAGTGAAAGCAGTAATAGGCGCCACAATGGTGGAAAAGTCTCGTATAAACTTTCGGTAATAGTTGGCGAACCCTAAGAACCTCTGGACCCCTTTGAGGGTTAAGGGTACCGGCCAATTTTGGATTGCTTGTAGTTTCTCAGGATCCATCTCTAGTCCGGAACCGGACACAATGTACCCTAGAAACGGAATGGACTTGACTTCAAAGACGCATTTTTCTAATTTGCAATAGAGATGATTGACACGGAGACGGGACAGAACCTCTTTAACCCAAAAACGATGTTCCTCTAAATCGTTGGCAAAAATGAGGATATCGTCTAGATAGACCACGACATGACGATATAGAATGTCTCTGAAGATCTCATTGACAAAATGCTGGAAGACAGCTGGAGCATTGCTCAATCCGAAGGGCATGACGAGGTACTCATAATGTCCGTCACGGGTGTTAAAGGCGGTCTTCCACTCGTCACCCTCACGGATCCGGATGAGATTGTATGCACCTCGCAAGTCCAGCTTTGTAAAGATGGTAGCTCCGCTAACTCTGTCAAAGAGCTCAGTAATCAGGGGTAAAGGATAACGGTTCTTGATGGTAATGTCGTTCAAACCTCTGTAGTCGATGCACGGCCGCAGAGCACCATCTTTCTTTTTTACAAAAAAGAAGCCTGCGCCGGCTGGAGAAGAAGAAGGTCGAATGAACCCCTTTGCTAGGTTCTCTTTAATATATTCCTCCATAGAATGCGTCTCAGGCAGAGACAACGGATAAGTTCGGCCTCGAGGTGGAACCTTCCCTGGAACGAGATCAATCGGACAGTCCCATTCTCTATGAGGAGGAAGGATATCAGCAGAAGCTTTACTGAACACATCCGTGAAATCTTGATATGGAGGAGGTGGAACATCAGACGACCTGGGGGAGGAAGAACAGACAGGCAATACTTTCAACAAACATGTCTCAGCACAGGAGGAACCCCATGCCAGGATTTGCGTAGTCGTCCAATCAATTGTAAGATTGTGAAGACGGAGCCATGGAAGGCCCAGGACCACAGGATGTGTGGCTCTTGGAATCACTAAAAAAGAAATAAGTTCGGAATGAAGAACTCCCACTCTCAGACGAACTGGTAGAGTCCTTAAAGAAATGACTGCATCAAAAATTTTGCTGCCATCCACGGCAGTTAAAGAAATGGACGAAGGAAGTCTCTCGGTGGGTAGGGACCACCGTTTAACATAGGCTTCGGTAATAAAGTTCCCAGCTGCTCCGGAATCAAGGAGGGCAATGACGTTCCGATAACGTTGAGCAACTTGAAGCGAGACTGGGAGATTACAATCTTGAGGAGATGGAGAGGAGATCATTACTCCTAGCCGGCCCTCTCCTTGGCGAGCTAGGATTTGGAGTTTCCCGGACGTTTGGGACAGGCATTAATGGTGTGAGACGGAGCTGCACAATAGAGACAGAGAAACTCGGAGAGACGTCTTCGGCGCTCAGCAGGAGTTAAACGGGAACGGCCAAGTTGCATGGGCTCATCTTTAGATGGTGACAGTTGACGAGGAGGAGGAGCAGAAGATTTTGGAGCAGATGATCTTCCACGCTCAGTTGCTCTCTCTCTGAAACGTAAATCAACTTTCGTGCAGAGTGAGATTAGCTCATCTAACTTAGAAGGTAAGTCTCTGGTAGCTAACTCATCTTTAATACGCTCAGATAAGCCATGCCAGAATGCAGCATACAGGGCCTCGTCGTTCCATGCCAGTTCGGATGCCAGGATCTGGAACTGTATCAGATATTGTCCTACAGTACGTGACCCCTGGCGTAAACGGAGAATCTCGGATGAAGCTGAGGTTACCCGGCCTGGCTCGTCGAAGATGCGCCTGAATGTTGACACGAAGGCAGTGTAGGAAGATAGCAGGGTGTCGGACCTCTCCCATAACGGTGATGCCCAATCAAGGGCTGAGCCACTGAGAAGAGAAATAATGTAGGCAATTTTTGTACGGTCACTGGGAAAATTGCCAGGTTGTAGCTCAAACTGAATCTCACACTGGTTGAGAAATCCCCTGCAGAATCTTGGAGATCCGTCAAATTTTGCTGGCGTTGGAAGATGAAGACGTGGAGCAGAAATGGGTAAGGTGGGTGGGGTTATAGCTGGAGTCACTGTGGTTGACGCACCAGACGCGCCTGATCCACGGAGAGTTGTCTGAATCCCATCCAGCCGAGTAGAGAGATCCTGGAGACAGCGGATGATGTGGCCCTGTGCAGCCTCCTGATGTTCTAGTCAGGCTGCCAGTTCTTGCATTGGCCTGGCCGCTTGATCCTGGTCTCCGGCTGGATTCATTAGGTCAGTGCTTACTGTCACAACTGAGGGCCTGAGCTGACGGGAGGCAGCCTCAGTTGTAGGGGCTGAGATGTACCGGAACCTGGAAGGTTGTATCAGACCCCTGGACATGTAAGTAACATGAATAATAACTGCCCGAAGGCGTGACCACGACAACTTGGATAAAAGTCAATGATGTTTATTATGACAACTCCGCAACACAGCAGCAGTAAAAGAAAACGTAAAAGTCAGCAAAGAATAAATACAGTTCCTGGGTACTACAGGATGGCAGGAGCCACAGGGCACTGGTAGTGTGAGATAGTTCTTATGATCTTCTAGATGGAAAGTCCTTACCAGGCCTGACTGTAGCAATGGAGATAACCCAGGATTGTGCCAGCTGGTGTTCCAGGAAAAGCTGGGTTGCTGAAGATAAAACAGCTGCTGTGGATACTGGCTGGAACCAGACTGTTGTTAGCACGGAGTGGATACTGGCTGGAACCAGTTAAATAATAAATGAACTTGGGAGCGATGAAATATGAACTGAAATGTAGAACTTGAGAGCGGAGAAATAATAATACCGGTGGAGAGTGGTAAAGTGTAGAGAGGACACCGGCCCTTTAAGGGAAGCTGTACTCTGCTGGAAGCTGAGCTGGAAGCAGGTAATGCTGTAGCTGGAAACAGATGAATCCACAATGGGTTGGAGAGTCAGGCTACACCGCAGGTGGGATGCTGGTGCGGGTCTCTATGGTGGAAGTCTTGAGACAGGAGCTGGAACCTGGAAGACAATCACAGGAGAGAGACAAACAGGAACTAGGTTTGACAACCAAAGCACTGACGCCTTCCTTGCTCAGGCACAGTGTATTTATACCTGCAGCAAGGAAGGGATGGGCTAGGCAATTATGCAGATTAACAATACTGACAACAGATTGGAGGAAATGATCAGCTGACAGAATCCAAGATGGCTGCGCCCATGCAGACACTTGGAGGGAAGTTTGGTTTGTAATCCATGTGGTAATGAAAACAGTAATGGCGGCGCCGGCCACTGGAGACAGGAGACGCCAGGCTGACAAGTGCACATCCAAGCACGCGGACACAGCGGAGGCCGCGGCTGACGTAATCGCCACTCTGACACTCTGCATGCAGAAGCTCAGGGACGGCGGCGGAGGCCGCGGGAGACGCCATGCCAGATGTAATAAGGCGTTACTGTGACAGCGTCTCAGAGAGACAGGAGAAGATGCAGGAATGTGAACATTAGGATAACAGATGGGATCCGGTCCTGGAGCGCTGAGCCAGCCTTAGGAGGCATCTGATGGGTAAGAAATGGCGTCCAGATACCCGGATCGTGACAGATACGGTCTGATGAGGGGGAGTGGTCTGTTGAGGGGAGTGGAATCCTTCCTCATAGGGCTTGACTGTACGCAATTGCTGTACTGCAGAGATCGAATAACAGAGTGAATAGGGACAATCCAGTGTACTGACTGCAGTGGGCTGCCTCTCATGTGGGGGATGGGGCCACACGAAAACACACAAAACGGGCCTCATAGACACTACGGCCTACCAGGAATCTTCCTTAGTAAACCCTATGGCCAATCCACCCCTGTACGTGAGCATCCCATGCGACGTTGTCGTTATGTTTCATTCTCTGCATTTCAAAAGGAAATTAGATCTGCACATATGATGTGCCCCAGAAAGCCGTGTGAGTAGCATTGTGGAGTGCAAGCACAATAACAAATGCCCTCTCATTTCAATATTTTGCAATGAGGTCCTGACTGATAAGTGGGGCTGTCAGAAAAAAACAGTTCCTAAAGACCCATTGCATGTCCTGCTCTGCAGACCACTTCGGACGGTCTTGAAGCCGCACAATAAACTCTTTGGACATATGTATAATGTGGCCAAGCTCCATATCACTGCAAATTGGAGGCAACCTACCATAACCTCTCTTACTGCTGTTATTAACAAGCTATAGTACATTGCTTCCATGGAGAACATGACATGTCTCCTTTATGACAGAATCGCAGCATACCATGATGACTGGGAACCTTGGTACATCCAGAACAATCGATCCATGGCTGGGGCGATATGGGGGGTTTCTCCATAGAGGAGCCCAACAAGCTGTCCCCTGGGTGGAAGATTTTAGTTCTCTTCTCATTTATCAAACAGACTCTGAGGCTAGGTGATAACACCATCCCCCTGTCCTTCCTTCCCTCTACCCCATCACGCCCCAATTCACATTGTTGTATATAAATTACTAAATCAAACCTTTAATATATATATTCTCCTTCTGTATTTTAAATGAAACCCTTAGTACCAGTACTATTCTAGGTTAAATCAGATTTTTACTGTTTTTGGGGAGACCAAGCCTTATAGTAGATGATGTTCTGTTAGTTATTTTAAACTGGCTATAAATGGACATTGTTCAGGTTTATTTAGAACCATTCATATTTGTATCCTGATGACGGGTTTTAAATAAACCCGAAACGTTACAGTATTTGGATGTGCTGTTTTATTTGCTGAAAAGTCCAGAGAGTGTCACCTGCACCACGGCTGTTGTAAATAAAGATTGGGAGTGCCTGCACACACACCAGTGAGATATGTTTTAGGAGGGACTTATGATTAGTCCTCTATGATCTCTGCACTCATACTCTTTTCAGATAAAAACGTCTGAACTTAACGGCTTTTGCACGGCATTTGCATTTCAATGCCGAGTTACTTAGCTGGACACAGCCTGACCCCCTCTTTCACACAGAGAAGCTGGGTGAATCAGTTCTACCCGGTAATTTGCAGATCAACACGGGTATTTTTTCTGTGTGAAATGGTCAACCCGGGACGAAAATTCCTTGGTCTCCGACCCTGGTAAATTCCTGGGTCGAAGTGCCGGGAATATTAACCCGGGTTGACCCTTTGACACAGAAAATTAGCCGTGTTAACTCGGCAAATTACCGGGTAGAAACCTCTGTGTGAAAGGGGCATCGGAGGTTATTGTATTAGCGCTCAGAGGAGAACTGAAATTCCCCTCTACAACATATAGTATCTCATACATTTACCACTGAGATGTGATAACAGAGATTGATAGACAGAAAAATGTTAAAGTATTTGGATGTGCTGTTTTGTTTGCTGAAAAGACTGAAGGGTGCTGCCTGCTGTATATATACAGTTATATGCAAACATTTTAGGCAGGTGTGGAAAAAATGCTGCAAAGTTAGAATGCTTTAAAAAATAGAAGTGTTAATAGTTTATCAATTAACAAAATGTAAAATGAATGAACAGAAGAGAAATCTAAGAAATCTAAATTAAATCAATATTTGGTGTGACCACCCTTTGCCTTCAAAAACAGCATCAATTCTTCTAGGTACACTTGCACACAGTTTTTGAAGGAACTCGAAAGTGAGGCTGTTCCAAACATCTTGGAGAACTATCCATATATGTTTTGTGTATGTAGGCTTCCTCAAATCCATCTGTCTCTTCATGAAATTCCAGACAGACTCGATGTTGAGATCAGGGCTTTGTGTGGGCCATATCATCACTTACAGGACTCCTTGCTCTTCTTTGCGCTGAAGATAGCTCTTATTGACATTGGCTGTATGTTTGGGGTTGTTGTCTTGCTGAAAAATAAATGTGTAGCTAATCAGATGCCTCCCTGATGGTATTGCATGATAGATAAGTACCTGCCTGTATTTCTCAGCATTGAGGACACCAATAATCCTGACCCAACTCTATTTGCTGAAATGCAGCTCCAAACATATAGGAAACTCCACCATGCTTCATAGTTGCCTGCAGACACTGATTATTGAACCTATCTACAGCCCTTCGGCTATCAAACTGCCTTCTGTTACAGCCAAATATTTCAAATGTTGACTCTCCAGAGCACCTGCTGCCATTTTTCTGCACCCCAGTTCCTATGTTTATATGCATAGTTGAGTTGCTTGGCCTTGTTTCCACGTCCAAGTTATGGCTTTTTTGCTGCAATTCTTCCATGAAGACCACTTATGGCCAGACTTCTCTACACAGTTAAAGTATAGTAATAGTTATAATAGTTATAAAAGATTATAATAGTGCATACTACAGTCTACACACATTTTGTAAGAAATATATTTCTTACACCACTGGAGCCCGAATGTTTCATTTACACCTTTGATTTAAAGTAAAGTCATATTTGCACCTTTGTTAGCATAGCTGCCTAAGGTCATGCATTTGATCTGTGCAAGTTCTCCCTGTGTTTGTGTTTCTGCTGTGTACCCCAGTTATCTATCTTATGTTCTAAAACATATTGGTTGGTTATTGGCCAAGTTATGGCTTTTGGCTGCAATTCTTCCATGAAGACCACTTATGACCTGGGTCCAATGGTTTCTGCCGGTTCTGAGCTGATGGCACTGCTAGATATCTTCCGATTTAGAAGGGAGGTAAGCATGATGTGACATTTCTGATGCAGTATAATATTGTGCCTTGTTGCTATGCTCAGTCTTGCCATGGTGTATGACCTCACTTTTGTAGCAGAATTTGGCTGTTCCTCACCCAGTTTTAAGCCCCCTACACAGCTATTTCTGTTTCAGTTAATGACTCATGTTTCAACCTACATATGAAAATGATTATCATTATCACCTGTTTGGTCTGGTTGGTTAATCATACACCTTACTATAATCCTACAAAATCCCTTTGTGCAATTGTACCTATAAAAATTGATGCTGTTTTGAAGGCAAAGGGTGATCACACGCATATATGTATATTGCACATAATACATCACACACACAGGCTACTGTTAGCGGTCTCCATCTGTAAAAACAAAACAAAAAAACACTGGCCAATTAGGAGGGGTTCTGGGTAATCAGAAACCTCCCCCTGGGTGTTTTTACAGGTGTGAAGCCATTCCCCCCCTCCCCCTTCTTACGCAGCATCATCTTCCCAGGGACATCTGTAGAGAGATGGCATGGTGGAGTGAAAGTAAAGACCAGCACCAGCCTTTGCTATCTTGTAAGCATGCGCCATCTTCGCAAATATCACTGGGAAGATTGTGCTGCGGGGATGGGGATGCATTATATGCAGCTGGTATAAGTGTGTTAGGAAGGTCAAAAAAGAGACATCATAGGGTCCGTCTAGTGACATGGCCATGCCCCTGTTACACTGCCATGCCCAATGTCCTGATTTGCATATCTGCAATCATAGGAGATATGTTTGGAATAAGAAGGTATTGAGGAGCTTACTGCCTGGGTAACAAGTGTAGTGCTCCCCTCTACTTCCCATAGAGACCAGTGCACCTTATGTATCTGATGGTAATAGCCTCAGAGTTCCGGAGGTGGGAGAAATATGTGCGAGCTGCCCTTTCGTTTAAAGCAGTAATCAGTTACACGGCAAAACCAGGTTGGTTTAGCCCTGTAAATGATTGCTGCTTTAAAAAATTGGCAGACTCACACAAAATTCCCCACCTCCAGAACTCAGAGACTTTTTCCATTTAGCCGCTGGTGTGCTGCACAACTTGGGGGTTACATTGGATTTACATGGCTATTGTTGCTACCATTATTTAGCAATGTAAAATGTTTGAAATACACTTTTAAACATTTAGGACCTGATTCACAGTAATGAGCAAATTTCAAAAAGGAGCAAGCAAGGAGCAATGCAAGTGGTGTAAATTACAGTAATTGTTCTTTTTTTACGTGCTGGGATAATACTGGCTGCTTTTGCATATAGCAAATACTGGACCACTTTGTTTTTACACTTAAATTGTGAAATAAGCTGGGACACACCTGTGACCGGATGCGCCCTGGCTACATGCGGCAAGCGATCACAGTTTGGCTTTGGGACTCCCAGAATTTGGCGAATACGAATTCCCTCTTGCCATCAGTAACTGCCTGGTACTAACTCCACCCACTGTGCAGTGGAAGGGTACATTGCTGCCACCACCGGGTCCTACCACCAGCCCTGGAACCGCTTCACTGCTCAGGCTCCTACCACTGGCACCTGAACACCATTTATTGCTGTGTGTTTGTAGTCACACTGCTGACACACCTCCGGACTGGCGTTAGTGATTGTCCACTGGTCATTGACCACTGACAATGCCTGCATAGCTGGCAGAGGGCAGAGCTTGAAGACGCTGGGCTAAAACTAGAACAAGTGGAGAACGGGCCTGCATGTGTCGCATTACTGTTAGTCGCAAGATGAAAGGCATCGTCTTGTAGGCAAGAAGTTTATTTCTCCAATGGCCCTAAAAAAAGCCTTCCCTTTTTCAAACAGATAAAGCATACAGATGTTATCAGCAGTTCCACACTTCTAGATGTTACAGAAGATGTACACTGAAGGCTCACAGCCTTACTCCAATGCATAATATCACAGGGAGTAATTCCGGCCAGTTGTCTTTACCCAATCAAGTGCATGAGCCGTTCATGACCAAGGCATGATTACCTTTAACACTGTCCCCTATGGACAGTGGGGAGTGGTCACTCTTCTGTGCCGTAGGACTCAGCTCACCATCTCTAGGCTGAGACCAAGCTCCAGAGATGGGCAACCAAGGTTCCCGGGTACAGTCCCCTGGCTATGGGAGGTGGTTAGGGGGACCCGCCAGCACACAGAGAACTTTGGATTCCCCCCAGACCACCAGGGAGAAAGGCACGTGCATTTTACTTTTAAAATACATTTTTATATACACTGTACATATACTTTGTGCCTGGTGCCCTGCAGATTGGGACCTGCAGTCTCAGCTCAGAGCTGCACATACATTTAAACACATTCCAGCGGCTCCCTTATACACACTCCACAGCCTCCGGAGATGATCCGGGGCTACATCTCATCTCACTGGCGGGCAGTGGGGGGTTAATCCACTGCTTGGCTGCTCTGCATGCTGGGGCGTAGTCTCACCTGGACCCCAGCAGGCGGCACAAAGAGCCCCTGCCTTGCTACAACGCAAGCCAGCTAGCCCTATCCCACAGCACCGATTCTGCTACTGACAGCTTTGCAGCTCTGGGACTGGTCTCCTGGCTGCAGCGGCTCCATTCACCCTGCCCCCCCCCCCTTTCCTCCCCCCACATATTACATTGCTGCAGCTGCCAGAGGTGGTCGGGGCTGCGGCACATCAAAAAACATTTAAAATTAAATTTTTAAACACTCTGCGCCTTTAATAAATTTTAAAATGGTGCATTAGTACCTATTGCCCCTTAAATATGGTTCTGCGGGGTGGGGTAAGGTGGGGGGGGGGGGTTAGTGGAGGTTAACACCCTCAGTGCCACAGCCATTAGCCACAAGGGCCAGGGGTCTACACTCCCAACACCAATCCCAGCTCTAATACCCCTTTCACACAAAGTGGATAACTCATGTTATTGCTGGGGTCCTGGCTCAGTGTGAAAGGCTCAACCCGTGTTGTGTGTTCCAGGTTCACTACCTGGGTCATGCTCATAGTTAATCCTGTGTCCGACCTTGGTAGGGTTCAGTGTGAATGGTGCAAATTGGTTTAATAGACCCGTGCCACGCTAAAAGAAGCTGGCTGGCTAGTCGGGTGCATATGCAGATGATTTTGTCTGCGGTCTGCCGACCGTAGATGGTCAGCATGGCAAACATGGGTCCAGTGTGAAAGGTGTTGACCCAGGAGTAACCCAGGTTCAAGGTGCAATGTAAAAAAGAGCTTTAATACCCATTTTGGTGTAAAACGGGTATAAATCTCTGCGCATTTTAAATCTGCCCCAGCTGCAGTGCAACATGGTTTTTCCTAGAGATGAGCGCCGGAAATTTTTCGGGTTTTGTGTTTTGGTTTTGGGTTCGGTTCCGCGGCCGTGTTTTGGGTTCGACCGCGTTTTGGCAAAACCTCACCGAATTTTTTTTGTCGGATTCGGGTGTGTTTTGGATTCGGGTGTTTTTTTCAAAAAACCCTAAAAAACAGCTTAAATCATAGAATTTGGGGGTAATTTTGATCCCAAAGTATTATTAACCTCAAAAAACATAATTTACACTCATTTTCAGCCTATTCTGAACACATCACACCTCACAATATTATTTTTAGTCCTAAAATTTGCACCGAGGTCGCTGTGTGAGTAAGATAAGCGACCCTAGTGGCCGACACAAACACCGGGCCCATCTAGGAGTGGCACTGCAGTGTCACGCAGGATGGCCCTTCCAAAAAACCCTCCCCAAACAGCACATGACGCAAAGAAAAAAAGAGGCGCAATGAGGTAGCTGACTGTGTGAGTAAGATTAGCGACCCTAGTGGCCGACACAAACACCGGGCACATCTAGGAGTGGCACTGCAGTGTCACGCAGGATGTCCCTTCCAAAAAACCCTCCCCAAACAGCACATGACGCAAAGAAAAAAAGAGGCGCAATGAGGTAGCTGTGTGAGTAAGATTAGCGACCCTAGTGGCCGACACAAACACCGGGCCCATCTAGGAGTGGCACTGCAGTGTCACGCAGGATGTCCCTTCCAAAAAACCCTCCCCAATCAGCACATGATGCAAAGAAAAAGAAAAGAAAAAAGAGGTGCAAGATGGAATTATCCTTGGGCCCTCCCACCCACCCTTATGTTGTATAAACAAAACAGGACATGCACACTTTAACCAACCCATCATTTCAGTGACAGGGTCTGCCACACGACTGTGACTGATATGACGGGTTGGTTTGGACCCCCCCCAAAAAAGAAGCAATTAATCTCTCCTTGCACAAACTGGCTCTACAGAGGCAAGATGTCCACCTCATCTTCACCCTCCGATATATCACCGTGTACATCCCCCTCCTCACAGATTATCAATTCGTCCCCACTGGAATCCACCATCTCAGCTCCCTGTGTACTTTGTGGAGGCAATTGCTGCTGGTCAATGTCTCCGCGGAGGAATTGATTATAATTCATTTTAATGAACATCATCTTCTCCACATTTTCTGGATGTAACCTCGTACGCCGATTGCTGACAAGGTGAGCGGCGGCACTAAACACTCTTTCGGAGTACACACTTGTGGGAGGGCAACTTAGGTAGAATAAAGCCAGTTTGTGCAAGGGCCTCCAAATTGCCTCTTTTTCCTGCCAGTATAAGTACGGACTGTGTGACGTGCCTACTTGGATGCGGTCACTCATATAATCCTCCACCATTCTATCAATGTTGAGAGAATCATATGCAGTGACAGTAGACGACATGTCCGTAATCGTTGTCAGGTCCTTCAGTCCGGACCAGATGTCAGCATCAGCAGTCGCTCCAGACTGCCCTGCATCACCGCCAGCGGGTGGGCTCGGAATTCTGAGCCTTTTCCTCGCACCCCCAGTTGCGGGAGAATGTGAAGGAGGAGATGTTGACAGGTCGCGTTCCGCTTGACTTGACAATTTTGTCACCAGCAGGTCTTTCAACCCCAGCAGACCTGTGTCTGCCGGAAAGAGAGATCCAAGGTAGGCTTTAAATCTAGGATCGAGCACGGTGGCCAAAATGTAGTGCTCTGATTTCAACAGATTGACCACCCGTGAATCCTTGTTAAGCGAATTAAGGGCTGCATCCACAAGTCCCACATGCCTAGCGGAATCGCTCCGTGTTAGCTCCTTCTTCAATGCCTCCAGCTTCTTCTGCAAAAGCCTGATGAGGGGAATGACCTGACTCAGGCTGGCAGTGTCTGAACTGACTTCACGTGTGGCAAGTTCAAAGGGCATCAGAACCTTGCACAACGTTGAAATCATTCTCCACTGCACTTGAGACAGGTGCATTCCATCTCCTATATCGTGCTCAATTGTATAGGCTTGAATGGCCTTTTGCTGCTCCTCCAACCTCTGAAGCATATAGAGGGTTGAATTCCACCTCGTTACCACTTCTTGCTTCAGATGATGGCAGGGCAGGTTCAGTAGTTTTTGGTGGTGCTCCAGTCTTCTGTACGTGGTGCCTGTACGCCGAAAGTGTCCCGCAATTTTTCTGGCCACCGACAGCATCTCTTGCACGCCCCTGTCGTTTTTTAAAAAATTCTGCACCACCAAATTCAAGGTATGTGCAAAACATGGGACGTGCTGGAATTTGCCCATATTTAATGCACACACAATATTGCTGGCGTTGTCCGATGCCACAAATCCACAGGAGAGTCCAATTGGGGTAAGCCATTCCGCGATGATCTTCCTCAGTTGCCGTAAGAGGTTTTCAGCTGTGTGCGTATTCTGGAAAGCGGTGATACAAAGCGTAGCCTGCCTAGGAAAGAGTTGGCGTTTGCGAGATGCTGCTACTGGTGCCGCCGCTGCTGTTCTTGCGGCGGGAGTCCATACATCTACCCAGTGGGCTGTCACAGTCATATAGTCCTGACCCTGCCCTGCTCCACTTGTCCACATGTCCGTGGTTAAGTGGACATTGGGTACAACTGCATTTTTTAGGACACTGGTGAGTCTTTTTCTGACGTCCGTGTACATTCTCGGTATCGCCTGCCTAGAGAAGTGGAACCTAGATGGTATTTGGTAACGGGGGCACACTGCCTCAATAAATTGTCTAGTTCCCTGTGAACTAACGGCGGATACCGGACGCACGTCTAACACCAACATAGTTGTCAAGGACTCAGTTATCCGCTTTGCAGTAGGATGACTGCTGTGATATTTCATCTTCCTCGCAAAGGACTGTTGAACAGTCAATTGCTTACTGGAAGTAGTACAAGTGGGCTTACGACTTCCCCTCTGGGATGACCATCGACTCCCAGCGGCAACAACAGCAGCGCCAGCAGCAGTAGGCGTTACACGCAAGGATGCATCGGAGGAATCCCAGGCAGGAGAGGACTCGTCAGACTTGCCAGTGACATGGCCTGCAGGACTATTGGCATTCCTGGGGAAGGAGGAAATTGACACTGAGGGAGTTGGTGGGGTGGTTTGCGTGAGCTTGGTTACAAGAGGAAGGGATTTACTGGTCAGTGGACTGCTTCCGCTGTCACCCAAAGTTTTTGAACTTGTCACTGACTTATTATGAATGCGCTGCAGGTGACGTATAAGGGAGGATGTTCCGAGGTGGTTAACGTCCTTACCCCTACTTATTACAGCTTGACAAAGGGAACACACGGCTTGACACCTGTTGTCCGCATTTCTGGTGAAATACCTCCACACCGAAGAGCTGATTTTTTTGGTATTTTCACCTGGCATGTCAACGGCCATATTCCTCCCACGGACAACAGGTGTCTCCCCGGGTGCCTGACTTAAACAAACCACCTCACCATCAGAATCCTCCTGGTCAATTTCCTCCCCAGCGCCAGCAACACCCATATCCTCCTCATCCTGGTGTACTTCAACACTGACATCTTCAATCTGACTATCAGGAACTGGACTGCGGGTGCTCCTTCCAGCACTTGCAGGGGGCATGCAAATAGTGGAAGGCGCATGCTCTTCACGTCCAGTGTTGGGAAGGTCAGGCATCGCAAACGACACAATTGGACTCTCCTTGTGGATTTGGGATTTCAAAGAACGCACAGTTCTTTGCGGTGCTTTTGCCAGCTTGAGTCTTTTCAGTTTTCTAGCGAGAGGCTGAGTGCTTCCATCCTCATGTGAAGCTGAACCACTAGCCATGAACATAGGCCAGGGCCTCAGCCGTTCCTTGCCACTCCGTGTGGTAAATGGCATATTGGCAAGTTTACGCTTCTCCTCCGACAATTTTATTTTAGGTTTTGGAGTCCTTTTTTTTCTGATATTTGGTGTTTTGGATTTGACATGCTCTGTACTATGACATTGGGCATCGGCCTTGGCAGACGACGTTGCTGGCATTTCATCGTCTCGGCCATGACTAGTGGCAGCAGCTTCAGCACGAGGTGGAAGTGGATCTTGATCTTTCCCTAATTTTGGAACCTCAACTTTTTTGTTCTCCATATTTTATAGGCAGAACTAAAAGGCACCTCAGGTAAACAATGGAGATGGATGGATTGGATACTAGTATACAATTATGGACGGACTGCCACGGTTAGGTGGTATAAAAAAACCACGGTTAGGTGGTATATATTATAATAATAATACAATTATGGATGGACGGACTGCCTGCCGACTGCCGACACAGAGGTAGCCACAGCCGTGAACTACCGCACTGTACACTGGTTGATAAAGAGATAGTAGTATACTCGTAACAACTAGTATGACACTATGACGGTATAAAGAATGAAAAAAAAAC
Organism: Pseudophryne corroboree; assembly: GCF_028390025.1. Classification (NCBI taxonomy): domain Eukaryota; kingdom Metazoa; phylum Chordata; class Amphibia; order Anura; family Myobatrachidae; genus Pseudophryne; species Pseudophryne corroboree. Next base: position 496,683,423 of record NC_086444.1, on the reverse strand, counting down.
CACGGTTAGGTGGTATATATTATAATAATAATACAATTATGGATGGACGGACTGCCTGCCGACTGCCGACACAGAGGTAGCCACAGCCGTGAACTACCGCACTGTACACTGGTTGATAAAGAGATAGTAGTATACTCGTAACAATTAGGATGACACTATGACGGTATAAAGAATGAAAAAAAAACCACGGTTAGGTGGTAGGTATATAATAATAAATAATACAATTCTGGTCGGACGGACTGCCTGCCGTGTGCCGACACAGAGGTAGCCACAGCCGTGAACTACCGCACTGTACACTGGTTGATAAAGAGATAGTAGTATACTCGTAACAATTAGGATGACACTATGACGGTATAAAGAATGAAAAAAAAACCACGGTTAGGTGGTAGGTATATAATAATAAATAATACAATTCTGGTCGGACGGACTGCCTGCCGTGTGCCGACACAGAGGTAGCCACAGCCGTGAACTACCGCACTGTACACTGGTTGATAAAGAGATAGTAGTATACTCGTAACAATTAGGATGACACTATGACGGTATAAAGAATGAAAAAAAAACCACGGTTAGGTGGTAGGTATATAATAATAAATAATACAATTCTGGTCGGACGGACTGCCTGCCGTGTGCCGACACAGAGGTAGCCACAGCCGTGAACTACCGCACTGTACACTGGTTGATAAAGAGATAGTAGTATACTCGTAACAATTAGGATGACACTATGACGGTATAAAGAATGAAAAAAAAACCACGGTTAGGTGGTAGGTATATAATAATAAATAATACAATTCTGGTCGGACGGACTGCCTGCCGTGTGCCGACACAGAGGTAGCCACAGCCGTGAACTACCGCACTGTACACTGGTTGATAAAGAGATAGTAGTATACTCGTAACAATTAGGATGACACTATGACGGTATAAAGAATGAAAAAAAAACCACGGTTAGGTGGTAGGTATATAATAATAAATAATACAATTCTGGTCGGACGGACTGCCTGCCGTGTGCCGACACAGAGGTAGCCACAGCCGTGAACTACCGCACTGTACTGTGTCTGCTGCTAATATAGACTGGTTGATATTTAAAGAGATATTAGTAGTATACAACAATACTATACTGGTGGTCAGGCACTGGTCACCACTCCTGCAGCAAAAGTGTGCACTGTTAATTAATATAATTGTACTCCTGGCTCCTGCTAACAACCTGCAGTGCTCCCCAGTCTCCCCCACAATTAATTATAAGCTTTTAATTTATACATTGATGACTGTGCAGCACACTGGGCTGAGCTGAGTGCACACAGACTGAGTCACACTGTGTGACTGACTGTGCTGTGTATCGTTTTTTTTTTCAGGCAGAGAACGGATATAGCAGAGAGAAGTGAACGGATATATTATATTAAATAAAAGTTAACTAGCAACTGCACTGGTCACTGACTGTGGTAAACTAACTCTGTCTGCGACTCTGCACAATCTCTCTCTATCTAATCTATCTATCTCTATTCTAATGGAGAGGACGCCAGACACGTCCTCTCCCTATCAATCTCAATGCACGAGTGAAAATGGCGGCGACGCGCGGCTCCTTATATAGAATCCGAGTCTCGCGATAGAATCCGAGCCTCGCGAGAATCCGACAGCGTCATGATGACGTTCGGGCGCGCTCGGGTTAACCGAGCAAGGCGGGAAGATCCGAGTCGCTCGGACCCGTGGAAAAAAAAGTGAAGTTCGTGCGGGTTCGGATTCAAAGAAACCGAACCCGCTCATCTCTAGTTTTTCCAAGGTATAAATTGCTCCTTTTTTATTTGCTCCCAACTCTGAATCAAGCTCTTACAGTTGGTTGCAAATATTTTATTTCTAGGTAAGTCATTATATGATAGTAGGACAATAACTGGTTTTACAGTTGATACATTGGGGCAGATGTATTAACCTGGAGAAGGCATAAGGAAGTGATAAACTGGTGAAATGTGCAAGGTGATAAAGGCACCAGCCAATCAGATCCTAACTGTTAATTTACATATTGGAGCTGATTGGCTGGTGCCTTTATCACCTTGCACATATCACTGGTTTATCATTTCCTTATGCCTTCTCCTGGTTAATACATCTGCCCCATTATTACCTGACTACTGTATATTGTGTGTCAAACTTTTCAGTGTGTGGAATTCTTCTATTTAGTAATGGTGGTAAATGTGAGTATTATTCCCCTGATCATGATAATCAGCCATGGGTGGGTAAAATGTAATGTGTTTTATGTATTGTATCTTATACTTTGTTTTGCTTTATGTATGTAAAACAAAAGTTAAAATACACATACAGTACAGTACATAATAGTTTCATCTGTAGCTATTTAGACTACAATTTGCCACTCCAAAAGAAGAGGAGAAATATGATCCTACAAAAGTAAGGCTTACAATTTTATAGAATACAGGAACTCTATGAGTTATTTTACCTTTTTTACATACTAACGTTTATGTTATATTATCTGCGTGATTGAAAACTGCTGTCAAGGCAGTTTTCATTCATGTACAAATTAAGCCTGAATTTAGCACCGGCAAAGTAACAAGGGATGACAAGTACAAATATTATGAAACGGCCTGAAGGCTTTTGTGCACCTTATTAAGTGTGCCGAACATTACATGGAGGATGTCGGCTAATCTGACCAAGAGCTGTGTATTTCAGCAGCTATCCCCAGGTGTACATTTATAAGCCATCATTCATATCTTACAGAATAACTCCCATGCAAACACCGTAATGCAGAAACACATTTCCTGCTGTCGAGAACATTTCTGGCAAAATTAATCAACCATTCATCCATTCAGGCTCTTTGCATACCCTTTTGTCAAAGTGGGAATACTGAGAGATTTCTCCCCTCTTGCAAGCATTCATTTCAATGAGTTGTAGAATCCATCAAGTTCGCCTTGATTTATTGAACTGTCTCTTGTCTCAGCAGTACCACGACAGCAAATGAACTGGTACTGTAACTCCTCCAAAAACAGCAGAGATAAAACAATCTCAAGGATATTTAACACTTTCTACATCTTGTTACATGTTGTTCATTTAACCTCTAACATTGCCAAGTAGTAAGATCCCCTTTACATTTTCTACTTTATAAAAGAAAAAAATAATCTTCCACTTTACATCGGACATTTAACTAAAGATTATTTATTTGTCAAATAAATCAGTTTTAAAGTCTAAGAATAAAAAAATGGACTGTGAGCCATATGTAAAAAATTCTACTGTCTGTTATATTACATATTTTATAGACTCAAGCCAGATATCATGCAAAGGGCCATATTCAATAGGAGTCGGAAACTGCCGTCTTGTCGGAAAGACGGCAGTTTCCGGCTGATTGAGGTCAGAAGGGGTTCTGACATATTCAATGTCGGGCCTTTTCTTCTGACAACCTGACTTGTCGGAAGAGTGTCGGAATACAGATGGATCGGCGGCTTCAGCCGCCGAGCCGCGTGTATTGTCGGAAACCGGGGCCAAACCTGAAAGGTTCTAGCCCAGTTTCCAACAATGTCAATCCGACTTTAAAAAAGTTGGATTGACACTGTCGGGACCGGGCCAAACCTGTTGGGTTTGGCCCGGCATTGAATAGAGTGCTGTCGGGTCCTTTCCGTCGGAAAGGACCGGACAGCTATTGAATACAGCCCTAAGTATACCAAAGTGTTATATTATATAATATATTTGACATTTAATCAAAGTGATTTTTACATAACTTTTTGGATTAATGCAATAATAATAACACAAAGACATATGTAGAGTAGGATAAACATCTCCCCAATGTTTATAATACACCTTTCCAAAAATAATACAAGTAGTAATACTTGCCATTTGGACTTGCAGAGATCTGTACACATCAAACTGGACTGAATCTTACAAAATGGTCTGTAAACTTCGATACAGATACTGTATAAAAGAACATACTGTACTTACATGACTCAAATTAATTGAAAAACAAAACTTCCTCCATTGGGCCTGTTTGCAAGCTCGTAAACTGATATGTATGCAGGCAGCTATTAAATTATTGCTTTCTTCTAAGTGTACCGGTAAATGTTTTCCTATAACTAATGATATTAGTTTTCACTAACACAAAGGTCACTTTTGTGAATGTGTCCATTTGTCATGTGAAGTGTGTAAATGAATTACCATCGAATAGGTAAAGTACACAAGGAGAACTCAGCAGTAAAAGCAGCGTGTGGCACTGTTCAAACATAACTGGCTTTCCACGCCTCTAGAGTGTCCACTGAGTGCATTAAAAAGCATTTATCATGCCACCGCTACGCATTCCTCTTCATAAAGATATACGACCTTTGCCTGTGTATTATTCATTAAGAGGGCACCACACAAGGATATTCTACACATGTTAGGAAAGATCACTAAACATCTTTGCCTGGAGGATTTATGTGAAAAAGCCAATCTTCAATCTCTGTCCCTAGGAGGCACTTTAAACACCTGCCAACCAACAGCACTATCATCAGAAAAACATTTAGAGATTTATCTTCAGGCTGGTAATTATAAGAGATAATTTGTTTGGAGTATGAATAAAGTTGGTCTAGCATAAACAAACTAGAAGCTTGAATTACATGACAAATGCCATTAGCTAACTACTTAATCACATACATTTGCATCAGAGCATGGGAGCGGTCTACATCAAGCCATCATGATCTCGTAGGCCCAGGCAAAATGGTTGGCATTGATTGTGAGGAATCAAAAATGTTAGCTCATTTTCTAAACTTTTTGTAAAATAATGACACTATAATATAATATGATATACTATAATATAATATAATATATCATAACATATTCAAAGCAGATAACAAATATATTGTTTAAACTAAAAGTTAAAAAAAAAGAGTTACTGATTGCTAAGAATCTGCATTCTTAATGCATCAACATATTCTTCAGTTCTATACAAATCCAAACAATGTTTAAAAATACACATGTGAGCATAATAACCGAGTAGCCAAATAACCAACCAATATGTTTTAGAACATCAGAGATAACTGGGGTACACAGCAGAAACACAAACACAGGGAGAACTTGCACAGATCAAATGCATGACCTTAGGCAGCTATGCTAACAAAGGTGAAAATATGATTTTACTATAAATCAAAGGTGTAAATGAAACATTCGGGCTCCAGTGGTGTAAGAAATATATTTCTTATAAAATGTGTGTAGACTGTAGTATGCACTATTATAACCTTTTATAACTATAATAACTATTACTATATTTTAACTGTGTAGAGAAGTCTGGATAGAAGTGGTCTTCATGGAAGAATTGTGGCCAAAAAAGCCATACCTTCGACGTGGAAACAAGGCCAAGTGACTCAACTATGCATGAAAACATAGGAACTGGGGTGCAGGAAAATGTCAGCAGGTGCTCTGGGCTGATGAGTCAAATTTTTAACTATTTGGATGTAACAGAAAGCAGTTTATTCGCCGAAGGGCTGGAGAGCGGTTCAATAATGAGTGTCTGTAGGCAACAGTGAAGCATGGTGGAGGTTCCTTGCAAATTTGGGGCTGCACTTCAGCAAATGGATTTGGTCAGGATTAGTGGTGTCCTTAATTCTGAGACATACAGGCAGTTACTTATCCATCATGCAATACCATCAGGGAGGTGTCTGATTGGCTCCTAATGTATTATTCATCAGGACAACAACCCCAAACATACAGCCAATGTCATTAAGAACTATCTTCAGCGTAAATTAAAACAAGGAGTCCTGGAAGTGATGATATGGCCCCCACAGAGCCCTGATCGCAGCATCATCAAGTCTGCCTGGGATTACATTAAGAGACAGAAGGATATGAGCAAGTCTACATCCACAGAAGATCTGTGGTTAGTTCTCCAAGATGTTTGGAACAACCTCCTGGCCCAGTTCCTTCCAACACAGGGCCACATTCAGACCTGATTGGTGCTGTGCGAATTCGCACAGCAGCCGATCAGGTCTGAAGTGCACATGCGCTGGCGCCGCAGTTCGCCGGCGCATGACTGACAGCCGACGGCTGTCGGAGCCCAGCGATGGCCTCTGCCTGATTGACGGAGCGGCGGTGTTATGCCGCCGTTTAGGGGCGTGGTCCGGCCAGCACAGGCGTGGCTGGACCGTGCCGGGGGCCGCTGCGACCAGGACAGCGACGAGTAGCTACTCCTGAAGTGCAAAAGCATCGCACAGCTTTTGCACTTCTGCGACGTAGGTCGGGCCAGACATGCGGGGTGGGCTAGCCGTGTGCTGGGCGTCCCCCCATATGTCTGTGTTCCTGATCGTAGCTGTGTTCAATTTAGCACAGCTACGATCAAGTCTGAATTACCCCCGCTGTGTGGATGTGTCCTGTAAAAACTGATGCTGTTTTGAAGGCAAAGGGTGGTCACACCAAATATTGTTTGATTTAGATTTCTCTTCTGTTCATTCACTTTGCATCTTGTTAATTGATAAAATTTAAGTATTAACACTTCTATTTTTGAAAGCCCAATATTTATGTACTGTACATCTCCGATGTTTTGGGATTTGTGCAGAAGCCCAATTGTGCATGCACAGGTCCTGGGCTGCAATGTCGCTTGCAATGCCAATGATTGTTGTGCCGCTGGTGGTTGTGGCGGCGACAGGCAGCATTGCAGAAAATGTTGTGGGGTGTGTCGGCCATATTTTCTTGGCATGCTGAAGCAATCGTCCATCTCTGAACCAGACCCAGACGAGGCATCACTATCAAAGTTCTACTCCAGGGAACATTTTTAATATAAAGTGTGCAACCTCCTTACAAAAAAGAATTTGAGGTGAGGTGGAGATACATGTGATTAGACAAGCAAGGCTTAAAAGTTTTTTCAACCTAACTTTTTGAACCACAAAATATTTTGCAAGTAAAATTAAGATTAATTGATATATCGCAGAGTTCAACAAACAAAGGCAGTGCTAGAGAAATATTCTCATAGCTACTCATAGTTATGCATGATGCCCTCAGCAACTCATTTGTTAAACAGTCAGGATCGTTGATGAACTGCGAGAAATAAAATAAGGAAATTAAGTACCTTTATATAAACATTCCTTATTTTTTCTACTTTCAACAAAATATCAGTTCTTAGATGTAAGTTTTTATTAATTTACATCATTTGAAGATTAGTGAAGATAATGGTTGAGCAAATTAATTTATTATGATAATTAAAAGTAAATGAGGATGATTAAAAAATACTGCTTAATTGTGAAAATGGCTACATTCACTAAAGAGCGATGTCAGTAATTTTGTAAGATCCTGAAAAACAATAGTGTGATGGTCACAGATTTGAGATTTAGGGGTAGATTTCCTAAAGCATTTTCTAGGATGCCATATAGAAATGATAACTAGAATCTGATTGGTTGCTACGGGCAACACCTTCATTGTTCATTTTTAGAAGCTTTAGTTAACCTACCCCTGTTATAAGTAGTGCAGGTTCATTACAGAGCAATACAGTAGGACATACACATGATATATATATTGTACCGTGTATACCCACCTTTAGTGTGCTTTGAAGTCCAAGGTTGGGAATGCCTGGCCTAACTAATACAGAATAGCTGTGGTACAGAAATCCATATTTTTAAAGGGACTGAAGCAGACACTGCATATAATTTATGACGGTAGAATTACAGGACCTTTTCCTATGTAAATTCAATTCAAATTCAATTCCAAATAGGAATATTTGTTGCATCATTGCTGTTGGATCCATCAAGGTCTAGCCCCCAGTTACAAGGACAATAAGGAAACATTTGGAAAGCAACAAATATCACTATTTGAAGCTGTTGTCGCTTAATGTAAGAAAAGGTTACTGCATAAGTCTGCTGTGATGTCGCAGTTGTGGATATTAGCACCATTAGTTGTCAGATTAACATGAAAATTGTAAAATGCTTGGACATACTCATGAACTTGGCAGACGTCTTTCATGGGAGTAAAAACCTTAATTACTACAATGTATAGGGGTTGATGTATTAAGCAGTGGTAAGAGTGTTGAAATGGACCACTAGAAAAGTTGGCCATAGTAACCAATTAGCTTTGAGGTACTTCTCCAGTGGTACACTTCTCCATTCTTTTCACTGAATGATACATTAACCTCTTAGTTTGTTAGTGTTCCTAGCTTATTTTATAACCATAACAAATTTAATAAATCAGTTGTTTTGTGTCAAGTCATCTCTGTATGGTCTACCCCTACAGTCACTGAATTCAGTCAATTTCTAAATAATTTTTAATATACCGTATTTGCCGGCGTATAAGACGACTGGGCGTATAAGACGACCCCCAACATTTCCACTCAAAATATAGAGTTTGTTATATACTCGCCGTATAAGACTACCCCCTTCCACACACCAAATAAAACGTAAAAGAACATCAGATTTGTGACATACTGTATATTATGACCTGATAAGAGATTTGGATAGGGAGTATTTATCAAGGTATGCATAAGAAGGGGGGTGGGGGCGAGGAGAAAGTTGTAAAATGTATAAAAGTATACCCCTGTGTGCATTTAGTGTTACCGGTTTCACATGAGTGCCATTAGTATTAGTATTAGTGCCATTACAGTACCTGTCATTGTCACCATTGTACGGCCACAACGCGACTGCAGCGCCTCCGGCCAGTCCCTGCATCTCCCTGTAATTGGCACTAGTGACCCGCCGCGGCCGCACTGGATATCGCGCGATACTGGATGGTGAGTAGAATGAGGTGGGCGGGCATCGGGAGGCCACTATGGGCACCGGGCGAGTATCGGAAGGCCACTATGGCAGCTATGTTTATCCCAACTGAAGTGCACCCGGCGTATAAGACGACCCCCCCACTTGGAGGCATGTTTTTCAGGGCAAAAAAGTAGTCTTATACGCCAGCAAATACTGTACTTATATTGTTGTAATGCAAATGAGTGTAAGTGCTGGTGTACGGAGGATGACTGAGAAGTTTGACTAACTTCACACAGGTGTGGTAAATAATGTTGACATTTAGACATCCACATTGTCGACATTGACGTCGACACAATGTTGACATTGTGCTGTCAACATGATTGCATACCTTTCACACACATTACAAAATACGTTATAGATTTTTGTGAACTTGCTATATTTTCAATATGTGTAATTTCAGGTGTACTTTATGTATTAAGAATGTGGTGTTCTGCTGTTTATTTGGCATGTTATTTTGTGGTTATTTTTTTATGAGCTTAACAGGTGCAAAATATACAAAGTTGAAAATGAAATTCAATGGAATGCCATTATGTATGTGCTCCTAGGTATAGCAGAATAGTCTAGAAAATCAGTAATTATCTGAATAATAATAATAATAATAATAATAATAATAATTATTATTATTATTATTATTATTATTATTATTATTATTTTAGGCAATAATGCCCCCTGCTGCTAATACAAAATACAGATGAAAATGTGTACGTGACTTGATAACATATTTGGTGAAGCTCACGTTGACTATTCATGCATTTTGCTCTAAACATGAAATGATGTTTAATTTATCAAAAAAGTATAAAAACGCCTTCTATGCATAATAAAGATAGGGTACTGCTAGAACATCATAAGTGTGTGTGTGTTCTCTTACGCTGCAGCCGTTAACCCTTTCTTTAATACTGTAATTAAGCCTGGTTATGTGACAACTAGCCATTATCACTGTATTTCCTCTAGTGACAGCGGAACCGTATTCCCCATTTAGTTTGTGGAGCAAAGTTGCTGTGAAATCTATACATATAAATGTGAAAGCCCTTACTCACTCACTCACTGACTCATAACTAATTCTGTTACTTCCCGATATGTTAGGAAGATTAAATTTAATATAGTTATTCTTCAGGTGGGAAATAGGAAAACGACGTAATTAAAATTTTAATAAACCTCCCCTAAAGGGATGAAAAGGGGGTTGACATAATGACATCATTACCAATGCGTGGCTTGCGTTGCGTGAACGATAACACCAAAATGGACAATTGGATCTAAATTTGGATTGCACCTCCAGTGTGTAGAATTGAATAAACAACAAAAATGGTCCTGTCACTTTTTACCGTATCTGCTACGGGTGCTCCTCGGGTAACGCCAAAAACCATGGATTAATATTTACCTATAATAAGATGTCTCAAATTTACAGTTCTATAGTTTTACCAAATTTTTTACATGCATTCATATTTACAACCATGAAAATTAGAAACTCCTGTGCGAAGAACGGGTAGAACAGCTACAGTAGTTTGATATATAAATTAGGTTTTGCGTCAGAACAGCGTGATTTGCAAATTGTGAAATTAAAGAAATACAGGTTGAGTCTGCCATATCCAAAAAGCTTCAGACCAGGAAGCATTTGGGATTTTTCCATAATTTGAATACCATAATACTGATGGAGCCACATTAGTCGGGGCTCCGTCTGTGACTAGGCCCTATCGCCGAGAGCATCCCCGTCCGACTGAGTGCGAGTGCCCGTGACGGAGTCACGCCTCATTCACTTAAATGGAGAGCATCACCGTCCGCGTGCCCGGACAGAGACGCTCTGAATGGGAGCATCTCTCTGCACTCCCAGCGTGACTAGGCAGACAGATCGCGCACGTTTGCGATGGAGCAGCCTCAGATAAACGCGGCTCCATCTGTATATCTTGGGGATGCAACGCAAGTCTAAACACGAAATTACAGTATTAGTTGGTTATACACCGCTCATTACTTACTCCTGGAATGCTGGGCATGCCCCAAGCATGACAAAAATGGGGTAAGAGGCTCTGCTGTTGTATGTTGTATGTAGATCTATAATTTTACAGTCCTGGAAGTGAGTCTTGTCAGAAGTTGATGTAAGTGATGCAGATGCTTGTCTCTCCAGCAAAATGGTGAGTCTTATCCTGTGTCATGTGATAGTAGAAAGGGGATGGCAGGTCCCATTCTCTGTAGGCATACCAACGCGTTTCAGCTGTAGCCTTTATCAAGGATGGTGGTATCAGCGTGGTCAATGCTTAAATGGATGGTGCCAATTCCTGTATTGTGGTCCTGTCCCAGTGGTTGGTGTCTGTGTCCAGTCTTTTGTGTTAATCATGACAGAAGCATGATGTCAGTGGTGGGTGGATATGTGTGTAGTCAGCATGGAGCTGATTGATTGCTAGCCATACATGCATTGCTATGGTTACCCTGATTAGTAACCAATGAGTTGGTAGTTTCGGGCTGAGCATAAATTCTATGAATTAAAAGCATGCTGTGTTTTTTGTCTGTGATCAGTGTCTGGCTGTGTCCATGTTGCTTGGATAGATGTGGCTGGTTCTTAGGCTGACAGGTGGTGTACAAAAAAGTAATAAAAGGTCATAAGTACCACCGATCCCCACAACTTACATATCACCTTCAATTACATTGTTGTACGCAACGTTGTATCATTACTGTGCAAACACATACACCTGGAGAGACATTAACTACAGGTCTGGGAGAATTCTGGCTCCTTTGATATAAAGAAAAGGATTTCATAAAAGGAATCTCCTGGCCTATCTTTCAGCATGATACACATAGTTGGGGGTCTCCTACCACTAGACTAATTTAAAGGGATTCCACCTGACTTGTCTAGTTGTGACATTGTCTTAATATTATACTAGCATTAAACATTGTTTCCCCCATATTTTCCTAAGTGGTTTCATTTACACACACACACTGCCATCATCATTTCAATACTGGTCGTAAGTCACATTTCACGCCCACCCCTACACATGACCCAGACACATACAGTATAGTGATAGTAGACTTAAAATGCATTTATAAAATGCGTTTCATATATACCTCATACACACAGGGCCTGATTCAGATTTGTACGAAAACCCAATCGTTTATGTACAAATCCGATGGATAGTGATCTGCACATGCAATGTCACTTGCACCCCCCCTCCACACACTTAGCTGCTGCATGATTGAAATGCTATGGCATTTGACGATGGGGCAGGGGCGGCAACCTGCACCAAATTTGTAGGTGTGCCGGGCCCAGGGTCTGTGTGTTGTGTGTGGACTTCCTGGACCCGGCTTTGGCTTACACAGGTTGACTGCGGTCTGCTACCATCGCGAGTTACGACCTATGGTTGCAATGGTGATCTGACACGGCATTCGGATCGCAGATGGATGCCTCCTGCTGTATTTGCATTTTATTCATACAAAGCTGCACAGCCTCTTCCAAGTATCCCAAAACTTTCCAATGCAGGCTGGTACTTTCCCTTTTTAATTATGGGGGTGATTCAGACCTGATGGCTGCTGTGCATTTTTGCAAAGTGGACAATCAGCAATAGACTGCGCATGCGTATGCACCGCAATGCGTGCGCATGCTGGCCACCAACGGGTATCGCCGGTCAGCGGCAGGATGGTGTAAAAATTCTGTTCACTCGGGCATTTGCAAGGTGATTGACAGGAGGAGGCAGTTTGTGGGTGGTAACTGTCACGATCCGGGTATCTGGACGCCATTACCTGCCGTTTAGGTGTCTTCTGATACTGGCCCAGCGTTCCAAATCCGGATCTCATCTGTGTCAACACTCTGCACATCCCTCCTGTCATTCTGAGACACTACCACAGCGGCGCCATGTTTGAATCCAACATGGCGTCTCCCGTCCTCCGCGGCCTCCGCCGCCGTTACTGTGTTATTGCTGCAGGTTCTCAGAATCATGTATCATGCCTGCCGCGGCCTCTGCTGCCCTCCAAGTGTCTCAGCATATAACTGTCATCTGGCGTCTCCTTTCCTCCGCGGCAGGCGCCGCCATTATCACTATGTTTGCACATTTCATTCCAAACCAGGTTTTCCCTCCAGGTTCCAGCATGGGCGCAGCCATGTTGGTTTTGATCACATGCTCCAATTCCTCCAATCCACCGTCTCTGGAATCTGCATAATTGCCCAGCCAATGCCTGCATAGCAGCAGGTATAAGTATCCTGTGTCTGGGCCAGATAGATGTCAGTGCTTTGAATGTCATACCTTGTTCCAGTCTCTCTCTCCTGTGGCTTGTTTCTCCAGGTTCCAGCTCCTGTCTCCAGCATCCACAAAGAGACCCGCACCTGCTTTCCATCCTGCGGTGCAGCCTGACTCTGCAATCCTCTGTGACTGATCCAGCTTTCAGCTATTACTTCGTTTGCTTCCAGCTTCCAAGCTTGCAGCTATTAACCCATCTGTTTCCAGCAATCTGCTTCCAACAGAATTCAGCTTCCTTAAAGAGCCGGTGTTCTCCCAGCGGATTTCTACTTACCAGCAGTATCCACTACCACCGGTAACCACTCTTCATTTCATCTGTTTCCACGCACCCTAGCATCTTTCAGTTTTAACTCCGTGTCTCCACCATCTGGCTGGTTCCGTCCAGTGACTCCTACAGTGCATTCCAGTTACCAGCATCATCTCATACACCTACTGGCGTGTTCCTCGGTTGTCTCCACTACTACAGCCTGGCCTGGTAAGGTTATTCCACCCAAGGACTATAACATCTGTTCTGCAACCTACCAGTGCCCTGTTATACCTTTTATGGTTTAGTGATCCAGGAACTGTATTATCTGCCACTGCTAATACTGACTGTGAACGCTGTTGTGATTATACGGAGTCTGTTTAATAAACTTTCATTTGACTTTTAACCTGCTTGTCATGGTCACACCTTCGGGTTTCCTTCCACACTTACATGTCCAGGGGTCTGATTAAACCATCTAAGTTTAACTTCATTCCAGCCCCTACAACTGAGGCTTCCTCCCGTCAGCCTAAACCCTCAGTTATGACAGTAAGCACTGACCATATGAATCCAGCCGGAGACCAGGATCAAGCGGCTAGACCTATGCAAGAACTGGCAGCCAGACTCGAACATCAGGAGGCTGCACAAGGTCACATCATCCGCTGTCTCCAGGATCTCTCTACTCGGCTGGATGGGATTCAGACGACCCTCCGTGGACCTGGCACGTCTGGTGCGTCCACCACAGTGACTCCAGCTGTAACCCCACCCACCTTGCCCATTTCCATACCACGTCTTCATCTTCCAACGCCAGCAAAATTTGACGGATCTCCAAGGTTCTGCAGGGGATTTCTTAACCAATGCGAAATCCATTTTGAGCTTCAATCTGGCAACTTCCCCAGTGACCGTACCAAAGTTGCTTATATTATTTCTCTCCTTAGTGGCTCAGCCCTTGATTGGGCATCACCGTTATGGGAGAAGTCTGATCCCCTGCTGTCCTCCTATACTGACTTTGTAGCATCATTCAGGCGCATCTTCGACAAGCCGGGCCGGGTTTCCTCTGCTTCATCTGAGATTCTCCATCTACGCCAGGGAACACGTACTGTGGGACAGTATCTTATACAGTTCAAAATCCTGGCATCTGAACTGGCCTGGAACGACGAGGCCCTGTATGCTGCATTCTGGCATGGCTTGTCAGAACGCATTAAAGATGAGTTAGCTACCAGAGACTTGCCTTCTAAGTTGGATGAGCTAATTTCACTATGCACGAAGGTTGATCTACGGTTCAGAGAGAGAGCAACCGAGCGAGGAAGATCATCCGTTCCTAAATCTTCTGCTTCTCCTCCACGTCAACCATCTCCATCCAAGGATGAGCCTATGCAAATTGGTCGTTCCCGTCTATCTCCCGCTGAGCGCCGAAGACGCCTCTCCGAGTCTCTATGTCTCTACTGTGCAGCTCCGTCGCACACTATCAACGCCTGTCCCAAACGTTCGGGAAACTCCAGATCCTAGCTCGCCAAGGAGAGGGCCGGCTAGGAGTAATGATCTCCTCTCCATCTCCTCATGATTGTAACCTCCCAGTGTCGCTCCAAATTGCTCAACGTTACAGGAACGTCATTGCCCTCCTTGATTCCGGAGCAGCTGGGAATTTCATAACCGAAGCTTATGTTAAACGGTGGTCCCTACCCACCGAGAGACTGTCCTCGTCCATCTCTTTGACTGCCGTGGATGGCAGCAAGATTTTTGACGCAGTCATTTCCTTAAGGACTCTTCCAGTTCGTCTGAGAGTGGGAGTTCTTCATTCTGAGTATATTTCTTTTTTAGTGATTCCAAGAGCCACACATCCAGTGGTTTTAGGCCTTCCATGGCTCCGTCTCCACAACCCATCAATTGACTGGACGACTACGCAAATACTGGCATGGGGTCCCTCCTGTGCTGAGACTTGTTTAGCCAAAGTTCTTCCTGTTTGTTCTTCCTTCCCCAGGTCATCTGATGTTCCGCCTCCTCCATATCAAGACTTCACGGACGTGTTCAGTAAAGCCTCTGCTGATATCCTTCCTCCTCATAGAGAATGGGACTGCCCAATCGACCTCATTCCAGGGAAGGTTCCACCGCGAGGCCGAACTTATCCGTTGTCTCTGCCTGAGACACACTCCATGGAAGAGTACATCAAAGAGAACCTGGCGAAGGGTTTCATCCGACCATCTTCTTCTCCTGCCGGCGCAGGCTTCTTCTTCGTTAAGAAGAAAGACGGTGGTCTGCGTCCGTGCATCGACTACAGAGGTCTGAACGACATTACCGTCAAGAACCGATACCCTTTACCCCTGATTACCGAGCTCTTTGATATAGTGGTGCAACCATTTTCACAAAGCTGGACTTGAGGGGTGCCTACAATCTCATCCGAATCCGTGAGGGTGACGAGTGGAAGACCGCCTTTAACACCCGTGACGGACATTATGAGTACCTCGTCATGCCCTTCGGATTGAGCAACGCTCCAGCAGTCTTCCAGCACTTCGTGAATGAGATCTTCAGGGACATCTTGTACCGCCATGTCGTGGTTTATCTAGATGACATCCTCATCTTTGCTAATAATCTCGAAGATCATCGTTTCTGGGTAAAAGAGGTTCTTTCCCGTCTCCGTGTCAATCACCTCTATTGTAAATTGGAGAAGTGTGTGTTTGAAGTTAAAACCATTCCGTTTCTAGGTTACATTGTGTCCGGTTCCGGACTAGAGATGGATCCTGAGAAACTCCAAGCAATCCAGAATTGGCCTATACCCTTAAGCCTCAAAGGGGTCCAGAGGTTCTTAGGGTTCGCCAATTATTATAGAAAATTTATACGAGACTTTTCCACCATTGTGGCGCCTATCACTGCATTAACCAAGAAAGGTGCTAATCCGTCCAAGTGGTCCGAGGAAGCTACGCAGGCCTTTCACCTTCTGAAGCAACGGTTCATCTCTGCACCAGTTCTGAAACAGCCCGACACCGACTCTCCTTTTATCTTAGAGGTAGATGCCTCCTCCGTTGGAGTAGGAGCAGTGTTATCCCAGAGGGCCAAAGATGGACATCTACATCCTTGCAGTTTCTTCTCCCGGAAGTTCTCCCCAGCTGAGCGCAACTATGCCATTGGCGATCAGGAGTTGCTGGCCATCAAGCTCGCTCTGGAGGAGTGGAGATACCTGTTGGAGGGAGCTTCCCACTCAATCACCATACTTACCGACCACAAAAATCTTTTATATCTCAAAGGCGCACAATGTCTGAATCCTCGTCAGGCCAGATGGGCACTTTTCTTCTCTAGGTTTGACTTTAAACTCCAGTTCTGTCCGGGTTCTCAGAATCGTAAGGCCGATGCCCTTTCCCGCTCATGGGAGCAAGAAAATGAGTCCGAGTCTGCAGACAAGCATCCTATTATTAATCCGTTGGCATTCTCCACGGTAGGGATGGACTCTACGCCTCCACCAGGGAAAAGTTTTGTTAAGCCAGTTCTAAGGAAGAAGCTCATGCATTTCGCCCATGCTTCCCGTTTTGCTGGACATACAGGCATTCAGAAAACCCTTGAATTTATTTCTAGGTCCTACTGGTGGCCAACTCTGAAGAAGGACGTTATGGAATTTATTGCCTCCTGCCCAAAGTGTGCCCAACACAAAGTCTCCCGCCAGTCGCCTGCGGGGCAACTCGTTCCATTATCTGTTCCCCGTCGACCATGGACCCATTTGTCGATGGACTTTGTTTCCGATCTACCTATCTGCAACAAGTTTAATACCATCTGGGTGGTAGTTGACCGGTTCACCAAGATGGCACATTTCATCCCTCTCACCGGTCTTCCGTCAGCTTCCAAGTTGGCTCAAGTATTTATACAAGAGATCTTCCGACTTCACGGTCTTCCTGAAGAGATCATCTCGGATCGTGGAGTACAATTTGTAGCCAAATTTTGGCGAAGTTTGTGTCAAGCCCTCCAAGTCAAGTTAAAGTTTTCCACGGCTTACCATCCTCAGACCAATGGTCAAACCGAGAGGGTGAATCAGGACTTGGAGGCCTTCCTCCGTATATATGTGTCTTCCTCTCTAGATGACTGGGTTCAACTCCTTCCTTGGGCCGAGTTCAGCCACAACAATCAATACCATTCCTCATCTTCTTCTACACCATTCTTCATTAATTATGGATTCCACCCTAAAGTCCCAGAATTCCAACCGCTTCCCGCAACTTCTGTTCCAGCAGTGGATGTCACCTTGCGTCAGTTTCAAATAACTGGAGGAACATCCGCGCAGCCCTGCTTAAAGCCTCATCCAGGTATAAGAAGTTTGCCGATAGGAAGCGTAGAGCGGTTCCTGCTCTCAAGGTGGGTGATCATGTGTGGTTGTCCACGAAGAATTTGAGGTTGAGAGTTCCCAGCATGAAATTTGCACCTCGCTACATCGGTCCCTTCAAGATTGAACAAGTCATCAATCCTGTTGCCTACAGATTACAGTTACCACCCTTCTTGAAAATACCCAGGACATTTCATGTTTCCTTGTTGAAACCGCTGATCCTGAATCGGTTTCATTCCGCACTTCCTCCAGCTCCCAAAGTTCAGACTCAACGGGGAGTCGAGTACGAGGTGGCCAAGATTTTGGACTCACGTTTCCGTTACGGTCAGTTACAGTATCTCATTGACTGGAAGGGCTATGGTCCTGAAGAACGCTCTTGGACCAATGCCTCAGACGTCCATGCTCCTGCCTTGGTCCGAAATTTCCACTCAAAGTTTCCTTTAAAGCCTAAGAAGTGTCCTGGGGCCACTCCTAAAGGGGGGGGTGCTGTCACGATCCGGGTATCTGGACGCCATTACCTGCCGTTTAGGTGTCTTCTGAGACTGGCCCAGCGTTCCAAATCCGGATCTCATCTGTGTCAACACTCTGCACATCCCTCCTGTCATTCTGAGACACTACCACAGCGGCGCCATGTTTGAATCCAACATGGCGTCTCCCGTCCTCCGCGGCCTCCGCCGCCGTTACTGTGTTATTGCTGCAGGTTCTCAGAATCATGTATCATGCCTGCCGCGGCCTCTGCTGCCCTCCAAGTGTCTCAGCATATAACTGTCATCTGGCGTCTCCTGTCCTCCGCGGCAGGCGCCGCCATTATCACTATGTTTGCACATTTCATTCCAAACCAGGTTTTCCCTCCAGGTTCCAGCATGGGCGCAGCCATGTTGGTTTTGATCACATGCTCCAATTCCTCCAATCCACCGTCTCTGGAATCTGCATAATTGCCCAGCCAATGCCTGCATAGCAGCAGGTATAAGTATCCTGTGTCTGGGCCAGATAGATGTCAGTGCTTTGAATGTCATACCTTGTTCCAGTCTCTCTCTCCTGTGGCTTGTTTCTCCAGGTTCCAGCTCCTGTCTCCAGCATCCACAAAGAGACCCGCACCTGCTTTCCATCCTGCGGTGCAGCCTGACTCTGCAATCCTCTGTGACTGATCCAGCTTTCAGCTATTACTTCGTTTGCTTCCAGCTTCCAAGCTTGCAGCTATTAACCCATCTGTTTCCAGCAATCTGCTTCCAACAGAATTCAGCTTCCTTAAAGAGCCGGTGTTCTCCCAGCGGATTTCTACTTACCAGCAGTATCCACTACCACCGGTAACCACTCTTCATTTCATCTGTTTCCACGCACCCTAGCATCTTTCAGTTTTAACTCCGTGTCTCCACCATCTGGCTGGTTCCGTCCAGTGACTCCTACAGTGCATTCCAGTTACCAGCATCATCTCATACACCTACTAGCGTGTTCCTCGGTTGTCTCCACTACTACAGCCTGGCCTGGTAAGGTTATTCCACCCAAGGACTATAACATCTGTTCTGCAACCTACCAGTGCCCTGTTATACCTTTTATGGTTTAGTGATCCAGGAACTGTATTATCTGCCACTGCTAATACTGACTGTGAACGCTGTTGTGATTATACGGAGTCTGTTTAATAAACTTTCATTTGACTTTTAACCTGCTTGTCATGGTCACACCTTCGGGTTTCCTTCCACACTTACATGTCCAGGGGTCTGATTAAACCATCTAAGTTTAACTTCATTCCAGCCCCTACAACTGAGGCTTCCTCCCGTCAGCCTAAACCCTCAGTTGTGACAGTAACTGACCGTTTACTGGGAGTGTCAGGGAAAACGCAGGCATTCCCGAGCGTTTTCAGGGAGAGTGTCTGACGTCAGTTTCGGCCCCGATCAGCCTGTTCTCATTGCACTGTAGGAGTAAGTCCTGGGCTGCGCACAGACTGCACACAGTTGATTTTTGCAGCTCTGCGTACACATGGGATCACACACTTTCACAGCAAATTTACACTCCCCCTGGGGGCGGAGACTATCTGAACGCAGGCCAGCAAACTTAGAAGCCCAGCGATCAGGTCTGAATCACCCCCTATGGTTTTTATTACATTACAGATGTGTCCTGATACATGACTGCTGCACTCACACCCAGGGCCGGATTAACAATGGGGCGGATGGAGCTGCAGCTCCAGGCCCCCCATTCAAAATAGGCCCACAAGATCCCTTGCAGTACTGCCAGTGTTGACAGGAAAAAGTTTTTTTCCTGTCACCACCAGCCCAGCTCACTCTCCCCCTGACCAGAGCCGGCCGACATTAGTCCCTCCTATGTCAGCCTGTGGGACACCGCCATCCTAAGCAGTAAGCACCACCTCCCAGACCTGTAAGAAGCTCAGCCTCTGGGATCCGTCCAAGCTCCGCCTTCGGGATCCGTCCAAGCTCTGCCCCTAGGACCCGTCCAAAGTTCAGCCTCTGGGATCCGTCCAAGCTCCGCCCCCGGGACCCGTCCAAGGCTCAGCCTCTGGGATCCGTCCAAGCTCCTCCCCCGGGACCCGTCCAAAGCTCCGCCTATGGGATCTGTCCAAGCTCCACCCCTGGGACACGTCCAAAGCCCTGCCTCCTGTGCACCGTTAGATCATGGATGGTCTGAAGCTTTGCAGACATGCTGACAGTGATATAACTTTGAAGCTGGATCTTCAGCAGGTGGGTAGAGCTGGGGGTCAGTGGGGTTGCCAGGGAAGGGTGGGGTGGGGGGGGAGTTGTGAGTAGTAGATCATTTAGGACAGAGGTCTGCTACTTGTTTGCACGGAATTTCACGATGCACCGTTAACACAGGGGTCGCAGCTCTTCCTGTGAACATGCTGCAGCCATCCCCCGATTCCATTTTTACTCCTCCCGTCACCTGCTGCTCTTACACCAGTATCTAACCTCTCCACCTGTATCTCCCCCCTTCTCACCTGTATCTCCTCCTCCCCACCTGTATCTCCCCCCTCTCCACCCCTTCCAACCTGTATCTCCCCCCTCCCCACCTGTATCTCCTCTCCCCCCTCCCCACCTGTATCTCCCCCCCTCCCCACCTGTATCTCCCCCCTCCCCACCTGTATCTCCCCCCTCCCCATATCTCCTCCCTCCCCACCTGTATCTCCTCTCCCCCCTCCCCACCTGTATCTCCCCCCCTCCCCACCTGTATCTCCCCCCTCCCCATATCTCCTCCCTTCCCACCGGTATCTCCCCCCTCCCCACCTGTATCTCCTCTCTCCCCTCCCCACCTGTATCTCCCCCTCTACCCACCTGTATCTCCCCCCTCCCCATATCTCCCCCCTCCCCACCTGTATCTGCTCTCCCCCCTCCCCACCTGTATCTCATTTAGGACAGAGGTCTGCTACTTGTTTGCACAGAATTTCACGATGCACCGTTAACACGGGGGTCGCAGCTCTTCCTGTGAACATGCTGCACCCCCTCGATCCCATTTTTACTCCTCCCCTGTCACCTGCTGCTCTTACACCAGTATCTAACCTCTCCACCTGTATCTCCCCCCTCCCCACCTGTATCTCCCCCGTACCCACCTGTATCTCCCCCCTTCTCACCTGTATCTCCCCCTCCCCACCTGTATCTCCCCCCTACCCACCTGTATCTCCCCCCTTCTCACCTGTATCTCCCCCTCCACACCTGTATCTAACCCTCTCCACCTGTATCTCCCCCCTCCCCACCTGTATCTCCCCCCTCCCCACCTGTATCTCCTCTCCCCCCTCCCCACCTGTATCTCCCCCTCCCCACCGCTATTTCCCCCCTCCCCATCTGTATCTCCCCCTTCCCACCTGTATCTCCTCTCCCCCTCCTTACCTGTATCTCCCCTCCCCACCTCTATCTCCCCCCTCCCCATCTGTATCTCCCCCTTCCCACCTGTATCTCCCCCCTCCCAGCCTGTATCTTCCCCTCCCCATCTGTATCTTTGTCTTCCTTCACACCTGTGTCTATGCCCCCTCTCCACTGACAGTACTGCAGCCAGACGCCATCACCACTACCTGCAGCAACAGGGTGACCATGGAGTGGCCCCTGGGGGCCGTTGTGGACTGTCACTGCCACCTCTCAGCTACTGACTTCAGCCATTATATGGATGGAGGACACATCTGTTGTTCCAGGATCTAAACAGGAAGTGGCTATACAGTATTATTTGGATATTGCTGTGGATTTACTTAAAAGAAAAGTGCACCTTTATTGGACTATCCAGCATTATTAGGACTATTCTCAAATGATAATTATTTGTTTTAAATCCCCATACCCTCCAACGTTTTACACATAAAAATTGGTACAAATTAGAAAAGGGGGCATGGCCATGGGTAAAGTGGTGTGGCCACGCCCCTTTTCCTGTACTTTCAATGGAAGTTTGGAGAGCCAAAAATCGGTACAGACCATAAAAAAAAGTGCTGTACCAATTAAAAAGGTACAGTTGGAGGGTATGAATCCCTGGGTGTGTTCAAATACACGGTGTGTATCTATTGTTCACTCCAAGATGTTCAAGTGTATATGTTGCAACAGGAAAGCGCTGATATAGCTGCACATTCGGGTATGGGTCGTTGGCTCGACCCAACTTAGGTCGACCACTGAAGGTCGACATTGCTGTTAGGTCAACAGGCAATGGGCATTAGGTCGACATGTACTAGATCAACAGGTAAATAGGTCGACATGAGTTTTTAGACTGTTTTTGGTGTTGTTTTCTCCGTAAAGTGATGGGGAACCCCAATTAGTGACCGTGTCCCCTTGCATGCTTCGGGCAAGGTGCCTCGCTCCACTACCGCTGCGCTCGGCACAGGTTACCATTCCAATCGTAGTCCACGTGGATCGTTAAGTATGAAAAAATAAAAAAAATGAAAAAAAATGTTGAAAACTCATGTCAACCTTTTGCCCTGTCGACCTAGTACATGTCAACCTAACTCCCATGTCGACCTAACAGCAATGTCGACCTTCAGTGGTCGACCTAATGACTGTCGACCTAAGTTGGGTCGATCTAACGACCGTATCCCGCACATTCAATCTAATGGAGTACTGATGAATGCTCTAATTGAGAATCTTCAGCTGCATGTCCTCTTTTAATTGCACACTTTTTTTTTTTAGGAAAACATTTATGTTCCCTTTCCACCTGTATCTATACCACCTCCCCACCTGTGTGTCTACCACCTCCCCACCTGTGTCTCTCTCTCCCTCTCCACCTGTATCTATACCACCTCCCCACCTGTGTCTCTCTCTCCCTCTCCACCTGTATCTATACCACCTCCCCACCTGTGTCTATCACCTCTACACCTGTGTCTCTCTCTCCCTCTCCACCTGTATCTATACCACCTCCCCACCTGTGTGTCTGTCTCTCTCTCCACCTGTATCCCTCCCCCCTCCCCACCTGTATGACTCCCCCTCTCCACATATGTTTCTGCCTTCTCTCTACCTGTGCTTCCACCACCCTCTCCATTTGTGTCTTTGCCACTTTCACTTCCTGTCTCTCTGCCACCTTCACTACCTGTGTGTCCACCCCTATACCTTCCTACTAATACCTCTGCCTCGTTCGCCACTTGTGCCATTTCCCCCTCCCTACCTTTTTCTCTGCCCTCTCCCCACCTGTGCTTCTGCCCTCCTTTCCACCTGTGTCTCTGCTCCTATCAACCTCTTTCTCTGCCATCCACCCCACCTATGGTTCTGCCTTCTCTCTACCTGTGCTTCCACCTCCCTCTCCACCTCTGTCACTACCTTCCACTCCACCTGTGTCTTTGCCTTGTCTCCATCTGCGCTTCCGCCTCCCTCTCCAAATGCATCTCTGCCTCCCTCACCACCTGTATCTCTACCCCCTTCTCCACCTGTATCTCTACCTTCCTCTCCACCTGTGTGTCTGTCTTCTCCCCATCTACGCTTCAGTCTCCCTCTCCAAATGTATCTCTGCCTCCCCCCCCACCTGTGTCGCTACTCCTTTCACGACCCATACTTCCACCTCTCTTGCCACCTGCGCTTCTCACAAACTGTGTAGAAAAGAGGGCAGTGCCTGATAGACCAAATGTAGCAGCAGTTTCATCATGGAGCCATCAGAGTTCCTAATATGAGTAATGCAGGGGAGCCCTGAATAGAATGTGAAGATCAGGTCAGTAGTCTGTGTTGGGGGTATATCCTGCACATCCCTGTTTCAAGATCCTGCTGACGCCTAAGTCAGCCACTAAGCTGATGCACTGCAGTGAGTATTCAGACATCCAGTGTAGTCCCTCCCATCCCCAGGACCAGGTGCGCACGTCTCCCTGCTCCTATACCCAGCTGTCCCCCTTTTTTTCCTACTCCTTCCTTCCTTCCTTCCTCAGGTTCACCCCTCCTTTCCCTCTATCCTGTTTGTACTGCTTCACTCTAAAGGATGAGGTGTGAGTAGTTAACAGTAATGTAGTGTTGGGAGGTAGATTAGTGAGGTGTAGTGCGGGGATATAGTGTGGGGAGGTAGCGTAGTGATATAGGGGGTCATTCCGAGTTGATCGCTAGCTGCTTTCTTTTGCAGTGCAGCGATCAGCTCAAAAAACGGCACTTCTGCGCACACGTATGGTGCGCACTGCGCACGTGCGTCGTACTTTCACAAAAGCCGATGTAGTTTTACACAAGCTCTAGCGACGCTTTTTAGTCGCACTGCTGATCGTTGAGTGATTGACAGGAAGTGGGTGTTTCTGGGTGGTAACTGACCGTTTTCGGGGAGTGTGTGTAAAAACGCAGACGTGCCAGATAAAAACGCAGGAGTGACTGGGGAAACGGGGGAGTAGCTGGCCGAACGCAGGGCGTGTTTGTGACGTCAAAACAGGAACTAAATAGTCTGAAGTGATCGCAAGGTAGGAGTAAGTCTCGAGCTGCTCAGAAACTGCACAATCTTTTTTTTGTAGCAGCGGTGCGATCCTTTCGTTCGCACTTCTGCTAAGCTAAGATACACTCCCAGAGGGCAGCGGCTTAGCGTTTGCACGGCTGCTAAAAGCAGCTAGCGAGCAAACAACTCGGAATGAGGGCCATAGTGCAGGAATGTAGTATAAGTTGGTAACGTAGTGTTGATCGGTGAGCTCTCTCCCCCAGTCAGCTGGTTGCCGTAATCCTGCTCTGTGACTCTGATCAGCTGTCCTGTAAACCGGAATTTACAGTGTATGAGATGCCGGTTTACAGCTCAGCTGATCTGGGTCACACCGAGCAGGAGCCCGGTGACCATATGACTGGGGGAGAGAGCTCACTGATCACTGTGCAGCTTAGTGTAAGCAGAGGTGAGAGGGGGTGTCACGGGTGTGAAAGGGGAGTAGCCGGTGGCAGCGCATGCGCTGTACAATCTCAGGGTATTTTTCATGAAAAAGCTTTCTCACAAGCTCTGTCCCTGTTTGCCATAGTTGATGCATCCTTGCTATGTATTCAACCATCTCAATGCGATTTTGGTCGAATTTATCACATTCCATGCACATCTCAGATGCGGATTGTGATAAATATGCCCCATAGTGCGGTGATGTAGTGTAGTAGTGATATAGTGAAGAGATGTACTGTGGGAGGGAGGAAGTGCAGTAGTATGCCACTACGCCCCACCCCACCCCCTCTGCCCTCACAGGTAAAAATTCTCTATGACGCTAATCACACCAACTGCGCGACATGCAATAGGCCCTTCATAGATTTCAGCTCCAGGCCCATGTGGACCTTAATCTGGCACTGCTCACACCAAACAGCCCATCTCACTGAACCAGATACCTTGAGACTCTGCTAGCATCAGACGTCTGTTTTGCATTTTTATGCTGTTTAATTTAATGCAACACTTGTATATCTGTGTGTGACTTATGCCGGATACACACTGATAGATATATCGCCCCGTTCCATTGAAGACCCTGTACCACAGCTGACGGCTGATATATCTGCAGATATATTGGGCATCTGGCTGTGTGTACGGGTGGTCCACCTCAACTGCATCTGTTGGAAGAGTTGCATAGGACCTCGCGGCTCACTTGTGCCAGGCACAGGGACGGATTGGCCCACCAGGACACCATGACAGATCCGATGGGCCGGTCCCATATCCTCCTCAGCCAGGCCGATTCACACTCAGGCTGGGCTGGCTAACACTGCTTCCAGTACTTGCAGTTCATTGGAACGCAATCCGGAAGTTAGACTAGCGGCACTTCCAGGTGCCGCTAGCTGTGAAAAGTGGTGAAGCTGTTCTACCAACGGGGACCTGAAGTAGGTTACCCAGCCCAGCAGCATCCTCTCTCTGACCCTGGCCAAAGGTCTCTTCAACGAGCCCGGCCCGGGGAGCAGCAGCATAGCGATGATCGGAGCCGGGTTCACTACACCCGCCGCCACCCTAGCTCACTGAACTGGCCAGAGCGGCAACTGAGCACTGACGGGGACCCGGCAGAGAGGTTATTTTTAATTACATTATTTGCATTATCATGATGGTGGAAGGATTAGGGCGTCCCCGGTCACAGTATATGGTTTGGGGACTGGACAGGAGTAGGACGTATCTTGTTCTCAGGATGCCAGCTGATCAGGCAGCACTCACAGCCAGCCCTGGGACAATCTCTAATGCAAAGTCCTTCAGCCCTATAGCTGCCCAATGTCTGTCCCTGATGATGGGCCTATTTATGTAATGCGGTGGCTATGTATGTAATGTGGTGGCTACATATGTAATGTGGTGGCTATGTATGTAATGTGGTGGCTACATATGTAATGCGGTGGCTATGTATGTAATGTGGTGCTATTTGTGTAATGAGGTACTATACGTGTAATGTGGTGCTAGTCATATAATGTGGTGCTATACGTGTAGTGCAGTGCTATACCTGTAATGTGTTGCTATTTGTGTTATGTGGTGCTATTTGTGCTATTTGTGTAATGCGGTGCTATATGTATAATGTGGTGCTATTCGTGTAATGTGGTGGCTATGTATGTAATCAGTGGTGGATTGGCCACGGGGACAGATTCCGCTGTGCTGTTCCCCTGTGTCTGTGTTTCACTACTTCTGTGCTCCCCCTCCCTATACTGTGTTGTATGTAGTGTGTGCTCCCTCCCTTTACTGTGCTGTATGTAGTGTGTGCTCCTCCTCCCTGTACTGTGCTGTATGTAGTATGTGCTCCCTCCCTTTACTGTGCTGTATGTAGTGTGTGCTCCCTCCCTGTACTGTGCTGTATGTAGTGTGTGCTCCCTCCCTGTACTGTGCTGTATGTAGTGTGTGCTCCTCCTCCCTGTACTGTGCTGTATGTAGTGTGTGCTCCCTCCCTGTACTGTGCTGTATGTAGTGTGTGCTCCCTCCCTGTACTGTGCTGTATGTAGTGTGTGCTCCCTCCCTGTACTGTGCTGTATGTAGTGTGTGCTCCCCCTCCCTGTACTGTGCTGTATGTAGTGTGTGCTCCCTCCCTGTACTGTGCTGTATGTAGTGTGTGCTCCCTCCCTGTACTGTGCTGTATGTAGTGTAGAGATGAGCGCCGGAAATTTTTCGGGTTTTGTGTTTTGGTTTTGGGTTCGGTTCCGCGGCCGTGTTTTGGGTTCGACCGCGTTTTGGCAAAACCTCACCGAATTTTTTTTGTCGGATTCGGGTGTGTTTTGGATTCGGGTGTTTTTTTC
The DNA here is from genome assembly GCF_028390025.1 of Pseudophryne corroboree. Classification (NCBI taxonomy): domain Eukaryota; kingdom Metazoa; phylum Chordata; class Amphibia; order Anura; family Myobatrachidae; genus Pseudophryne; species Pseudophryne corroboree. The sequence continues at coordinate 496,656,388 of NC_086444.1, read as the reverse complement.
AAAAAACCCTAAAAAACAGCTTAAATCATAGAATTTGGGGGTCATTTTGATCCCAAAGTATTATTAACCTCAAAAACCATAATTTACACTCATTTTCAGTCTATTCTGAATACCTCACACCTCACAATATTATTTTTAGTCCTAAAATTTGCACCGAGGTCGCTGTGTGAGTAAGATAAGCGACCCTAGTGGCCGACACAAACACCGGGCCCATCTAGGAGTGGCACTGCAGTGTCACGCAGGATGTCCCTTCCAAAAAACCCTCCCCAAACAGCACATGACGCAAAGAAAAAAAGAGGCGCAATGAGGTAGCTGACTGTGTGAGTAAGATAAGCGACCCTAGTGGCCGACACAAACACCGGGCCCATCTAGGAGTGGCACTGCAGTGTCACGCAGGATGTCCCTTCCAAAAAACCCTCCCCAAACAGCACATGACGCAAAGAAAAAAAGAGGCGCAATGAGGTAGCTGACTGTGTGAGTAAGATAAGCGACCCTAGTGGCCGACACAAACACCGGGCCCATCTAGGAGTGGCACTGCAGTGTCACGCAGGATGTCCCTTCCAAAAAACCCTCCCCAAACAGCACATGACGCAAAGAAAAAAAGAGGCGCAATGAGGTAGCTGACTGTGTGAGTAAGATAAGCGACCCTAGTGGCCGACACAAACACCGGGCCCATCTAGGAGTGGCACTGCAGTGTCACGCAGGATGTCCCTTCCAAAAAACCCTCCCCAAACAGCACATGACGCAAAGAAAAAAAGAGGCGCAATGAGGTAGCTGACTGTGTGAGTAAGATAAGCGACCCTAGTGGCCGACACAAACACCGGGCCCATCTAGGAGTGGCACTGCAGTGTCACGCAGGATGTCCCTTCCAAAAAACCCTCCCCAAACAGCACATGACGCAAAGAAAAAAAGAGGCGCAATGAGGTAGCTGACTGTGTGAGTAAGATAAGCGACCCTAGTGGCCGACACAAACACCGGGCCCATCTAGGAGTGGCACTGCAGTGTCACGCAGGATGGCCCTTCCAAAAAACCCTCCCCAAACAGCACATGACGCAAAGAAAAAAAGAGGCGCAATGAGGTAGCTGACTGTGTGAGTAAGATAAGCGACCCTAGTGGCCGACACAAACACCGGGCCCATCTAGGAGTGGCACTGCAGTGTCACGCAGGATGGCCCTTCCAAAAAACCCTCCCCAAACAGCACATGACGCAAAGAAAAAAAGAGGCGCAATGAGGTAGCTGACTGTGTGAGTAAGATAAGCGACCCTAGTGGCCGACACAAACACCGGGCCCATCTAGGAGTGGCACTGCAGTGTCACGCAGGATGGCCCTTCCAAAAAACCCTCCCCAAACAGCACATGACGCAAAGAAAAAAAGAGGCGCAATGAGGTAGCTGACTGTGTGAGTAAGATAAGCGACCCTAGTGGCCGACACAAACACCGGGCCCATCTAGGAGTGGCACTGCAGTGTCACGCAGGATGGCCCTTCCAAAAAACCCTCCCCAAACAGCACATGACGCAAAGAAAAATAAAAGAAAAAAGAGGTGCAAGATGGAATTGTCCTTGGGCCCTCCCACCCACCCTTATGTTGTATAAACAGGACATGCACACTTTAACCAACCCATCATTTCAGTGACAGGGTCTGCCACACGACTGTGACTGATATGACGGGTTGGTTTGGACCCCCCCCAAAAAAGAAGCAATTAATCTCTCCTTGCACAAACTGGCTCTACAGAGGCAAGATGTCCACCTCATCATCATCCTCCGATATATCACCGTGTACATCCCCCTCCTCACAGATTATCAATTCGTCCCCACTGGAATCCACCATCTCAGCTCCCTGTGTACTTTGTGGAGGCAATTGCTGCTGGTCAATGTCTCCGCGGAGGAATTGATTATAATTCATTTTAATGAACATCATCTTCTCCACATTTTCTGGATGTAACCTCGTACGCCGATTGCTGACAAGGTGAGCGGCGGCACTAAACACTCTTTCGGAGTACACACTTGTGGGAGGGCAACTTAGGTAGAATAAAGCCAGTTTGTGCAAGGGCCTCCAAATTGCCTCTTTTTCCTGCCAGTATAAGTACGGACTGTGTGACGTGCCTACTTGGATGCGGTCACTCATATAATCCTCCACCATTCTTTCAATGTTGAGAGAATCATATGCAGTGACAGTAGACGACATGTCCGTAATCGTTGTCAGGTCCTTCAGTCCGGACCAGATGTCAGCATCAGCAGTCGCTCCAGACTGCCCTGCATCACCGCCAGCGGGTGGGCTCGGAATTCTGAGCCTTTTCCTCGCACCCCCAGTTGCGGGAGAATGTGAAGGAGGAGATGTTGACAGGTCGCGTTCCGCTTGACTTGACAATTTTCTCACCAGCAGGTCTTTCAACCCCAGCAGACTTGTGTCTGCCGGAAAGAGAGATCCAAGGTAGGCTTTAAATCTAGGATCGAGCATGGTGGCCAAAATGTAGTGCTCTGATTTCAACAGATTGACCACCCGTGAATCCTTGTTAAGCGAATTAAGGGCTCCATCCACAAGTCCCACATGCCTAGCGGAATCGCTCCGTGTTAGCTCCTCCTTCAATGTCTCCAGCTTCTTCTGCAAAAGCCTGATGAGGGGAATGACCTGACTCAGGCTGGCAGTGTCTGAACTGACTTCACGTGTGGCAAGTTCAAAGGGCATCAGAACCTTGCACAACGTTGAAATCATTCTCCACTGCGCTTGAGACAGGTGCATTCCACCTCCTATATCGTGCTCAATTGTATAGGCTTGAATGGCCTTTTGCTGCTCCTCCAACCTCTGAAGCATATAGAGGGTTGAATTCCACCTCGTTACCACTTCTTGCTTCAGATGATGGCAGGGCAGGTTCAGTAGTTTTTGGTGGTGCTCCAGTCTTCTGTACGTGGTGCCTGTACGCCGAAAGTGTCCCGCAATTCTTCTGGCCACCGACAGCATCTCTTGCACGCCCCTGTCGTTTTTTTTTAAATTCTGCACCACCAAATTCAAGGTATGTGCAAAACATGGGACGTGCTGGAATTTGCCCATATTTAATGCACACACAATATTGCTGGCGTTGTCCGATGCCACAAATCCACAGGAGAGTCCAATTGGGGTAAGCCATTCCGCGATGATCTTCCTCAGTTGCCGTAAGAGGTTTTCAGCTGTGTGCGTATTCTGGAAACCGGTGATACAAAGCGTAGCCTGCCTAGGAAAGAGTTGGCGTTTGCGAGATGCTGTTACTGGTGCCGCCGCTGCTGTTCTTGCGGCGGGAGTCCATACATCTACCCAGTGGGCTGTCACAGTCATATAGTCCTGACCCTGCCCTGCTCCACTTGTCCACATGTCCGTGGTTAAGTGGACATTGGGTACAGCTGCATTTTTTAGGACACTGGTGACTCTTTTTCTGAGGTCTGTGTACATTTTCGGTATCGCCTGCCTAGAGAAATGGAACCTAGATGGTATTTGGTACCGGGGACACAGTACCTCCAACAAGTCTCTAGTTGGCTCTGCAGTAATGATGGATACCGGAACCACGTTTCTCACCACCCAGGATGCCAAGGCCTCAGTTATCCGCTTTGCTGTAGGATGACTGCTGTGATATTTCATCTTCCTCGCAAAGGACTGTTGGACAGTCAATTGCTTGGTGGAAGTAGTAAAAGTGGTCTTACGACTTCCCCTCTGGGATGACCATCGACTCCCAGCAGCAACAACAGCAGCGCCAGCAGCAGTAGGCGTTACACGCAAGGATGCATCGGAGGAATCCCAGGCAGGAGAGGACTCGTCAGAATTGCCAGTGACATGGCCTGCAGGACTATTGGCATTCCTGGGGAAGGAGGAAATTGACACTGAGGGAGTTGGTGGGGTGGTTTGCGTGAGCTTGGTTACAAGAGGAAGGGATTTACTGGTCAGTGGACTGCTTCCGCTGTCACCCAAAGTTTTTGAACTTGTCACTGACTTATTATGAATGCGCTGCAGGTGACGTATAAGGGAGGATGTTCCGAGGTGGTTAACGTCCTTACCCCTACTTATTACAGCTTGACAAAGGGAACACACGGCTTGACACCTGTTGTCCGCATTTCTGTTGAAATAGTTCCACACCGAAGAGCTGATTTTTTTGGTATTTTCACCAGGCATGTCAACGGCCATATTCCTCCCACGGACAACAGGTGTCTCCCCGGGTGCCTGACTTAAACAAACCACCTCACCATCAGAATCCTCCTGGTCAATTTCCTCCCCAGCGCCAGCAACACCCATATCCTCCTCATCCTGGTGTACTTCAACACTGACATCTTCAATCTGACTATCAGGAACTGGACTGCGGGTGCTCCTTCCAGCACTTGCAGGGGGCATGCAAATGGTGGAAGGCGCATGCTCTTCACGTCCAGTGTTGGGAAGGTCAGGCATCGCAACCGACACAATTGGACTCTCCTTGTGGATTTGGGATTTCGAAGAACGCACAGTTCTTTGCGGTGCTACTGCTTTTGCCAGCTTGAGTCTTTTCATTTTTCTAGCGAGAGGCTGAGTGCCTCCATCCTCATGTGAAGCTGAACCACTAGCCATGAACATAGGCCAGGGCCTCAGCCGTTCCTTGCCACTCCGTGTGGTAAATGGCATATTGGCAAGTTTACGCTTCTCCTCCGACAATTTTATTTTAGGTTTTGGAGTCCTTTTTTTACTGATATTTGGTGTTTTGGATTTGACATGCTCTGTACTATGACATTGGGCATCGGCCTTGGCAGACGACGTTGCCTGCATTTCATCGTCTCGGCAATGACTAGTGGCAGCAGCTTCAGCACGAGGTGGAAGTGGATCTTGATCTTTCCCTATTTTGGAACCTCAACATTTTTGTTCTCCATATTTTAATAGGCACAACTAAAAGGCACCTCAGGTAAACAATGGAGATGGATGGATACTAGTATACAATTATGGATGGACTGCCGAGTGCCGACACAGAGGTAGCTACAGCCGTGGACTATTGTACTGTACTGTGTCTGCTGCTAATATAGACTGGATGATAATGAGATGTAGTATGTATGTATAAAGAAGAAAGAAAAAAAAACCACGGGTAGGTGGTATACAATTATGGACGGACTGCCGAGTGCCGACACAGAGGTAGCTACAGCCGTGGACTACCGTACTGTGTCTGCTGCTAATATAGACTGGTTGATAATGAGATGTAGTATGTATGTATAAAGAAGAAAGAAAGAAAAACCACGGGTAGGTGGTATACAATTATGGATGGACTGCCGAGTGCCGACACAGAGGTAGCTACAGCCGTGGACTACCGTACTGTACTGTGTCTGCTGCTAATATAGACTGGATGATAATGAGATGTAGTATGTATAAAGAAGAAAGAAAAAAAAACCACGGGTAGGTGGTATACAATTATGGATGGACTGCCGAGTGCCGACACAGAGGTAGCTACAGCCGTGAACTACCGTACTGTGTCTGCTGCTAATATAGACTGGTTGATAAAGAGATGTAGTATGTATGTATAAAGAAGAAAGAAAAAAAAACCACGGGTAGGTGGTATACAATTATGGACGGACTGCCGAGTGCCGACACAGAGGTAGCTACAGCCGTGGACTACCGTACTGTACTGTGTCTGCTGCTAATATAGACTGGATGATAATGAGATGTAGTATGTATGTATAAAGAAGAAAGAAAAAAAAACCACGGGTAGGTGGTATACAATTATGGATGGACTGCCGAGTGCCGACACAGAGGTAGCTACAGCCGTGGACTACCGTACTGTACTGTCTGCTGCTAATATAGACTTGATGATAATGAGATGTAGTATGTATGTATAAAGAAGAAAGAAAAAAAAACCACAGGTAGGTGGTATACAATTATGGATGGACTGCCGAGTGCCGACACAGAGGTAGCTACAGCCGTGGACTACCGTACTGTGTCTGCTGCTAATATAGACTGGTTGATAAAGAGATGTAGTATGTATGTATAAAGAAGAAAGAAAAAAAAACCACGGGTAGGTGGTATACAATTATGGACGGACTGCCGAGTGCCGACACAGAGGTAGCTACAGCCGTGGACTACCGTACTGTGTCTGCTGCTAATATAGACTGGTTGATAAAGAGATGTAGTATGTATGTATAAAGAAGAAAGAAAAAAAAACCACGGGTAGGTGGTATACAATTATGGATGGACTGCCGAGTGCCGACACAGAGGTAGCTACAGCCGTGGACTACCATACTGTGTCTGCTGCTAATATAGACTGGTTGATAAAGAGATGTAGTATGTATGTATAAAGAAGAAGGAAAAAAAAACCACGGGTAGGCGGTATACAATTATGGATGGACTGCCGAGTGCCGACACAGAGGTAGCTACAGCCGTGGACTACCGTACTGTACTGTGTCTGCTGCTAATATAAACTGGATGATAATGAGATGTAGTATGTATAAAGAAGAAAAAAAAACCACGGGTAGGTGGTATACAATTATGGATGGACTGCCGAGTGCCGACACAGAGGTAGCTACAGCCGTGGACTACCGTACTGTGTCTGCTGCTAATATAGACTGGTTGATAATGAGATGTAGTATGTATAAAGAAGAAAGAAAAAAAAAACCACGGGTAGGTGGTATACAATTATGGACGGACTGCCGAGTGCCGACACAGAGGTAGCTACAGCCGTGGACTACCGTACTGTACTGTGTCTGCTGCTAATATAGACTGGATGATAATGAGATGTAGTATGTATAAAGAAGAAAGAAAAAAAAAACCACGGGTAGGTGGTATACAATTATGGATGGACTGCCGAGTGCCGACACAGAGGTAGCTACAGCCGTGAACTACCGTACTGTGTCTGCTGCGACTGGATGATAAATAATGATATAAAAAATATATATATATCACTACTGCAGCCGGACAGGTATATATTATATAATGACGGACCTGCTGGACACTGTCTGTCAGCAGAATTAGTTTTTTATTTTATAGAATAAAAAAACACCACACAAGTCACACGACGTGTGTTTAACTTTTACAGGCAGACATTCACAATACAATATAGTATACTATATACTGGTGGTCAGGTCACTGGTCAGTCACACTGGCAGTGGCACTCCTGCAGAAAAAAAGTGTGCACTGTTTAATTTTAATATGTACTCCTGGCTCCTGCTATAACCTAACTGCTCCCCAGTCTCCCCCACAATTAAGCTGTGTGAGCACAGTCAGATATTATACATAGATGATGCAGCAGCACACTGGGCTGAGCACAGATATGGTATGTGACTGAGTCACTGTGTATCGTTTTTTCAGGCAGAGAACGGATTATATTAAATAATATAAAACTGCACTGGTGGTCACTGGTCAGTCACTAGTATAACTAACTAATACTATCAGCAAAATTCTGCACTCTCTGTCTGAGTACTCCTCCTAAGCTCCAGTAAATGAAGTGTCACTGTCTCACTCTGTCACTAGTATAACTAACTAATACTATCAGCAAAATTCTGCACTCTCTGTCTGAGTACTCCTCCTAAGCTCCAGTAAATGAAGTGTCACTGTCTCACTCTCACTCTCCTATCTATTTCTTCTCTAAACGGAGAGGACGCCAGCCACGTCCTCTCACTATCAATCTCAATGCACGTGTAAAATGGCGGCGACGCGCGGCTCCTTATATAGAATCCGAGTCTCGCGATAGAATCCGAGCCTCGCGAGAATCCGACAGCGTCATGATGACGTTCGGGCGCGCTCGGGTTAACCGAGCAAGGCGGGAAGATCCGAGTCGCTCGGATCCGTGTAAAAAAAGCTGAAGTTCGGGCGGGTTCGGATTCCGAGGAACCGAACCCGCTCATCACTAATGTAGTGTGTGTGCTCCCTCCCTGTACTGTGCTGTATGTGGTGTGTGCTCCCTCCCTGTACTGTGCTGTATGTAGTGTGTGCTCCCTCCCTTTACTGTGCTGTATGTAGTGTGTGCACCGCCTCCCTGTACTGTGCTGTATGTAGTGTGTGCTCCCCCTCCCTATACTGTGCTGTATGTAGTGTGTGCTCCCTCCCTGTACTGTGCTGTATGTAGTGTGTGCTCCCTCCCTGTACTGTGCTGTATGTAGTGTGTGCTCCCTCCCTTTACTGTGCTGTATGTAGTGTGTGCTCCCTCCCTGTACTGTGCTGTAGGTAGTGTGTGCTCCCCCCCTGTACTGTGCTGTATGTAATGTGTGCTCCCCCTCCCTGTACTGTACTGTATGTAGTGTGTGCTCCCTCCCTGTACTGTACTGTATGTAGTGTGTGCTCCCACTCCCTGTACTGTGCTGTATGTAGTGTGTGTGCTCCCCCTCCCTGTACTGTACTGTATGTAGTGTGTGCTCCCTCCCTGTACTGTGCTGTATGTAGTGTGTGCTTCCTCCCTGTACTGTGCTGTATGTAGTGTGTGCTCGCTCCCTTTACTGTGCTGTATGTAGTGTGTGCTCCCTCCCTGTACTGTGCTGTATGTAGAGTGTGCTCCCTCCCTGTACTGTGCTGTATGTAGAGTGTGCTCCCCCTCCCTGTACTTTGAAACATTTTAGGTTAAAAAAAGGGGGTTGTAGAATGAAAAATCAATAAAAATAAGAATTTACTTACCGATAATTCTATTTCTCGTAGTCCGTAGTGGATGCTGGGGACTCCGTAAGGACCATGGGGAATAGCGGCTCCGTAGGAGACTGGGCACATCTAAAGAAAGCTTTAGGACTATCTGGTGTGCACTGGCTCCTCCCCCTATGACCCTCCTCCAAGCCTCAGTTAGGATACTGTGGCCCTCATTCCGAGTTGATCGCTCGCAAGGCGAATTTAGCAGAGTTACACACGCTAAGCCTACGCCTACTGGGAGTGAATCTTAGCATCCTAAAATTGCGACCGATGTATTCGCATTATTGCGATCACAAACTACTTAGCAGTTTTAGAGTAGCTCCACACTTACTCTGCCTGTGCGATCAGTTCAGTGCTTGTCGTTCCTGGATTGACGTCAGAAACACACCCAGCGTTCGCTCAGACACTCCCCCGTTTCTCCGGCCACTCCTGCGTTTTTTCCGGAAACGGTAGCGTTTTCATCCACACGCCCCTAAAACGCCGTGTTTCCGCCCAGTAACACCCATTTCCTGTCAATCACACTACGATCGCCGGAGCGAAGAAAATGCCGTGAGTAAAAATCCTATCTTCATAGCAAAGTTACTTGGCGCAGTCGCAGTGCGACTATTGCGCATGCGCACTAAGCGAAATTTCACTGCGATGCGATGAAAAATAACGAGCGATCAACTCGGAATGAGGGCCTGTGCCCGGACGAGCATACACAGGCCCTCATTCCGAGTTGATCGCTCGCAAGGCGAATTTAGCAGAGTTACACACGCTAAGCCTACGCCTACTGGGAGTGTATCTTAGCATCCTAAAATTGCGACCGATGTATTCGCATTATTGCGATCACAAACTACTTAGCAGTTTTAGAGTAGCTCCACACTTACTCTGCCTGTGCGATCAGTTCAGTGCTTGTCGTTCCTGGATTGACGTCAGAAACACACCCAGCGTTCGCTCAGACACTCCCCCGTTTCTCCGGCCACTCCTGCGTTTTTTCCGGAAACGGTAGCGTTTTCATCCACACGCCCCTAAAACGCCGTGTTTCCGCCCAGTAACACCCATTTCCTGTCAATCACACTACGATCGCCGGAGCGAAGAAAATGCCGTGAGTAAAAATCTTATCTTCATAGCAAAGTTACTTGGCGCAGTCGCAGTGCGACTATTGCGCATGCGCACTAAGCAAAATTTCACTGCGATGCGATGAAAAATAACGAGCGATCAACTCGGAATGAGGGCCACAATAAGGAAGGATTTTGAATCCCGGGTAAGACTCATACCAGCCACACCAATCACACCGTACAACTTGTGATCTGAACCCAGTTAACAGCATGATAACAGAGGAGCCTCTAGAAAAGATGGCTCACTACAGCAATAACCCGATTTTTTTGGTAACAATAACTATGTACCAGTATTGCAGACAATCCGCACTTGGGATGGGCGCCCAGCATCCACTACGGACTACGAGAAATAGAATTATCGGTAAGTAAATTCTTATTTTCTCTAACGTCCTAAGTGGATGCTGGGGACTCCGTAAGGACCATGGGGATTATACCAAAGCTCCCAAACGGGCGGGAGAGTGCGGATGACTCTGCAGCACCAAATGAGAGAACTCCAGGTCCTCCTCAGCCAGGATATCAATTTTGTAGAATTTTACAAACGTATTTGCTCCTGACCAAGTAGCTGCTCGGCAAAGTTGTAAAGCCGAGACCCCTCGGGCAGCCGCCCAAGATGAGCCCACCTTCCTTGTGGAATGGGCATTTACAGATTTTTGGCTGTGGCAGGCCTGCCACAGAATGTGCAAGCTGAATTGTACTACAAATCCAACGAGCAATAGTCTGCTTAGAAGCAGGAGCACCCAGCTTGTTGGGTGCATACAGGATAAACAGCGAGTCAGATTTCCTGACTCCAGCCGTCCTGGAACATATATTTTCAGGGCCCTGACAACGTCTAGCAACTTGGAGTCCTCCAAGTCCCTAGTAGCCGCAGGCACCACAAATAGGTTGGTTCAGGTGAAACGCTGAAAACCACCTTAGGGAGAAACTGAGGACGAGTCCTCAATTCCGCCCTGTCCGAATGGAAAATCAGATAAGGGCTTTTTCAGGATAAAGCCGCCAATTCTGACACGCGCCTGGCCCAGGCCAGGGCCAACAGCATGACCACTTTCCATGTGAGATATTTTAACTCCACAGATTTAAGTGGTTCAAACCAATGTGACTTTTGGAACCCAAAACTACATTGAGATCCCAAAGTGCCACTGGGGGCACAAAAGGAGGCTGTATATGCAGTACCCCTTTTACAAACGTCTGAACTTCAGGGACTGAAGCTAGTTCTTTTTGGAAGAAAATTGACAGGGCCGAAATTTGAACCTTAATGGACCCCAATTTCAGGCCCATAGACACTCCTGTTTGCAGGAAATGTAGGAATCGACCCAGTTGAATTTCCTCCGTCGGGCCTTACTGGCCTCGCACCACGCAACATATTTTCGCCAATTGCGGTGATAATGTTTTTGCGGTTACATCCTTCCTGGCTTTGATCAGGATAGGGATGACTTCATCCGGAATGCCTTTTTTCCTTCAGGATCCGGCGTTCAACCGCCATGCCGTCAAACGCAGCCACGGTAAGTCTTGGAACAGACAGGGTCCTTGCTGGAGCAGGTCCCTTCTTAGAGGTAGAGGCCACGGATCCTCCGTGAGCATCTCTTGAAGTTCCGGTTACCAAGTCCTTCTTGGCCAATCCGGAGCCACGAATATAGTGCTTACTCCTCTCCATCTTATCAATCTCAGTATCTTGGGTATGAGAGGCAGAGGAGGGAACACATACCCTGACTGGTACACCCACGGTGTTACCAGAGCGTCTACAGCTATTGCCTGAGGGTCCCTGGACCTGGCGCAATACCTGTCGAGTTTTTCCCAACGGTTTATAATCATGTGGAAGACTTCTGGGTGAAGTCCCCACTCTCCCGGGTGGAGGTCGTGCTGAGGAAGTCTGCTTCCCAGTTGTCCACTCCCGGAATGAATACTGCTGACAGTGCTATCACATGATTTTCCGCCCAGCGAAGAATCCTTGCAGCTTCTGCCATTGCCCTCCTGCTTCTTGTGCCACCCTGTCTGTTTACGTGGGTGACTGCCGTGATGTTGTCCGACTGGATCAACACCGGCTGACCTTGAAGCAGAGGTCTTGCTAAGCTTAGAGCATTGTAAATGTCCCTTAGCTTCAGGATATTTATGTGAAGTGATGTCTCCAGGCTTGACCATAAGCCCTGGATATTCCTTCCCTGTGTGACTGCTCCCCAGCCTCGCAGGCTGGCATCCGTGGTCACCAGGACCCAGTCCTGAATGCCGAATCTGTGGCCCTCTAGAAGATGAGCACTCTGCAACCACAACAGGAGGGACACCCTTGTCCTTGGTGACAGGGTTATCCGCTGATGCATCTGAAGATGCGACCCGGACCATTTGTCCAGCAGGTCCCACTGGAAAGTTCTTGCGTGGAATCTGCCGAATGGGATTGCTTCGTAGGAAGCCACCATTTTACCCAGAACCCTTGTGCATTGATGCACTGAGACTTGGCTCGGTTTTAGGAGGTTCCTGACTAGCTCGGATAACTCCCTGGCTTTCTCCTCCGGGAGAAACACCTTTTTCTGGACTGTGTCCAGGATCATCCCTAGGAACAGAAGACAAGTCGTCGGAACCAGCTGCGATTTTGGAATATTGAGAATCCAATCGTGCTGCCGCAACACTACCTGAGATAGTGCTACACCGACCTCCAACTGTTCCCTGGATCTTACCCTTATCAGGGAATTGTCCAAGTAAGGGATAACTAAAATTCCCTTCCTTCGAAGGAATATCATCATTTCGGCCATTACCTTGGTAAAGACCCGGGGTGCCGTGGACCATCCATACGGCAGCGTCTGAACTGATAGTGACAGTTCTGTACCATAAACCTGAGGTACCCTTGGTGAGAAGGGTACATTTTGACATGAAGGTAAGCATCCTTGATGTCCCGAGACATCATGTAGTCCCCTTCTTCCAGGTTCGCAATCACTGCTCTGAGTGACTCAATCTTGAATTTGAACCTCTGCATGTAAGTGTTCAAAGATTTTAGATTTAGAATCGGTCTCACCGAGCCGTCCGGCTTCGGTACCACAACAGTGTGGAATAATACCCCGTTCCCTGTTGCAGGAGGGGTATCTTGATTATCACCTGCTGGGAATACAGCTTGTGAATGGCTTCCAAAACTGTCTCCCTGTCAGAAGGAGACATCGGTAAAGCCGACTTTAGGAAACGGCGAGGGGGAGACGTCTCGAATTCTAATTTGTACCCCTGAGATATCACCTGAAGGATCCAGGGGTCTACTTGCGAGTGAGCCCACTGCGCGCTGAAATTCATTGAGACGGGCCCCCCACCGTGCCTGATTCTGCTTGTAAAGCCCCAGCGTATACTGAGGGCTTGGCAGAGGCGGGAGAGGGTTTCTGTTCCTGGGAACTGGCTGATTTCTGCAGCCTTTTTCCTCTCCCTCTGTCACGGGGCAGAAATGAGGAACCTTTTGCCCGCTTGTCCACGAAAAGACTGCGCCTGATAATATGGCGTCTTCTCATGTTGAGAGGCGACCTGGGGTACAAACGTGGATTTCCCAGCTGTTGCCGTGGCCACCAGGTCTGAAAGACCGACCCCAAATAACTCCTCCCCTTAATAAGGCAATACTTCCAAATGCCGTTTGGAATACGCATCACCTGACCACTGACGTGTCCATAACCCTCTACTGGTAGAAATGGACAACGCACTTAGACTTGATGCCAGTCGGCAAATATTCCGCTGTGCATCACGCATATATAGAAATGCATCTTTTAAATGCTCTATAGGCAAAAATATACTGTCCCTATCTAGGGTATCAATATTTTCAGTCAGGGAATCCGACCACGCCAACCCAGCACTGCACATCCAGGCTGAGGCGATTGCTGGTCGCAGTATAACACCAGTATGTGTGTAAATACATTTTAGGATACCCTCCTGCTTTCTATCAGCAGGATCCTTAAGGGCGGCCATCTCAGGAGAGGGTAGAGCCCTTACAAGCGTGTGAGCGCTTTATCCACCCTAGGGGGAGTTTCCCAACGCACCCTAACCTCTGGCGGGAAAGGATATAATGCCAATAACATTTTAGAAATTATCAGTTGTTATCGGGGGAAACCCACGCATCATCACACACCTCATTTAATTTCTCAGATTCAGGAAAACTACAGGTAGTTTTCCCTCACCGAACATAATACCCCTTTTTGGTGGTACTCGTATTATCAGAAATGTGTAAAACATTTTTCATTGCCTCAATCATGTAACGTGTGGCCCTACTGGAAGTCACATTTGTCTCTTCACCGTCGACACTGGAGTCAGTATCCGTGTCGGCGTCTATATCTGCCATCTGAGGTAACGGGCGCTTTAGAGCCCCTGACGGCCTATGAGACGTCTGGACAGGCACAAGCTGAGTAGCCGGCTGTCTCATGTCAACCACTGTCTTTTATACAGAGCTGACACTGTCACGTAATTTCTTCCAACAGTTCATCCACTCAGGTGTCGACCCCCTAGGGGGTGACATCACTATTACAGGCAATCTGCTCCATCTCCACATCATTTTTCTCCTCATACATGTCGACACAAAAGTACCGACATACAGCACACACACAGGGAATGCTCTGATAGAGGACAGGACCCCACTAGCCCTTTGGGGAGACAGAGGGAGAGTTTGCCAGCACACACCAGAGCGCTATATATATACAGGGATAACCTTATATAAGTGTTTTTCCCCTTATAGCTGCTGTATAGTTAATACTGCGCCTAATTAGTGCCCCCCCCCTCTCTTTTTTAACCCTTTCTGTAGTGTAGTGACTGCAGGGGAGAGCCAGGGAGCTTCCCTCCAACGGAGCTGTGAGGGAAAATGGCGCCAGTGTGCTGAGGAGATAGGCTCCGCCCCCTTATCGGCGGCCTTATCTCCCGTCTTTCTATGTATTCTGGCAGGGGTTAAATGCATCCATATAGCCCAGGAGCTATATGTGATGCATTTTTTTTTTTTGCCATCCAAGGTGTTTTTATTGCGTCTCAGGGCGCCCCCCCCCCCCAGCGCCCTGCACCCTCAGTGACCGGAGTGTGAAGTGTGCTGAGAGCAATGGCGCACAGCTGCAGTGCTGTGCGCTACCTTGTTGAAGACAGGACGTCTTCTGCCGCCGATTTTCCGGACCTCTTCTGCCTTCTGGCTCTGTAAGGGGGCCGGTGGCGCGGCTCTGGGACCCATCCAAGCTGGGCCTGTGATCGTCCCTCTGGAGCTAATGTCCAGTAGCCTAAGAAGCCCAATCCACTCTGCACGCAGGTGAGTTCGCTTCTTCTCCCCTTAGTCCCTCGATGCAGTGAGCCTGTTGCCAGCAGGTCTCACTGAAAATAAAAAACCTAAACTAAAACTTTCACTAAGAAGCTCAGGAGAGCCCCTAGTGTGCACCCTTCTCGTTCGGGCACAAAGATATTACTGAGGCTTGGAGGAGGGTCATAGGGGGAGGAGCCAGTGCACACCAGATAGTCCTAAAGCTTTCTTTAGATGTGCCCAGTCTCCTGCGGAGCCGCTATTCCCCATGGTCCTTACGGAGTCCCCAGCATCCACTTAGGACGTTAGAGAAATCAGTAGTAGATTAAAAGGGTGGTATTCAGTAAGCCGGCTGTTAGGATCCCGGCGCTCAGTATACCGGTGCCGGAATCCCGACACCCGGAATACCGACAACTATTCTTCCTCTTGGGGGTCCACGACCCCCCTGGAGGGAGAATAAATAGCATGGCTCATTTGCGCTCACCCAGCTGCCAGTATGCCGACGGTCGGGATCCCGGCGCCGGTATGCTGGCCGCCGGCATACCATACTACACCTGATTAAAGACATGACAGCAGTGTCAGTAGACATTGAAAGTAGGATATCAGTCCTTGTATATTCAAACGTGCAGATGTATATCAGGGAAGGGCATTGTAGCAGCATATCCATAAAGTCGCAGGTAAACATTAGCATAACGTAAAGCAAATGAGGTCCCAACTGTGTCTATCTCAGAATCAGGACCTCTTAGGAGTGACCCCGCCACTCTTGACAGGCCCCTCCACCTCAACAGACTCTGCCCCCATTACGGTTGCTTCCATAAATTTCCCGGGCTGGTGTTCAATCTCAATCCGCCCCTGGCCAGGAATCTTGCACTGTGTGGCGTATTGAGGCTAGGTTTAAATGTACGTGCACAGTGTACTGTGGATGGGAATACCTTGTCTCAGTAAAAGTATAGCACAAGAACTGAGCTCCACTGGTTTAGACATCAAGTTTTTCTGGCGAGGGAATAGCTACGTAGCTGAACATGGCAAAACTTATAATTTCTCTCTCCATCTCATTATCTTATTACAGTGATTTCAAACCACAAAATTATATGTAGGTGAGTCTCCCCTGTACTTTAGTATGCATCGCTGTCTTCACTCAGCTTCTCACAACTCCTCTAGGATAATGTGTTGGTATGTCACCAAATGTTTGTAGTGAGTAGAATTTCACCTTACTCTGTGTGTGTGTGTGTGTGTGTGTGTGTGTGTGTGTGTGTGTGTGTGTGTGTGTGTGTGTGTGTGTGTGTGTGTGTGTGTGTGTGTGTGAGAGCTGTGTTTTTCTCTAAAGACAAGAATATGTGCAATGGCTTCAGGATGCATCAGTTTCATGTTTTATTAATCTTTATGCTTCTTCTAAAATATTATACAACTGCTGAATAAATGATGCATCAAATTCTAGCAAGTCATTGAGATTGCTAATGGATTTTAATGGCAGCTATTACAGCATATTCCCAACAGCTGTTTGTTTATGAAAAGTACAGTTTGCAAGACCTCTGGGTCCATTTGCAAAAGATGTCCCCAATTTACTTGTAATAAACCAACAGACCTACACAGAAGAAACAGACAGAACGAAATGTAAGATGACAATTGGGGAAATTCAGACCTGATCGATAGGCTGCGTTTTTTGCATTCCTGCGATCAGATAGTCACCACCTACAGGGGGAGGTGTGGGCAGGTGTGCAATCGCATTTGTAGCAGAGCTGCACAAACATCGGTTTGTGCAGTCTCTGCTCAGCCCAGGACTTACTCTTCCTCTGCGATGTAATCCTGCTGATCGGGGCCGGAGCCTCCCTGAAAATGGCTGGCCCACCTGCGTTTTTCCAGACACTCCTGTAAAACGCTCAGTTACCACCCAGAAATGGCCTCTTCCTGTCAATCACCTTGCGATCGCCCGTCCGATAGCTTCTTTCGCACCATCCCATCGCTAGGCACGATGCCCAGTGCAGTCGTCCGATACACCGCGCATTGCGGTGCACAAGCATGCACAGTTCCGATCTGATCGCACGCTGTGCGATAACGCACAGTAGCGATCAGATCTGAATTACACCCCAATATACTGTAGTAAGCAAGACATTAGATGATATAAGCCATATCAAAAAAATTAGAATGGGGCAGCTTAAAGTACAGTACAATTGGGAATGGAAAATGAATAAACTAGACAACTGTGTATCCAGGGCTGCTGCAAGAAATAGAATACCAGGCAATCCTCATCATTACATTTGTGGATACCATGGAGACATAGGGCCTAATTTAGACTTGGTCGCTGCAGCGGCATCGTACGCAGGCTGAAGGCCAGTGCAGTACACGTATGCGCAGAAGCCGCACTGCATGTGCGCACACAGTGAGATGCGACAGCATCTTACTTGTGCAATCGCCTCTGCCTGATTGACAGGCAGTGGCGGTCGGGGGGGTGTTGGCAGCACTGGGGGAGACGCGGGCCAGACAACGGAGGCGAGTACGTACCGTTGCTGAGGTGGGCCGTGGCAGCTTCATGACAGCACACGCAGCCGCTGTGGCCAAAGACATGGCGGGAAGCGATGCTTTTGCAAGTCTGTGTGGGGGGGGGGGGGGGGGGGACAGGACTTGGCATGTGGGGTGGACTTGTCCTGTGCTGAGCATCCCCCCACATGTCAAAGATTTTGATCATAGACTTTCTTTTATTCACAAATCTACGATCAGGTCTGAATTAAGCCCAAAGACCTGATTCATGTTTGTAAGTAAAGTAAAAAAAAGAAGGTAACTTTGTGTCTGCTACACACTATGTTGCCATGCAAGGTGTGCAAATACATTTATATTTTTTCTGGGCAGGGTAAATACTACCTGCTTTTTCATGTAGCCCACAAATGTTAGACAGCTTTATTTTTACACTGCAATTTAGATTGCAGATTGAGCAAATCCCTTCCCCACCCACATCTAAATCTATTTGCACGTTATATCTGCCTCAACCGCAGTGCAACATGGTTTTGCCAGAGTTGTTTGCTTTTTTTCTGTACTTACAAACATGACTCAGGACCATAGGATTCTAGTGTGTCATAGGTTATGTGTACAGAAATATGATGCAGCCACATTTCTTCCTTACTGGATTGAAAATGCAGCTTGGTGTTCTACAGTTTTGAGTGTACCTAATTAAAATGCCAGCAATGTGTAATCATAGTCTCACAGTGCCTGTGTCTGATGCTGGTGCCTGGATGACTCTGGAAACAGAGGGTGGGATGTAATGAAATCCGAGTTTGGTGGCCATGCCGGATGCTGGCTGAACTCAATCATTTACAAGGCATGGACTTCATTGCTTCCCGCCCAAAGGGGGTAATTCTGAGTTGATCGCAGCAGGATCTTTGTTAGCAGTTGGGCAAAACCATGTGCACTGTAGGGGAGGCAGATATAACATGTGCAGAGAGAGTTAGATTTGGGTGGGGTGTGTTCAATCTGCAATCTAAATTGCAGTGTAAAATAAAGCAGCCAGTATTTACCCTGCACAGAAACAAAATAACCCACCCAAATCTAACTCTCTCTGCACATGTTATATCTGCCTCCCCTACAGTGCACATGGTTTTGCCCAACTGCTAATAAAAATCCTGCTGCGATCAACTCAGAATTACCCCCAGAGAGAGGTCACCAGGGAAGAGTCAGTAAGCATTGGTTACAATGTGGCAGCATAGCACAATGTGGACCATTCATCCATTTTATAAAAACACTCATGTCATGTCACCTGCAAAATACTGATTGAGCAAATTGTGCAGGGTTATGGGAAGATCTTAGTGCATAGGTATTCCACAGTTTGCTGGACTACATACCCAGCTTGTAATAATGAGATTCTGCCTTGCTGTGTATAGTGTATCTAACTGATCAGGAAGTGTAAGATAACATGTGGGTATTATCTATCAGATTGGTCTGAAATATATATCTAGGAGGTAAAAGAAAATAGGAATTTAATACCTACCGGTAATTCCTTTTCTCCTGGTCCGTAGTGGATACTGAGGTCTTGTACTTTAGTACAATAGGGTAAAGACCAGGTCCACTGGAGCCTGGCACTTTAAAAACATTTAGTGTGTGCATATGTGTGCTGGTTCCTCCCCTCTATGCCCCTCCTATCAGACTCAGTCTAGGAAACTGTGCCAGAGGAGACGGACAAAATCTGAGAGAAGAATGAAACAACAGTGGTCAGGCAATGAGCCAACACACAACCATAAACGAAAGGAGGGCGCTAACCAGAACAGAGGATAGAAACACCAGCCTAACCAGGATGGCACAGCTATCCCAACAACAGAAGAGGGCCGCAACATCTGTCCAACCAGATACTTACACAGGTAAGCAGGAACGAAGCACTGAGGCGTGCGCCCTGTATCCACTACGGACAAGGAGAAAATGAATTACCGGTAGGTAATAAATTCCTAATTTCTCTTACGTCCTAGTGGATACTGGGGTCTTGTACTTTAGTACCATGGGAAAGTCCTAAAGCTCCCAAACGGGTGGGAGAGTGCTGAGACCCCTGCAAAACCGCCTGACCAAACTGAAGGTCATCCTTGGCCAAGGTATCGAACCTACAGAATTTAACAAACGTGTTCGAACCAGACCAAGTTGCAGCTCAACACAATTGTAGGGCCGAGACACCCCGGGCAGCTGCCCAAGAAGACCCCACGACTTTGTCGAGTGGGCCTGAATAGACGTCGGCAAGGGCAGAGCCGCTGAAGTATAGGCCTGTTTAATGGTCAACCTGAGCCAATGAGCAATAGATTGCTAAGATGCTGGCCGACCAATCTTGGAGTCACCATAAAGGCCAAACAGCGGGTCAGATTTCCGATGACGCGCCGTTCTTTTGACATAAATCTTCAGAGCCCTGACCACATCCAAGAACTCAGGGCCCACAGAAGCATCAGACAACACTGTAACCACAATAGGCTGGTTCACACAAAAGGCAGACACCACTTTAGGCAAAAACTGAGGACAGGTCTGAAATTCCACTCTGTATTCATGAAAAATCAAGTAAGGGCTTTTACAGGATAAGGCCCCTAATTCAGAGACACATCTGGCAGACGCCACTTCCAATAACATCACATCTTCCAGGGGAGAAATTTCAACTCCACCCTATGTAAAGGTTGAAACCAATCCGATTGGAGAAAGGACAGAACCACACTGAGATCCCACGGAGCCGTGGGAGGAATAAAGGGTGGTTGCATATGAAGAACTCCCTTCAGGAAAGCTTGTACTTCTTGTAACAGGGCAATTTGTTTCTGGAGGAAAATAGAGAGCGCCGAAATTTGGACTTTAATGGAGCCTAGACGTAGGCCCATAACCATTCCCGCTTGTAGGAAAAGCAGAAAACGACCAAGTTTAAATTCCACAGGAGAAACCTTTCCACTTTCACACCAGGAAACATACTATTTCCAGATACGATGATAGTGTTTTGATGTAACCATCTTCCTGGCCTGGACCATGGTGGAAATAACCTGAGAGGGGAGACCTTTCTTTGCTAGAATCTCCCTCTCAACTTCCAAGCCGTCAAACGTAGCCGCTGTAATTCTGGATAGATGAACGAACCTTGCTGAAGAAGATCTTCTTGGAGCGGCAGAGGCCAGGGAACCTCCAGAGAAATGGTCAGGAGGTCCGAGTACCACGCCCGTTGAGGCCAATCTGGGGCAATTAGAATTGCCTGAGCGCCTTCCCATTTTAGTCTTTTGAGAACCCTTGGGATTAGCGGTAGCGGAGGGAACAGGTACACAACTGGTACATCCACGGCGTCATCAGCACGTCCACTGCTACAGCCTGTGAATCCCTCATTCTGGAACAGTAACGGCATAGCTTCTTGTTGAGTCGAGAAGCCATCAGATCTATCTGTGGACAGCCCCACCGGTGAATTAACTGTTGAAACACCTTGGGATGTAGGCCCCGTTCCCCCAGATGGAGGTCGTGCCCACTGAGGAAGTCCACTTCCCAGTTGTCCACTCCTGGAATGAATATGGCGGAGATGACCCTTGCGTTTGCCTCCGCCCAGAGGAGGATCTTCGACACCTCTTGCATCGCCACCCTGCTTCTTGTTCCCCCTTGTCTGTTGATATACGCCACTGCTGTGTCGTTGTCTGACTGAACCTGGATTGCCAAATCCTTCAGGAAATGAGAAGCCTGCAGAAAAGCATTGTAAACTGCCCTGAGTTCCAGGATGTTTATTGATAGGGCAGATTCCTGCCGTGACGAAATCCCCTGGAATTGGGCCCCTTGGGTCACAGCCCCCCAATCCCGGAGGCTGGCATCTGTTGTCAGTAAAATCCACTGGTGGATAATGAAACTCCTGCCCTCCACCAGGTGAGGAACCTGTATCCACCATAAGAGAGAAATCCGGGCTTGCGGGGACAACGTCACTTCCTTATGCATGTGAAGGTGAGACCCTGACCATTTGTACAGCAGATCCAGCTGAAATGGTCGGGCATGAAATCTGCCGTATTGGATTGCCTCGTAAGCAGCCACCATCTTGCCCAGTAATCGGATGCAAAAATGTATGAATACCTTGCGAGGACCGAGCACCGAGCGAACCATAGCCTGGATAGTCAAGGCTTTGTCCCTCGGGAGATACACCTTTTGAGACACAGTATCCAGTATCATTGCCAGGAACTGAAGACGTTGGGTCGGTTCCAGGTGAGACTTCTGAAAATTTAGGATCTACCCATGATCCGTCAGTAGTCGAGACATCAGATCGATGCTGTCCAGCGGACGTTCCCTGGACACAGCCTTTATTAGGAGATCGTCCAAGTAGGGGGACTATGTTCACTCCCATCATGCGCAGCTGCAGCATCATCTCTGCCATGACCTTGGTGAAAACCCTTGGAGCTGTGGATAATACAAAGGGTAAGGCATGAAACTGGAAATGGTAGTTCAATATGGCGAACATGAGGTAAGCCTGATGAGGGGGCCACATGGGAATGTGTAGGTAAGCATCCTTGACATCCAGAGATACCATGAACGCCCCCTCCTCCAGCGCGGACACCACCACCCGCAAGATTCCATCTTGAATTTGAATACCTGCAGATACGGGTTTAGAGACTTCAAGATCAAGATGGGGCACACCGAACCGTCTGGTTTGGGTACGACAAAAAGACTGGCGAAAAACCCCCAGTTGCGTAACTGAGGAGGTACAGGGACTACCACCCCTGTTTGAAAGAGCTTTTGAATAGCCTCTTGCAAGGTAACTTTTGCTGCAGGTAAAGCTGGTAAGCCCGACTTGAAAAACCTGTGAGGAGGAAGTGTCTGCAGTTCCAGTCGGTATCCTTGGGAAATGAGGTCCCTCACCCAAGGATCCCGGCAGGACTCCGCCCACACGTGGGCGAAGTGTTGAAGGCGAGCACCTACCTGAAAGGCGCCTCTCTGCTGGGGCTAACCGTCACGCGGAAGGCTTAGTGGCAGGAGATCCTGTGGTCTGGCCCAGGGGGACAGCAGGTGCAGGTTTACGGAACGTACCACGAGATCCTCTGGAGGTGGTGGAGGCCCCTCGGCCCCTGCCTCTGAACCTTGCCACATGAAAGGACTGCAAGGAGGGTCCGGTGTAAGAACGTCTAGCAGGCGGCGCAGCTGACGGCAGATCCTGTAGGTAGACTTACCCGCTGTAGCCTGGAAGATCCATTTATTTAATTCATCTCCAAACAAGGCATCACCTGTAAAGGGAAGATTTTCTACACCCTTTTTGGAGTCCGCGTCAGCTGACCACTGACATAGCCACAGAGCTCTGCACGCTGAAACAGCCATAGCAGTAGAGCGGCCATTTATCTTACACAACTCCTTAATAGCTTCGCTCATAAAATTTGCAGCATCCTATATATGTTGCAGCAGAGTAATGACCTCATCCCAGGGTAGGGAGTCCAAACCTTCAATAACAGTGTCAGACCACCTGACTACCACCCAAGAAATCCTCCCACAAACTATTGTGGGGGCGCTGTTCCGCGCCCGCTGCCGTATAAATTGCCTTGGTCTCAATCTAACGGTCAGCCAGTTCCTTCAGGGATACAGCCACTAGTACCGGTAGTACTCATTTTTGGGACAGTCTGGATACAGACGTATCAACTGACGGGGGGCTTTCCCATATCTTCTTGTCCTCAGCAGGGAGGGGAAAAGTAGTAAAAAACCTCTGAGGGATCTTACATTTTTTTTATCAGGGTTTAACCAAGCCTCCCTGGCCAGGGAGTTTAATTCCTTAGACACAGGAAAAGTTGCTGAGGTCTTTGGTCTAACATTAAAATATAATTCCTCATCTGGTTCCGCCTCCTGATCTGGTATGTGGAGGACCTCTCTAATAGCAAAGATGAGAGCCTCCACTCCAGGGAACAGAGAGCTGTCCTCATCCATATCATCATCATCCACATCTGGCTGATCAGAGTCAGAATCAGACTGGAATCCCTGAGGCAGTGAGCGTTTATGGGATAGAGGGGGCTGATAAGCCTTCTTGGCATCTGCAGCCTTAGCCACACAATCAATAGATTGTTTTAACACCTCTCTCTCTCTTTTAGTCTTTTAGCAGCCACAATTTCTGAATTTACATTCTGAATCATTCTTTTGAAGCTATCTAGCCAGTCAGGTGCCTGTGAACTGTGTCCCTGTGGTGACAAAGAACACTGTTCACACATGAGTGACCCCGCTGAAGAGGGGGTTGAGTTACAAGCAGTACACATAACCATGTCCACGGACATGTTAGACAACCGTAATACAGCTTAGCCCACTGACTAACACCTGCACACTGACCTGAGAGAGCCCCTGGAGTGACATTGAGGAGCGGACACTAGCAGACAGAAACACAGCAGCACAAAGCCTGATGATCCACAGCAGCAGGAAATGGCTCCTTCCCGCCTCTGTTCCCGCTCCGGGAAGCCCCGCCCCCTGTAATGGTGCATGGTCCCTGACAGTGATTTTATACTGGCAATGTTAAAAATAACATTATACATCCATATACAGTCCACACAAAGCCTTAAGACAGTGACAGTGCGGGGCTTGTAGCCCAGAGCCAGTTTGTCCGCGGCGGGCACCGCAGCTCCTGGCCTGTGACCGTTGCATGACTTGCCGCCAACACTGCACCAGGGACCCGCTAACCGGGACCCCGTTGTAACACTCACCACACCTGGATCTTCAGCATCTGTTAGAGGGTGGCGGCTAGCTGCCAGCGTGGACACAAACACTAACGGTGTGTGATCAGCACCTCAGGGGCTCAGTGTCCTGTCAACTGGGATTACGAACCATTAACCCTCAGGACGTTGGTTCAGTCCCCCCTCTAATCCCACGAAGCAGGTAGACTGGTTGCCAACCAGATCTACCTGAAAATAGTCAACTTAAAAGAAAAATCTCTGGAGCTCCAGACACATGCACCCGGCTCCTCTGGCACATTTTTCTAAACTGAGTCTGATAGGAGGGGCATAGAGGGGAGGAGCCAGCACACACATGCACACACTAAAAGCTTTTAAAGTGCCAAGCTCCAGTTGACCCGATCTATACCCCATGGTACTAAAGTACAAGACCCCAGTATCAACTAGGACGTAAGAGAAATCAGTACTTTTCCAATAATGTCAGCTAAACCTATGTGCAAATATACCGTAACCAAGGCACACTAGGCTTGTTAACTATCTTATTTAAAAGTGTGTGTGTGTGTGTGTGTGTGTGTGTGTGTGTGTGTGTGTGTGTGTGTGTGTATATATATATATATATATATATATATATATAAAGTGATGCACTCCCCGGCTTCACACATCAAATACCAACAGCGGCGAATTCCAATCAACATTTCAAATGCATTTATCATAACATCTTTTGTCAGGATATTCTGATGTATGTGCAGCTGAGCATATATATCAGAGCTAGTTCTAGGCATAGGCAGACTAGGCAATTGCCCAGGGCATCTGTAAATTCCTAGACAGGCTTAGGGCATCTGGCAGTGGCGTAACTATAGTTACGGTGCAGGGGATGCAACTGCTACGGGGCCCAGGCACTTGGGGGGCCCGATGGCCCAGAAGGTAACACCACTGCACCTTTTAAAACAAAAAAAAATATTAGTACTGCGACTGGTTCTGGGGCCAGCAGTTTACTTTCAGGTAGGAGGGGGAAAGGGAGGGATGTCAAAAAGAATGTAGAGAGTTGCTCTCAAGGGCCCTCATTCCGAGTTGTTCGCTCGGTAATTTTCTTCGCATCGCAGCGATTTTCCGCTAATTGCGAATGCGCAATGTTCGCACTGCGACTGCGCCAAGTAAATTTGCTAAGAAGTTTGGTATTTTACTCACGGCATTACGAGGTTTTTTCTTCGTTCTGGTGATCGGAGTGTGATTGACAGGAAGTGGGTGTTTCTGGGCGGAAACTGGCTGTTTTATGGGAGTGTGTGAAAAAACGCTGCAGTTTCTGGGAAAAACGCGGGAGTGGCTGAAGAAACGGGGGAGTGTCTGAGCGAACGCTGGGTGTGTTTGTGACGTCAAACCAGGAACGACAAGCACTGAACTGATCGCACTGGAAGAGTAAGTCTCGAGCTACTCAGAAACTGCACAGAAAAA
The DNA here is from genome assembly GCF_028390025.1 of Pseudophryne corroboree. NCBI lineage: Eukaryota > Metazoa > Chordata > Amphibia > Anura > Myobatrachidae > Pseudophryne > Pseudophryne corroboree. Next base: position 496,630,931 of record NC_086444.1, on the reverse strand, counting down.
TCTTTTCGCAATATTGCGAATACTTCATTCGCAATTCTGCTAAGCTAAGATACACTCCCAGAGGGCGGCGGCTTAGCGTGTGTACTGCTGCGAAAAGCGGCTAGCGAGCGAACAACTCGGAATGAGGGCCAATGTGTGGTGGGAGTACCTTTCCAGGAGCATATCTGCAGCAGCAGCGCGGCTGACAGACAGATCAGGAATGAAGTGTCACACAGTCCCAACTTCCATTGACAGGAGGCTGGCAGTGTGTGCATGGAAAAAAAAATAGTTTTACTGTTACAGCCACCGAGTCACCTCTCTCCTTACCCCGCGCCATCTGTCCTGTACACACTGTAGTTTCCCTGTCCCTTGTGTCCTGGTACTGTCACCTCTGTCCTGTCCCTCTCACTCCTGTCTTTTGGCCCCTCTCTCTCCCTGCCTCCTCTCTCCTGATCCTGTCCCCACTATCATGTCACTGTCCCTTCTATCCTGGTGCTGTCACTCCTGTCCTGTCCCTGCTCCATCTGTACTGGTCCTAACACCTCCGTTCTAGCCCTGTCCATGTCACCTCTCTCCTGGCCCTGTCACTTCTGTGCTGTCCCTGGCACCTCTGTCCTGCCTTACCTTTTGTTCTGCCATCACTGTCACCGCTTTCCTGCCCTTTCACCTCTGTCATGTCCCTGTCCCCTGTATTCTATCTGGTTCCTGTTCCATCTGTCCTAACCCTCTCCCTGTCACCCTTGCCCTGTCATCCATTGTCTTCCTTTCGCCCACTTTATCCCTGTCACTCACTATCTCCCTGTCACCCTCTGACTCTCCAGCCACCCACTATCTCCCTGTCACCCACTATCTCTCTGTCTCACTCTCTCAGTCACCCACTATCACCCTGTCACCCACTATCTCTCTGTCTCACTCATCCACTATCTCCCTGGGAGGGGAGCCGTAAACAGTCCACAATAGCATATAGCATATAGTCCAAAAAGATGCAAGCTAATCAATAGCAAATAAAGTATATTGCAATCCCCTCTAGCCGGAGGATTATTAGAATAACATATGAAAAAATGAAAGCAAGAGAGCACTGATGGTTCCCCATATCACTCAAATACACTGGAACAGAAATGATAATTACAGATGGAGCCTCGCTCATTTATGCTGTCTGTGGCATTAGTCACGATCACAGATTCGCAGCGTGCCTGGGCGCAAGGAGGCTTGCCTAGTCGTAGGGAGGTGCACACAGCATTTGGCATTACCGGTGAGTGTAATACCTGCGATCATCCACCAGATGTTGCTTTTTAAAATCACCATTGCGCATGCGTCTGGTCTCCATTGAAATACTGTACTGTACACTACAGCGCAAGAACTACTTTACTGGAGCATCTCATTACGCCTGCTACAGTATTTCAAATACACTGCGGCAATGAGGTCCCGTAGACAAACCAATAGATAAAAATAGTACAGTATATACAGACGCAAACGAACATGTCCCACAGACAAACCAACAAATAAAATTAGTAGTGTATACAGACGCAAACAAACGTGTTTCAGCTATAGTTCATTGATCTTAGGGATACACAGTATTTAGCCACCACATCCCCCCTCCCCTGGGATCCTGCTCATTTCACAGACAGGGAGGTCAGGTTACAATAAATTGACAACACAGTACTGTATGTAAATGAATGGCTTATAAAGAACTGCAGTCACTTTGATAGAGATACCAGCTCATGTGTAAATGTTAGCAGTGATCCCTTCTCATTGGTTTTGCTTATGCTGTATTACAGTACTGTAACTATGGGACTTAGACGCTCACATACAGTACAGCACAGTTTCTCAAAAGTCAATGAACTACAGTATTGCTTGAACACGTTAGTTGCATCTGTATAAACTATTTATATTTATTGGTTTTTCTACCGGACGTCATTGCCACTGTGTATTGAAATAGCGTAATATGACACTCCTACAGTATTGCCCTGATTCATGTAAAATCTGTATGCACACTTCTATTGAACGTGAAGTTACAGTATGTTAATATGAATAAAAACCTTAAAATTAATACAGTGTCAAAAAAACAAACTGGCATTCGCACTTTGGGAATTGTACCCGGGACTATAAGCATGGGAAGTGGCACCCTGCACCGCTTGGCCAAGATGCCTGGTGATGGATACACAAGCTCATGTGTAAACGTAAGCAGTGATCCATTCCCGTTGGTTTTGATTACGCCGTTACAGCTACGGGAGTTGGACGCTCATACTGTACAGTACAGTATATCCCTAAAGTCAATGGACCATAGTTTTAATACGTTCTATAGCTGTAGCTGTAACATGTTCATTTGCATCTGTATACACTATTTTTATTTATGGATTTATTGGTTTATTTTTATTGACTCTCTCCGTCTGATCATTGGTCTATGTGTTCAGTATACAGTAACATTACAGTCATCACTGACCATTTGTCAGAGCTTGTAGATTAATCAGCGCAATTCACTCTACAGTACTGGATTAGTGGAGCATTAGCCACCCAGTGGTAGAGATGTGTATTGTATGCTGAGTATGTAGTCGTGCCTCAACGTGCCTGTCCGTGCATAAACTTAACAACCTAAGCTATTGCCTAGGTGCGACTAATCCTACGTTTAGGCAGAGAAACTGCAACAATGAGGGAGGCTCTGTATGCAGGTAAATTTAGAGATATATAGGAAAGCATATAAGGGATGCAGAATTTTCTATCCAATGGACACTCATCATGGAATCTAATAGGAGTAAGTCTCACTCAGGCTGTTTTCACTCCTCTTGTAAAACGCAGTGTCTATTTGTTCAAAACTGAATTATTTCATGTCTGTGTCACACAGTCACTCTCCAGCCTGGAACTCTTGGTTACCAGTTCTGTATGGATGTGCTGCTCTTCAGGAAGTTAGAGCTGCAGCAGCAGGATACCTCAGCCATAGACATGCCATGGGTATAGATAAAAGAAAAAGGCTGTCTCATGGGAGTGTCACAGGCATGCCATTGTAAGTGGCTGCATTCTGAGATGCAGTGCTGCAGCCACATGGGCTGTGTTTAGCCACAGTTGAGAAGCAGACACTACGCCTCCAGTAGGCTGGAGCAAGTGTCGATAGTGAGAACGATGATGCACCGATGGTGGGGCATTTATAACTGCTGGCGGATTGCCTTTGAAAGTGGGCACCTCAGAGCTTGCACATTCCAGCGCATGTAAGTACACAAGGATAAGTATGAAACTAGCAATTGCTATTACCGTAGCCATTTATCCAAAAAAGACTGCAATAGCAAATGCGACTGTACCTACCTCTGATCAGGCCCCTTGTCTTGACCATTTTCCCTAGGCAGACAGATGTAGGTACACCTAAATAAACTGCCCATTTAGTTCCATACATAGCCTTTATGTCCAACTTTACTATATTTTACAGTATCAGAAAGACAACAACATTTTTAGAATGCATAGTGGAGCAAACTTTAGGTGCCATAACCAATGTTTATTATGTCATGCCACCTTTACTATGGCCATACTGGCTACTTTATAATATATTGCTAGTGTCCAATATACATTTAAGAGAATAAAATGGCATCTATGGCGTGCGCTGGTTTTCCCAGGGAAGTGAAAATGATCATTTGGACATAGTCTGATTTATGACAAAAAAGACAAATGTTTTATTCTAAACATCCATGATATTAAAGTGACACAGTGCATATATCATGGCTCAGACATACAGAAACATAAATTAAAAGATGATAAAAAGAATGTATTGCACAGACCCTTATTTTGTAAACGTTGGTAATGTAAACATTAAAGGACAGTCTTTGTGCAAATTATTTAGCAAGGTGAGACTTCTGACTCATACAGTTCAGGGTGTGTGGTGTGTGCCTTGATGTAAAAATGGGTTCCAGCTGGGCAGCCCAGCACCACACCACACGCTTAGCCCAATCGCAGATGGAAGCAGCGAAGACGGCAGTGAAAGTCCAAGAAGGCTTACGGGTCCCACTCCAGGCACAACGCGTTTCGGATTGCTATCCTTTTTCAAGTGCATTAAATGGAGTGGAAAACAGTGTCCTATTTAAAGGGCTTTTCCGGAAGTGAATGATTTCAAATTTCCCGCTGTGTTGCGTCTCAACGTCTGACCGGAACCAGAAGTGTGCGTTCCACCGGTATTATGCGTTCCACAGGTTGTCGTGACCGGAAATGGTGAAAGAACAATATCCCATTCACAAATATACCGTCCGGAATCACATCTATAATATGCAGAATAAAAGTATCTGATTGCGGAGCGAAGATAGATACTCCGTAATGAATGGAACGCTCACTTCCGGTACGGCAGTCTGTGGAACGCAAGACGTCACAACGCATTTCCGGTCACGACAACCAGTGGAACGCATAATACCGGTGGAACGCACACTTCCGGTTCCGGTCAGACGTTGAGACGCAACACAGCGGGAAATTTGAAATCATTCACTTCCGGAAAAGCCCTTTAAATAGGACACTGTTTTCCACTCCATTTAATGCACTTGAAAAAGGATAGCAATCCGAAACGCGTTGTGCCTGGAGTGGGACCCGTAAGCCTTCTTGGACTTTCACTGCCGTCTTCGCTGCTTCCATCTGCGATTGGGCTAAGCGTGTGGTGTGGTGCTGGGCTGCCCAGCTGGAACCCATTTTTACATCAAGGCACACACCACACACCCTGAACGGTATGAGTCAGAAGTCTCACCTTGCTAAATAATTTGCACAAAGACTGTCCTTTAATGTTTACATTACCAACGTTTACAAAATAAGGGTCTGTGCAATACATTCTTTTTATCATCTTTTAATTTATGTTTCTGTATGTCTGAGCCATGATATATGCACTGTGTCACTTTAATATCATGGATGTTTAGAATAAAACATTTGTCTTTTTTGTCATAAATCAGACTATGTCCAAATGATCATTTTCACTTCCCTGGGAAAACCAGCGCACACCATAGATGCCATTTTATTCTCTTAAAAGTTGACCTTTGACATATGGTGTTTGTATGTCCTTGGTATTCTAAGTGTGCAGCTTCTTCTCCCCGAGTGCGCAAAAGTCCACCATACCTATTTCTTTAGTGTCCAATATACAGTTCCCCTCCTTTATGTTTAGTATTTATGTTTGGCATTGTCTCATGTCACTATTAAGAGTTGCCATTTCCTCTTGTCAAGTAAATGATTCTTTAACTTACTACATAACCAGTGCAAATTGCAAACCAATCCCAGTTCCCTTTTTAGTTACTGTGGTTATCCTTTAGTGATGGAAAATCTCAGTTCTACCCCATCTCTCAAGATCTGAAAGGTGCAATAGGGCGATTCTCCGTGATTCTCCGGCTACACAAATATAAACGACATACTTCTCCTAAATACCAAGATTTTAGTGGGTCTTAAGTTATAGGGTAAGGCATTGCTAGTACGCAATTAAGTTTTCATATAAGAACAATTTCTTATCAAACCAGTTTAAAAGGGGAAAAAAATAAAAGCGTGTGATGTACGGGACTTTATGTTCACTTTCTGGAGAATCACCCAATAGCTTTCCCCTCCATCCCTATGATTATAATAAGAATTTACTTACCGATAATTCTATTTCTCGGAGTCCGTAGTGGATGCTGGGGTTCCTGAAAGGACCATGGGGAATAGCGGCTCCGCAGGAGACAGGGCACAAAAAGTAAAGCTTTAGGATCAGGTGGTGTGCACTGGCTCCTCCCCCTATGACCCTCCTCCAAGCCAGTTAGATACTGTGCCCGGACGAGCGTACATAATAAGGAAGGATTTTGAATCCCGGGTAAGACTCATACCAGCCACACCAATCACACTGTACAACCTGTGATCTGAACCCAGTTAACAGTATGATAACAGCGGAGCCTCTGAAAAGATGGCTCACAACAATAATAACCCGATTTTTGTAACTATGTACAAGTATTGCAGATAATCCGCACTTGGGATGGGCGCCCAGCATCCACTACGGACTCCGAGAAATAGAATTATCGGTAAGTAAATTCTTATTTTCTCTATCGTCCTAGTGGATGCTGGGGTTCCTGAAAGGACCATGGGGATAATACCAAAGCTCCCAAACGGGCGGGAGAGTGCGGATGACTCTGCAGCACCGAATGAGAGAACTCCAGGTCCTCCTTAGCCAGGGTATCAAATTTGTAGGATTTTACAAACGTGTTTGCCCCTGACTAAATAACCGCTCGGCAAAGTTGTAAAAGCCGAGACCCCTCGGGCAGCCGCCCAAGATGAGCCCACCTTCCTTGTGGAATGGGCATTTACATATTTTGGCTGTGGCAGGCCTGCCACAGAATGTGCAAGCTGAATTGTATTACACATCCAACTAGCAATAGTCTGCTTAGAAGCAAAAGCACCCAGTTTGTTGGGTGCATACAGGATAACAGCAAGTCAGATTTCCTGACTCCAGCCGTCCTGGAAACATATATTTTCAGGGCCCTGACAACATCTAGCAACTTGGAGTCCTCCAAGTCCCTAGTAGGTGCAAGGCACCACAATAAGCTGGTTCAAGTGAAACACTGACACCACCTTAGGGAGAGAACTGGGGACGAGTCCGCAGCTCTGCCCTGTCCGAATGGACAAACAGATATGGGCTTTTTTGAGAAAAAACCACCAATTTGACACTCGCCTGGTCCAGGCCAGGGCCAAGATCATGGTCACTTTTCATGTGAGATGCTTCAAATCCACAGATTTGACTGGTTTTAAACCAATGTGATTTGAGGAATCCCAGAACTACGTTGAGATCCCACAGTGCCACTGGAGGCACAAAAGGGGGTTGTATATGCAATACTCCCTTGACAAAATTCTGGACTTCAGGAACTGAAGCCAATTCTTTCTGGAAGAAAATCGACAGGGCCGAAATTTGAACCTTAATGGACCCCAATTTGAGGCCCATAGACACTCCTGTTTTCAGGAAATGCAGGAAACGACCGAGTTGAAATTTCTTTGTGGGGCCTTCCTGGCCTCACACCACGCAACATATTTTCGCCACATGTGGTGATAATGTTGTGCGGTCACCTCCTTTCTGGCTTTGACCAGGGTAGGAATGACCTCTTCCGGAATGCCTTTTTCCCTTAGGATCCGGCGTTCCACCGCCATGCCGACAAACGCAGCTGCGGTAAGTCTTGGAACAGACATGGTACTTGCTGAAGCAAGTCCCTTCTTAGCGGCAGAGGCCATAAAACCTCTGTAAGCATCTCTTGAAGTTCCGGGTACCAAGTCCTTCTTGGCCAATCCGGAGCCATGAGTATAGTTCTTACTCCTCTACGTCTTATAATTCTCAGCACCTTAGGTATGAGAAGCAGAGGAGGGAACACATACACCGACTGGTACACCCACGGTGTTACCAGAACGTCCACAGCTATTGCCTGAGGGTCTCTTGACCTGGCGCAATACCTGTCCCGTTTTTTGTTCAGACGGGACGCCATCATGTCCACCTTTGGTATTTCCCAACGGTTTACAATCATGTGGAAAAAACTTCCCGATGAAGTTTCCACTCTCCCGGGTGGAGGTCGTGCCTGCTGAGGAAGTCTGCTTCCCAGTTTCCATTCCCGGGATGAAACACTGATGACAGTGCTATCACATGATTTTCCGCCCAGCGAAAAGTCCTTGCAGTTTTTGCCATTGCCCTCCTGCTTCTTGTGTCGCCCTGTCTGTTTACGTGGGCGACTGCCGTGATGTTTTTCCCACTGGATCAATACCGGCTGACCTTGAAGCAGAGGTCTTGCTAAGCTTAGAGTATTATAAATTTACCCTTAGCTCCAGTATATTTATGTGGAGAAAAGTCTCCAGACTTGATCACACTCCCTGGAAATTTTTTCCTTGTGTGACTGCTCCCCAGCCTCTCGGGCTGGGCTCCGTGGTCACCAGCATCCAATCCTGAATGCCAAATCTGCGGCCCTCTAGAAGATGGGCACTCTATAACCACCACAGGAGAGACACCCTTGTCCTTGGATATAGGGTTATCCGCTGATGCATCTGAAGATGCGATCCGGACCATTTGTCCAGCAGATCCCACTGAAAAGTTCTTGCGTGAAATCTGCCGAATGGAATTGCTTCGTAGGAAGCCACCATTTTTACCAGGACCCTTGTGCAATGATGCACTGTTTTTAGGAGGTTCCTGACTAGCTCGGATAACTCCCTGGCTTTCTCTTCCGGGAGAAACACCTTTTTCTGGACTGTGTCCAGAATCATCCCTAGGCACAGCAGACGTGTCGTCGGGATCAGCTGCGATTTTGGAATATTTAGAATCCACCCGTGCTGTTGTAGCAGTATCCGAGATAGTGCTACTCCGACCTCCAACTGTTCCCTGGACTATGCCCTTATCAGGAGATCGTCCAAGTAAGGGATAATTAAGACGCCTTTTCTTCGAAGAAGAATCATCATTTCGGCCATTACCTTGGTAAAGACCCAGGGTGCCGTGGACAATCCAAACGGCAGCGTCTAAAACTGATAGTGACAGTTCTGCACCACGAACCTGAGGTACCCTTAGTGAGAAGGGCAAATTTGGGACATAGAGGTAAGCATCCCTGATGTCCCCGGACACTATATAGTCCCCTTCTTCCTGGTTCGTTATCACTGCTCTGAGTGACTCCATCTTGATTTGAACCTTTGTAAGTGTTCAAAAAATTTTTTAGAATAAGTCTCACCTAGCCTTCTGGCTTCAGTACCACAATATAGTGTGGAATAATACCCCTTTTCCTTGTAGTAGGAGGGGTAATTTAATTATCACCTGCTGGGAATACAGCTTGTGAAATTTTTTCCCATACTGCCTCCTTGTCGGAGGGAGACCTTGGTAAAGCAGACTTCAGGAGCCTGCGAAGAGGAAACGTCTCTACATTCCAATCTGTACCCCTGGGATACTACTTGTAGGATCCAGGGGTCCTGTACGGTCTCAGCGCCATGCTGAGAACTTGTCAGAAGCGGTGGAGCGCTTCTGTTCCTGGGAATGGGCTGCCTGCTGCAGTCTTCTTCCCTTTCCTCTATCCCTGGGCAGATATGATCTTATAGGGACGAAAAGACTGAGGTTGAAAAGACGGTGTCTTTTTCTGCAGAGATGTGACTTAGGGTAAAAACGGTGGATTTTCCAGCAGTTGCCGTGGCCACCAGGTCCGATGGACCGACCCCAAAAAACTCCTCTTCCTTTATACGGCAATACACCTTTTTGCCGTTTGGAATCTGCATCACCTGACCACTGTCGTGTCCATAACATCTTCTGGCAGATATGGACATCGCATTTACTCTTGATGCCAGAGTGCAAATATCCCTCTGTGCATCTCGCATATATAGAAATGCATCCTTTAAATGCTCTATAGTCAATAAAATACTGTCCCTGTCAAGGGTATCAATATTTTTAGTCAGGGAATCCGACCAAGCCACCCCAGCTCTGCACATCCAGGCTGAGGCGATCGCTGGTCGCAGTATAACACCAGTATGTGTGTATATACTTTTTATGATATTTTCCAGCCTCCTGTCAGCTGGTCCTTGAGGACGGCCCTATCTATAGACGGTACCGCCACTTGTTTTGATAAGCGTGTGAGCGCCTTATCCACCCTAAGGGGTGTTTCCCAACGCACCCTAACTTCTGGCGGGAAAGGGTATACCGCCCATAATTTTCTATCGGGGGGAACCCACGCATCATCACACACTTTATTTAATTTATCTGATTCAGGAAAAACTACTGTAGTTTTTTCACATCCCACATAATACCCTCTTTTGTGGTACTTGTAGTATCAGAAATATGTAACACCTCCTTCATTGCCTTTAACGTGTGGCCCTAATAAGGAATACGTTTGTTTATTCACCGTCGACACTGGATTCAGTGTCCCTGTCTGTGTCTGTGTCGACCGACTAAAGTAAACGGGCGTTTTAAAACCCCTGACGGTGTTTTTTGAGACGTCTGGACCGGTACTAAATGTTTGTCGGCCGTCTCATGTCGTCAACCGACCTTGCAGCGTGTTGACATTATCACGTAATTCCCTACATAAGCCATCCATTCCGGTGTCGACTCCCTAGAGAGTGACATCACCATTACAGGCAATTGCTCCGCCTCCTCACCAACATCGTCCTCATACATGTCGACACACACGTACCGACACACAGCACACACACAGGGAATGCTCTGATAGAGGACAGGACCCACTAGCCCTTTGGAGAGACAGAGGGAGAGTTTGCCAGCACACACCAAAAACGCTATAATTATATAGGGACAACCTTATATAAGTGTTTTCCCTTATAGCATCTGTTTTATATATTTCTAACGCCAAATTAGTGCCCCCCCCTCTCTGTTTTAACCCTGTTTCTGTAGTGCAGTGCAGGGGAGAGCCTGGGAGCCTTCCCTCCAGCCTTTCTGTGAGGGAAAATGGCGCTGTGTGCTGAGGAGATAGGCCCCGCCCCTTTTTCGGCGGCCTCGTCTCCCGCTTTTAACGGATTCTGGCAGGGGTTAAATATCTCCATATAGCCTCCGGAGGCTATATGTGAGGTATTTTTAGCCAAAATAGGTTTTCATTTGCCTCCCAGGGCGCCCCCCTCCCAGCGCCCTGCACCCTCAGTGACTGCCGTGTGAAGTGTGCTGAGAGGAAAATGGCGCACAGCTGCAGTGCTGTGCGCTACCTTTAGAAGACTGAGGAGTCTTCTGCCGCCGATTCTGGACCTCTTCTTACTTCAGCATCTGCAAGGGGGCCGGCGGCAAGGCTCCGGTGACCATCCAGGCTGTACCTGTGATCGTCCCTCTGGAGCTGATGTCCAGTAGCCAAGAAGCCAATCCATCCTGCACGCAGGTGAGTTCACTTCTTCTCCCCTAAGTCCCTCGTTGCAGTGATCCTGTTGCCAGCAGGACTCACTGTAAAATAAAAAACCTAAGCTAAACTTTTCTAAGCAGCTCTTTAGGAGAGCCACCTAGATTGCACCCTTCTCGGCCGGGCACAAAAATCTAACTGGCTTGGAGGAGGGTCATAGGGGGAGGAGCCAGTGCACACCACCTGATCCTAAAGCTTTACTTTTTGTGCCCTGTCTCCTGCGGAGCCGCTATTCCCCATGGTCCTTTCAGGAACCCCAGCATGCACTAGGACGATAGAGAAATTTATTTATATTTATTATATTTTCTACGCATGCTTCCTGATGGTTGGTGAAAAGCACTGTGCTGGAATATACAGTGACAGATATGTCAGTTACTCCATCACGTGAAATCATAATGCACATTTAGACTGCAATAATGCAGTGGAATTAAAGTATAGTTTGCAGTTGGAGGATTCAGGTCCATCTAATATCTAACTCATAGATCCTGAATCAGAGGTGGACATAAATGCAGTCTATACTGCCATTGCGCATGCAGTGGATCTGAAAAAATATGGTAATGTTCAGGGACGCTCACCAGCAGTTTCACTGATCTGCCCTGGTACGTACAAAGATGCACCATCAGTCACGCATCGAGCAGCACACCATCGTGCATCTGAGCACCCTATGGGTGCCTAGAATGTCCGCCGCAAGTAAGCCTCCGGTGCCTTTACAAATGCATACAAATTCGCAGTCGCAGGCTCAGACATGCCCCATAAACTGGTCAGGCCTTTTATAGCCACCCCCATATGCTCACTACCTGTCACTCACTTTGTGAATAAATCCTCACTTTGCCAATCCATTGCCACACATGTGCTGAGTGACTCTGGTGCATGCACAGTACATATAACTGTAACATCACTCAAATACGCACACATGGACACTGCATCCACCTTTGAATAAGCTTCCTGATTATTTTCTCAGAGGAAGACGTTACACTGTCACATGCAACCTTGTCGTTACTAACATAGGGGTCTATTTACTAAGGCTCCACTTAGCGCGGAGATAGAGCTGCTTCTGCTCCATATGCTACAGCTGTGAAGCAGGAGACAGCTACAGTACATTAAATGTTACTAAAAATAGACCTGCCGAGGAGAGTAACATTAAGTTGGCGGTAACAGCTAAAACCCCTTTTTTGCCCTGACAGCCCTGTTTCTGGCCCCTATGTACGTGACTCACCCTGTCTCCCAGCATGCAGTTGCAGCCGTAAGCTTTTTTTTTTTTTTGTCCCCCAACAAACTTTATTGAAATTTGGTAATATGAACAAGAGCTCACTTCTTACTTCTCCAGTGAGAAGAAGCAGTTACCTTATTGGCAGTTCCACTTGAGGAAGCCTGCGCTGGAGAAGACAGCTGAAGGTAAGTGACCTCACCTGTTAGTAACACCTGGGATACCTAGCGCTGCCACAGGTGTCCATGACAGTGTGATATTGTAGCCTGATGTTAGCGCTAGCAGGCAGCAGTCAAAGAAATCCCTTTTGTAGGCTGACCATATTATCCCTTTAACCTGGGACACTCATGAATTACACAGGCTCCGTAGCTGGCTGACTACAAACCTGCATTTCACCTTGTTTTAAGCAGCCACAGAACCTGTGTAATTCATAAGGGATAAGATGGTCAGTCTACCTTTAGTTCATATCGAGAAACGGTATGTATAGGGATTATCTCTGCCCCCTTATCTCCTGTCAGTAAATAGACCTCATAAGGACTAAAGTGTACAGGTTACTGCTTCCCATAAGATCAAGGTCCATATCTCCTCCTGCTGATGGGAACATTCAAATGAACTCATTGGCTACATTTTTATCTTCTTCCTGCCAAACTAATTACATCCTGGATGAGCAGAAGTCAAGACAGAATACAATAAAGTGCTCAAACCTAAGTGAAAGTATTTGAGTAATGGAAAACTAGTGAGTTGGTACTATACATTTGCATTAGATTTCATTACATTGACATAATAAAAAGTACAGAGATTATCGGAAAAAACCCTCTTTAGTTGAGCTGAGAACTGCATTGCCTGGAATGGCTTGTCTCTGTAGTGACTATCAGCTCAGATTTACTGCACAGTTCATCAACTTCTCAGCATGTACCGTAATGAATGTTTCATTTACATCCCTAATTGAGAAACCACAGTATCTCTAACCTATAACCTATACAGTGTGTCAATTTTTCTATCATCTTCTGTTCTTTTGTTTCAGTATAGCCTGTACCCAAAGCCCTAGGACATACTTTACAAACACTGAATATTGTATTTCATAATGTGCACACAAAACTTTAAGTGTAAAGAAGGCCAAGGGGTCAGCTTGTAACATTATTTGTGATTCAGTGACAGCATATTTACCTGTTATCTGTACAGTAAGTATCTACAGTATGTATTGCATTCTGAAAGGCAATAGAATAATAAATGTTAGTTAATCTATAGCAGGCATTCCCAACCATGGTCCTCAAGGCACACCAACACTGCAGGTTTTAGTGATATCCAGGCTGCAGCACAGATGGTTAAATCAAAATAACTGAGCTACTAATAAAGTCACCTGTGCTGAAGCCTGGATATCAGTAAAACCTGCACTGTTGGTGTGCCTTGAGGACCGTGGTTGGGAATGCCTGATCTATAGTATGGTAAGCCATGCAGTTGGACCTTCAATCAATTTGTTTATGCTCAGCACATTCTTTTTATATGGTACCATTGTTGTAATAAACTACATTGTGGGTAGGTAAGCCATTATTTCAGAAGTGACCCAGGAGTAAAATAAATCATCACCAGACCGCAAAGCACAATTTGCTGATTCTGGTCCATGGCTCCTGCTCACCATTCACATTGGTTCTTCGCTGCTACTGCTCCAGCCTTTGTGCTTGGCCAGAGGAGCAGAGCTACAGTAGGGATCTTAGGAGGGCATTGCCAGGTCGTCCTCAATGCTGGGCCCTGTAGCGCTGTACCACCTGCAGTTGAATGCTTTTTAGATAAAAATAAAAAAAATCACTCCTGTGAATGACCACACACATTAAGTCAGATGTGCTGAAAGGGTGTTCCTAGGTTTCTCTGCCCAGTTTATGTTAACCACTTGTCTGGCATAGTCCCACCCCAGGCCGTGTATTGTCAGAAAGAGTGGGCAGCTGCCAGAAGATAATCTTCTAGCAGCTGCCAATCAAAGAGGGACCTCCTAGCCCCTCTGCTTCCATGTACCATCCCCCACATTTGATCAGTCAGCACGGCAGGACCCTCCTACCCGATGGCTGTAGAGCGGAGCAGACGCTAGGGAAATGCAAATTAAACATAATCCCCCCGTCCTGCCCTCAGCACACTAGCATGTACCTGGAGGGATGGCTATGTTCCGCTGTTTGAAAAAAACAATACTTGACAAATCTTCCTTTTTGTTTCATTTTTTATTTATAAAATTGTTTTGAATACGTTTTAAATAGATGTTATTGACCTATTTTAATCATAACAAAACAGCAATTTCTGAATGTGCCAGTTAAGTGAATAAAAGAAGCTCATATAGCTCCTTTTAATAACACATATTCTGACCACAGTGTATCTTAACTCAGGGTAGGGAAAAACCCTGGTCATGACCAGGGTAGCAGACCCAAGTCACTTAACCTGAGTCAAGCCATTCACACCGACAAACGATCTTTGTTTTTCCTGGGACTTTGCATCAGTGTGCCAAGGGTATCAACACATGTTGAAACAATGTTCATTATCGCGAATGCATTTTGGATTTGCGTCTACAAGGGGCATTAGCATATCATATAAAAATACATGGATATCTCTATTTTCTAGATGTTTCTTATCAAATGTTATGGATAGAATATTATACTTCTGAGAAAAAGCTAGTGGTTTAGTAGTACTGAATAAGAGTCTTACTAAATTATAACTTATTGATCTTTTACTAGGAACGAATAAGCTAAACAAACAGGAAAACAAACCTAACTGTTCAGGTAAAAAAGGTAACATCCTATGCTAAGCAGCAAAGTAAAGTAATCAAGCACGCATAAAGATAAAAGTACAGTAGTTTGGTGTGATTACTCATATAGAAGTAGTGAAAACAATAATAACCATTGTATAATAAGATAAGGAACTGTGTAATATTTGTAGGTACATACAAGGTTTTTGCTTGTGACAACTAACGGGATTTTCTCTAAACCAGCGGTTGGACTTGAATCACTGCCTTTATTGTAAAAGTTAATTGAAGTTGATTTATATGTGTACTTTCAATTTTCAACACAATGAAGTTACATATTTAATGTTTTGTTTTTAAACACAATTAGAAAATAATATATAAATATATACATATTTCAAATGCAACACAGACAACACATTCATTTAAGCCCATTTATGCACATTAGTAACACACCATGTGGCAGAAAGACTAGGACTACAAGAAGCCCCCTTGGCGATATATTTTATGTTAAATCCCTAATGGCCTCTCAGTATCTTTGCAGAATATGCACAAAAGTCCAGGGTCTGAAGCTATAGAAATGAATGGTTATCTTTTTTGCTAAACGAGAGCCCTATGTTTAATGTTCCTTGGATATAAGGTAGCCAAGTAAAGGCGCATTCCAACAGCTCCATACATCATTTATTTTATATACCCTAACTTCGCACAACAGGAGCTCCCTCTAAAACACGATGTGAGAGGCATGGAATCTTATTTTCACTTACAAAGAATTACTTACACATTCAATGATACTACATTTGCGAAGAGAAAGACATTATTTGGCAAACTTTAAGCATTTGGAAAGTGTTGGAAGTTTGTATTGTTTAGATGTATTAAATAAATCATCCAATGTGTTTGCCTCAAAGATAGATAGAGAGAAAGAAAGAGAGTGAGACTGTAGATAGATAGATAGATAGATAGATAGATAGATAGACATAGAGATAGATAGACAGACAGACAGACAGACAGACAGACAGACAGATAGATAGATAGATAGATAGATAGATAGATTAGATAGACAGACAGACAGAGAGATACAATAGATAGAGATAAATAGATAGAGATAAATAGATAGATGTTTCACCTTGACAAAGGGGCGTGCGAGCCCCGAAACATTGGTTATGCTGTTCTTATACAATTTGCACCTTCTACAGAATCTCTGAGTGCCGCTGTATGATTTCCTTATCAGGGTAGATAGTTAGAGATAGACAGAGATAGATGATAGATAATAGATAGAGATAGATAGATAGATAGATAGATAGATAGATAGATAGATAGATAGATAGATAGATAGATAGATAGATAGATAGTTCTGTGAGGCTGTCAATTCTTAGGCAGCACCTGGAATAAAGTTAGTGGATCTGACTCAATGCCGATGTTAAGGTAGTTAAACGATTGTTTTCTACTGTGAAAATGTCTAATCACTCAAAAGTTGAGCTGCGCATGTATCCTGTGGTGTGTACGCACTGAGTGGCAGTATCTATAAAACTGTAATGGAAATGTGCTGGGTGTTCATGGGCAGTGACTGGGAGGTAGTAGAACAAATGGTATGATCCTAGTGTGCACACTTTAGCAGCCTTAGTTCAACAACAGAAAAGGGGATCACACCTTTTCCCACAAATCAACTTTTTAACACAGTTGTATAACATAGGCGCTTCAAGTAAACATTAACCACACTTCCCTTAGGTTTCTTTTCAGTGTGCTCCTCTCTTCATCTCAGAGATATGGGAGATGTGTATATATAGGGAGAAAAGAAACACAGAACGATCTTCATGTAATTATCCTTATGATAGGTCATAATGTTGTGGGGATACCTACTCAACAAATTACTCACAATGGTGTGAAGAAATCAGTTAATCCAATACAGGCAATCACCATAACACATATAATCGGGGATGCCCCCTCAGCAAAGAGATCACCCATTTTATTGTATTTATTTGTTTATCATCTGCTTACTGGGAAAAATAATAAAATAAGTTTTTATGAACTTTATTTCTGGTTTATGTGCCTTTGCAGTTTGCACTCATAGTGGGGGGTGTACTGCAGCTGGAAATAAGGAGGAAAGTAAGACTTCTATTGTAAAGAGCCACCTGATGTGTCTATTTTTACTACCACTATTGTGAGTGCATTGCTGAGGGGGCATGCATTATGGAGAGTATTCCATTAGCTGCAAAAACACGTAAAAATGCCAATTTACTGTGAATTGTGGTAAATTCGCAAAAGCACCTATTCAATTGTCCGCAAAACAAAACATTTTTGCAGCAATTTTACTGCAAATTTCAGTTCACCAACTCTGAGCAGGTGATAAACTTGGGGAAAATCCTTATTTTAAGTTAAAAATGTCAGGATTTGGTTCTGAACCCTTGGGACAACCCCCTGAATGACTAATTAGGCACTTAGAAGTTTTTAATTATTTTTAATTGACCAATAATGACATCATTTTTGGGGTGAAAAGTCCAAAATGATTGATATTGGGGTACAGATATGGGACAGGTAAATTGGGGTGATTTTTGAGTGGGACAAGTGTTTTTAGACTTGCAGGTGGGAGTAATCGGTCTGTTTCCACTTTTTTTTTTTAAAGTCCCCTAAAATTACCCAAATATATACTTATACCCATTTATTTATTTTGCTGGGGGGAAAAATTCTATTATTTGTTTACATTTAAAAAAAAAATTTATATACAGTAACAGCCATTTGAGCCAATTTAAGTACCAGAAATACTGTACATTTATTATAACCAATAATACATTTTTATACTGTGATCTGATGTTAGTTTAACTTTTTGTGGGGGTTAAGGACTGATTTACCAATTTTTCACTTTTGCCACCAATTTTCACGGTAATCCTGTTTTCGCTCTTTTGCATTGGAATAGGGCGAATCACAGGAGCGCGCATGCATGCATCCGAAAAAAGTACATTTTCACAGCAAAAATGGCAAAAACATCAATTGCGGTAAATCACAGCGATTTTGCAGCTAATTGAATACTTCCCTGTATGTGTTATAGTGATTGCCTGTATTGGATTAACTGATATGCCTGATTTCTTCATTGTGAGTAATTTTTTGAGGGGTCTCCCCAAACATTATGACCTATACATTAGGTAAAATATTGGAACATATCTGTATTTGTACTGTATTACATGAGGATCGTTCTGTGTTTCTTTTCTCCCCATATACAGTATAAAAATTTCCTAAATCACGGAGACAAAGAGAAGAACATACTGAAAAGAAACCTAAGGGAATTGTGGCTAATGTTTACTTGAAGCGCCTATGTTATACAACTGAAATGCTGACTGGGTGGTGGCTACTCAGACTAGAGATTTGCGAATCCGAATCTTGGGTTTTGGATTACTTGTAACTAAGACCCTCCACGGTGATTTCAGCTGCTATGTCACACTGGACAGTGAGGGCAAAATAGGCTGGAAATGACTGGAAATTAATGTCATTCAGGTTAATGATACCGTAGAAACAAAAATAAGTCTAAGGGGTATATTCAATTGCAGTCGAAAAATGGCGTCTGTCGAAAAGACGGCAGTTTTCGACTTTTTAAGGTCGAATCCTGATTCGACCTATTCAAAGCTTTTCGACAAGTCGAGGCATTCGACTTGTTGAAAAACACGTGGATCGGCGGAATAGCTCCCGATCCACGTGCTGATGTCGAAAACGGGGCCAAATCCGACAAGTTTTGGCCCCCTTTACGACCATCTCAATCCGACATCAAAATGATGTCGGAATGAGATGGACCCAGAGGAGGCGAGGGGGGGGGAGCCGCAGGGAAACGGGGGGACAGCCGGCGGGCACACAGGAGAGATCAGCGCTACAGTAGCGCTGCAGCTGGATGTCACTCCCCCGCCCGACATCACGGCAGCTTCCACCCCGGCTCCAGCACGCTGCTGGAGCCGGGTGGAAGCTGCCGTGAGGTTGGGCGGCTGAGTGACATCCTGCTGCAGCGCTGCTGATCTCCTCTGGCTGCCACCGGCTGTCCCCCCGCGGCTCGCCCCCCCCTCTCCTCCTCTGGGTCCCATCTAAATTCGACTTGAAAAAGTCGAATTTTAGATGGGATTGAATAGGGGTTGTCTGATCCATTCTGATAATACATGTATAAATCACATTATTTTAGCTGTTTATATACATTTTCAAGAAATCCGAATCCAAAACAAAATATGTGAGGGTGGTTTTGGGGGGAAAAAAACAAAAACAAAACACTGAAGGTGGTTTTGGTAAAATAAGAGGGTCTGCGCACACATCTCTAATTCATACACACGAAAGTGGACCATCTTATGGACGTGTATTGGGGGTGTCGCATTGGAGCGATACTCTGGTGGGTAACCTGCACCAAGCATGGTGCTAAAGCAAGTTGTATGACCAAGCGGTATTTCAGCATCTAATGATGCTCATAGTGGGATCTCAGACCTCGCACACTCAGATGCATGGCTGTTCACCAGGGAAAGGTTTATCACGGTATTAGCTGCAAAAGACGTACACATGGGCGCTGCAGTGTCTGACTCGGAATCAGACCCAGTGTCTTTAAAATGTAAAAGCACTGAACACTTTACATCACTAATGCCAGGGATTTTTTTAAACAAAATTTTCTGTACTTCCCGTGCTTGATAACTGTCGTGGCCACTGTAATTGATAACTGTTAGGACCAATGTGCTTGATTACTGTTAGGGCCAACGTGCTTGATAACTGTTGGGGCCAGTGTGCTTGAAAACTGTTGGGGCCAATGTGCTTGATAACTGTTGGGGACAATGTGCTTGATAACTGTGTGGGACGATGTGCTTGATAACTGTTGGGGCCAATGTGCTTGATAACTGTGCGGGACGACATGCTTGATAACTATTGGGGCCAATGTGCTTGATAACTGTTGGGGCCAATGTGCTTGATAACTGTTGGGTCCAATGTGATTGATAACTGTTGGGGCCAATGTGCTTGCTAACTGTGGTGGCCAATGTGCTTGATAACTGTTGGGGTCAATGTGATTGATAACCGTGCGGGACGATGTGCTTGATAACTATTGGGGCCAATGTGCTTGATAACTGTTGGGGTCAATGGGCTTGATAACTGTGGGGGCCAATGTGCTTGATAACTATTGGGGCCATATTGCTTGATAACTGTGGGGGCCAATGTACTTGATAACTGTGGGGGCCAATGTGCTTGATAACTGTGGGGGCCAATGTACTTGATAACTGTGGGGGCCAATGTGCTTGATAACTGTTGGGACAATGGTGGTCATTCCGAGTTGATCTGCTCGCTAGCAGTTTTTAGCAGCCGTGCAAACGCTATCCCGGCCCCCACTCGGAGTGTATTTTAGCTTAGCAGAAGTGCAAATGAATGTATTGCAGAGTGACTACAAAGTTTTTGTGCAGTTTCAAAGTAGCTCCAAACCTACTCAGCGCTTGCGATCACTTCAGACTGTTCAGTTCCTGTTTTGATGTCACAAACCAGCCCACCGTTCGCCCAGCCACGCCTGCATTTTTCTGAACTCTCCCTGAAAATGGTCAGTTGACACCCAGAAACGCTGAATTCATGTCAATCACACTGCGGCCACCAGTGCGACTGAAATGCTTCGCTAGACCCTGTGCAAAACTACATCGTTCGTTGTGCTCATACGATGTGCGTGTGCATTGCGCCGCTTACGCATGCGCAGAACAGCCGTTTTTTAGCCTGATCGCTGCGCTGCAAACAACTGCAGCTAGCGATCAACTCGGAATGACCACCAATGTGTTTAATTACTTTGGGGGGCAATGTGTGTGTGTGTTTTTATCTCCATGGAGAACTGATAGCGTGCCTTGGCAATTTGAAAGTCTTGTTAGGTGAGCCACAAGTCGAAAAAAGGTTGAAAATCACTGCCCTAAAGGTTTAAGTAATAGCAGAACACTGGAAATAACTTTTTTAATGTGTAAATAATAATTGTATTCAGTAATGCATGTTTTGGTACAATTCTCAAGCACTACTTATACTGGACCATGCCTGGGCAAGCTGTGGCTCTACAGCTGTTGTGAAACTACAAGTCCGAGCATACCCGCACACCAATCAGCTGGTAAAGCATGCTGGGACTCTAAACTTCACAATAGCTTGAGAGCAACAGGTTGACTAGGCCTTTACTAGACCCTTACTATGGTCTAAGAACAGCTTATGTCCAACTGTAAAGCGCACCATAACATGCTGGCACTATTTAAGTAAAGTAAATATAAATAATGTTCCTTAGTGAAGGAATGGTCATTGTCTTCATGGTAGTTCAAGGTAATGCTAAAAGCAAGGCATATGCAGAAAATCTCTGAAAAATCTGCAATTGCTTTCCATTTTGTGTTACCCCAATATCTTTTACCTCAATTTAATTATCTGTTGTGTCTAATTTATTTATTTATTTATTAACAGTTTCTTATATAGCGCAGCAAATTCTGTTGCGCTTTACAACTAGACACAATTGGAAGACAAAACTGGGTTAAAACAAACAGTCATAGAGGTAGGAGGGCCCTGCTCGCAAGCTTACAATCTATGGGACGTTTTGCCACATAACTCCGAAATGAAACAACCAATTACAATGCCAATATTATTCGGCAAATCTACAGAATATAGGGTCTATTTACTAAGCCTAATAAAATGTCTTTAATGTGTCTTCGGTATAGAAGTATTTATGTTATTGCATTTAAATAGATTTGCATAACTAATGCCCCAATGTGGGTATTCCATATAAATTTACAAAGCTGATTATATTACTATTGTTTTAATATTTTCCAGTATAATTATACATGAATGAAAATCAACCATTTTCTTATTGGGGAGATGAAATAATATTAGCATAAGACACCCAATGCTTTTCAGAGATCTACAGAAGGTTGAAAATAACCAACTTGGGGCCTAAATCAGCATACAGGTTGGATATAGGGCCCCAAATGCCAATTACCATTGTTATACAGTATCTACAAATATCAAGTTGCTTATGGCAGAGCTCTAAGAAAGATGTGCTTTCCTCATATATATGCATCATTAATTATTTTGACAGACAATGTAGGGATTTGAGAGCAGCTTTGCAAGTGTTTGCTTATGCCGCCTATATTACTAACCCCCTATGGAGCATTTCCAGATTCAGGTTATAATATAACCATTTTTTTGTTTGATAAAGAACTTCAGGGCCATTATGGAAATCAAGGAGTTGTTTTATTGGTGGTTTCTATTAAACTAAAAATTTGGATAAATTGCCCAGAGAGACAACAATAACAAAGAGCATAAAAAAGCGAAATAATCCCCAAAACATATTTTAGATATCAATACGTAATATATTACCAGTATATATATATATATATATATATATATATATATATATGTTGCAACCTATCTGATACATTATGGTCTAATAAAGTTGCCACTGTCGTGATTTATTATACCTCTTATGTATGTTTCCATCTGCTCCTTTATGTTCCCTAACTGCTCTTTCTATTCCTATCTTTTTATTCGATACAAAACATACTGTGAGTACAAAAAGCACAGTAGGGAAGAACTAAACATGATCCAAGTTTTACAAAGAAATTACAATGAAACAATATAGAACTGGTTGTTGTTCTTCTTTTTGAACTGCTTTTTAAACATTTATGGATTAATAACTTTAATGGATCCATAAGCATTTGTCTGTTTGGTTTCCAAGCTAACTGTAATCAAATCTACAGAGAGAGTTCTATTGTTAAACCTAATACAGTATATTGTAGCTATCTTCATGAGCCTGCATTCTTATGTGAATATATATATATATATATATATATATATATAATTAAAAGAAACTAAACATTTAACCATATGTGTCCCAAAAATATTTTTAGTATTGGGTGGGGTAATAATAACAATCTGTTCTACTAGTGCAGCCACTTGAAGTTCTGTTTATTTATAATGTATATGAACTTAAGGTTTTGTATTAACTTAAATTGTTTGTGAGGTATTCAGAATATTTAGAAAGACACCTGTCAGATCATACATAAATGTCATTAAACAAATACTTATGTTACATTATTTTATCAGCTTTATGATGCACGCTTCCATTCTAGTAATTAGGAATGATGCAACTATTTTGAATTACGCTTGAAGTTTATGTCAAACAGCTATTAAGGTTGCAGCTTCACCTAAGGGAAGATCAATCAAACCTTGGAAAGACATAAAGTAGACAGAAATAAAGTAACAGCCAATCAGCTCCTAACTGCCATGTTACAGGCTGTGTTTGAAAAATGAGAGTTAAGAGCTGATTGGGGAGTATGTACTAAGGGGAAAAGAAGCAACAAATGAATAAGACAGAGAAAATCCCTGTGCATACCGCTTCTCTACATGTACTAAACAGATCTTCTCTGCCTTCTGCCTGCTAGTACAAATAGCAAACTAGAATATCAGCGCTGCCCCCTATATTTTGTCGAAGTCGAAAAATATTGCAGTACACACATCACGTACAAACTACACACAGATGGCCTCCGTGCGCGTACTTGTTCTGCCGTGCGTGCACATATTCGCAATTTGCGTTTAGGTCGCTCCCGCGGTCCTGCGCATTAGCGCGTGGTATGGGTAATTACGGTAGAGTTTGTGATCACATGGAAAAGCCATAAAAACACGTTACATATTTAATCCAAATAGTGCACAATGTACACATAGTCTCCCTGCAGCACACCAGCAAGTTACACTAGTTTAAATGGTATCAGAACAAAGGGATTCACCTTTACAGGATAGGAGGGGACAGAACTAGGTTATAAGGTGGTGTTTGATATCCAGCTGTAGGGTATTTTAAGGGCAATATTCCGGTGTTGGTTTGCAGAAGATCGCACGTTCCTGCGAATAGTTATGTGCAGGAGCAGAATATAAATATTAATTGTATTCACTGTACTGCTAAGGGCTCACGGAGTATCTTTGGGTGTGTACGCACTGAGTGTACTTTGTACGTCCAGCGCGGCGTTTGTACGCAAAGTACGTACACGGTACGGGGCTCTGTACGCTAATGGTGTAAAAAGTACGTAGGCTAAGGATTGAGTACAGCGGATGCAGCGGCTCCATTTAAAGTGTATTAAATGTCTTTTTTAAAGTGTTGCTTTTAGTCCTGTATGTAAACTGACATTTACAATTGGGGGCTCGATACGGTTTTCACATGCTCACAGCCTAAACAGGTCATAGCAGACTTAATCTATCAGCAAAGGGTGGAAAGTTATCTTACGTGACCTTTTCCTGGTTAGTGGATGTTCTAAAAACCCTATTTGTGTGCTGTTAGATTGCGTCTGCTCTGTCTGGTCTGCAGAGGTGCTGATAGAACCCGAACAGGAAAAAAGCTATTTAAAAATCTGTGAATTTTTTTTGGCGCCAAAAGCGTACACAAAGGGCACCGATACTTTGCATACTCTCTCACATTGTTGCCGCAAGATTTAGATTGCTAGATTTGTTTAGATCTGTGTGAAATCGGATACATTTGTTGCTATATAGGTAAATTTGAAATAAAAGTATTTAAGGAAGTAAATACAGGTTGAGTATCCTTTATCCAAAATGCTTGGGACTAGAGGAGTTTTGGATATGGGATTTTTCCGTATTTTGGAATAATTGCATACCATAATGAGATATTATGGTGATGGGACCTAAATCTAAGCACAGAATGCATTTATGTCACATATACACCTTATACACACAGCCTGAAGGTAATTTTAACCAATATTTTTTATAACTTTGTGCATTAAACAAAGTGTGTGTACATTCACACAATTCATTTATGTTTCATATACACCTTATACACACAGCCTGAAGGTCATTTAATACAATATTTTTAATAACTTTAAGTATTAAACAAAGTTTGTGTACATTGAGCCATCAAAAAACAAAGGTTTCACTATCTCAGTCTCACTCAAAAAAGTCCGTATTTCGGAATATTCCGTATTTCGGAATATTTGGATATGGGATACTCAACCTGTATAAAGCACAACACGCAGGTCTGGCCCAGTCGTAAAGGGTTACACAGAACAAGCATAGATTGTGCTTGTGAGTGATTATAGCTAGCATTGCTCACATTTATAGAGGTTGTGGGATTTGTTTTATTGCGGACGCACGGTTTTGTACACATGGCTTGGACAAAGTACAGGACCGCGCACGCAGCGTAAAATACACGCAGGGTTGCGTGTTTACGCAAAGTGCGTAAGACTGCAGATGCTAAGTACAAATTACACAATAGTTTCGTTCAATTAAAAGGTGGGATAGTATCCATGCTACAATAGCACATAACTATCCGGTTTCAAAAGCAGATTAGTAGAAAACTTTTGTTTAAACTGTATTGCCTCTGGGGGAAAAGCTGCCGATCAGAACAAGTGAAAAATTTTCTGTACAGAAAAACAAAGCATATTTGAGTGAGTGAAAGTAGTAGTGAACGTATTGAACCCCGGGAATTCGGGATCCCGTCGTTAATACACCAAGTGAGTGGAGGCTTGGCGGCGTGAGGCGGCTGACTCACGTTAGTATAGATTGGAATACGTAAGTCGTTAGGAGACTTACACAGGAGCGTGGTAGGGAATTGTGCTGTGACCCATATAGTTTTTTTATATGCTCCGGCTGAGGTTTTGCAGCTTGTGATTCGATTCCAGTGGTCGTAGGGCGGATTGGTAACAAGTACCTATACGCTGTGTGATTGGACCGTATGTTTGTGGGTGCGATACATAGCGCAACTTGATACCCCTTTACAAGCTTTTGCGTAAAATCGAGGTATCATTATCGCTGTATAGAGCATATGCAAGCATGATTTGTGTACAAGTGCATAAAGGGAGTTTTCGCTGGTCTCTCTCAGGAAAATCTCCAACGGCAGATATTTACTGCAAAAGGTAAGTCACTCCTAAAAAACTTCCAGTAAATATAGGTCAAAGTAGGGGCCCTAAGTTGGGTACATCGCCTTCGCTATCGACAGTGTATCGCAGTACCGGCCAACGTGGGCGGGAGTGGGTGAAAGCGCTCTAAGAACTTTCACCGTCGTCTAATATTGAGTATTTTGGTGTTTGTGGGAAAAGGCCCACAATTATGGGAGTCAGTTGCTCAACTAAGGGACGTATGGTAGCCAGGGTTCAGGCAGAAGAGTCGCGGCCCAAGGGGTCCACAAGGTTTATAATGTGTGAGAAATATGGTCCACACGCTGAAGTTTATTGTGACGAATGGGTACGTATGACTGACAACGATAGGGTATCATTCCCTAGGGTGGGCAGCTTTGAGACAGAGGTATTGCAGAACTTAAGGATAAGGATATGTCTGATAAAATCCAGAAAACAAAGGAATAGACATACGGATTGTTTAAATCTATGGCAGCAAGAGGGGGATAAGCAAAGGGAACAAGTTCGCACAGCAGGATCCAAACCTAGCGGGAAAATAATGGCGACCGCACCACCACCATATATTGATGGGGAGAATGTGGCTACAAGCAATGGTGCATTGGTACAGGATAGGAAAGTAATTGATAAATTTACTAACGCTAACCCTTGCCAGCTGTATCCCATTTTAAATTTTCCCCAGGACTGTGAGCAGGTAGATGAACCCAGCATGGTATCGGCACTCTCTCTAGCAGCCACCATACAGGATACTCAGGTGGGCACGGCCCAACCACCAAGGGTTGTATCAAGGCCCCCTAGCAGAGGAATAAGTGAGGTCATGTCCACAGGTAAGTACGGCACCATACACTATGCAGAAACAATAGCTCCTCACATTATTGAGTCAAACCAGAATGATGTAATTGAATTAAATCCTGTCAGGGTGATTGCAGTCCCCAATGGGAAGACTGACGCTCAGGGAGTAACTCCCATCAGGAACACTGCCATGCATTGTCCTTGGTCCTGAGCAGAGTTAAGGTCAATTATGTCAGAATTTCCCGATCCCAGAAAAGATCTAGTCAGATGCCAGAAGTTCGTTAAAGAGTTAGGTAAAGCCCATGAGCCCACAAATAAAGGTTGGCGAACAGTGCTACGGGTGTGTTTACCCTCAAATATTGACACCACGAAATTCATAACAGATTGTAAGTTAGACGCAGAGGTACCTCTCACTGATGAATACAATCAGGAGAATATATGGCAAATCAATCTGCAGTTAGGAGTGTATTTCCCTACTGTTGTCAAATGGAATAAAATCTTCTCCATAAGACAAAAGGAAGGTGAAATGACATCCGAATATTTCCATCGGGCACTGCAGGAAATAGCTAGATACACTGGGATCGAGGACATTAAAGATAATGCACACCATAGGGAGGTAGCTGTTTCAGTATTAATGGACGGGTTAAAGGAGGCACTGAGAACAAGAGTACAGACCTCTCTACCTAACTGGAGAGGTATCTCGGTGGCTGCATTGAGAGAGTACGCTATCGAGCACGACCGGAACATCAGTAAGCACAGGGAGTCTCAGGGGGATAAGCTGATGACGGTAAGTATGCAGGCTCTTACAACAAAACCACATCAGCCAAGACCCCAGACCCCTGATGGTAAGTCACGTGTAGTAGTATGCTATAATTGTCAGAAGGAAGGACATTACTCAAGGGAATGTAGGAATAAAGGGACACATAATGTATACCGACCCCCTAGACCAGCATACAAACCACACTACAATTCACATAATTGGGATCAGGGACCACGTAGGAGAAATTACGAGCCACATGCAGGGGAAACAAGGAGGTACCCACCAAGGAGAGACTGGCAGACCTCCGAAAAAACTCTCAGCTATCCCCCTCACATATCGTAGCTGCCAATGCACTGCGGGAGGGTCCCACTACACAATAGGGGTTGGGCCACACCTGTAGTCTGCAGCCAGTGAAGTTGATTGCTAGCCTTGGTAGTGAATCTGAGGTCACGATTGATGTAGCTGGTGTACCATTACCTTTTCTTGTAGATACATGGGCGGCCAGGTCAGTGTTGAATTCCACATCAGGTGTAAAGACCACGGGAAAAATGATTTCGGCAATGGGAGTAACAGGAATGGTGCAAAAATACAGTTTGAGTAGACCTGCAGAGATTACAATAGGGCCCTTGCAAACCAAACATTCTTTTCTGCTGGCTGCATCGGCTCCGACTAATCTACTCGGCAGAGATCTATTGTGTAATATGCGGTGTGTCATATACTGTACTCCTGAGGGTGTCTTTTTAGACATACCTGAGAACCATGCTCAAGAAGTACAAGATATACTAGACACCTCTCAAAGGCTAATGTCGCATTCTACTGTTATAGACAAGTGTCCATCAAAGGTAGAGGAAATGATCTCGCAAATACCGGGTTCCCTTTGGACCAAAGATGGACAGGACACTGGATTGATGGCAAATGCAGCTCCAGTAGCAGTACAAGTAAAAGATGGTAGGATAGCTCAAAAAATCCCTCAGTATCCTCTGAAGCCCGAGGTAGAGTTAGGAGTGTATTCTGTCATAGAGCGGCTGCTACAGCAGGGCATCCTAGTCAGGACTTCTAGCACCGCCAATAGTCCCATCTTCCCTGTGAAAAAGAGTGGGGGGAGGGGTTACAGGCTAGTGCAGGATCTAAGCGGATAAACAAGATAGTTGAGAGCCAATTCCCCGTAGTGCCCAATCCAGCTGTCATCCTCATGCAAATTCCCTCTACTGCAAAATTCTTCACTGTCATTGACCTCTGTTCTGCTTTCTTTTCAGTCCCTCTGCACCCTGACAGCCAATACATTTTTGCCTTCACATACAGGGGAGTACAGTACACCTGGACTCGTCTCCCCCAAGGTTTCATTGACAGCCTGAGTATTTTCTCCCAGGCCTTGCATGACTGTTTACAATCATTTCAACCTGAGAGTGGATCAGTACTAATCCAGTATGTCGATGACTTATTGTGTTCTGACTCACTCGAATCATCCTTGAAAGACACGAAACAGCTTCTGTTTCATCTTTCCCATACAGGACACAAGGTTTCAAAGGATAAGTTGCAGTTGTGCCGGACCAGGGTGAAATATTTGGGACATTGCTTGACTCAAGCACTTAGACACCTCACCGCTGATAGAATACAGGCGATTCGCGACATGACTCTGCCACAAACTCAGCAACAGATCCGCACTTTCATTGGAATGTGTGGGTGCTGTCGAAACTGGATTCCAGGGTTCTCTATACTGGCTTTACCTTTGCAAGAAATGGTCTCTTCGAACAAACCGGAACGGATCTCTCACACAGATGAGTCTGAACTGGCGTTTGAGAGACTCAAACAGTGTCTATCACAGGCACCTGCATTAGGTATGCCAGATTATGAGAAGCCCTTTGAATTGTACGGTACTGAAAGTGCTGGGTGCGCGGCAGGTGTCTTAACACAGAGACATGGTGATGCCAGCAGACCAGTAGCTTACTACAGTGCACAGTTGGACACTGTAGCGCAGTCTCTCCCCACTTGCTTGCGAAGTGTTGCAGCGATAGCTTTGCTGGTACATAAAAGTGAGGACGTAGTGTTAGGACATGACCTGAACATTCATACACCTCATACAGTATCAGCCTTGTTAAACTCCGCCCAAACCAGACATGTCTCATCTGCTCGATTTACAAAGTGGGAATTATCACTGATGGCCCCGGAAAACATCACCATTAAGAGATGCAGCTCATTAAATCCTGCAACCTACTTGCCAAGTGTGCCTGGACAGGCACAAAGGGTGGAGGATGAGAATGATGGTGAAGGAGGATTTAGTGCAGATACTGATACGCATTATTGTATGGAATACCTGAATCAGACTTTCACTGCAAGACCTGACATCAGTGACAACCAACTGGAAGGAGTAGACTTTACCTTCTACACTGACGGTAGTTGCCACAGACAGACAGAATCGGGACACCAGACATGCAGTTGTAGATGACGAAGGTATCATAGAAGCTGAACCCCTTGGCCCACCGCACTCAGCACAAGTTGCTGAGTTGGTCGCCATAACCAGAGCGTGTGAATTGGCCAAGGGTAAGTCAGCTAATATATACACAGATTCTAGGTACGCCTTTGGAGTGCTGCATGATTTTGGGGCCCTATGGCGCCTCAGAAATTTCATGACGGCAGCTGGCACACCTGTAGCGCATGCGTCCCACATCAAAAGGCTTTTGACAGCAATACAGGAACCAGACAGAGTGGCTATTATCAAGTGCAAAGCACACACTTACAACCAAGACCCAATTTCACTTGGTAACAGCCGGGCAGATAAGAATGCCAAATTGATTTCTCACAAATATTTAAAATGCCCGCTCTAATATATATTGTAAACGCCTGCACCTCTTATTACCATATCCCATGAATGTGCGCTATACATCGCAAAACACTGCATCCCATAAGAGAAAACAATACACCCACACATTATCTGAGTTCCAAAGCTCATGGATGTAATATATTTGTTATTAAAAGGATATGGATTCAATATATATTACAAAGTACAGTATACCTATAGTTACATGATTACAACTCACACAGTAAGCAGTTAAAACATACAATTACATACAGTTACATGCCAGCGATACAATTACCATTCCCTTCAATGCATGTTATGTCTCTGTAAATAAATATAGGAACTGATCTGCCAGCAAGTCCATCATCGTCTCAGACCTTACAGCCACCTGAGCTCCAGTGTGATCAACAATGTGTTATCTAGTTTGGGGGAGGGGACTCTCTCTCATTCATGATGAGTCACTAGTTTCTTTGTATATGCTGAACAGGTTCAGCCTTGGGGACGTCCAAAGGGGCTGGCCTGAGTTTCCTGTCCACCACCTGTTTGGAATATCTATTGTTCTAATAAAAGTGATTTTAGCTTTTATACATTCAATCATAATTATCCGCTGCAATGTCCCACAACTTCACAACAAGCATCAAATGAATCTACACATTAATCTGGTCGTTTTAACAGTAAACACGGCAGGTCTATCTTGTTTCGTTCAAATAATACACATTCATGACATTACTTCATTAGATAATTTTAAATCATCACGATGTCTGGCGCTTGATATTATTATAATTATGTACTGTATGAAATAAGTGTCGAATCCATCTCTGTCGCATGTCCGTGTAAATGCGTGTGTTACCATACATTGCTGTGCTCGCTGCGCGTATTTGCAAGTATAGCGACTTATAATGTGTGTAGTTTGTATGTTCTCTTTATGTAAAATTTTGACTTCGACAGTCCACCCTTTGGCAGTGAACAATTACTGCCATCAATTATTAACATAAGAAAATATATTTCATACAATAATCGGTGACCTAGACACAAGTATGTATGCATTTCGCAAATCAGACACTTGACTATATTTGGGGAAGACAGGGAGGAGGACGAGATATCCTCTATATGCACTCGGCGGTCACGGGACCACTGGTGGTTGTGGGACAACATTCAACCTATAGAGTATGCTGGGACAGTACTTTGGCCTATAATATCTGATTTGCGACGAACATTTCACACATACATGTACCTACGTCTTTGTACACTGATGTTTGGATTCAATTGAGGTTCTGCAGGGTAGATGAAAAAGACACAAACAAATCATGACAGTGACATATAACATTTTCATGGTCTACATATTCCTATCAATTTCTGAACATTGTTTCCATTTCTGGAACGTATGCTAGGTCTGTTTAATCATTGAACAAGGGTTATAAGTAGTGTCCTTCCTAAATAACGTAAACCTTCGGAGTTTGGTGAGAGCCACTCCTAAACCTTTCTTCCACATATATTAATGAGCTCTTTATCTGCAATGTGTGAATAGCCATTGTCTGATTGTTCCTGATTACCTCTGAACTCCATAACTACTAGAACTTTGATTTTTCTCTGACTTTAACAAACTGATCGGCTAATCCTGGGATCCTATAAGGAAATCACTCCTTCCTACAGAACCAGTTCCAGTCCCACACTCGACTCCTCATACAAAAACCTCGCAAAAATAGAATATACTGAAAGAAAATGTTTGTAAGCGGGAAAGAGAGAAAAGAGAAATAGAACAAAACAACTCTTGTTTATAACAAATCAATTACAATGACTGGTCTTTCTGCAATCCTTGAGTACGCTCAGGTAGTGTCCAACAGTGCCGCCTCTCAGTCTTCACGGCACAGAGTCTCTGGTGATACGAGGTTCTCTTTGCCTTGCTCTTTGGACACACAGTTCACTTGGAACACACAGTTCACTTTGCTCTCCACCTTGCTCTTTGAACACACAGTTCACTTGTAACACACAGTTACCAAACTACACAAACTCGATGAATGTGAGCAATAAACTACTTTGTCACGAGTTCTCTCCGGGTCAGCGACCTTCTTGCAGTGGGACGAGTGGACCCAAATCTCTCTTTCGGCGACCTTTAGTGCTGTCAACAAAACTTGGTATGGTCCTTTCCACCTGTCTATTAGACAACCTGAGCATAAGAACAATCACACAGTCTCTTGGTTCACAATCAAGACAATTAGTATTTGGCATACCAGCAATCAACAGTTTCAAGTTCTTTTGTCATGTTCTCAAATGCTGGCTCATCTCAATAAGGTACTGTACTGTCACCTCATTGGTGTATTTCTGATCATTGTGCGGATCAATCATGACATGAGGTTGTCTTCCAAAAAAACAACCAAAAAAACAACAACACAAATACCAAAACAAAAACAAATTTCGAAGAGGGTGATTTGTCAAGTGAAGATCTGGGAGTGGTTCCGAAGCTACATAATACTAGTGGCAGTATCTATGATCACAATAGTACAATTTCAAGCTTTGCTCCTACTTCTAGGGGTACCATTAACTACACACAAATTTCTGCACAATTTTCCTTTGCGGTAAACACAGCAGCATCCATGGCGGCAGGAAATGCCTCTACCCAGTTTGAGAAAACATCAGTGCACACCAATACATAACAATAATTCCTAAAGGGTGTTAACTGTACGAAGTCGATTTGTATTTCCTGAAAAGATCGGTCTGCAGGAGGGATATGGGATGGCTCTGTTGGTATTGCTTTACCAATATTCTTCCTCAAGCAAGTAAGACAGGTCATTGCTCTCTTATCTGCATGAGAATAGAATCCTGGCGCACACCAGTAGGCTCTCATCAGCCTGCACCTACCCTCTTTGCCTAGATGAGTCAGACCGTGTGCCACCTCAGCTAGACTTGGAAGGTATGCTGTGGAGGCTACTGGCTTACCGTGTCCACTTGCCCACAGTCCTGAGGACTTCTGGCCATACATACCCCTTTGTCCTCCAGACTGCCTCTTCCTGCAGGGAACACAATTTTTTTTGTATCTTAATTTAACTATCGTGTGTTTGCAGTGTAGAGTACCATGAGCATAACTCAAAAAAGAAAGAAAAAAGAAACATCTCTAGAGGAGAGAAAGAAGAAGAAAATAATAAAGAAAATGTCAGGTTTGTCATTCACCAACAGGCATATCAGTGTCTATACAAAATTTCCCTTCACCAGTATTCCAATTCTCCACCCTTTGTGCATGACAAGGCACACTGCAGTAATACTGGTGTCATCGTGCTGTTGAGATATACTGGGCTTGGGCAGAGCTCTGAAGGACCTAGGCATGTGGAGTTTGAACTGTACTTGGGTCCATGTATTGTACCACCCTGTGTGAAAGCAAAAGATGAAGAGGAAACTGTGGAGAAACAGAATAGAGGTTGGTGACAGATGAGTTTGTAGAGGTGAAGAAGATTTTATAAAAATTTGACAACTGGATTGGGCACTACGGGGAAGTGATTCTCTACTTGGTCTATACCCCTTAAAAAAAAATATGTGTGTCTTATCTCTACTGGGACTATCCCAGCCATCAATCCAGTGTCCTGTCCATCCTAAGTTCATAGGGAACCCGGTATCTGTGAGTTAATTTCCTCTACCTGTGATGGACATGCATCTAGAACAGCAGAATCCGACATTAGTCTTCAAGTTTTGTCAAAGGGTAATGTTGCATTTATTTTGTTCTTCCCATTAGCCGAATCTGTGTTTTCTATATGGCTTATGATTCCTTACTATATGTCCCTTGGTCCCGTCTATGTGTTTAATAATGTGGCTTGTGTTTTCTGTCTAGGGGCTCTATATTGACTATGTGTCCTACTACTCCTACAATCTCTGGCAAAATGCCCTTCCTTCCTACAAGTGTAACATATTATTGACCATTAAGGATCTGGAGTTTGGACTGATGGGTCTTTCCTGTATGTGCCAGTATACTTACCGTCCTCAACCTCTCCACCTGTTGTTCTCTGCGCCTAGCACTATTCTGGTGATGTTCAATAGCACACTATCTAAGATTAGCTACTGTGACCTTTCCAATTTTGCAAAGAAGTCTGCACCCTGACACTCAATGCCTTATTGAGCCTGTCCATTTGCACAGAGACAGCCATCTCCCATTTGCCGAATTAGTGTTTACCAGTGGTCTTATCTAGATGGAGAGTTTTCTATTACTGCAAGAGACAAAAACAAAAAAAAAGTTTAACAAGCTTCTAGGTCATGCAAAGTATTTCATTCAATCCTTCTCATCCCGTATTAAGGGTCTGTACATGGTCCAACAAACATTTCCAAGCTCATCTTTACTAGGGGCATTACTAGGAATGAATACTTCTTATATGGTAACTGAAAGAAATACCCTGGGGTTACCTTGTCTCTGTCCGCTTTCCTACTGGCAAATACTAATGCGCGGACAGGTTTTTTCTCCATTTCTGACGTTACTTTCTTGATTTTTTTTGTTTTTGTTTTTTTGTTTGTTTTACTATATATGTACACAAATGATACCATACTTACCTGTTCCACTGGTCTCAGCCACTTCCCCCACAGGCAACTGCTCTTCTTTTACCAGTTGGAGACTCCTCTGGGTGCATGAGAAATGGCTGAAAACGATCAGGTCACCTTCCCCTCCTAAATAAAACTTCAACATTTTTTAGTACATATATAGGTCACAGTCATATTTTTCATATTTTTATTATTTTTTATAGTTTGTATGCTGGCCATAACTGCTTCCACATCTACATATGGCGGTGTACTTGCATTCTCTTTTTTTTTTCTTCCTACTTATTTATTGTTGCTACAAGTTCAAACAGTTCTTATATTTCCATTCTTGTCTTATATGACTTTGGTTAAACATACCACCTGCAATACCTTAGGATCAAACTCACCAACCCCTCTTGCTGTCACAGGTTTAAACAATTTGTATGTCTGACCCTTTGTTTTCGGGATTTTATGAGACATATTCTTATCCTTAAGTTCTGCAATACCTCTGGTTCAAAGCTGCTCACCTTAGGGAATGGTTCCCTATCTTTGTCAGTCATACGTTCCCATTCAGACAAAAAGTCTTCAGCGTGTGGACCATATTTCCCACACATAATACTTTTTCCTTTAAACTTCGCTGACCCCCTGGGCCGCGGCTCTTCAACCTGAACCCTGGTTAAACGTCCCTTACTTGAGCAACTGGCTCCCATAATTGTGGGCCTTTTCCCACAAACACCAAAATACTCAATATAAGGTGACGGTGAAAGTTCTCCGAGCGCTCTTCACCCACTCACTGCCCACGTTGGCCAGTACTACCATACACTGTCGATAGCGAAGGCAATGTACCAAACTTAGGGCTCCTAGCAGACCTTACAACACCATAAATTCTTTCGGTGGAAGTTCTGTTTGGAATATTTTCCTGAGAGAGGCAGCGAAAAATTCCTTTTCGGTATCTTTCAACTGGAATTGTTTGTAGGGTGAAAAACAGAGAAATTAGATAACTATCCTTCACCCTTTCCAGTGAAGCCCACCAGGGAGATTTCCCGACGCTGTCAAAGAAAAACCCCTTTTGTCTATGCAATCACGTCTGCATATGCTTTCCCACAGCGCATATGACACAATGGTATCACGTTGTGCTGTGCAGATGCGATGCAATAGCACAGCCTATAGATACTAGTTATCTATATGCCCTACGATTGCTGTAGACCACCTAGCCTAGGCCACTCCAGACCACTTCAGACCACTTCAGTGTATGGGATCACTAAGACCACTTCAGACCACATCAGTTCTAATCACGCAAGGTAGCGAACCCTACGCTGCCGGGCCTCTACTATCCCGGTGTTACCACTTCAGACCACTTCAGTTTCTGGGTTCAGTTCCACTCACTCCTACATTCGCTCACTCAAGTACACTTTGTCTTTTCTGTACAGAAAATTTTGATTCATTCAAGTTGGCAGCTTTACCCCAGAGGCAATACAGTTTTTAAACTAAATTTAGAGTAACCTGCTTTTGAAATCTGATAGTTATGTGCTATTGTATTAAATGGCTACTTCCCACCTTTGAACTAAATGACACTATTGTATAACTTGTACTTAGCGCCCGCATTCTTACGCACTTTGCGTAAACATGCGACCGTGCGTGTCCCTTACGCTGCGTGCGCAGTCCTTTACTTTGTCCGAGACACGTGTACAAAACCCTGCGTCCGCAATAAAACAAATCACACAGTTCCTATAAATGTGAGCAATACTAACTACTATTGCCCACTAGACACAACTTGTTCTGTATAAACTTTAATGCACACCTGCGTTTGTGTCTTTATACTTACTTCCTTAAACAGTTATTTTAGTTTTAACTATATAGCAACAAATGTATCCTATTTCACACAGATCTATAATGACTCTAGCAATAATCAATAATTTAAATGATATGATTCAGATTGGATAGCTATCTTGCAGAACATACACTGATATAAATATACACACAATTATAATATTATATATAATATATATTTATATAAGATATATACCACTTGACTCTCATAGAACCCCCACACAGTACACACCTACTGAATGAATGCATTTCCTTCAAAGTCTCTAATTTGCATATCAATAGAGGTTCATATGCCTGTTCAAGAGGGTAGTGAGACAGGTTAATTACATTGCAATGGCTATCCTAAACTAGCAAGCAGATTTTAACTAAATCCTAGAGGTAAAATATTTTTTTTTTTTTCATATCTGTGTGTAATTCTTACATCAAGTATTCATCTCTTAACTCTCACTAGGCACAGCTGAAACTATTTGTAATTGACTATGGCATGGGTTAAATAAAAGCATTGGTAACTCATAAATGGTGTTTGATGTGACCAAGAAAAGCTGATTATTCTGAGCAGTGAAAATCAGCCATTTAGAAAATGACCTTCCCAAAATGGCCGCTGCTCCTCCCCCTTCCACATCCATGAGGGTTACACAAAATGGTGGACAGGCCATGTGGTTAGTCCAAAATGGAGGACAGACCATGCGGCTTCCTTTGTCACAAAGAAATCACACATCATACAAGCACCAGAAGTTATTTTAGGCTATGCAGCAACTTTTAAATATACTTTTAAACCTACTTAAACAGATAAACAATCCAATCTGAATCAAACACAATATGACTTATTTGAACCTTGTTTTGCAACAATAAAAATTAATTTTAGCATCTTAAATATTATGAGAAACTCATTGTCCCTTGAAATTTCATATCATTGGCTTACTGATAACACAACAATACATTAACGTGGATGTTATTTTCATCAGCTTCACAATGCGTCCATCAGAGCCGGTCAATTACAGCCGCATTTGTAATGTACAGTGCATCATTAAGACCCTGATATCCCGTAAGAGCCCCCATCTAAGAATGCCAAATTGATTTCTCACAAATATTTAAAATGCCCACTCTAATATATATTGTAAATGCCTGAACCTCTTATTACCATATCCCATGAATGTGCGCTATACATCGCAAAACACTGCATCCCATAAGAGAAAACAATACACCCACACATTATCTGAGTTCCAAAGCTCATGGATGTATATATTTGTTATTAAAAGGATATGGATTCAATATATATTACAAAGTACAGTATACCTATAGTTACATGATTACAACTCACACAATAAGCAGTTAAAACATACAATTACATACAGTTACATGCCAGCGATACAATTACCATTCCCTCCAATGCATCTTATGTCCCTCTCTTTCTGTAAATAAATACAGGAACTGATCTGCCAGCAAGTCCATCATCGTCTCAGACCTTACAGCCACTGAGCTCCAGTGTGATCAACAATGTGTTATCTAGTTTGGGGGAGGGGACTCTCTCTCATTCATGATGAGTCACTAGTTTCTTTGTATATGCTGAACAGGTTCAGCCTTGGGGACGTCCAAAGGGGCTGGCCTGAGTTTCCTGTCCACCACCTGTTTGGAATATCTATTGATCTAATAAAAGTGATTTTAGCTTTTACACATTCAATCATAATTATCCGCTGCAATGTCCCACAACTTCACAACAAGCATCAAATGAATCTACACATTAATCTGGTCGTTTTAACAGTAAACACGACAGGTCTATCTTGTTTCGTTCAAATAATACACATTCATGACATTACTTCATTAGATAATTTTAAATCATCATGATGTCTGGCGCTTGATATTATTATAATTATGTACTGTATGAAATTAGTGTCGAATCCATCTCTGTCGCATGTCCGTGTAAATGCGTGTGTTACCATACATTGCTGTGCTCGCTGCGCGTATTTGCAAGTATAGCGACTTATAATGTGTGTAGTTTGTATGTTCTCTTTATGTAATATTTTTGACTTCGACACAGACAAAGCTGCTAAATCAGCACCAACCACCCCACATCACTGATGACATTTAACACGGTCAACACACAACAGTTAATTGAAATGCAAAATTTGTGTTCCCTACAGGAAAAGGCAGTCTGGAGGTCAAAGGGGTAAGGCCAGGAGTCCTCAGGACTTTGGAGAGGTGGACACGGTAAGCCGGTGGCCCCCAGAGCATATCTTCCAAGTCTAGCTGAGGCGTCAGACGGTCTGACTCATCTGGGCAAAGAGGGTATGTGCAAGTTGGTAAGAGCCTACTGGTGTGCGCCAGGATTCTTTTCTCATGCAGGTAAGAGAGCAATGACATGTTTTACTTGCTTGAGGACGAATATTGGTAAGACAATACCAACAGAGCCATCCCATATCCCTCCGACAGACGGACCTTTTCAGGTAATACAAATCGATTTAATACAGTTACCACCCTGTAGGAATTTTAAATATGTGTTAGTTTGTATTGATGTATTTTCCAACTGGGTAGAAGCGTTTCCTGCTGCCACAAATACTGCTACGGTCACTGCAAAGAAAATTGTGCAGGAATTTGTGTGTAGATATGGTATCCCTAGAATGATTGAAAGTGATAGGGGTACCCATTTTTCAGGTGAAGTCTTTCAGGTCATGTGCAAACTGATGGAAAATAATAGCAAGCTGCATACTCCGTACCGGCCACAGGCGAGTGCAAAGGTAGAGACAGTGAACAGCACTATTAAGAACAAGCTGAGCAAAGTAATGGCTGAAACTGGATTGCTGTGGCCAGAAGCTTTGCCATTAGTGTTGTACAGCATTAGAACCACTCCCAGGTCTCCACTTAACTTATCACCCTTTGAAATTCTTTTTGGTCGACAACCTCATGTAACGATAGACCCCCAGGATGATTTGAAATGCAATAATGAAGTGACTGTGAAATATTTGGTTGGGATGAGCCAGCAGCTGAGAAATCAACAAAGAAATCTAAAGCTGGTGATTCCTGACCTACCGAACAGTAATTGTCATGACATTGAGCCTGGGGATTATATGATGATTCTAAATTTCTTACGCTCAGGTTGCCTCATAGACAGGTGGGAAGGACCATACCAAGTCTTGTTAACCAGCACGACAGCACTAAAGGTCGCCAAAAGAGAGACTTGAGTTCACTCGTCCCACTGCAAGAAGGTCGCTGACCCGGAGAGGACTCGTGACAAAGAGCAAGGTGGAGAGAACTTCGTATCACTAGAGTGTTTGTTCCGGGAAAGTTGAGAGGCAGGACTGTTGAAAGGCACCTGAGCACGGAGAGCAACAAGATCTAGGATGGTTGTCGCACCATTTTCTTTTTTCACCCCTCCCTGCATTTCCTTTCTTTTTCCCCTCCTTATTTTCCTTCTTTCCCCTAACGAAATGGATCTATCACAAGAGACTGCGTTTCGGGTTCTGTTAGTAATTCTGTTTGTGATCAGGACAATTTGTTTTGGTGAGGGTCCCAGAGAGGTCGAGCGGTGATCTGGAATGGGTTCTGATGGCAAGTATGAATTTGTAGGATCTCAGGAGCAGCACATCACTCGAGTAAAGGCTGGTATCCGTAAGCGCTCTGGTAGTCATGGAGCTCGGAGGCACTGTGAAGGGTTATTGTCTAATGAATATTGTATTTGTAGGAATTGTGAGAATATAGTTGAGGATGGGTGCATCCAGAGATGTCAGTCCAACCTTAATATCGACATGAACCGCCATCCGTTGAGAGATTACCACTCACTAGTGGGTAAGGTCTTAAACCAGACAGAATACTGGGCGTGCTCACAGGTACCTCAAGGTCAGAGTAAGTCAGGATTAGTACCATACCCTATAGCAATAGATGAGGTACTCGAATTACGGGGTGGGAGACCGGTGGACAAGAAATTCAATATCTCTAGGCCCACTAGCTTGAAGCTCCACCAGTATCATGTAGACAGGTCCTTATTGTGTTTTATTATTTCCAATTACCGAAAACCAGGAAATTGGGAAGTGACGTGGAATAACCAGACAATTACCTTTTCACACAGAGCTGATAAGATACCCATAGATTCTGAACTTGTACGCCAAATAGCCAACAGTGGGAGGTATTTTCGGTATAGGTATACCCGTGGAAGCAAGCCCATGTGGGTTGGAAAATTATCGTCAGGGTATTGTGCCCATATCATCCAGCCCGATACTTGTACTGAGCAAATGGGAGAACTAGGGATTGGTTTCTTTACTTGGAAAATTTGCAATATGGTAATGTTACATTTTGTCCCCTATGTTCTCCCAGATGATGCCTAATTTATATGTGGGAGGAAAGCGTACAAGTGGCTTGCCGCGAGCTCCGAGGTATTGAGTTATATTGGGAGAGCACTACCGGAGGTCATGACCATAACCCACGATAAAATGAAAGACGTTCACTGCAGTGCTCAGACTCCTTATATTCATACTCACTATGAACACATCATCAAGAGACACCTCATAGATAGGGCAGAGCACGCAGCCTCTGATTTGATCCACGAATCCACCGGGATTCAGTTCCTTCTCACATCAGACATCACCCGTACTGCCAGAGGAACTATAAATTATAGCTATATCCATGCGTTAGCGAACTTGATAGATAATATCACTGAGATGTATGATGACACCTTCAGGTATACGGGAAGGGAGTTACAAGCCTACAAGAAGGAAATGATCCAGCACAGGATGGTCCTTAATTACGTCACAGCCGTGACAGGTGGCTACTGTGTTACTCTGGCAACTCAATATGGTGTGAAGTGCTGTACATATATTACAAACAGCACTGACGACCCCACAGAGATCATCGATCAGAAGATGAACGAGATCTTGCAGTTGAAGTGGGAGTTCAGGAGGAAGCACAACCTTACCTTAGCGACTGTGGGTAATGAACTGACCGGCTGGGTCTCATGGTTGAACCCACGCAAATGGTTCTCAGGTTTAGGAGAGTGGGCTCAAAATGTCATTATGAGTGTGGGGAAGTTTCTCCTTTGTATCCTGGGAGTCATCATAATTATTGGTTTGATATTCAGGTGTGTTCAAATTCTAATACGGCGCAAGCGCAGCACAAATTTGATGAGTCTAAGGAGGGAGGGTGCTGTTATAGCAGCAGATTTAATTTATGATCCATCCATAGAGACAGCGTTATGATAAGGATTGCAAATGAATTTCATGGCCTGTTTCTTTCACCCATATTTCTTTGTCTCCCCCTCCCAAAAAAGTGTTTATGTGAATGTATTTTTATATATGTGTCTTATCTTCATCTCTACAACCTCCAGTTATAGCACACATAGTCGACAGGTGATATCCACATATACTAGCATTCACATATGTTCCCCCTCCATGTATCATCAACTAAATGTGCACCCTATTTGTAGGAACAAGAAGCCGAAAAGAACTCGGTAGTGTTTGTTGGCCCATTTACAGACCCTTAATACGGGATGAGAAGGATTTAATGTATACTTCGCAATACCTCGAAGCTTATTTAGAACCTATACGGCACGATGATACATGCCCCTCAGACATGGATTCATACATACATGCTTTTTTACTATCCCACTAGGTCATACCTTTCCCACCTACAACTCTCCCCCGATCATCCAAGCTTCTGTATATATTGTATAGATATTTTTCTGTTTAGTGGTTAGTTAGTGGCAGTTACACACATCACGTACAAACTACACACAGATGGCCTCCGTGCGCGTACTTGTTCTGCCGTGCGTGCACATATTCGCAATTTGCTTATGGTCGCTCCCGCGGTCCTGCGCATTAGCGCGTGGTATGGGTAATTACGGCAGAGTTTGTGATCGCATGGAAAAGCCATAAAAACACGTTACATGTTTAATCCAAATAGTGCACAATGTACACAGTCTCCCTGCACCACACCCGCAAGTTACACTAGTTTAAATGGTATCAGAACAAAGGGATTCACCTTTACAGGATAGGAGGGTACAGAACTAGTTTATAAGGTGGTGTTTGGTATCCAGCTGTAGGGTATTTTAAGGGCAATATTCCGGTGTTGGTTTGCAGAAGATCGCACGTTCCTGCAAATAGTTATGTGCAGGAGCAGAATATAAATATTAATAGTATTTACTGTACATTTGGTATGCAGCGGGATCCCAGAGGAGACCACCTGCAAGTGCTCCTGGAACAGACATCGCCCACCTATTCAAACCGACCTATGACATCTCCTGTACTGTAAATGACCATCCCTGTGTCCAATGGACAAAGAGATTACAGTATCCATTGTGTTAGGTTTTGGACTATTGTATAAAAGAGCCAGCTGCATGCCCGGTCACACACAGACTCTGAAGGTCATCTACCCTGATGACTGAGGACCGTGCCGGGAACGGGAAGCGCAGGCAAAACTAAAACGTATGTACCATTGACTGTAGTCATTATTCTATTGTATTGTATTATTATTGTAACCCCTTTTCAGTAATTATATGTTGGTGTGTCGGAACCCGCCATTTTAAATACAATCTGGTGTCGTGTCTCTTTTCCCTGCTAAGGTTATAAGTGTATTACAGTCACATGTGTAGCTGCTAAGGGCTCACGGAGTATCTTTGGGTGTGTACGCACTGAGTGTACTTTGTACGGCCAGCGCGGCGTTTGTACGCAAAGTACGTACACGGTACGGGGCTCTGTACACTAATGGTGTAGGCTAAGGATTGAGTACAGCGGACGCAGCGGCTCCATTTAAAGTGTATTAAATGTCTTTTTTAAAGTGTTGCTTTTAGTCCTGTATGTAAACTGACGTTTACAATTTGGAAGAATCTCTTGTTTGCTGCATATACGGATTATTACTGGAATGCCAAATTGAAGTTCCAGGAAAGGAAAAAGTTTATCACACTTAAGGCTTATCTCACATGTAAAAGCGTGAGTGCAATATAATAAATCCAAGTTATTTCACTTATGATACAGTATTAGACTATTTAGTGTTTTTCCTCTTTACATGTATAAAAAAGATACAGTGTAAGTAACCCTTTATAAATTGGTGGTTACGTTTTTGGGTAGCACCCATTTTGTCACTGTGGTAACATGTTATGTACATGCTTTGCATGGGGCAACGCAGTGTTTTTTAAAAACAGGGAAAAATTTGATTTTTTTTAATATCGTAAGTTACATTAACACAGTATAAACATTTTTTATTTTTATCTCCTCTATTTTTCTCTTATATGATGACATCAAAATATTGGTTGTGAGTGCATCTAGGAGGAAAGGGATTTAGGAGTCACTGTTTCAAGTGACTTAAAGGCAGGAAAGTAATGCAACAAAGCAATGAGAAAGGCAAGTCAGATGCTTGGCTGCATTGGGAGAGGAATCAGCAGCAGAAAGAAAGAAGTTATAATGCCACTGTATAGGTCATTGGTACGGCCTCATCTGGAATACTGTGTCCAGTTCTGGAGACCATATATCCAGAAGGATATAAATACATTAGAGAGTGTACAAAGAAGAGCAACTAAAATGGTGCATGGCTTACATCACAAAACTTACCCGGAAAGGCTAAAAGATCTTAACATGTATAGTTTGGAGGAGAGAAGGAAAGGGGAGACATGATAGAAACTTTCAAATATACCAAGGGTTTTAACAAAGTTCAGGAGAGAAACTTTCTTTAAAGGAAGAGAAGTATTAGAACTCCAGGACACACACAAACTGGAGGGAGGCAGTTTCAGGGAAAATTTAAGGAAAAATTACTTCACAGAAAGGGTAGTGGATAAGTGGAATAGCCTCCCATCAGAGGTGGTAGAGGCTAAGACTGTAGGGCAATTTAAACATGCTTGGGACAGGCATATGAATATCCTTACAAAGAATTAAGGTTCAAAAAGGGTTGAGATTACCTAAAGGATAAAAAAAAGGGGCAGACTAGATGGGCCAAGTGGTTCTTATCTGCCGTCAAATTCTATGTTTCTATGTTTCTATCTATTTGATATTTCAAATATTTTTTCTGGTTATAAATTATACAATCTTATTACTTATTTATTATAAACAAATGAAATATTTATATATTTTTGGATGTTTTCAGTACATACATATCTATTAATTTACATATTACACACTGCTACAGTTTGTTAGTACTTTACTTACAGACACACATTTACTCAACTATATATCAAAGAGTATAATACAGGTTGAGTATCCCTTATCCAAAATTCAAAATCCCAAATTTGTGGGTCCCCTACTGAGATAATGACATAAATATTATATATATATTATTTAGAAATATATATATATATATATATATATATATAATACATATGTCGTATTTCAGTAGGGGACCCAAAAATGTGGGATTTTGAATTTTGGATAAAGGTTACTCAACATGTAATTATTATTATAGGGTTACATTGATTCAAAATATTTGATAGCATTGAGGATATACTCATTATTAGATCAGTCTGTAATTTGTATCATATTATTCACCGATGGTCATTATCACGATATCCTATTACAGGCCATTTTCATCGGCACCCGAAGCATAATCAGCGATAAGTTCTGGCATTGGGGGGAGGAGCATCTAAAGGGAACAACTAAGGCTGACTATCATAGCCATTGGTTATATGAAGCAAATGTGGG
Source organism: Pseudophryne corroboree (assembly GCF_028390025.1). Classification (NCBI taxonomy): domain Eukaryota; kingdom Metazoa; phylum Chordata; class Amphibia; order Anura; family Myobatrachidae; genus Pseudophryne; species Pseudophryne corroboree. The sequence goes on along the minus strand of NC_086444.1, from coordinate 496,586,068 downwards.
ACACTTTTGTCTTTTTATTTTCATTAATGAAAATCCTGCTATTGAAATATTGGCAATAGGTCAGTGATAAACAACTGGTTCACTTCGTCAGCTGCATTAGGCAGCCTTCTAACCTTGAAAAGCGCTGCACATTACATTAATCTCAATAGTAATTTAACTTACTATATTGGATCAAAGAGAGCGGCACCTATCTATACAAAGATGCAGGGCTGGTTTAAGTCAGCACGGTGGGTCCAAAATAGAAGTGATCACGTTAGTTAAGCCCCTGTCCCTGCATGTGATATTTCATATAGTGCATGAAGTGGGTATGACATCTACACTGCCGGTAGCCCAAAACAACAAGGAAAAGAGAGGCAAGCATACAGGTAATGCCCAGTGATTCATCATCACCTGTACAGAGCAAAGGCCTCTGTTTAACATATGCAACCCTGAGCTGTGACAAACTCTTTATAAAGCTCATTTTATATGATTACTAATAATAACTCACTTAATTAGACAATCAATAGATACAAATTGCGAAAGTTAAAATGCCTTTACAAAATACATGTTAATTACTATAGCATTTGCTGTCACATGTATAGAACAACCAAAGCTGTTATATAACATATTTCCTCAATAAAACTATACATTTGTATACATAAACTGCATAAGTAATAGGTGTCTTCTCTTACCTCTAATGACATGTTCATAGTGGTAATTGCAACTTTAATGTCCCCATCTGACAATTCTTTGAATTCCTTGAGTATGATATCTTCAACACTGGTACCTGTCCATGACAGACTTCATTAGTACTATATTATTTTACACAAACAGGCTGAAGGATACAGCATATTTATCATAAGAACAAAACAATTGATATGGGTAACTGGATTTTATTCATACTGGCCCAGATTTATTAAGCCTTGGAGAGTTATAAATAGCAGGTGATATAGTACCAGCCAATCAGCTCTACTCATTTTTCAAACACAGAATGTGACATGGAAGTTAGGAGCTGATTGGTTGGTACTTTGACACTGTTCTATTTATCACTCTCCAAGGCTTGAAAAATCTACGATTGGCCAATATACTTTAAACCAATTAAGAAGCCCTAATAAAGTTTTACATCAAATACAATTTGAATGTCCTCAAAGTGGTTGGTACCGTAAGTCCTGAGAGCAAAAAATTATTATTAAAATAGGAATGCTTTTTAAAGGATGCTATAGGCAATTCTACATACAGTACATTACTGCTAATAATTGAGTATATACATTAACTGCATAGGATACAGGATGAACATTCATATGGTAGGTTCCAGTGACAATACAAAGAGAAGACACTTGAAAAGCAAAATAGTATAGTACCCTCCCCTATGACGCCTGCAGGGGAGTTGGCCGGGCATCAGCATTAGAATTTTTCTCCTGGCGGTGATGACCCGTTTCCATCCGATGCTCCACCAGTTGCCTTGCCGTCTCTATCCGATGCTGATGTTCTTGCACCCAGTCAGTCTGCATGATGGTCGATTCATTCACTAGTGCCGTCAGCTCGAGATGCTTTGGAAGTTTCCCCTGACTTCCAAACATTAAATAAAACAGGGTGAATCCTGTGGAGCAATGCTCCGTGTTGTTATAGAGGTATGTCAGTTCGGATAAAAGATTAGGTCACTGAGCACGTCTCTCTGCCGATAGACTCTGGAGCATCCCAATCATGGTTTGGTTGGCTCTCTCGCATAAGCCATTCCCCTGCGGGTAGTAGGCGGTAGTGCGCAGCTTCTTGCACCCATATAGGGAACAGAGTTCCTGGAATAACTGGGACTCGAATGCGGAGCCTTGGTCGGTCAAAACTTGGTCATGATAACTGTAAGAGGGGACAAAGTGTTTTAGGAACAGCTCAGCCGATGTTTTCGCTGTCAAGTCATGGGCCGGCACCACCAGCAAGAACTTGCTATAATGATCCGTGATAATCAGGGCATACTGAAACCCAGTGGAACTATGCTCCAATTTTACATGATCCAGAGCAACAAGTTCGAGCGGCCGAGAGCTTTGGATCAGATTCAGAGGATCTTTTTGAGCAGAATCGGTTGGTCTCTTTAGACTGCATGTCACACAATTCCGATACCACTTATCGACATCTGATCTCATGCCGATCCAGAAGAATCTCTGTTGAAGTATTGCTTCTGTCTTTTGGGTGCCAAAGTGTCCTGACTGGTCGTGGTAAGCAGTTAGTAGCAATTTAGCATGCTGGCTGGGTATTATAATCTAAGCGATAGGTTGGTGAGTACCGGGATCAAGGCTAGCGCGGAAGACAAGGTCCCCTTAGAGGCTAATTCGGTCTCGATGGCGTAACAGTTTGACCAATTCAGGGTCAGCATCGGCTCTTTGGGACTTGGTAAGCTGTTTCTTTCGACAAATAAGGTCAATCAGGCATTCTTGTATTTGCGCCCAGTCAACTTCGGGAAGATCGCTCACAGAATCATCAGTTCCATGGTCTCTAGTGGCAGCAACAGGGTCTGAATTGATGACTTGTTTCCGTGTCCTTGGAGGTCTGAACACGGGCGTCTCGATGTCTTCAGTCCAATCTCGCTCCTCTTCCACTAGGTCAGTAGTCGGGAGGCGAGACAAAGCATCAGCATTTCCATTTGCCTTACCACTCCGGTAAGACACTGTATATTTGAAACTTGCCAAACGTGCCATCCATCTTTGCTCCAGGGCTCCAAGGTGGGCATAGGATAGGTGTGCCAGCGGATTGTTGTCTGTAATGATCACGAAAGGTGTGGCGGTCAGTTAATTCTTAAATTTTTTTGTTACAGTCCATATGAGGGCAAGGAGCTCCAGCTTGAAGGTGCTGTAGTTTTCATTGTTTCTTTCGGTCTTCCTTAGACCTCTGCTGGTATATGCTATAACCCTCTCATGACCGTCCTGCAGCTGGGAGAGTACAGCTCCTAATCCGCGATGGCTGGCGTCAGTGTGCACCTGGAACGGCTCTTCGTAGTCGGGGTAGGCGAGGATTGGGGCCTCTGTTAAAGAAGACTTCAGTTGCGTTCTGTTGCTTTTCTGTCCATGCAACCAGGGCAGTACTCCGTCTCTCCTGTCCTGACTTGCCTCAAAGTAATTCATGAAGCGGAGTGGCCATATTTGCGAAATGCTGGATAAATCGGCGGTAATATCCCACGACACCAAGGAAACTGCGAACGTCTTTAACAGTACGAGGAACAGGCCAGTCCCGCACCACCCGTATCTTCTCGGGATTGGGCTTCACTCCACCGGAACTATGTGACCCAGGTACTGGCACTTAGATGACTTTAACTTTAGGCTGCACTTAGTCAATTGGGTGAAGACCTCCTCCAGATGTTCTAAGTGTTCATCATAGGACGTCGAGATTATGACATCATCCAGATAGAGCAAGACCATCTCGAAGTTTCGGTGTCCCAAACAGTGCTCCATGACCCGCTGGAAGGTGGCAGGAGCACTGCAATACCCGAACTGCATCTGGTAGATTTTAAACAGACCCATGGGAGTCGTAAATGCCATCTTCTCCCGGTCTTCTGGAGCCATTGGGATTTGCCAGTATCCGCTCGTCAGGTCAAGAGTCGAAAAATACCGAGCCATCTTTAATGCTGTCAACGATTCTTCTATCCAGGGCATCCTTCTTTTGCACGATTACCAACGGAGCCTCCCATGGACTATGGCTTTCCCGGATTACACCGGCTTCCTTCATTTCATTAATCATGGTCCCCACTGGTTGATAAATAGCTGGTGGTAGAAGCCTGTGTCTCTCCTTGCCTGGGGGATGGATTCCAGTGGGTATGTGGTGCTGGACACCTTCAGCCTTTCCGAAGTCTGATGGAATCTGACTGAATGCTTCAGCATTCTCGCGCACCACCTGCAGTACACCTTCTCATTGACTCTCTGTAGTATCCAGACCGTTGATCTGGATTTTGCTCCACCATGGAGTCTAACCAGTGGTCATACTGGTTTGACCAGCCGCAGCTTCTTCCGAAACCCTGGGTAGAGCCTCACTAATGACGTCTTGAAAGTCAACCAACACAACACTAGCCATGGGACAATGCTGGAACAGATGAACTGGATAACTATGTGGATTCAAAATCCTGATGGGTACTCTTCCTCTTGTTACTGTAGCAAGTGTTCGGGCCACCGTGAACAGCTGCTGTCCATCGAAGTCACAGGATTCTAGGATTGCCTCATAATCTTTTTCCCCAGGGCCGATCCACACCTTGCACCACACCACGTGCTCAGAATTGGGCCCAAGGATAATATGCTGACGATCGGTGATCCTTGCCTTTCCGACTTCTCACCTTGCATTAGTAAACCTCTTGTGCCCCTCAAGCAACCGGACCATCTGCTGAAGAGTCTTCCACTCCTTCGGGGACGCAGACCGCATTTCCAGTTTAAGAGTTTCCACTAATTCATCCCGGCAATTCTGCAGCATGTTTATTCCCAGGATGACCGGGAGGAAGATGTTGGTTGTATGTAGTAGTGACCAAACACCTTCGTCATTCCAGATTAGCCTTGCCAATAGCAAGATTAGCTTCCCAACAGCCGTGGAACTTGATTGGCTGTCCATTATTGGCCAATAGATGTAACCAAGTGTTCGGTGGGTTCACTATCTCAAATTCTTCCCAGTGTTTCTGGAATTCTGCCAAATGGATCGTCGTCACCTGTGAGCCTGTGTCCAGAACAGCAGACACTTCCACCCCATTCATTTGGATCTTCAGGTGGGGACACTCTCCAACATATTGAGGCCACCACCCTGGCTTCGATGGACCTATTGACGCATCTCCTCCCGAGAGTCGGTCCCTTGCCTCGGGGTCAAGTCATTTAAAGGACCATTAGAACATTGCTGTTCGATGTGCCCGCTTTGTTTACATCTCCTACATATAGGTCTTCCTTGATCATCAAATTGGTTCGTGGGGCGCCGCCCCGATTCTTGTGGCACCTCCCATTGTGATCGTCCTCTTCTACCTTGGTCCTGACGCCAACCATGGCACTTAGCTTCCACTTACTCCAGCCGTATCTCCTTCAGCTCCTTCATTATTTAATTAATGACGCTGGTGAGGGCTCCAATTAATCTTGAAAAGCCTGTGATTGCTGACTGACGGTCCCTTCACAGATAAAGGATTCAGCCATCGGGCTTAGCTGAGACTCCCCAGGCACTCCACCCTCAGATGGTCCTAACACCGCTACGCATTCTCCATCAGTGTTTTGGTTTAGTCCCAAGATGTCCATCACAGCCTCCTTAAACTCGGTGGTGCAGAGAGAGAGGGTTCTGACGCCTCCACATTGGCAACTGAGCTTTTGTCGCTTCCCCTCTTGCTCCTTCTATGAACAAATTAATCATAGCCACCTCTGTTTGTTCCGCTTCTTGAGGATATCTGGCCTGTATTGTTCACCTGGCTTCTTGTAGCCCCAAGGCAAACTCCCGAAGAGATTCATTTGGTTGCTGCTTCCGAACATATAGATGACCCTTTAATTCTGCAATGGTCTGTAGATTAAAGATACCAGCCAATTTATCTAATATACCTTCGGCTGTCTTCCGCTCTTCACCAGACCACGATCTGACTTCACGTAGTGCTGCACCTTTTAGTTGTCCAATAACTACCTCCACTCTTTCTTCTTCATTAAGGAGGTAAAGTCTGAACAAAGATCTTAATTTGTCCCGGAATTCTTTAAAAGGACTCATGCCCGCTGTCCTAGTATCTCCCGAGTATATGGGAAGCCATGGGGCCCCAAAATAATAGGGCATCGTAATTGGTGCAGCCGGTGATGACGCAGCTGGTGATGACTGACCGAGTGAGGCGGGTAACTTCCTTCTGACTGCAGTTGATGTGGGCATCTGAAGTTCCTGTGCTTCCAACATCCTGGATCCTGTTCATGGATGCCAAGTTGTAACAAGTAGATACTATGGGGTGTTGTTGCGAGTGAAGGTGTTGGTGGTCGTACCTGGATTCTTCACCCAGAATCACTTCTTAGACCGGATCGGCTGCTGGAACCCTAGGCAGAGGAACAAGGAACCCCAACCCCAGCGGACCCAAACACAGGTCACCACACGTTAGGACGTGAGATTTATTAAGCTGGAACAATGGTCACCGCACTTGGACTAAATGAAGAAAGGCCAAAACAATTTTACAATTTGGTATACAGTGCAACAAAATATACAAGCATTGGTCAAAACCAAATTATATCATCACAATGTAACCGTCTACTATCTCTTTATACTGAGAATGTGCGAATCTCTTGAAATACCCTATCTCGGGCACGTGGTGGCCAAATGATCTCAGCTAGTACTCTACTATACTCTATCTTAAGTAGTAAATGAGTCTCTTTAAGATGTGAACACTCTGCAAGCAAAAGTCTCAAAGATAGCAGATAAAGCAGGTAAGTTCTAGGTGCTAAGTCTACAAGTACGTAGTGCGGTGGCAAGTATAAAATGTTAGTCATGCAGTTAGAAATCGGTATTACGATAGCGGTATGGTTCAAAACCACATAAAAGCTGGGAAGAAGTTGTAGGTAGGAAACAGAGATCATAGCAGGTACACTGTCATAAGCCAGAGCAATGGTGAGCAAACATAAAGGCAATAAAGCAGGCTGTGCACTTAGTTCATGGGAAAAGTTCATTAGCAGCCAATATGCAGATAACAGGGCTCAGGTAAGGAATGATGAAAAAAATAAATTGCTGGTAACAGAAAGTCAGATACTATGCTGGAAGTACAAGATGTATTGTGTCCCGGCAAATCTGAATAACTGGGGCTACAGAGTAATGTCAGCACTGTCTCTCTCCTTACACTGTAGTTTATTGCTGAATACCTGAGTGCGTCTCTCTTGCTTTACAATTGACACCCCGGCTGCTTTAACTATGTGTTCTACCTTTAAGCAGTAACAGGTGCTGAGTACAAATAGCACGGAGAGGTTGCTGTCAAGTCAGGGTAACTGAGGACAGGAGAAACGGATGACAGGAATTTCAGGGACAGAAATGCTGAGTACGGAGCAACAGGGGCCCTAATGAGCCTGGATGGCTGTAATGGCGGGAGAGGCCCTAATGAGCCTGAATGGCTGTAATGGCAGGGACCCGCTGGGGTATTAGCTGTAGGTGAGGGGAATGGTCATCTGTCAATACCTGACACCCTCTGTCACGCTGTTCCCTCCGATCCTCTCAGCATTTGCACGGCTCTCTGCAGCTCTTTTCCCCTCAGCCAGCTCTCCAACAGCGCGTCTCACCTCCCTGTGAACTCTTCTTTATGGCTGCGAATCACGGCAACGAGCAGGCTGATAGCGGTGGTCGGGTCCCAGCTGTGGTGAACGGCTCCCGGCTCACGTCCTATCAGTTGCTGGCAGCTCCCGGTGCTTCACTCTCCTCAGCGGCTCTGCGGCGTGACTTTCCCCATGCAGCTCCTTCTCGGCTCACCTCCAGATGGCTGCGGCTCTCCTCAGTGGCGGCTAGCGGGTCTTTTCAGCGGCGGCTGGCGGCTCCTCAGCGGCGGCTGGTGGGTCTCTTCAGCGGCGGCTGGCAGCTCCTCAGCGGCGGCTGGCGGGTCTCTTCAGCAGCGGCTGGCGTCTCTCCGTCAGCGAGATCTCCTTTTCTCAATCGCCTCAGGACTCCCTCTCGCGCGCCCGCCTCCTTCCTGCTCCGCTCAGCTGTGTCCAATCCACGCTCTCCACTCTTTCCTGCTCAGCTGTAGCCAATCACCGCTCCCTATTCTCAGAGACAGGTAAGCTCCAGAGTCCTAGTGCCTACCAAGGTCGGCACGTGGGGCTGCTGACGTTACCGGGGTCCAAATCAAGAAGGAACACCAACCTTCCTTGGGGTCACAAATTAGCTACTGAGGGGTTAGGCAAAATAACCAAGGGGCTCCAATAATAGGGAATAATCCCTGCAGTCATATACATTGTCCCAGATGCCCATATATCAGGGGCCCATTTACAGAGTGTCACACAGAGAGAGTTAGATTTGGGTAAAGTGTGTTCAAACTGAAATCTAAATTGCAGTGTAAACATAAAGCAGCCAGTATTTACCCGGCACAGAAACAAAATAACCAACCCAAATCTAACTCTCTCTGCACATGTTATAACTGCCCCACCTGCAGTGCATATGGTTTTGCCCATTAGAGGAAAATGTTGTTTTGCAATCAACTTTGAATTAGGTCCTATGTTTTTTCCATTTTCGTTTCCTCTTTCGGTAACCTCTGTGGTGTAATCACCACTTCATGGGACTATAGATCGGAGAAATGTTATACAAAATTGGAAGGATCAGAAGGAAAAAAACAACTAATAGTGATTTACAGCGCTGGTTAAGCGGTATTCTGTGTGGTGTTTGTATGTGGATTATGTTGGAGGTGGGAAGAACCTCCTTTTAGAAATACTGCCCTTCTAGCAGCTGTGTGCATCAGTGACACTTCTAATTTGTGGTACTGTATCTGTATTTTCGCACAGCAGTTGGGTACAAATTCAAAGCTGTGAAAGCATTTATATACATGTAGAATCTGGGCCAATATCCCTGAACACTTCAACAGATATTTAAATAGCAGTTTAAAATCAGTCACTGTTGATTGTAGAAGCTGTAATTTACAGTTTGTACTTTTAACAATTTCACTAAGATTATCAGATCGTATAAATACAATTTTGACATATGTAAATTGTTTTATCTTGTGTGTGGGTGACACCTGCCAATGAATCCGATATACAGTAGCATTTGCCTGTCATAAAGGAACTGGTATAGTACATAGAGCTTCAGCTGCTAAAGTCCTGCATCTATGAGGGATTCTTGTTCTAGCATTTTTCAAAAACATCCCACACACACTTCTTTCTTTCAGTCATGATCACGTCATGTGTCAACCATGCATCATTTTCCTGTGATACCATTAAGGTTCACTCTGAAGCATACCAATATTTACTAATTAGTTATTTCATGTAAAGCATAATCATATACATATAACTCTCTGCTTTCATGATAACTATTTTCTTTGATGGAAAACAATGTTAATCCACTAATTACTTTTCTCTTGTTGTTTATTTGTATTTGCTCTATTAAATCGATGAAGCAACACTATTTAATTATTATTCTTGACATGATAGACATAGTCAGTGAAACACTGCAAACAACAATAAAGAAAAGACTATCACAGAAAGCATTCACAGAAAGCACTTAAAGCAATGTATTTTAAAAAATCAGCAAAATGTTAAGCATGTTGAACTACTAATGATATATTTTCACTAAATTAAATAAACAAAATTAGAGAGCCAGGTCTAACGGGTGTACTACGATATACTGGCGCTTGGGATCCCAGCGCCGGGATCCCGACCGCCGGAATACCGGCAGAGGGGCAAGCACGAAAGAGCGCCTTGTGGGCTCGCTGCGGGCACAGTGGCACACTACGCGTGCCACGTTATTTAATCTCCCTCCAGGCGTGTCGTGGACACCCCAAGAGGAAGAATAGTTGTCGGGAACCCGGTGCCAGTATGCAGAACGCCGGGATCCCAACAGCCGGGATATTGAATGCCTCCCAGGTCTAACTCATAAGACATAGAACAGAATAACATTTAACTCCATCATTACAGGTTTTAATTGACAAATGTCTTCTAATCATTGAAGTAGTAATTATTATTATAATTTATTTTTACTATGATCTGGAATTATCAAATAATGGGACATATGTAATAGGATATGAGTTTGCTGTAGGTGCGGGATGCCGGCCAATCTTGGCCATTTTTTTTAAAGTGGCAATCATTTACAAGGCATGATTTTGCCTTATAAATGATTACAGCTTTAAAAAAACGTACAAGATCGACCAGCATCCCGCACCTACAGCAAACTCAGATCCTATTACATATGCCCCATTGAGTCTCAGAAGAAAAAATAGGAATTTAATACCTACCAGTAATACCTTTTCTCCTAGTCCGTGGTGGATACTGGGGAGCTGTACTTCAGTGTCCACTGGAGCCTGGCACTTTAAAACCTTTATTTTGTGTATGTGTGTGCTGGCTCCTCCCCTCTATGCCCCTCCTACCAGACTCAGTCTAGGAAACTGTGCCCTTGGAGATGGACATACCATGAGAGAAGAAAGCAGATACAACAGCGGTAAGGCAATAAGCCAATACCTAAAATAAAAAATAAAGAAAACTCTCTGGAGCTCCAGAGAAGTGCACCCGGCTCCTTGGGCACATTTTTCTAAACTGAGTCTGATAGGAGGGGCATAGATGGGAGAAGCCAGCACACACATACACACATTAAAGGTTTTAAAGTGCCAGACTCCAGTGGACCCGATTTATACCCCATGGTACTGAAGTACAGTTCCCCAGTATCCACTAGGATCTAAGAGAAATTATAAATAAATAAAATAAATTTCACCCTCCTTGATGATTCGTTAGAGAGATTTGTGAGATTAAGGGGTCTGTTCATAATATAGAGTAAATCTGTGAATCCACAGAAAGGGATTCTCCATATTTAAAAACCCCTCAATAGCTATCTCTGAGTATTGCCAAAGATAGCTTCCGGCTATACAAAGCATATAGAAGTCTGTTTAATCATTATTGCTATCTCTATATGAAAATAGCAGGGACAGAAGTGGAAAAAATGCATGTATTAAATAAATTCTATTGTACAATAATTGTTGAGTGCTTCTTTTTTTTTCAATTAATTAGATTTTTTACTTTTTTCTTAATGGAAGGTAGCACTGGAAGCCCATGTCCATGCCTACAGCCCGATTATGCAAATGTAACCCAGCAAACCTGCAAAATTGCCTGGCAAAGGGAAATACCCAGCCTTACCCCTGCCAGGCAGCATCATCTTGGGTCTGAGCATCATTCAGATGCCCCGGCAAAGTTTTAATGGTAAATAGGAACAATGAAAAATGTCCTATCACTACAAATAGAAGCAACACAAAATATTTACTGTCAATGTTGTTTAGTAATTAAACCTCTAAAACTTTTTCTATAATATTAACAATTCCTTTAATTAAACTTGTAAATGGGAATGATGATTAAATGAGCTTTACGTTTGCATATTAATATTACTGACTGCAGATATAGAGAGAGTGAAGAAAATGTCAGGTGACTATGAGATGCTTCAAAAGGGAATACATCAGACCAAACTGGACAGGTAGGAGGACGATGATATAATGCTGTAAGGTAGATGGATGCATGAAATGAACAGGAAAGATGCGTTTGAATTACTTTGATTTGTCTTTTTTATGTGAAACTATATTGTGTGAGTAAACGGAGAATAGCTACTGTACCTTGTGTATGATATTTAGTCTCCTGTAGGCTACTTATAATGTCCTGTCGTGGTGGTAGCTCAGGAAACCTCTTCTCCAGCATATGCACAATTTCCTCTTGTTGTGCAGGTAACAGTTCATGTTCAGCAGATAAGCAGCAAAACAGAATGCTTCCTAAGGATACAATGCTACAGGTATAATCATGGTCTCTGTCAAATCTCAGTAACCAGACTTACCCAAGTTGGAGCATGTTAGGATATACAACAGGAAACACCAAGCTTTGCATACATGAAGTAAGGATTAAGGTGGACTGGCTAGAGGTTAGGATAATATTTAGGTGACTACCAACCTATTTATTTTTAGCCTGGAGTCTCATCAGAATTTAGTTGACGTAACATGAACTTGCATTTTTATGATGTTTTCAAGACCATTGACAACTTCCAAGAAGCATAAAATGTTACCACATATGCTAAGGCAGGCATATTAAACTCAAAATCCCAACCCAGCCAAATAATTAAGGTTTAAAGCTGAGTAGACCACAAGAAAATGAAAAAGTCTTACATGGGTACAGGGACTTCTGGGAAATGTATTCTCTCCCTGATGTCCTCCCTGATGTTCTGTAGGTCCTCTGTCAGCGTCACTCATAACATCACTATTGGAATGATATTTGCAACAGTGTGGGCACATTGGAGGGCCTGGGGACACCCCCGCCCCCGTTTGAGGCCCATCAAGCCACACCCCCTCACAGAAAGGCGTGGCCTCGAAGCAATTACCTGGCTCCCCATCACCCCAGTCTGAGCCTGTATACAAGAATACCACATGTTTAATAGCAGTATTATGAGTAGTATACTACGCCTCACCTATGGATGACTTATGCTCCTGTCTGCTGGGTGGTACTACAGTAGCAATTAATCTGGCAGGCCGCAGACCTCTGTCTTTTGAGAGTGGTGCTGCAGTAGTGGCACTGGATCTGACTGCAAGCTGCTGTGCTGGGGCTGTCCTGGCAGGGGCTGGTATGCGCCGGCGGACCCTGTCACCCTCCCTGCTCAGTGTGTGCAGACTCTGGGAGTGTAGACGGGTCTGTCACATGATGTTATGATGCACATGATGTCTGCCGCACCTGCAGTGCTCCTCTGGGAACGGAACTTGTAAGGGCTGGAGTTTGTGGGGTTCGTACACGGGCTACCCAGGCTGCCTTGCGGAAAATACTGCACTGATTGTGGGGCCACAAAAAAATATGTTTGGGCCGCAAGCGGCTCGCGGGATGCATGTATGACACATTTGTGCAGAGGTAATAGATATCAGACAGAATGGATATAACTGGCTGATCCAGGGTGAGCACTACATCAGATAGCATGGCATGTCATACCCAGGAGGTAAACATATACAAATATGCAGTTGCACAAAGTGATGCATTATCCACGTAACAAGCTTTATGGTGGAACTGGGGTGGTGACACATAGGTAAAGTTCAGTGATATCATGTTCATGCAAATGAATCTTATTTATACGCGCATTTATGAGTACATACACCTGTGGAGGACTTTCTTTTCTACCTGCTACCTCTTGAGATGTGTACAGGTCTGTAAATGTGCAGAAATATGCTATTTTGGCAACAATATTTTTGTTTTGTAATTTGCGCCTATTTTGATACCACCTCTGCATCAACCCCAATGTATACAGACATAAAGATGTGTCCTCATACACTACTGTTCAGGTCACTGCAAATAGCCCCTCGCTGCGCCAGGCCTTGGGCGCCTCAGCCATGCCAAGCTTCTTACTTGCTCAAAATGTGCCTCTGATTCACATAAATAAAGCAACCGGGGGCGACAAACCTACCTTCTAAGATTGCACTGTTCAATCTGATGTGCGACATTTGTACATCTGTGTGCAAGTGACTCTGAATCTGTATACGGTTAACCTACAGCCGCACGTGTGCCGGGCGATCACAATTCCGACACTGGGATCCCGTGCCAGAATGCCGGAGCCACAGGCTTTTCTCCCTCTATGTGTGCCCCACAGAGTGGCGAGCGAAGCGTACCCACAAGGGTCTTATTAGCGCTTGCCACTCTGACGGCATCCTGGTGCTCGGGATGCCGGCATCGCTATCATGACGTCCGGCATTCCGGCCAGCCGTAATTCATACCGATCCCCTGTATATGGGGTGCTACAATGCAGCTTTTTCTCACGCCAAGTTCCGTTTTGCTTCATCTGCGACTTTGTACGTGTTTAAAACTAATTCCTGTGCAGTTAAAGTTGCAGCCCAATGCGTATGATGAGAACACATCTGTTGTTTAATGGAAATCCTTATTATAAAAATGATGTATACATACACTAATGCATAAATATCTAATCTTATAAAAAAAGTTGTTTCCTTTAAAAGATATGAAGTTATTTATACACAGCCGTCTGGTTTGGTTTTGTATGTGACAATGGCACAACATTAGGAAAAGACAATATTCAAATTTATGGCTGCATTGATCCCCACTGTTGTTGCAGTGTCTACATTGGGCATTCGGAGTAAAAAGACGGCAGATAATGGAATTTTGATTATAGCACTTTCAGATAATGGAAGGATAATGAAAGTTACATATTTCACCATCAAAATTGAATTATATAAACATTTTTTTTTTTGACCAAGAAACCCTTAAGTATGCAATCACGGGACACTGATCCATATTCATTGTCCACTGTAGGGCATTGATGTCATTATCACCAACACCACACAGCCCCAGGACACAAAGTTAAAACAACCATCAGAGCTGTACCAACTGATGTGCAGATACTTAATATTCCCATCTAGTAATACAGTAAAGGCAGCTCATGTCTATTTTTATATGTTCATTTTTTAATATTCAATATGATGCTACTCTCTAACAAATTCTATACTCCCTGCATCTTTTATGAAGTCTCCCGTGGTCTCTTAAGGGATTGTTAACCAAAGAATAGATGATGCTCTTTCAGCATGAGCAGGCATAGAAACACTTCATTAAACTTTTCAGTATGATATATAGTGAGTAATCACTCACCTCTGAGAAGATGAGCAAGCTGCCGAGTAAGTAGCTCCGGTGACTCCTCCAGAATCTCTTTTGCAACTAAGGCAGAAGACGAGTTGCAGAACTCTTGATCACAATCTAATCTTTTCTCCGGGTTTATGATTTTAATAACGGACGCTGCCAAACTTTCATCCTCACTATGAGTGACAGGAGAGAGGTTTTGAGAAACATGTTACCCATCATCTATTTAGTCAGGCACAGATGTAATTATATGTATCCTAGGGCATGTGGAGGATTTTGTAGATGGAGGTTATAGGGATTGCAAAGGTAAAAATGTAGTAACTGGAACAGAGGGACAAACATAGGGGCATCTCCCCAATCTTACTTTTTTTAAATCAAATCCCAAATCACACTTCTGATATATGCTAAATACATGATATATAAGTATTATTTCTATATACCCTGTTCTCATATGGGGGAGAAGTACTAATCAATCAGTTTCTGCCATGTTACGGGCTGTGTTTAAAAATTGACAGCTAGGTGCTGATTAGTTGGTACTTTATCGCTTCCCACTTTATCTCTGTCCAAGCTTTGATATATCTTCCCCATAGTATTTAAAGTACATTTTACAATAAATGTATCAATTGAATGATATTCATGAATGGTGCTGCATGTTTTAAGGTTTTTTTTTATTAGTTTAACTTCATGTTTGACAATATTTCTTGGCTGAGGGGATTACACACACCTGTGACCCCTATTATCGCACCAGTTAAACCAAGAAGGCCAATAAATCTTTGGAACAGTACTTAATATTCCTAAGCATCCATTTCTTGACACTGAATGTGTGCGAGTAACATTGTGTTTTCTGCACAGCCTATTCCTGGGGTAATTTGTTATACCTTGTGAGAGCACTGAAGTTAACAAGTGTCACTGATAACCTGTCTTCATCATTCAGATTCTGAAGATCGATTTCATCTCTGAAGATGAGATATGATTCAGAGATATCCAGCTCCTCCAATATAAACCGTGTCTCACTGTAGAAGTCAAATTCAACTCTTGTAACATTTAGAACAGGCAGACAAAGGACATTTGGCGGCGTAATCTAGAGAGATTGATTTAAATGTCAGTGTTCACATCTCAAACAGGCATACAGACTAAAACAACTATTAGTATCAAAGTTCAGCATTCATGTTACATGAAAACACAGAGGAAATATCTATTTAATAAAAGAGCAACCTTTCAGTATATTAGCAACTATTCTTCTTCATGTATATTCTTAAATAATTATGGTGGGTATTCAATTAGTGCCGTAACTTTTTGCCAGTTTGTAGGTCGAATTCTCATTCGACCTATTCAAAGTCCGTTCCGCTTTTTCAACTTGTCTGGTCGAAAACCACGTGGATCGGCGAATTCACCGCCGATCCACGTGTTTTGTTGAATTCGCAGGCATTTTCGACAGTTTTTGGTCCGTTTTCACCCATGCCGAGTCACTGTCAGTGATTGGGGGAGTGGAAGGGGGTGTCGCTGTCGGTTAGGGGGTGGGAAGAGGTAAGGGATCTCCATCGTAGGATGGAGATTTCCTGGCCTCTGTGACGGGTGACTTGTGAGGCGCCATCGGTGCCGTAAACGGCCCAATGGTGACTGAGTAATCCGATGCTGTGTCCTAGGATGCAGGTGGGATCACTTTTTTTTTTGCCTCTGACAAAGCAGAAATAGTGAAACACTGTGTTAGGTTGCTCTACTAATGTGAAAAATATGTGCTCCATACTATAATAATTACTACAAGTGTGATAATAATGGCCCTCATGTGATATCCATATGCCTATATTTCTAGGTGTATTTAGGAAAACATCTGCCCTACAAGCAGAGACAGATAGTGAACTCATAATAACAGTGATTATATATGCATATCCCATATCTCTATGCAACAGTGCAGTATTATAATCACACCCCCATGAATGACTCTATGCCCTGGATATTCTGGTCCCAGAAGTTTAGAGGACAGATTACATTATTTTTTTGCTCACAGTATTATTCATTTATTCTAATAAGGAAGATATTTACATTTATGTTTGTGGACATATTTATCTCCCTTAGTGTACTGACATTACATGAAAATTGGGGACCACTCATAAACTCTTTATCATTATGGTCTAAAAGCAGATGTACTCCCTGCTGGGAAGTGTATTACTAATGAACAACAAACTTCAAGAGATAGGAGATTGTTAATACTACTAGGGTTGGCCATTAGTGGGTTATCCATCGATGGTTACCATTGATGGTACCATTGGTTCTGGGAAACTATCTGTAAGGGGATCATTGATGGTTTTGACCATTGATGGTCACCATTACTTTAGTATTGAGCTAGCCGTGGGCCAATCAGGGCATGGGTGTGTGGCTCTGTGGGTGTCAGGCGGTGGAGCTATGCTCCGTGTCCTTGACACCTTGGAGAGAAAAATAAAAAAATATTTGATAGCTCTCTATCATCAATGGTGGGAAACCATCTGGTTCTCCCCCATCGATGGTAAAAGTAGTTACCATCGGTCATACACCATTAATGATTTTGAATCAAAGATGGTCGATGGCCATCCCTAGTTAATACCTCATATGGTGATATTACTGATCAAGATATTGTAATATACTGTATGGGGTATATTCAATTAGGGTCAGATCCATTCCGATATGCATTTGTCAGAATGGATTCCCCAACCTCTATTCAATCTCATCTCAATTCGACCTTTAAAAAGTCGAATTGAGATTAGGGTCTCAGAGGAGGAGGGGGGGGGGAGCCGCAGGAAGACCAGCGGGGACAGCCGTGGGCAGACGGAGGAAAGCAGCGTTACAGTAGCGCTGCAGGAGGTTGTCTCCCAGCCGCCAGACCTCAAGGCAGTGTCCACCCGGCTCCAGCAAGCGTGACCTCACTTGCCGTAGCTGGGTGGATGCTGCCGTGAGCGGCGCGGCTGTAAGACATCCTGCTGCAGTGCTGTGCTGTAGTGCTGCTCTCCCCTGTATGTCCGCGGCTATCCCCCTCTCCTCCTCTGGGTCCCACATCTCAGTCGGACTGAGATGGTCGGAAACGGGGCCAAATCCTGTCGAATTTGGCCCCGTTTCACTCAAAAGTACGTGAATCGGCAGAGAGATTGTCAACTTTGGGCATTATATAAGTGATACAACAAATTTATGATTTTTTTCGATTGCATGGGGTCATTAATGAACTCTGTCCATATAAAGATAAAGTGAAATTTTCTTTATAAAATTAAAGAATACAAAATTCTATCAATCAAATCATATGTATTTGAAATTTGAGACTATATCAATCCCTATGATATGAGATATTTAGTAATAATATAAAAAATGACACAGGACACAGGTCCATTTTTTGAACGATTTATGGATGAATACAATGGAGCCATTTCACATAAACGGCACTTATTCAACACAGGGTATTCAATTGCGGGCATTTTTCGCCCATTATTTAATCCATTTTCGCCCATGCCTCTTCACTTTTTTTTTGTCGAATCAGCATGGGCCAAAAACGGGCAAAAACGCCCGCAAAGTCACCAAAACACATGTATCAGCTTCGAATTCGCTGATATACATAGTTTCCGCCAGTGCAGGATTTTTCGACAAGTCAAAAAAATGGCATGGGCATTGAATAGTCGAATGTAATTTCGACCTAAATACAGGCAAAAAGTGCAGTTTTTCAACATGGCGAAAAATGGCACTTATTATTTTTTAACATGCATTTTTTCCACTCTTTTCAACACTGATTTTTAGATTTAATTTTAACTTTTTTAAACAATCTTTTAATAAAGTATCAATAAAAGTTACATTTTAAACACATGAGAATTATTTTGTGCACCACATATTGGAAATGTTTTCTCTTTTCTCAATGATCTAAGGGATCACTACTGCATTAGGAGGTGTCTGCTTGTAAGAGACCCCTCCTAATGCATTTACATACAGAGCTATTATGGCTACTTCCAAAGAAGTAGCAGTGATAGCAACTTCAACCACACCTGAATTAGGCACAAAATCCATGTAACATTCTGTCCAGGTTCCAGTGTGTTATAAAATGAAATAGACCATTGTGCAAGTGTTGTATTTTGCCACTCATATAGCTTTGTTTTGATAAAGGATTGTATTACCTCCATGGCTAAGGTGTATATTCAATGCATGTCGGATCCTCTCCAACGGAGAGGATCTGACAGTGCAGTATTCAATTAGCGGGCAATTCCAACAGATTTTGGCCGTTTTTGACAATGCTGATCTGACTTTTTGTAAGTCGGATCAGCATTGTTGAAAACGGGCAAAAAAACGGTCGGAATTGGCCGCTAATTCGACAAAACATGTGGATTCGCAGCTAATCCGTCTATCCACGTGTTTTCCGACAAGTCGGAAAAACCGCAGCCCCATTGAATAGGTCAAATCCTGATTCGACCAAAAAATGTTGGAAACTTTCCGACTTGACAGCAGTTCCAACTTCAATTGAATACACCCGTATATGTGTAAATATCTGTATTAAAAGGTGGAAAACACCAAGGGGAATGTCACTTTATCTTGTTCCCTATATAAATAAACTCCATTAATAATCATCTAATATAAAAGCTATGGTATGTCACCACCCCATAGCAGTAGTAGGATGCAAAGGGTTACTCACAACACAAATTAACCACAATAAATTAATGTATATTTTTATCTGTTCTAACAACCACTAGGGCAGCACTATAATGTGGCATCATATGAACTGGGGTCACTGTATGTCATAATGTGAATTGGGGGCACTGTGTGGCATAATGTGTACTGGCAGCAATATAATGTGACATTATGTGAACTAGGGCACTACTATGGTTCATAAAATGAACTAGGGCACTACTATGGAATAATATGGAATAACTGAGGCACTACAATGGTTCAGAAAATGAAGGAACTATTATGGGGCATAAAATTAACAACTGCTGCGGAGAAGTGTCTCTCTAGAAAATTTGGGACAGGTACCCCTTCAAAATGTTGCTATCGGGCCCACAAGGTTCTGGCTATGCCACTGGTCAGTAAACTGTGCATGCACAGGAGTCCGGTTAGAGAAATGAAGAGTCTTCACTTCGAACACATCACAGAGATCGGCCCTGTCTGTTTCTGCATGTGTAAACTGATACATTCTGGCTGTATAATCACATACTGTAATGCGATTTTGGTTGCTAATATCATGCCCAGATCATACTTTAAATATGATTATTGCTAAATGGTCAACTAAGGCTCATATGTAGGATAGTTCCTTGACCTAAGTCTGTATTTTTACTAAATATTTGCTCTTTGGTTTTCCTGAAATACGAACACACCTGAACTTAGGGGTTCTGAGGGGAACTGCGTCTCAGTTTGGGTTTTGGATTGTATGTAAACAGGTCCAAAGTACATAATATTAGCTGTTTAATCGATTTTTATTGATTTTAAAGGAATCCAAAACTGAATCCGAACCAAAACACTTGCGGGTGGATTTGCCAAAAACCAAAACACGATGATGAATTTGAACCAAACCCAAAACACGGGATCCACAAACATCTCTAGCTTTTACATTGTTTAACTTGACATGCTTCTTCTCCTAGAACTTAGGTCCATACTGGACATGGGGTGGGGGCATTTGCTATTTGTGTAATCTTTGCAGTATATTTAAATATATAGCACCAGTATTTGTGTGTACTGGTGTACTTGCAGATTGCTTATTTTCTCTGATGTGTATTGGGACTTATGGATATGATCAGCCAGAAATGATCTACTCATGTATGGCTTTTTGCTTTTTTCCTGCCATACACATTACATAATCGACCTGTCATTTTCGCACCCTTTTTTGATTGGACGCTAGTTCATTTTGCCTTTGTGCGTATCATAAGTGGGGTATCCAATGGGTTCCAAGAAAAATCCCTTAAATTTTTCCTTTAAATAACAATTAAATGAAAAATACAGTATGACTTGCTTTGGGGCTGTGAGAAAAAAGAAATCACATTGGCTCATTTTCTCTCCTTCGATTGAATAGGAAAAACCATGCACATTCAAATATGCTCCTTAGAGTCAGAGGCGGAACTACCGCCAGTGCAACCAGTGCGTTGCACTGGGGCACGCCACTGTCCAGGGGCCCAAAGCATGTAATGAGTCAAACTGACTCATTACATGCCGCTGTGTGCTGCGGGCAACCGCTGCCCGCAGCACACAGCCGCCCGCAGGACACAGGAAAGGAGCGCAACGCAGCGGTCACGGGGGTAAAGAGAAGGAGGGAGGTGGAGGAGGGAGCCGCAGCAGCGCTTTGCTACTGGTTGAGGCGCTGCTGCTGCTGTCCCTTTGCTTCACTAGAGGCTGTCTTCCGAGAACAGCCTATAGTGAAGCAGAGGGACAGCAGCAGTAGCGCCTCCACCAATAACACAGCGCTGCTGCGGCTCCCTCCTCCACCTCCCTCCTCCTCCTTCTCTCCTGCCTGGGAATCGTGATCTGCCAGAAGCTGCACCGAGGTGCCTGAGCCAGCAGAGGAGGTAAGTATAATTCTTCTTTCTGTCTTTCTTTCTTTCCATGTGCAAAAAGGGGGACTGTCTGCCACAATGTGTAAAAAGGGGGAATCTGCCTGCCGCAATGTGTAAAAAGGGGGAATCTGCCTGCCGCAATGTGTAAAAAGGGGGAATCTGCCTGCCGCAATGTGTAAAAAGGGGGAATCTGCCTGCCGCAATGTGTAAAAAGGGGAATCTGCCTGCCGCAATGTGTAAAAAGGGGGAATCTGCCTGACGAAATGTGTAAAAAGGGTGAATCTGCCTGCCGCAATGTGTAAAAAGGGGGAATCTGCCTGACGCAATGTGTAAAAAGGGGGAATCTGCCTGACGCAATGTGTAAAAAGGGGGAATCTGCCTGCCGTAATGTGTAAAAAGGGGGAATCTGCCTGCCGCAATGTGTAAAAAGGGGAATCTGCCTGCCGCAATGTGTAAAAAGGGGGAATCTGCCTGACGAAATGTGTAAAAAGGGTGAATCTGCCTGCCGCAATGTGTAAAAAGGGTGAATCTGCCTGACGCAATGTGTAAAAAGGGGGAATCTGCCTGCCGTAATGTGTAAAAAGGAGGAATCTTTGCCGCAATGTGTAAAAAGGGGGAATCTGCCTGACGCAATGTGTAAAAAGGGGGAATCTGCCTGACGCAATGTGTAAAAAGGGGGAATCTGCCTGCCGCAATGTGTAAAAAGGGGGAATCTGCCTGCTGTAATGTGTAAAAAGGGGGAATCTTTGACACAATGTGTAAAAAGGGGGAATCTGCCTGACGTAATGTGTAAAAAGGGGGAATCTGCCTGACGTGATGTGTAAAAAGGGGGAATCTTTGCCCCAATGTGTAAAAAGGGTGACGAACCAATGCCTTATACAGCGGCAGGATTACATCCAAGTCCCTTGACTCAATTCCCCGTTTTATGCACGCTGGCACCTTACTTGCCTTCTTTACTGCGCTTTGACATTGTGTATGGTTATTAAGCCTATTATCAATGAGTACCCCCAAATCCCTTTCCAAATCTGTTTTACCTAGTCGTTCCCCATTTAGTATGTAGGCTGCAAGTTTGTTTTTAGTCCCGAAATGCATAACCTTGCATTTGTCTGTATTGAACCTCATTTTCCATTTAGACGCCCAGAGTTCAAGTTTAGATAGCTCATTCTGTAAGGACACCACATCCAATTCCGAGATAATTACCTTACACAGTTTAGTATCATCTGCAAAGATTGACACTGTGCTTTCCAGGCCTATTTCTAGGTCATTGATAAATATGTTGAACAGTAGTGGCCCGAGTACGGACCCTTGTGGTATTCCGCTGACTACTGGGGACCAGGTTGAGTACTTCCCGTTGACCACTACTCGCTGTACCCTGCTATCCAACCAGTTGCTTATTCATGTGCAAACAGTTTTTCCTAGGCCAAGCTCCTTTAATTTGATGATCAGTCTCCTGTGAGGCACTGTATCGAATGCTTTTGTAAAATCTAGGAGGACTACATCCACTGCTTTTCCCTGATCAAGATTATTGCTCACTTCCTTATAGAAGCTAATTAAATTAGTCTTGCATGACCTGTCCCTCACAAACTTATGCTAGTTCTTGCTAATAATCCTAGTGGTCTGTAGATACTCCTGTATGCTGTCCCTTAGAATTCCTTCCAATATTTTACCCACTATAGACTTCAAACTAACTTGTCTGTAGTTACCCGGAAGATTTTTGGATCCCTTTTTAAATAATGGCACTACCTCAGCTATACGCCAGTCCTTCGGTACCATGCCTGATCTAATTGAACTATAGAAAATCAAGTATAGGCGTAGTGCTAGTTGTGAACTAAGTTCCATAAGAACCCTCGGGTGAAGTCCATCGAGACCAGGTGATTTATTAACCTTAATTTTGCTTCGTCTCTCTCGGATTACTTCTTCACTTAAACAAGTTTCTAACCATGGATCTTTACTGTCACAAACGTTATGCTCTACTCCCACCAACAGTTCTTCTCTGGTGAATACTGATGAAAAAAAATTGTTCAGTATTTCCACTTTTATTTCGTCATCATTTATCAATTCTCCAATTTCATCTTTTAATGGACCTATATTCTCCTTTTTTAGCCTTTTGCCGTTTATGTATTTTTAAAAAATGTTAGGATTGGTTTTACTCACTATAGCAATTTGCTTTTCATTTTCCATTTTAGTTGCTCTTATTGCTTTTTTGCATTTCTTATTACATTCCTGGTAATACTTGAAGGACTCTTCCTTTCCATTAGATTTAAATGCTTTGAAAGCCCGCTTTTTTTTATCCTTGTCTGCCTTAACCTTCTTGTTAAGCCACATCGGCTTGAGTTTAATACTCCTGCGTTTACTGCCCATGGGAATAAATTTATGAATATTGCTATCCAGCAACCCCTTTAAAACATCCCACATTTCCGAAGTATTCTTGTTATTAAACAAAATCTCCCACTCTATGTCGTTAAGTGCACATCTCAGCATACTGAAATTAGCCTTCCTAAAGTTAAAAGTTTTGGTGGAACCCCTGTAACTATGTTTCCTGAAACTGAAATCCCCAATCACAAGGGTGTCCCCCAATCCCGCAGCCGTTTCAATTTGTTGCAAGAGCTGTTCTTCCTCCTGTATGCTAATATCTGGCTGTTTGTAGCACAAGCCTATGACTAGTTTTTTTGCATCAATACCCCCACTTGACATTTCAACCCATAGTGACTCCACATTATCACCAGTTTCCTCACAGATAACCTCCTTTAAGTATGGTTTAAGTGATGGTTTAACATAAAGACATACACCCCCTCCTCTTTTGCTTGCCCTGTCCCTCCTGAAAAGAGAATACCCCTCCAAGTTTGCAACCCAGTCGTGAGAGTCGTCCCCCCATGTTTCCGTAATACCTATAATGTCATACTCAGCCTTTGATGCTAAAAATTCCAATTCCCCCATTTTACCTGCTAGACTTCTAGCGTTTGAAAGCATACATTTTAGTTTAGCTGTTCCTTTATTCGTTTGTTTTTTTAATGATATCCTATCCTTTACTAGTGCATCCATTGAGTTACTGATACAGACTGTCCTTCTTGCTCCCATTCCACTTAGTATTGCCCACCTTATATTTCTCTTTGATCAACCCAATATTCCCATCTAAATTTACCGCCCTGACATAAGTATTTTCCCTTATGTCCCGTACATCATTTTCTATAGGCTGTAAAGATGACACATAATTGTTATTAGTTAATGCTTTGGCAATACCTTTCTTGATACCCTTATTAGAACCCATGTAAATACCCTTACCGGCTGCTCTATCCCCCATTTATCTCACTACCACCATCCCTACTATTCTCCCTGCTTGACCCATAGTCTCTAGCTAAACCCTCCCCCCCGGCTACTAGTTTAAAATCTCCTCCAACATACTAACCATCCTTCCCCTCAGCACCGCAGCCCCTTTCTCAGTCAGTTGCAATCCATCGGGAGAAAAGAGATGGCGCCTGACTGAGAAGTCCGCCCAGTGTTCCAAGAACACAAACCCCTCTTTCCTGCACCAGTCTCTAAGCCACACATTTACCTCCCTAATCTTCCTCTGTCTTCCTGGGCTAGCGCGTGGCACTGGTAATATTTCGGAGAATATTACCTTAGATGTCCTTTGTTTAAGTTTCTGGCCTAAGTCCCTATAGTCTTCCTTAAGGACATCCCACCTACCATTAACTTTGTCATTGGTGCCAACGTGCACCAAGACTGCCGGGTCATTCCCAGCCCCTACCAATAATCTATCTACCCTGTCCGCGATGTGACGTACCCGAGCACCCGGGAGACAACAGACCATACGGCGATCATGATCCCGGTAGCAGATTGCCCTATCTGCCTTCCTGATGATAGAGTTCCCTACCACCACCATCTGCCTGGGCGCCTCTCTAGCTTTCATCCCATCTGAGCCAGAGAGACCACTCCTCCGGTTGCTAGAGTGAACAGTCTCCTCCAGCTCCGTCATTTCGTCGCTATCATCCCCTGAATCTTCGTCCAATCGGGCAAATTTGTTCGGGTTTGATAGATCCGAGATGTCGTGCCTCCCCCTCTTTTTCTTCCTTCTAACAGTGACCCAACTGCCTACCTGATTATCCTTGTCTACCAGTGACCCCTGCTGCAACTCCTCCACCATTCTATCTAAACTTCACTCGAGATTGTAAATATCCCTCAGTCGCGTAACGGTTTGCTCTAGATCAGTTACCTGTGCTTCCAGGTCAACCGTTTGCTCACATCTCGTGCATATGTATTCGCCCTGGGTCGGCTGCTCCAGGTGCGCATACATCTTGCACGACACGCACTGAGTGAGACTCTCAATCACGGCCCCTCCCATCTGTTTAAAAAACTAACTCCCTATAACCCTCCGAAAGAACAATAAGAAAATAAAAACTAACTAGCCAATACAATCAATGTACAATAAGTAGGGGAAAAAAAGGAAAAAACACACAAACTCCCTATTACCTTCCACACCACACAAGTAGTATTCATAGTTTTCCTCTGTTGTGTTTGGTTAGGAATCCTACAGTGTACATGCTTTAAATAGGTTTATGCATTTAGAATGCCACTGTCATCTTTCTAATATTTGGTAACATTCACATGGGGGAGTGGGTACTACTTACCTGGGCCCAGGCCTGACAGAGGGGCCTGACGGGGGCACAAGACCACCGTTTGCTCAGCACCCCTTCTTGCCTGTCTGCGGCTTCTGCTTGTCTACCAAGTCTAGCACATGCTGACTGTGCAGAAGTGAGGCATCGCACTGACTGCACTACCCCTCAATCTACTCCTTGCTGAGAGTTTAGCATTTAGTTTCCCTTCGTGGAGAGGACCTTTCCCATAAGCCCCTGGGTCCATGTCACAAACTATTTGGAATAGTAACCTGTGGCGAGCGAAGTGGAGCGGAGCAAGACACCGATGCCCGAAGCGTGGCGGGCGACGCGAGCCCGCGAGGGTTCAATGGTGCATGGATAAAAAGAAATAACCTCAAACAAACGGAGAATGGATAAAACACTGAGGTGCTGTAAGGGCAGAAGTTATCTACTGCCCTCTCGTTATGTCACTTCCAGGTCCTGATCACAAAGAGAATATATACACAACCGATTGCGGAGAGGCATGACGCCGCTAATACAATATTTTCTTTTTTTTTGTAATAAGGTATGGCCACACTTCGTTACATTAGGTCATGCCCCCTAAAGTACCCAGGTCTGGTCTTGCTCTCTACAGCCCTATGTATTCCAATCAATGAGAAATTTAATAAATTGCAAGTCATTTTAAATTATTAACTATCAGACCATAATGATTTAGCATAGATTCTCGGTATCACCAGCAAGACCAGTGTTCGCAAATACGCGCTATAGCGCGTATTTTACCCTGATCTGTGGTCCGGGGACTCACTTTTCTAAACTGTGTGGGTCCCCGGGGACGCGCTCCGCTGAAGCTGGTCATCTTGTTCAAGCAGCTTCCTGTAAGTCCTCTTGTGGCGGCGCGGGCCCCCGGACAGAGAGTGAGGACGGCTTCCCTCCCTCCTCCCCCCCCCCCCCTTCCCCCGATCACCTGCTGCAGCTTCAAGGGAGCCGGACAGAGAGTGAGGACGCCCCCGCCGATCACCCGCTGTAGCTTCACGGGAGCCGGACAGACAGTGAGGACGCCACCCCCCCCCCCCCCCTCCCTTCTTGCCGATCACCCGCTGCAGCTTCACGGGAGCCGGACAGAGAGCAAGGACGGCTCTGCGGCGCGCTACACACTGTGCTGCGGGGAAGTTGATCGCCGGTGACCGCGGACTGTGCGTGCTGTGCGGAAGGGTGAGCTGAACTTACGGTGGCGGCTGGGGGGCTGTTCATATCGGTGGGATGGCGGAGATGGGGGCTGCATGGCGCCGGCAAACATGTGTTAAAGGCAACATTTTTGTGGTATGGAGTGAGGGTGAGGCGAGAGGGTGACAGTGCTGCTGGTCTCTGCAGCATACAGGACCCTTGATACAACCACTGGATTCGAGTCATGCTGCCTGTAATTTATGTGCTGACTGATCAACTTCAGTGACACTCACTGTTCTGGCTGCCTTTCTTGGTTACTGCTGGTTGCCGCTGGTTACTGTAAAGGCAGCCAGCACAGTGAGTGTCACTGAAGTTGATCAGTCAGCACATAAATTACAGGCAGCATGACTTAAATCCATTGGTTGTACCAAGTATCCGAAGTCGTCGGTCAGGATGTTGGCATTTAGTATACCGACACCAGCATCCCGATCGCAGCAAAGCCGGCAAGAGTGACGAGTGCAGAGGGTACCCTAACCTCCCACTCCTTACCCTCCGTTTCCCGCAGCCTAAACCTAACCCACCCCCTTAGTGCCTAACACTTATACCCCCCTCCCCTGCAGCCTAACCCTAACCTCCCCAACACCATATCCTAACCCCCCCCCTTCCCACCCGCACACTAAACCAGTGGTGGCAGTGCATACTTCCCTTCAGGATCCTGACTGTCAGGATATCGTTGCCGGGATCCTGATCTCCTCGGGATGCCAGCGTTGGTATTGTGGCGGCTGTCAGGATTCCGGCATCGGTATTACGGCTGCTGGGATCCCGACAGCCAGGATCCTGAATGCATACTTCCGATATGATAACAGCCCAGCAGCATTGTCACCCTCCCTCCCCCACAACACTTTTGTAGTGTCTAAATCCAGTCTGGGGCTCTATTATAGCGGCACCATAAATCCATTACATATAGAAAATGTATTATTTAATAATGTTGTCCTGTTTTTTAATCATATAATTGTTAAGTGCTCTACCTGGTGCAATGTGCATAACGTGCTCTGCCTGGCGCAATGTAAATAACGTGCTCTGCCTGGCGCAATGTGCATAACGTGCTCTGCCTGGCGCAATGTGCATAACGTGCTCTGCCTGGCGCAATGTGTATAATGTGCTCTGCCTGGCGCAATGTGAATAACGTGCTCTGCCTGGCGCAATGTGAATAACGTGCTCTGCCTGGCGCAATGTGTATAACGTGCTCTACCTGGCGCAATGTGTATAACGTGCTCTACCTGGTGCAATGTGTGGCGCAATGTGTATAACGTGCTCTACCTGGTGCAATGTGTATAACGTGCTCTACCTGGTGCAACGTGTGGCGCAATGTGTATAACGTGCTGCCTAGCGCAATGTGTATAACGTGCTCTCCTTGGCTCAGTGTGTATAGGAGGTTCTACCTGGTGCAACGTGTATAAGCGGCACTACTGTGTGGAATAATGTGAATTGGTACTATTATGTGAGCACGCCCCTTCCCCACGAAGCTACGCCCCTAAAAAATTCCAGCGCGCCTTCGGCGCGCACTATCGCAGTTTTCAGTGTCGGTGCGGGAGAACCAATTCTCTTTCTGCCACAAGGTCACCAAAATGTCTAATTACATCTAAAGTGCGGGGTGTCCTGTATGCTACACAGCCCAGCAGCATCGTCACCCCATCCTCCCCCTTGCACCCCTTTTGTAGTGTCCAAATCAAGTTTGTGTTTTTATATTTGAATCATTAATATGACTAATTAAAACCTTCATTCCGATGGGACCCAGAAAAGGACAGGTAGGACCCCAATTTTTAAAAGTGAGGGGTCCCTGGGACCCACTTTTTTTTTGTCTCAGCGCGATCACTGAAGACTACAAGGTTGTGATCTAAAAGAGAAACACACATCTACTACTAAAAATCACTACAATGTTCTTTTTAAAATAAGCAGCAGAATATTTGTTTTTGGTGGTTTATTGAGTGATTCAGATAACAGCAGGGTTTTTCTGTAGTGTTTACTTTTATTGTGTTATCTGGACCAGTAGCATTATTACACGGTCTATTTCATTCTTGCTGTATCATAACAAGATTTTATTTGGCAAATAAGCAAATCAATTGAGCTGCTTTCAGCTCAAAGCCGCCCAGTGTGTATGCCCCGGCGATGAGTGCTGATGCGCGCTCCTGCTTCATCGCCGGTGGCCGCCGTTCATCTGCTGGTATCACTGGGCAGGGGGGGAAATAGCTCAGTGTGTATTACACTGAGCGATTTTCAACCCAGCGATGTCAGCGACCATCCCTGTGCATACACGCTGGGCAAAAACGCTCAGTGTGTATGGATCTTTACACCGGGCTTATGGACATACAAAAGATATGCTCCTTAAAAGTTGCAGGCAATCATACTACATGTCTCTAAGGGGCTTGTGTGTGCTTGCCATTACTAAACTTGTAGTTACATACATGAATATTGTGCCAAATGTAAACAGGCACTATGCTCTAATGCCCTCCAAATAAAGTAAGTTATGGGTTAATAAATAAAAGCAATACTTGATTGCATCCATCTTTGACATTTTGGGCCTAATTCAAGGTTGACTGCAAAAGAAAAATCTTCCTCTAATGGGCAAAACCATGTGCACTGCAGGGGGGGCAGATATAACATGTGCAGAGAGAATTAAGGGGGGTACACATGGGCCGATTCGGGCTCAGCACAATGTGTGCTGAGCCCGATGTGAGCTTAGCACACATCGCAGCGGGTGTCTACATACCTGCAATGTGTGCTAGCTGAATCCTAACTAGACCGCATCTAGCCAGATTCTAGACTCAGCGATAGCGGTGCACAGGGCCGCACATCGCTATCGCTGTGGGGTATACACACAGAGCGACGTGTGCTTAACTTCTAAGCAATCTAGTTGGATTGCTCTACATGTGTACCCCCCTTTAGATTTGGGTGGGGTGTGTCAAAATGAAATCTAAATTTCAGTGTAAAAAAATAAAACAGCCAGTATTTCCCCTTCACAGAAACAATATAACCAACCCACATCTCTGCACATGTTATATCTGCCCCACCTGCAGTACATATGGTTTTGCCCATTAGAGGAAAATGTTGTTTTGCAATCAACCTTGAATTAGGCTCTTTATGCATAAATATTGCTTTGTAATTTTTAAGGCTGTGATGCTTGCATACCTAGAATCAGTGGCGGAACTTGTGAGTGGTGGGCCCGGGTGCAAAACTATGCTTTGAGCTCCCCTCATCCACCCCATCCCAAGTTCACAATATGCCACATGACAGTGGGTGTCAGGGTGAGGTACTGTACCGGTGACAGAGATGAGGCAGAGGATCACGGGGATGAGGCAGAGGGTGACAGGGAGATGGAGAGTATCACGGGGATGAGGCAGAGGGTGACAGGGAGATGGAGAGTTGGCGAAAGGGATGGACAATGGGTGAAAAAAAAAAAGGTTGACGGGGAGAAGGTGAGAGGGAGAAGCAGTGGATGCCAGAGAGAGGCACTGGAGGATGGAGAGGGTGACTGGAAGAAGTAGAAGAGTTTCAGAGGGTATGAGAGGTCTCTGTAGGAGGGACTAAAGGTGGGTAAATTGGGATGAAAGGGTTCACTGGGACATGAAGGGAAAGTATCAGTGGGGGAAACTGGCAGAAAAAAAATAAAAGCAGCTTTAACATGAGAGCGGAGGAAAGAAAATGCTAGTGAAAGAATTTACTAAAAGGAATGAAGAGGATTTATGTTAGGGAAGAGGAGAGTGAGGGAGTAAGAGAGAGAGGGGGTGAAGAGAGGTGCAGGGGAACAGAGAGAGAGAGAGAGAGAGAGAGAGAGAGAGAGACGGGAAATGGAGGGGAAGAGAGAGTGTAGAGATGAAGAGAGATAAGGATGGAGAGAGGGAGGGGGAGACGGAGAGGGGGAAGAGATGGAGAGAGAGAGAGGGGGAGACTGAGAAAGAGAGAGAGGGGGTAGATGGAGAGAGAGGCAGACTGAGTTGGAGGGGGAGATGGAGAAAGAGATGGGTGAAGAGGAAGGAAGAGAGGTGCTGGAGAACAGAGAGAGAGGGGGCGGAGACGGAGTGAGCGAGGGGTAGAGATACAGGGGGGGACTGAGAAAGAGGATATATGGCTAGGGAGGCAGAGAGAGAGGGGGGAGACAGAGGGAGAGAGATAGAGGGGCTCAAGGGAGAGAGAGTGTGCAAGGTAGGGAAGAGAGAGAGGGGTGGGGTGAAAGAGAGTGGGGGGGCCAAGGGAGAGAGAGAGGACAGAGACAAAAAAAGTGTGAGATGCTGCGCAACACTTGTACTACTCTAGCATTGTTTTTTCCCTACCTGGCCTCTATAGCTTGTACTGCACTACATGATGAATGGGGGGTGAGGAGCTGAGAGAGCGGCCCCTCATCCCCCTCCAGCTGGCCAGTCCCACACAGAAAGTATAAATGAGTCTGTGGGGAGGAGCAGAGACGGCTACCCCTCCTTCCCCTCTGGCCGGGCATTTAGCATCACAGTAAGCAGGAGCACAAATGTCTGGGAGGAGGCGCTTGAGGGGAGAGGGAAGGAGATGGGAGATGTCCCTCCTCACCCTTCACCTGCAGCACAGCACCAAGTATGTGGGGTGGGCGCACGTGCTTGAGAGGGGAAGGAGAGGGAAGAACGGCCCCTCCTCCCTCTCTGGCCAGGAACCAATTATGCGGTGCATTATCGCTACAGCCAGGACACTGGCAGCAGGCGCAGCGCTGGCAGCGGCATTAACGTTAGTCAGTGTGACTCTTTGTAATGCCGACGGCTGTGGACCCCTTCAGCGGCCGGCCTCAATGAAATGCACCTCTTCACTGGCGCTAGTTCCGCCACTGCCTAGACTAAACATTGTTAAGGGCAATAGTAGTCCTCTTAAGTCATCAGCAAGGACGTGCATCCAATCCACTGATATAACTTACTGATCATGAATCTAGAATGTTTTATATTTTAGCCATTTGTTTGTAAATTCAGATAATGATAGACAATGACCTACCAAAATATTAAATAGAACATTACCTTTAGGGATCATGCCACTTTTGTCTCAATTTTACAACTGTACTATAAGGTCAATTTGTTCTCCACACAATATTAACATATTCCCCTTATTAAAAACAGGACTTTTAATGTAACAGATTTGGAACTCCCAGCTAGCGAATCACATGCCACCATCGCTTTACTTGTCCTAGCTCTTCTTTAGAATTCTCATAGAAGCTAATGCATTGATTGTAGTTAGAAAATACAGAAATATGCGAGATGCATAGAGAATAGCACAGACTCTGGTCTTTGCTATCTTCTGTGCTGATGTTTTCTGGGAGGTTAGGTTAATAATCACGTTATAAAAGCAGCATTTACCTTGCCTAAATAATAAGCATAAGTTAATGTGGAAATGATGGAATCCAAATCACAGCACTTATCTCCAATGACAGTATGAACCTTCTCCAAATGTTTACCACGGTCCTGAAAAACATTAACAATATCATTAGCAAACATACAGAAAGTGCAATACAGTACATCAGCTTCATATTCTAAAAGAGCTATAGAATAATAAAGTAGTTAAACTACTATATACAATGACAGAAGAAACTAAGTGCAACTAAAAGTGTCAATTGCGCTGAAAGCTGCCTGACCCATAGTACTCATAACACTTCACTCTTCACACGCTTCAATTTTTCTGGCTTTTGCCTTAAAATTAATTATTAAGTCAACACATTTTACTCTTACATCCGTTTGACAGCTCATTCATCTTTTGTGCCAATTAACACAAGATATTGCACAAAGTATTTGCTCTGAACTAGAATTAATTATTCTTGTACTTTACAGCCATAATTTGTAACCAATGAATATAAATGAATTGCTGAAGTACATGTTTTTTTCTTTCAACAGTGTATTATATCCTAAATAGAAGCATAAATAAATAAAAACAAAAAGAATATAATTAGAAAATGTATCAAAGTAATCAAAGTGAAAATGTATAACAAATAATCCACTGTTTGTGTTGCAGTGTTTGGTGTGGTGAATTGTATTATTTACATGAAGATGTACTCTTTTACCTAATGTACCTTGATCTTAGCAAATGAACAGGTCTGTGTCATCAGAACTTTTCTTTATGTGATGAAAGACAACAACCCATAAACAATCAATCGGAAAAGATGAAATGAATTATTGGCACCTGTTCTAAACATCAAGATAAGCATTAGAATATCAGAATCTCAATGACTTACACATTAACAGTTTGCTTCCGCAAACATGATTTTATCATTTTCTTCACAATGGCCCTCATTCCGAGTTGTTCGCTCGTTGCCGAGTTTCGCTATATTGCGATTAGTCGCTTACTGCGCATGCACATGGTTCGCAGAGCGCATGCGCTTAGTTATTTTACTCAAAAGTTAGGTATTTTACTCACGGCTTAACGAGGATTTTTCATCGTTCTGGTGATCGGAGTGTGATTGACAGGAAGTGGGTGTTTCTGGGCGGAAACTGGCCGTTTTATGGGTGTGTGCGGAAAAACGCTGCTGTTTCTGTGAAAAACGCGGGAG
The DNA here is from genome assembly GCF_028390025.1 of Pseudophryne corroboree. NCBI lineage: Eukaryota > Metazoa > Chordata > Amphibia > Anura > Myobatrachidae > Pseudophryne > Pseudophryne corroboree. Next base: position 496,553,049 of record NC_086444.1, on the reverse strand, counting down.
TGGCTGGAGAAACGGGGGAGTGGCTGGCCGAACGGAGGGCGTGTTTGTGACGTCAAACCAGGAACGAAACTGACTGAACTGATCGCAGTGGCAGAGTAAGTGTCGAGCTACTCAGAAACTGCAAAGAAATTTCTATTCGCAATTATGCAAATCTTTCGTTCGCAATTCTGCAAAGCTAAGATTCACTCACAGTAGGCGGCGGCTCAGCGTGTACAATGCTGCTAAAAGCAGCTAGCGAGCGAACAACTCGGAATGAGGGCCAATGGCAGCAAGTTTGCAAAGGGACCCACACCACTGTCATTTTTATGGATGGGGTGATTAAAGGTCTATACACACTAGACGACGTCGCTCTATGGCGGTAATTCAGACCTGATCGCTAGCAAGCAATTTTTGCACTGCTGCGAACAGATAGTTGCCGCCTACAGGGGACTGTATTTTAGCTGTACAAGTGTGCGATCGCATGTGTAGCAGAGCTGTACAAACTGATTTTGTGCAGTCTCTGCTCAGCCCAGTATTTACTCAGCCACTGCGATCACATCAGCCTGTCCGGGACAGGAATTAACGCCAGGAACCCTCCCTGCAAACACATGGACACGCCTGTGTTTTTCCAGACACTCCCTGAAAATGGTCAGTTGACACCCACAAACGCCTTCTTCCTGTCAATGTCCTTGCGATCGTCAGTGCGAACGGATCCATCGCACAAACCCATCTTTGAGCAGGAATCCGCTTTGAACCTGTGCGACGTGACTGCCCATTGTGGTGCATACGCATACGCAGTTTGTGCCTGCTCGCCCGCTGTGCGCAAATGCACAGCAGCGAGCAGGTCTGAATTACCCCCTATGAGCGACGTCGTCTAGTGTTTCCCCTCACTGAGCGATATGACTGCTCATATCGCTCAATGACGCCACGCTGCCGCCGACCGTGCATGCAGCTCCTGGATGACAGTCCAGATAGAGCATGCATGCACTGCCGACAGCGGCAGTGGCAAACGCAGGATTTGCATGGGGGGGTTTCCAGAACTGGGCGGAGCCAATCACGGGGGTGGGGACTGAGGTGACCCAGTATATGCTGGGTCCGTAAAACTAGTGTGTGTGTGTGTGTGTGTGTATATATATATATATTCTACACATATATATATATATATATATACATATATCTACACACACACATATATATATATATATATATATACATACATACACACACACATACATATACAAGGGTGGTCTTCAGTATGCCGGAAGTCGGGCTCCCGGCGACCAGCATACCGGCGCCGGGAGCCTGACCGCCGGCATACCGACACTTATTTTCCCTCGTGGGGGTCCACGACCCCCCTGGAGGGAGAATAGAATAGTGTGGAGCGCGTAGCGTGGCGAGCGCAGCGAGCCTGCAAGGGGCTCATTTGCGCTCGCCACACTGTTGGTAAGCCGGCGGCCGGCCTCCCGGCGCTGGTATGCTGGTCGCCGGGAGGCCGGCCGCCGGGAGATCGTAGTGAACCCATATACACATATACATAGCATATTAAACATGCATACACATATATATATATATACACACACATACAGTACACATATATATACACATGTATATATATATATATATCATATGTGTGTGTGTGTGTGTGTGTTTATATGTATGTATGTATGTATATACATGTGCATATATGTAGGCACATGGATATATATGTACTATAATTAAAATAAAGTAAACTTTTATTGCACTTGCAAGTGCCACCAGGAAGACAGCAGGCTGCAGAGGACGCTAGACAGTCATTAATAATACTCATGCAGCTAAAAAAAAAAAAAAAAATTTTTTTTTTAGTGGAGGGGGGTTTCTGGGTACTCGGAAACCCCCCCTGGGTGCGCCACTGAGCGGGGCCGCGCATCGATCGTCACTGGCGGCATACACACTTGCCGAGAAAATGAGCGATATCGCTCAGGAAGAGGGAATATGAGCTACTTTGCTCATTTTCTAGGCAAGTGTGTATGGGCCTTTAGACCAAATTTACCACAAACTGCAACATTTATAAGCCTAAATAGACAATTGGAATTAATTACATATTGACAATTACAGAATTAAGTAGCACTTAATAAAGCTCCAGCTACCCATCAAACTCCACGTAGACTTTGATGTGAACCCTGGCACTCACTTTTTACCCCTTATTGTAAAACGCAATGGAATATACTGGCACTATATAAGTAACTGTTAATATAGTGTTTCTCAAACTGTGTGCCTAGGCACCCTGGGGTGCCTTGGGGAACTTGCAGGGGTGCCCTGAGATGGTGGTCCAGGACCAATTCAAATTATTTATGGTCAATATAGTAGGAAAACCCATTGCTGGTGGCTGCCAGTCATAAAATATGTGGCCAAACAGAAGCAAATCTATTCCCTCACCACACAACTGAACCTAAGGATGACATATAAACTAGTGATGAGCGGGTTCGGTTCCTCGGAAACCGAACCCCACCGAACTTCACCCATTTTACACGGGTCCGAGGCATACTCGGATTCTCCCGTATGGCTCGGTTAATCCGAGCGCGCCCGAACGTCATCATCCCGCTGTCGGATTCTCGCGAGATTCGGATTCTATATAAGGAGCCGCGTGTCGCCGCCATTTTCACTCGTGCATTGGAAATGTTAGGGAGAGGACATGGCTGGCGTCCTCTCCGTTTGTGCTTATTGCTTAATTGTGGGGACTGGGGAGCAGCTGTATTATATAGGAGGAGTACAGTGCAGAATTTTGCTGATCAGTGACCACCAGTTTTATCCGTTATCTGCCTGAAAAAAGCTCCATATCTGTGCTCAGTGTGCTGCATATATCTGTGCTCACACTGCTTTATTGTGGGGACTGGGGACCAGCAGTATTATATAGGAGGAGTACAGTGCAGAGTTTTGCTGACCAGTGACCACCAGTATACTTTGTCTGCCTGAAAAACGCTCCATATTGGTGCTCAGTGTGCTGCATATATCTGTGCTCACACTGCTTTATTGTGGGTACTGGGGACCACTAGTATATTATATAGGAGGAGTACAGTGCAGAGTTTTGCTGACCAGTGACCACCAGTATATATAGCAGTACGGTACGGAAGGCCACTGCTCTACCTACCTCTGTGTCGTCAAGTATACTATCCATCTAGATTCTATACCTGTGGTGCATTTTAGTTTTGCAGTTTGCTGACAGTGACCACCAGTATATATAGCAGTACGGTACGGAAGGCCACTGCTCTACCTACCTCTGTGTCGTCAAGTATACTATCCATCTAGATTCTATACCTGTGGTGCATTTTAGTTTTGCAGTTTGCTGACAGTGACCACCAGTATATATAGCAGTACGGTACGGAAGGCCACTGCTGTACCTACCTCTGTGTCGTCAAGTATACTATCCATCTACATTCTATACCGGTGGTGCATTTTAGTTTTGCAGTTTGCTGACAGTGACCACCAGTATATTATAGCAGTACGGTACGGAAGGCCACTGCTCTACCTACCTCTGTGTCGTCAAGTATACTATCCATCTACATTCTATACCTGTGGTGCATTTTAGTTTTGCAGTTTGCTGACAGTGACCACCAGTATATATAGCAGTATGGTACGGAAGGCCACTGCTCTACCTACCTCTGTGTCGTCAAGTATACTATCCATCTACATTCTATACCTGTGGTGCATTTTAGTTTTGCAGTTTGCTGACAGTGACCACCAGTATATTATAGCAGTACGGTACGGAAGGCCACTGCTCTACCTACCTCTGTGTCGTCAAGTATACTATCCATCTACATTCTATACCTGTGGTGCATTTTAGTTTTGCAGTTTGCTGATAGTGACCACCAGTATATTATAGCAGTACGGTACGGAAGGCCACTGCTCTACCTACCTCTGTGTCGTCAAGTATACTATCCATCTAGATTCTATACCTGTGGTGCATTTTAGTTTTGCAGTTTGCTGACAGTGACCACCAGTATATTATAGCAGTACGGTACGGAAGGCCACTGCTCTACCTACCTCTGTGTCGTCAAGTATACTATCCATCTACATTCTATACCTGTGGTGCATTTTAGTTTTGCAGTTTGCTGACAGTGACCACCAGTATATATAGCAGTATGGTACGGAAGGCCACTGCTCTACCTACCTCTGTGTCGTCAAGTATACTATCCATCTACATTCTATACCTGTGGTGCATTTTAGTTTTGCAGTTTGCTGACAGTAACCACCAGTATATATAGCAGTACGGTATGGAAGGCCACTGCTCTACCTACCTCTGTGTCGTCAAGTATACTATCCATCTAAATTCTATACTTGTGGTGCATTTTAGTTTTGCAGTTTGCTGACAGTGACCACCAGTATATATAGCAGTACGGTACGGAAGGCCACTGCTCTACCTACCTCTGTGTCGTCAAGTATACTATCCATCTAGATTCTATACCTGTGGTGCATTTCAGTTGTGCGCAGTATATATAGTAGTAGGCCATTGCTATTGATACTGGCATATAATTCCACACATTAACAAAATGGAGAACAAAAATGTGGAGGTTAAAATAGGGAAAGATCAAGATCCACTTCCACCTCGTGCTGAAGCTGCTGCCACTAGTGGCCGAGACGATGAAATGCCATCAACGTCGTCTGCCAAGGCCGATGCCCAATGTCATAGTAGAGAGCATGTAAAATCCAAAAAACAAAAGTTCAGTTAAATGACCCAAAAATCTAAATTAAAAGCGTCTGATGAGAAGCGTAAACTTGCCAATATGCCATTTACGACACGGAGTGGCAAGGAATGGCTGAGGCCTTGGCCTATGTTCATGGCTAGTGGTTCAGATTCACGTGAGGATGGAAGCACTCATCCTCTCGCTAGAAAACTGCAGTGCCACTTGTAGATGGGCCAGGTGTTTGTGTCGGCCACTTGGGTCGCTTAGCTTAGTCACACAGCTACCTCATTGCACCTCTTTTTTTCTTTGCATCATGTGCTGTTTGGGGACTATTTTTTAAATCTGCCATCCTGTCTGACACTGCAGTGCCACTCCTTGATGGGCCAGGTGTTTGTGTCGGCCACTTGTGTCGCTTAGCTTAGTCACACAGCGACCTTGGTGCGTCTCTTTTTTTCTTTGCATCATGTGCTGTTTGGGGACTATTTTTTTGAAGTGCCATCCTGTCTGACACTGCAGTGCCACTCCTAGATGGGCCAGGTGTTTGTGTCGGCCACTTGTGTCGCTTAGCTTAGTCACACAGCGACATTGGTGCGTCTCTTTTTTTCTTCACATCATGTGCTGTTTGGGGACTATTTTTTTGAAGTGCCATCCTGTCTGACACTGCAGTACCACTCCTAGATGGGCCAGGTGTTTGTGTCGGCCACTTGTGTCGCTTAGCTTAGTCACACAGCGACCTTGGTGCGTCTCTTTTTTTCTTTGCATCATGTGTTGTTTGGGGACTATTTTTTTGAAGTGCCATCCTGTCTGACACTGCAGTGCCACTCCTAGATGGACCAGGTGTTTGTGTCGGCCACTTGTGTCGCTTAGCTTAGTCACACAGCGACCTTGGTGCATCTCTTTTTTTCTTTGCATCATGTGCTGTTTGGGGACTATTTTTTTGAAGTGCCATCCTGTCTGACACTGCAGTGCCACTCCTAGATGGGCCAGGTGTTTGTGTCGGCCACTTGTGTCGCTTAGCTTAGTCACACAGCGACCTTGGTGCGTCTCTTTTTTTCTTTGCATCATGTGCTGTTTGGGGACTATTTTTTTGATGTGCCATCCTGTCTGACACTGCAGTGCCACTCCTAGATGGGCCAGGTGTTTGTATCGGCCACTTGTGTCGCTTAGCTTAGTCACACAGCGACCTTGGTGCGTCTCTTTTTTTCTTTGCATCATGTGCTGTTTGGGGACTATTTTTTGAAGTGCCATCCTGTCTGACACTGCAGTACCACTCCTAGATGGGCCAGGTGTTTGTGTCGGCCACTTGTGTCACTTAGCTTAGTCACACAGCGACCTTGGTGCATCTCTTTTTTTCTTTGCATCATGTGCTGTTTGGGGACTATTTTTTTGAAGTGCCATCCTGTCTGACACTGCAGTGCCACTCCTAGAAGGGCCAGGTGTTTGTGTCGGCCACTTGTGTCGCTTAGCTTAGTCACACAGAGACCTTGGTGCGTCTCTTTTTTTCTTTGCATCATGTGCTGTTTGGGGACTATTTTTTTGAAGTGCCATCCTGTCTGACACTGCAGTACCACTCCTAGATGGGCCAGGTGTTTGTGTCGGCCACTTGTGTCGCTTAGCTTAGTCACACAGCGACCTTGGTGCGTCTCTTTTTTTCTTTGCATCATGTGCTGTTTGGGGACTATTTTTTTGAAGTGCCATCCTGTCTGACACTGCAGTGCCACTCCTAGATGGGCCAGGTGTTTGTGTCGGCCACTTGGGTCGCTTAGCTTAGCCATCCAGCGACCTTGGTGCACCTCTTTTTTTCTTTGCATCATGTGCTGTTTGGGGACTATTTTTTTTGAAGTGCCATCCTGTCTGACACTGCAGTGCCACTCCTAGATGGGCCAGGTGTTTGTGTCGGCCACTTGTGTCGCTTAGCTTAGTCACACAGCGACCTTGGTGCGTCTCTTTTTTTCTTTGCATCATGTGCTGTTTGGGGACTATTTTTTTGATGTGCCATCCTGTCTGACACTGCAGTGCCACTCCTAGATGGGCCAGGTGTTTGTATCGGCCACTTGTGTCGCTTAGCTTAGTCACACAGCGACCTTGGTGCGTCTCTTTTTTTCTTTGCATCATGTGCTGTTTGGGGACTATTTTTTTGAAGTGCCATCCTGTCTGACACTGCAGTGCCACTCCTAGCTGAGCCAGGTGTTTGTGTCGGCCACTTGTGTCGCTTAGCTTAGTCACACAGCGACCTTGGTGCGCCTCTTTTTTTCTTTGCATCATGTGTTGTTTGGGGACTATTTTTTTGAAGTGCCATCCTGCCTGACACTGCAGTGCCACTCCTAGATGGGCCAGGTGTTTGTGTCGGCCACTTGTGTCGCTTAGCTTAGCCATCCAGCGACCTCGGTCAAGTTTTAGGACTAAAAATAATATTGTGAGGTGTGAGGTGTTCAGAATAGACTGAAAATGAGTGTAAATTATGGTTATTGAGGTTAATAATACTATGGGATCAAAATGACCCCCAAATTCTATGATTTAAGCTGTTTTTGAGGGTTTTTTGTAAAAAAAACACCCGAATCCAAAACACACCCGAATCCGACAAAAAATTTTCAGTGAGGTTTTGGCAAAACGCGTCCGAATCCAAAACACGGCCGCGGAACCGAATCCAAAACCAAAACACAAAAAATTTCCGGTGCACATCTCTAATATAAACGCGATCTACTTAATGTAATATTTTTTCTAAATTTCACAATAAGAAAATTACAGTCTAGGGGTGCCGTAAAAAAAATCTGGTACCCTAGGGCGCCATGATTCGAAAAAGTTTGGGAAACACTGTGTTAATACATAAATAATAAATTAATTCAGTCTATGTATGAGACTGCAATCACTGTTTGATTATGCTAGGAGTGCTCTTAAGGCTGGTATACGCGGGAGAGATGTGTGCTGAGCGATGCGGGGGAGGACGGGGGGGGGGGGGGCACTCATTTCACCCAGCGGGTGAAATGAGCGACGTGCTAGATTGGCCTGCATGAAGGCTCAATCTAGCACCGGCGATAGCGATGCGCAGCCCTATCACTGTGGGGGGTACACACGAGTGATCTGTGCTTAAAATCTAAGCAATCTAGTCAGATTGCTTAGATTTTAAGCATGGATCTCTCCGTGAGTACCCCGCTTAACAGATCCAGTGATGGACTACATTATTTTAGTGATCCCCACCCCAAGCGCAATAAGGACATTGTTCTGAGACGCACTCAATCCACACGCAAAGCCAATGTTCAGTGTTACAACTGTGCATGTTCAAAAAATTCTAAAATGTTCATTAGTGCATGTGTTACACAGAGTGGATGCACAAAGCCACTAATGCAACTGGGGCAGACAGTATCAAAAACGTTGTGGAAAAGTGATGGGCATTCCTTGGCAGTGACTGTGAGGTGGCCAGAAATTAATGAAAAATGGTCCATTCAATGGGTGTTATGGGAGTCATGGGTGTGTCAATGTAAGCGGCTGATGCACAGTTGTAGGAACAGGAGGCCATAGTCAGACAGATAAAATGTACCTGCCATAGGTCTGGTGCAGGTTTTGATGGTGCAACCGATGGTGGGGTATAAGAATGCACTAATCTGTATTACAGCGTGCAAAGGGTGCTAAAAGTGGCCATCCCAGTCCTTGTACATTCAGCTGCATGGATGTGACAAGCAAAGGAATTTGTAGCTATTTGCATAAAGTCACAGGCGGCAACTGCCAATAGACGCTGCTGCGTGAGCTTCTGCGTGCGACTCAGGATCAGGCCCTCAATATCATGAGAGCACCTGCCACTGCAAAGAAGAGGAGGCCGGGGCCGGCAATGTGTTATGCCTTGAGCATGGAAACCGGTGCTTACAGGACAGGGACGGGTCTAGTGGGGAATACAACAAAATACTGTGTTATTGCTTTCAAAATGTATTCCTTAACAGGTAGATCTTTTTTGTTTGCTGTTTAGTTGCAAATACCATGTTTTAGAGGGCAAATAACAGATACTGGGCCTGATTCAGCATGGAATGCAGGTACAATTGTGTACGCATGCCGGGACATTTTGAAGTGTGTGCATGCGCAGCGTGAGCACACTGTGAGATGTGATGGCATCTCACATATGTGAATGCCTCTGCCTGAGGGGGTGTCGCATCAGCGTTTAAGGGGTGTTGCTGCGTCGGTGGGGGTGCAGTCCAGACCGTTTGAGGGGTGTGCCACAGTGGCTGCGTGATGTCACACACAGCTGCTGCGACCCAAAACACGGTGGGTAGCCGTCTGCCTTCGCAGCTAGGCTAAGTAGGCACCGCCACCGTGCAATGCTTTTGCATGTGTGCGGGGCTCAGGACCCGCCATGTGGGGCGGACTTGTCCTGTGCTGGGCGGTATGCATTTGGATGGTCAACCATGTTATGGTCGACAGTCATTAGGTCGACCACTATTGGTCAACACTGACATGGTCGACATGGACACATGGTCTACACCTGAAAATGGTTGACACGTGAAAGGTCGACACATAAAAAGGTCGACATGAGTTTTTAAAAAAAAAAATCTTTTGGGGAACTTTTTCATACTTTACGATCCACGCGGACTACGATTAGGAATAGTAATCTGTGCCGAGCGCAGCGGTAGCGGAGTGAGGTACCTTGCCCGAAGCATGCGAGGGGATGCGGTGCACTAATTGGGGTTCCCCGTCACTTTACGCAGAAAACGACACAAAAAAAAAGGTAAAAAAAAACTCATGTCGACCTGTTCATGTGTCGGCAATTTTCATGTGTTGACCACTTGTCCATGTCGACCATGTCAATGTCGACCAATAGTGGTCGACCTAATGACTGTCGACCATAACATGGTCGACCATTCATACCGGAACCGTGCTGGGCATCCCCCTGCATGTTAGTGTAATGATTGTAGATGTGCGATTTTTTTGCACATTTACGATCCATGCTGAATTAGGCCCACTGTTAATAGTATAAATTGGTATATGGGCCCTCATTCCGAGTTGATCGGTCGCAAGGCGAATTTAGCAGAGTTACACACGCTAAGCCGCCGCCTACTGGGAGTGAATCTTAGCTTCTTAAAATTGCGACCGATGTATGCGCAATATTGCGATTACTAACTACTTAGCAGTTTCAGAGTAGCTCCAGACTTACTCTGCCTGTGCGATCAGTTCAGTGCTTGTCGTTCCTGGTTGACGTCACAAACACACCCAGCGTTCGCCCAGGCACTCCCACCGTTTCTCCGGCCACTCCTGCGTTTTTTCCGGAAACGGTAGCGTTTTCAGCCACACGCCCCTGAAACGCCGTGTTTCCGCCCAGTAACACCCATTTCCTGTCAATCACATTACGATCGCCGGAGCGAAGAAAAAGCCGTGAGTAAAAATACTTTCTTCATAGTAAAGTTACTTGGCGCAGTCGCAGTGCGAACTTTGCGCATGCGTACTAAGCGGATTTTCACTGCGATGCGATGAAAAATACCGAGCGAACAACTCGGAATGAGGGCCCATGGTCTGAAATAGTCCGGTTGCTTTTAGTGGACACAACCAAGGTTACATGGTGGACTAGAAAGTGATCACATCATGTGGAGGTTTTATCATGTGGTTGCGCCTGCTATTTGCATTATTTAGCTCCATGTTGGATTTTATCAACACCTGAAAAGTTTTCCATGGACCGCATTTTTGTTATTTTTCCTGGGTTCCATCAATCTTGGTTACATCCCTGATTTCTTCCAGTACTAAATGCTAAGGTTTATTCATGTCATTTTTTTTCTTTTCCTGTAACTGTGTTAATGCTACGATCAGCCTTCTACACCAGCAATCCAATAGCTACCTGTTTATATCCAGCAATGCTTAACTTGCAGATTAAACCCCAAAAAATGCATCCTGTTCCTCAAAAGCACGGCAGAACTAAAAAATAAATTGCACATTTCAGTTCGATTTAAAAACAATTATAAATTTTTTCTAATAAAATATTGAATAATGCCCCAAATTACTTCCAAAGTGGATACAATTCTCTGTTTTCACAATCACTCTAAAGAGATTACATTACCTCCATTATAGTGACAGCATTTGGCATTACACCACCATGGGACACTAAACAGTCCCTCATAAATCCTCTTCACTGATCCCTTCATAATTGGATAGAAACTAGTGCCACCTAAAGTACTGGGTAACAAAAGCATATTCAGCATTCTACAGACCATATGCTTGCAAACGTTATTCTGCAGGGAACCAATTAAAGTGTAGAAAACTTGGGACTCTGACATATGGAAAGAGACAGCACAACTTGTCTTGTCACTGTAATGCTATCTCAGAACATCAGTTAGGGAACCATTAGATTTGTATACACGTAAACTTTATTTACAAGGTTAGTGCGAATTATTGTGATAATAGTACATTGTTGTATGCTCTCGTAAGGGATCGCAGGAAAGAACCTTGCTGAAATCTGAATGTACTGCTGTATGTTGGGATCATCCAGACAACAGAACGGGGAATACTTCTGCATCAAAAATTATCCATAATTATAAAAGAGTTTTTTCTTCACATCATTACAGTTTGTAATGTGCCAAAAATGTGTCTAATGGACTTCAGTCTTTGTGAAATCTACTTTGTTTGTGGTATTAAGTCTACAAATTGGGGACCCAAGAAAAGATTTGTATCAGATTGATATGAACTTATATAGCCTACATTATAATAACCTATACAAATGGAATTGGAAATTACCTGTACTGTATGGTCATCATTATGTATAATGATTATAAATAATATATGTTGTATTGAACAGATGCTTATTAATACGAGTTTTAGTTCTTTATATGTTCTAGTACATATTACGTAGAAATATAGACTAGTGATGACAGATAAACACCAATTGGCCCATCTATTCCTCATTTTATTCACTATATATATATATATATATATATATATATATATATATATATATATATTATATATACACATATATATATATATATATATATATATATATACACCGCACCTATATTTAACTTAGGCATATATGTTTTGATTTACTATTGATTGCTCACCTGCAGTTGCCGTTTGTTTTTTCCAAACATCATATTTACTGTTTGCTATGATCTGGCGATTTTCTATCGTTGCTTTACACAGCAATAATATAGGTAATTATACACAATTTATTAGGAAAACTTCACCAGGGCAGCTAAAGGAAGCCAATTAATAACAATTGAGCATTGTTTGCAATTGTTTAAAAACAACAGTCTGACTGGGTATTGTTGCAGACCATGTACATCCCCATTTAACAGCGGTGGTCTCTCTTACTCCCTGAAGAGTCTAGCAATCTTCCTGTGGTCAAGCTGGGTGTGTGCAAGACAGTGATGTCGCCATCACTCTCCACCCATCCATAAGGAAATGGCTGACGTTCTCCGTTAAAGCGATTCTGGTATATAAATGTTTATATCATATCCAACCAAGAGAATTCCAGCAAACTAGCACACTAAAATATTCGGGTTACCAACCAGGGAAGTGCAGTGAGGTAAATGTCTCAAGAGGCACTAACTAGTACCAGAGTCAGATTTACACACAACATATGAGCCCAAGGATTTATGTGAGCATTATACAAAGGTGCAGCAGTAAGGATGGCGTAATGGTTAGCATTACTGCCCCACAGCACTGAGGTCATGGGTTCCCGTCACACCATGACCCTACCTGTGTGGAGTTTGTATATACTCCATTAAATATAATGCTGGAAAATTGGTAAGTTTTGATCACAGATGTGCCTCACCTGTCATAGGGGTGTATTCAATTGCTTTTGGATCCTCTCCGACGGAGAGGATCTGACAGCTCATTATACAATTAGCAGCCAAATCCGACTAGTTTTGATTGTTAGCGATAATGCCAATCCAACTTTTTTAAAGTCAGATTGACAGTGTTGGAAACGGGGCTAAAACCTGCCGGATTTGGCCGCTAAATCCGACAAAACACATGAATCCGCGATGTTTCCTGACAAGTTGGAATTGCCGACCTGTTGAAAAAACGGCAGCCCCATTGAATAGGTCGAATCACGATTCGACCTAAAAAAGTCGGAAACTGCCATCTTTCCGACAAGATGGATGTAGACAAGAATTCTGGATGTAAAAAGGGGAAAGACTTGAGGCCTCATGGTAAAGGTTATTATCGGTGCATTTGGAAAAGAGATGCAGTTGTCTTAAGCGTCAGATTAATTTTTCCAAGTTTTGGTTTACCCTTTCTGTGGGTGAAGATGTTAGGTTGAGGAGAAGCTCATCTTTATAAGTAAACACGTGCAGGGGCAAATGCAGGATTTTCTGAGGGGGGTTTCCATACTGTACACATATACATACAGTAGCACATCACACACACACACACACACACACACACACACACACACACACACACACACACACACATTAATTCACATTGCATACACATACATAGCATAACACACACACACATTCATTCACATTGCATACACATACATAGCATAACACACACAAACACACACACACACACACACACACACACACACACATACAAACATACTGTATACATAGCACACCACACATACATACATACATACATACATACATACATACTGTAGCTCACAACACACATTGCATACACATACATAGCACACACATATACATTACATAGCACACCACACAAATACACACATTGCGCACGCACACACACACACACACACACACACACACACACACAGTATACATAGCACACCACACGCACATATACATAGTACAAAACATAGCAAGACAAAATAACCAAATTGCTCTGACACTTGGTTACAAAACCACCTAAAATGCAATAGTCCTTGGGGGAGTTGGCGGCTAATCCCAGACAGGTCCTCTTGCCAGCGGAGAACCAAAAACGTAATGGAGTACAATGGTTGTCAAAGGAGCGCTCAAAAACACTTGAAAGTTCTTAAAAGTTCTTAAAGATACTTTTTGCGATTTCTTTCAGACCGAAGATCAGTTGGAGATGGAACTGGTCATTCTGCAATAGGTCTATTCCAGAGTTACCAGTTCCATCTCCATCTGATCTTCGGTCTGAAAGAAATTGCAAAAAGTATCTTTAAGAACTTTCAAGTGTTTTTGAGTGCAAAAAACATATACATATATACACAGTATCCCACACAAATACACACATAGATCACCTCACACATTGCACACACATACATAGTACAAAATGACCATACACAGCATACCACACACACATATATAGCTCACCACAAACATTGCACACACATACATAGTACACTAAACAAACATACATATCATACCACACACAGTAGCACTGCAATCACATACACATTGCCAAGTCATACATATCATACCACACACACTGTACATATATACACACAAACATACTGTACCTAGTGCTGAGAGGAGGAGACTGGCGACAGGCGGCCCATGCATTTCAGAGTGTGAGACCGTCGGACGAAGGAGCAGCTGTGGGATGAGCACGCGCAGTAACTCCCCAGCTCTCCCGTCCGTTGCATTCTCTTGAGCCCTGCTGGAGAAAGCTCTGTGCCGCGGTCGCGATTGCGATCGCGGTTTATTCTGAGACGGAGACATAGCTGTCTCCGTCTCTGGAAAACATAATTGGTCCATCAGTGGGGGTTTCTGGGTACTCAGAAACCCCCCTTCCGTGCGCCACTGTCATGCAAAGGGCTCTCTAGAACTTGGACGTGAACTGTACTCCTCAATATGAAATTATGGTTTTAGAGAACTTGTCAAACTAAATATTTCAGAGCTGAGGAAAACCCTTCTACAGGAACAAAATGTACTGCCACAGAAAATCTGATAACCATAAACAATTTTCAGGTTTTAAAGAAAGCAGCAAGTTGTACTTTCAGTCAAGGCCTCATTAATCCGGTACAGAGCCTGAGCGAGTAAGAATTATTATTTATTGCAGGGGGATCCTCAGACCTGGGCATTTAGGTTAAGTTCTGATCATGCTGCCTTGCAATCTGTGAGTGCTTTCTTTAATGTCTTAGGTTTTATTGTATGAATGACCCAGACGGTGGCTTCTGCAGAGTCATGCACTATAAAAAAAAAAAGAAAGGATGGAATTCTGCAGAAGTATACTGCACAGAATTCAGACGTTGGTCCACTGATAGTGGGTGCAGTGGCGGAACTAGCGAGCGGTGGGCCCAGGTGCGACAAAATGCTTTGCGCCCCCTCCCCCCCCCCATCCCATCCAAGTCCACCCCCTCACCCCTGAGGAGGATCTGGTGAGGGGGACCTGCTCAGGGCCAGAGAAATGGATACCTAGCAACAGTGCCGTAACTAGACATTTTAGCACTGTGTGCAAGAAACGGCATCTGAGCCCCACCCCTGCATGCAAAACAGGGGCAGTGCGCGCCGTAGGCGCTGCAAAAATACATAGTGGCGTGGCTTCGTGGGGAAGGGGTGTGGCCACAAAATAATACCAATTCATAAAACGGTGCACATTAGTCTCCATTATTCAAATTACGCCGCACAGTAGCACCACTACACCAGGTAGAGACCCTTTTACACCTTACGGCGGACATATTCCTCTTTTTACACATTACGGCAGACAGCGTCCCCTTTTTACACATTATGGCAGACAGCATCCCCCTTTTTACACATTACGGCAGACAGCGTGCACTTTTTACACATAACGGCAGACAGCGTCCCCTTTTTACACATAACGGCAGACAGCGTGCCCTTGTTACACAGTGGCAGTCAGCGTACACTTTTTACACATAACGGCAGATAGCGTGCCCTTGTTAAACATAGCGGCAGATAGCGTACACTTTTTACACATAACGGCAGACAGCGTACCCTTTTTACACATAACGGCAGACAGCGTCCCCTTTTTACACATTACGGCAGACAGCGTGCCCTTGTTACACATTACGGCAGACAGCGTCCCCCTTTTTACACATTACGGCAGGCAGATTCCCCCTTTTTACACATTGTGGCAGGCAGATTCCCCCTTTTTACACATTGCGGCAAAGATTCCCCCTTTTTACACATTACAGCAAAGATTCCCCCTTTTTACATATTACATCAGGCAGATACCCCCTTTTTACACATTACATCAGGCAGAGTCCCCCTTTTTACACATTATGGCAGGCAGATTCCCCCTTTTTACACATTACGGCTGGCAGATTCCCCCTTTTTACACATTGCGGCAAGCAGATTCCCCATTTTTACACATTGCGGCAGGCAGATTCCCCATTTTTACACATTGCGGTAGGCAGATTCCCCCTTTTTACACATTGCGGCAGGCAGATTCCCCATTTTTACACATCGCGGCAGGGAGATTCCCCATTTTTACACATTGCGGCAGGCAGATTCCCCATTTTTACACATTGCGGCAGGCAGATTCCCCATTTTTACACATTGCTGCAGGCAGATTCCCCCTTTTTACACATTGCAGCAGGCAGATTCCCCATTTTTACACATTGCGACAGGCAGATTCCCCCTTTTTACACATTGCGGCAGGCAGATTCCACATTTTTACACATTGCGGCAGGCAGATTCCCCCTTTTTACACATTGCGGCAGGCAGATTCCACATTTTTACACATTGCGGCAGGCAGATTCCCCCTTTTTACACATTGCGGCAGATAGTCCCAAGAAAGACAGAAAGAAAGAAAGAAAGAAAGAAAGAAAGAAAGAAAGAAAGAAAGAAAGAAAGAAAGAAAGAAAGAAAGAAAAGAATTATACTTACCCTCTCCGCTGGCTCAGGCTCCTCGGTGCAGCTTCTGACGATTCCCGGGCAGGAGAGAAGGAGGAGGAGGGAGGTGGAGGAGGGAGCCGCAGCAGCGCTGTGTCATTGGTGGAGGCGCTGCTGCTGCTGCCCCTCTGCTTCACTATAGGCTGTTCTCGGAAGACAGCCTATAGTGAAGCAGAGGGACAGCAGCAGCAGCGCCTCCACCAGTAACAAAGCGCTGCTGCGGCTCCCTCCTCCACCTCCCTCCTCCTCCTTCTCCCCTGTGCCGCTGCAGTGCGCTCCTCTCCTCTCCGGGCGGCTGTGTGCTGCGGGCAGCGGTTGCCCGCAGCACACAGCGGCATGTAATGAGTCAGTTTGACTCATTACATGCTTTGGGCCCCTGGACAGAGGCGTGCCCCAGTGCTACGCACTGGTTGCACTGGCGGTAGTTCCGCCTCTGAGTGGGTGGAATGATCCAGCACTCCGTAGCCAGTTCCGTCTGGGACTTTCTGAGCAAATTAAAGACTCACTGGTATAGTATCCTCTTCCTGAGTCATTGAATAATTTAATGCAGTAAGCCATCAAAATTAGTATCAGGTCTTTAGATCTACACTAAAAAGGTCTACAGTCAATAGGTCGACCACTAATGGTCGACATGCAATAGGTTGACAAGGTCAAAAGGGGCAACATGGTCAACATGTAAAAGGTAGACAGCTCAAAAGGTATACAGGTTTAAAAGGTCGACATGATAATGGTCGACACACATATGGTCGACACAAGTTGTTGTTTTTTTCAACTTTTTCATACTTTACCATCCACATGGACAATGATTGGGAATAGTAACCTCTGAGTGCCAGAAGCATGGTGAGTGATAAACTAATTGGACTTTTTTTGTGGCAGAAAAGTGACAAAACACCCCCCAAAAAAATTTAAAATTGTACTGACCTTTTTTGTGTCAAACATTTCCATGTCGACCTTTTGACCCTGTCGACCTTTTCTACTGTCTACCTATTCCATGTTGACCTTTTGACCCCGTCGACCTTTTGACCTTGTTGACCTAATGCATGTCAACCATTAGTAGTCGACCTTTTGACTGCAGACCTTTTTAGTGTAGATCGAATGATCCACACCCATCAAAAGTCTCTCCATATGGAGAGCTCAAACCTGTGCTGTCAAACTCTGGGTCTGATGATAAACAATAGCAGTAAGAATGTTGGAATTCCAAGCTCCTTAAATTTCTTGACTGTGATGAAGTTCTCATTTACAACAGAATCCAAGAAGGTCAAAAGTGGCTCTGAAGACTTATTCAACATTAAGCAATATTCAATTGCGATAGCAGTCCCTAGCCTCTCATCCCACCTCCTTTATATACTGTACTCTCAAGCTCACTTTTTGCTTGATTTAGAGGCTGGTAGCTCTGGATTGTTAAAGTGGAGAGCAAATTTTCCTGAATTATCCATAAAAGATATTCTCGCTTCTTGCCTCTAACTTTATAAACAAATAGTTTCTACAGTATATCTTATCCAGAAATGCATATAAAGATATTGCACAAGAGCTTACTACACACCAAAATTAAAGTTTATTATTGGAGATACACTTAATTCTAATTCTGGGGACCCAGAGGTGGGCATTGTTTATTGTTCATGGGACTGCCTTTGGGTACAGATATTGTGGAGAGATCTCCAACAATTTATTAACAATGATTTAAACATACCCTTACAGGATACTAAAACTTGACCCTCCTGGACCAAAAATAGACCCCAGTATCTCTTCGCCACTGTCAACTTTCTCCTCTGCTATATCCCACCTCAACTACCCTCCTCCCTCTCTGCCCTTGACTTTGCAACCCACTTTACATCCAAAATTGACTCCATACATCAGAACATCACATCCCACCAGACCCTCAATATCCTATCCCCTCCTTTCCCTCACCACCTCTCCCCATCCTTCCTACCAACCCTGACTTCCTTTTTCCCTGTATCTGGTGAGGAAGTCATAGCCCTCATGTAGTCCTCCGCTACCACCACCACATCCACACATGACCCTATCCCCTCTTGCCTCCTCTGCTACCATTCTCCTTCTGCCTGTTCCCATATTGCCCACCTCCTCAATCTCTCCCTCTCATCAGGCACTGTTTCCTCTGACTTCAAGCATGCCCTTTCCTCCCCTATTCTTAAAAAATGTACCCTCACTCCTAACACTCTCTTCAACTACTGACCCGTCTCTCTCCTCCCTTTTGCCTCCAAACTTCTTGAGCATATTGTCTACAGCCGCATTGCTGCCTTTCTTTCCTCCCACTCCCTCCTTGACCCACTTCAATTTGGCTTCCATCCTCTCAACTCCACTAAAACTACCCGCACGAAAGTCTCGTTGACTTCTTTGCTGCTTTTGACACTGTGGACCACACTCTCCTTCTACAAATCCTTCACTCCCTTGGTCTGCGAAACTGACTTCTCATGGTTGTCCTAACTTTCTGACCATTCCCTCTTTGTTTCTTCCAATGACTCACTTCCTCCCTACTTCCACTAATAGTAGATGTACCCAAGGTTTTGATCTTGGACCTCTCCTGTTCTCTCTGTATACATTATCTTTAGGTAAGCTCATTAGTTATTTTGGCTTTGATTATCATCTCTATACTGATGATACTCAAATCTAGTTTTCCTCATCTGACCTCTTCCCCTCTCTGCTTACTCATATCTCCAACTGTCTCTTAGCTTCTTTGTCTTGGATGTCCCAGTGCTTTCTTAAACTTAACATTTCAAAAACTGAGCTGATCATCTTCCCACAATTTTATTATCTATTGATGGCACAACTATCTCTTCTAGCTCCTAAGTGTGCTATCTTGGAGTTACCTTTGATTCCTCCCTCTCCTTTAAACCACACATTCAGTACCTCTCGCAGTCCATCTCAAAAATATGTCCAGAATCAGACCCTTTCTCACCATCGAAGCTACCAAGACCCTCATACACACTCAGTGGTCATCTATAGATAGGACTACTGTAATCTCCTATCTGGCCTCCCTGGCAAATGCCTCTATCTACTCCAATCTATTCTCAGTGCTGCTGCCCAGCTCATCTTCCTCTCCAAACGTACTTACCCATTCCTCTCTCATTTAAAACTCTGACCTTATCTCCCTTTATATTCTTACCCATACTCTTCTCTCCATAAATGCATGCCGCCTCTCCTCCCTATATCTGGAATTTTCTACCTCTCGCCACTTTTGTGTCTATGTAACGTGATAGGTTATTGTTCGCTCATGACTGTGCATTAAATATCTGTACCCTGAACGCACTAAATGTTGTTCTTAATATTGCTTTTGTTAACTGTTCTTAATTTTCTTATTGCAATGCAAATATACAGTATTATTGTATGTCTTGTTTTCTTAAATACATATTTTTTTTTAAAGTTCAATTGAGAATTGTGATGATACACCCTCTTCCAGGGTGTAATGAACTGAGCCTAAACTAACCAACCATAGACCAGTTAGGCTTCTCTCGTTTCCCACATGCTTGAAACAACTGAGGTCCCGACTCCCCACAATACATGTATGGCTTGTCCTGGAACCACCTTTCTCTCTCCACAGGAGATGTGATTTGCATAGGCTCTTCCAAGATACAAGAGGAACTGAGAAACAGAGGCCAACCTTTAGTTGGAATGATAGGACCAATTCCATTTATAGAGCTCTTTCACTATGGTGAAGATACACTTTGTTGCAGATGAAAATTAAATCAAGAATGACTGCAGTTCCCTGGAAGCTAATTTATATGTTCAGATAACCACTGCCAGAAGGTGCAACAATGATCTCAATATTCCAGTGGAACATGGAAGAGTCCTGAAGAGTACAGCTTATTGGTCCACAGATTGGATTCCTGTTTCAGGTGCAAAATGGTGTATGGTAATCAACACATTGGTAGTGCAACTCTCACTGGGATGGTGAGGATGCTGGCTGTACTTATAGAATTGGTTCAGACCCAGAGCAGGTGCATGGAATTTCATGTATTGGGGTCATCACTAGGGAATATGGGCTTTGCTGCATCTGATACGCAGGTTGTAGCCCTCTGACTGGGTTCCCAAAGTACTGGGCTGGTGGACACTGGAGGAACTGAAGGCAGGTATTGAACTGGGCAACATGAGGCACACTGCAGAATAGTCAACAGAAACAGATGAGAACCAGGTGGGCAACATGGTACCAGGGAATGGGTAGAGTGAGGTCAGGGGAATAGTCAAAGTTGGAGGTAGGCAGTTACAAAAGCAGTACTAAGGGGTAGGCAAGGAGAATCGTCAGATGAATCATATCAGAACACAGGGAAACCCACTAGAAGTTCTAACTGATCAGATGCCGGAGTACAGAATGTGAACCGAATACTCTAGCACTGGACAGTGCCCAAAGACTTCCTTATATAAGCAGTGGTACAAATTTGGCACCAACATGAGGTCACGCTTTAGTTGAACCTGTCCCTTTAAACCTTACACTGAGCGGTGCACATCCCTTTGGCAGTTCCTGCTGCCATCCGAAGAAGGAGCCAGAGCCGCCTGCACTGCAGTGGGGGAGGGGGACGCAACCAGTACCATGAATGCAAGGCAGAGAGGAGGCTGAAGGCTGAGGCAGATGCGCAAATGGGATAAATCTGGTTGCTAAGAAACTAAGGGTTTAGGCTGTGCATAGTGATGTAGTAGTAAGCACCACAAATTGTTGTGTCTTTGACTGTTGCCAGGTTATGGATTCCTGATTAAGCAGCCATGTTGCTTTGTGGCTCCTTTGCTGGCCTGTGTATAGTGATGCATTAACAGGCTTCTCTCTGTTGCAGGTCTCTTAAAGCTTAGCAATGGGATTTGTCCCTCTTGCACATGCTGCTTAATGTTTTTATTTGGAGCGACTATGTGGCATGCTGACTGGAGCATACTTCCAGCAGGATGGTGGGCCTGATTCTCAAGTGCAAAAATCTGCAAATGAGGGTTTAAGCATTCCCATTCTGCACTAGCGTGTGACGGACATCGCAAGTCCGGTGATGCCAACTTTCCATATTCAAGCAATGCTCAATTGCACTGGTCAAACCAATCTTTCCATTATCTGACACAAAATCGACTCCTTGAGCAGTGCCTGTAACTTTCTTAAGATATGGCAACTGTAGCTGTGGTGCTGTGAATAAAATTGTAGCCGCATGCTGAAACATGCCCATGACACTCCTTTTATTTGTGAAGACTTTAGGACACCTCCCGGTCCACACCCTGAACCGCCGATGGATTGGGGAAGCCATCTTGGGTAATAGCGATGGCACCATCGCGCTCTGGGCCCAATACATGTTTGCATAGTATTGCACAGCCACAAGGAAGTGGCTGTGCAATTCCATTTCATTAAAATTGTAATGCAGCAGGAGGCATCTGATAGACATCTCCTGCTAGCGTTAGCGAGGATCTGAGTGATGCGTGTGAGGATGAAGCCTTGGATCAGCATTGAGTCCATCGCAACTATGCGATGGTTACAGACCCTGGACCCATCACGCATTCAAAATGGAGATGACACCCCCATTTCAAAGAACGGTGCTGGGTGCCACCACCGCTCCAGCCAGCATGTCAAAAAATGTGAGCGGCATCGCAAGACCTGTTCTGCAGAAGCGCAGGACGGGTCTTGTGCGTGAGCAGACCCCCAAATATCATTTTTGTACTGAAACCATCAGGTTTGCATACAAATATGAATCAGACTCCATGTTTTTAGTGCGTGCACAGTAAGGATTTCTTACTACTCCTAATGTCCGTCTCCCAACTACATACCCAACTAGTGTACTCCAATGGTCTCCTCAGTCACCAGATCTCTGTTCACCCTGGTTTTGCCTTGTAAATGATTGCCACTTTAAAAATATGGGCATTCTCGCAGAAACCCCTGCACCTCCGGCTTCTCTAAAGGTGTCTGACTCCCTAAGCCTCGGCTTACCATACTATCCCTTTAGACCGGGACATTTATGAGTTACACAGGTCCTGTGGCTGAATACAACCAGGTTAAATGTAGGCTTGGGCCAGGATGTAGTGAAGTCCAAGTTCAGCAGCCGTGCATGATTTAGCTTGTACATGATTGCCACTTTAAAAAAATATCCAAGTCCGTCCAGCATCCTGCACTGCCGCCAACCTCGGACTTCATTACATCCCGGCCAAGTCAACAAGCCACAGAACCTAGAGATGAGCGCCTGAAATTTTTCGGGTTTTGTGTTTTGGTTTTGGGTTCGGTTCCGCGGCCGTGTTTTGGGTTCGACCGCGTTTTGGCAAAACCTCACCGAATTTTTTTTGTCGGATTCGGGTGTGTTTTGGATTCGGGTGGTTTTTTCAAAAAACCCTAAAAAACATCTTAAAACATTGAATTTGGGGGTCATTTAGATCCCATAGTATTATTAACCTCAATAACCATAATTAACACTCATTTTCAGTCTATTCTGAACACCTTACACCTCACAATATTATTTTTAGTCCTAAAATTTGCACCGAGGTCGCTGGATGACTAAGCTCAGCGACCCTAGTGGCCGACACAAACACCGGGCCCATCTAGGAGTGGCACTGCAGTGTCACGCAGGATGTCCCTTCCAAAAAACCCTCCCCAAACAGCACATGACGCAAAGAAAAAAAGAGGCGCAATGAGGTAGCTGTGTGAGTAAGATTAGCGACCCTAGTGGCCGACACAAACACCGGGCCCATCTAGGAGTGGCACTGCAGTGTCACGCAGGATGTCCCTTCCAAAAAACCCTCCCCAAACAGCACATGACGCAAAGAAAAAAAGAGGCGCAATGAGGTAGCTGACTGTGTGAGAAAGATAAGCGACCCTAGTGGCCGACACAAACACCGGGCCCATCTAGGAGTGGCACTGCAGTGTCACGCAGGATGTCCCTTCCAAAAAACCCTCCCCAAACAGCACATGACGCAAAGAAAAAAAGAGGCGCAATGAGGTAGCTGTGTGAGTAAGATTAGCGACCCTAGTGGCCGACACAAACACCTGGCCCATCTAGGAGTGGCACTGCAGTGTCACGCAGGATGTCCCTTCCAAAAAACCCTCCCCAAACAGCACATGACGCAAAGAAAAAAAGAGGCGCAATGAGGTAGCTGACTGTGTGAGAAAGATAAGCGACCCTAGTGGCCGACACAAACACCGGGCCCATCTAGGAGTGGCACTGCAGTGTCACGCAGGATGTCCCTTCCAAAAAACCCTCCCCAAACAGCACATGACGCAAAGAAAAAAAGAGGCGCAATGAGGTAGCTGACTGTGTGAGAAAGATAAGCGACCCTAGTGGCCGACACAAACACCGGGCCCATCTAGGAGTGGCACTGCAGTGTCACGCAGGATGTCCCTTCCAAAAAACCCTCCCCAAACAGCACATGACGCAAAGAAAAATAAAAGAAAAAAGAGGTGCAAGATGGAATTGTCCTTGGGCCCTTCCCACCCACCCTTATGTTGTATAAACAAAACAGGACATGCACACTTTAACCAACCCATCATTTCAGTGACAGGGTCTGCCACACGACTGTGACTGAAATGACGGGTTGGTTTGGACCCCCACCAAAAAAGAAGCAATTAATCTCTCCTTGCACAAACTGGCTCTACAGAGGCAAGATGTCCACCTCATCATCATCCTCCGATATATCACCGTGTACATCCCCCTCCTCACAGATTATCAATTCGTCCCCACTGGAATCCACCATGTCAGCTCCCTGTGTACTTTGTGGAGGCAATTGCTGCTGGTCAATGTCTCCGCGGAGGAATTGATTATAATTCATTTTAATGAACATCATCTTCTCCACATTTTCTGGATGTAACCTCGTACGCCGATTGCTGACAAGGTGAGCGGCGGCACTAAACACTCTTTCGGAGTACACACTTGTGGGAGGGCAACTTAGGTAGAATAAAGCCAGTTTGTGCAAGGGCCTCCAAATTGCCTCTTTTTCCTGCCAGTATAAGTACGGACTGTGTGACGTGCCTACTTGGATGCGGTCACTCATATAATCCTCCACCATTCTATCAATGGTGAGAGAATCATATGCAGTGACAGTAGACGACATGTCCGTAATGGTTGTCAGGTCCTTCAGTCCGGACCAGATGTCAGCATCAGCAGTCGCTCCAGACTGCCCTGCATCACCGCCAGCGGGTGGGCTCGGAATTCGGATTTGGGATTTCGAAGAATGCACAGTTCTTTGCTGTGCTGCTTTTGCCAGCTTGAGTCTTTTCATTTTTCTAGCGAGAGGCTGAGTGCTTCCATCCTCATGTGAAGCTGAACCACTAGCCATGAACATAGGCCAGGGCCTCAGCCGTTCCTTGCCACTCCGTGTGGTAAATGGCATATTGGCAAGTTTACGCTTCTCCTCCGACAATTTTATTTTAGGTTTTGGAGTCCTTTTTTTTCTGATATTTGGTGTTTTGGATTTGACATGCTCTGTACTATGACATTGGGCATCGGCCTTGGCAGACGACGTTGCTGGCATTTCATCGTCTCGGCCATGACTAGTGGCAGCAGCTTCAGCACGAGGTGGAAGTGGATCTTGATCTTTCCCTAATTTTGGAACCTCAACTTTTTTGTTCTCCATATTTTATAGGCAGAACTAAAAGGCACCTCAGGTAAACAATGGAGATGGATGGATTGGATACTAGTATACAATTATGGACGGACTGCCACGGTTAGGTGGTATAAAAAAACCACGGTTAGGTGGTATATAATACAATTATGGATGGACGGACTGCCTGCCGAGTTCCGACACAGAGGTAGCCACAGCCGTGAACTACCGCACTGTACACTGGTTGATAAAGAGATAGTAGTATACTCGTAACAACTAGTATGACACTATGACGACGGTATAAAGAATGAAAAAAAAACCACGGTTAGGTGGTATATATTATAATAATAATACAATTATGGATGGACGGACTGCCTGCCGACTGCCGACACAGAGGTAGCCACAGCCGTGAACTACCGCACTGTACACTGGTTGATAAAGAGATAGTAGTATACTCGTAACAACTAGTATGACACTATGACGGTATAAAGAATGAAAAAAAAACCACGGTTAGGTGGTATATATTATAATAATAATACAATTATGGATGGACGGACTGCCTGCCGACTGCCGACACAGAGGTAGCCACAGCCGTGAACTACCGCACTGTACACTGGTTGATAAAGAGATAGTAGTATACTCGTAACAACTAGTATGACACTATGACGACGGTATAAAGAAAGAAAAAAAAATACCACGGTTAGGTGGTATATATTGTAATACAATTATGGATGGACGGACTGCCTGCCGAGTTCCGACTGCCGACACAGAGGTAGCCACAGCCGTGAACTACCGCACTGTACTGTGTCTGCTGCTAATATAGACTGGTTGATAAAGAGATAGTATACAATACATACAACAATATACTACTATACTGGTGGTCAGGCACTGGTCACCACTAGTCACACTGGCAGTGGCACTCCTGCAGCAAAAGTGTGCACTGTTTAATTTTAAATTAATATAATATTATGTACTCCTGGGGGCTCCTGCTATAACAACCTGCAGTGCTCCCCAGTCTCCCCCACAATTATTATAAGCTTTGCCTTTTATACATTGATGTGCAGCACACTGGGCTGAGCTGAGTGCACACAGACTGAGTCACACTGTGTGACTGGCTGCTGCTGTGTATCGTTTTTTTTCAGGCAGAGAACGGATATAGCAGAGAACGGATATATTATATTAAAATAAATAAAAGTTAACTAACAACAACTGCACTGGTCACTGTGGTAAACTCTGTCTGACTCTGCACAATCTCTCTCTCTCTTCTAATCTAATTTCTAATGGAGAGGACGCCAGCCACGTCCTCTCCCTATCAATCTCAATGCACGTGTGAAAATGGCGGCGACGCGCGGCTCCTTATATAGAATCCGAGTCTCGCGAGAATCCGACAGCGTCATGATGACGTTCGGGCGCGCTCGGGTTAACCGAGCAAGGCGGGAGGATCCGAGTCTGCTCGGACCCGTAAAAAAAACATGAAGTTCGTGCGGGTTCGGTTTCAGAGAAACCGAACCCGCTCATCTCTAACAGAACCTGTGTAATTCATGAGTGTTCCAGTTTGAAGGGATAGTATGACAAGCCTACCTAAGCCTCCTTTTATTTCTCATTGATCATTGAGTTATTAACCTCAGTGTATTTTTATATTAGGGTTGAAACAAGCACACTGGTTAGTTCAACCTTTCACAATTTTCAATTGCATTTATCCAGAAGAAGTGGGAAAAAAAACCCTAAAGGGGTGTCACAACTGAGGGCTGGTGTTGGTAGCGGGAAGCCTCAGTTGTAGGGGCTGACGGGTACTTGAACTTAGGAGGTGAGATGGGACTCCTAGACATGCGCAGGAACTGCAACACCAATGTCCGAAGGCGTGACCACGACAACTGGAAGTGACTTTACGGTATCTATTAAATAATAAAAGTCACAGAAGGTGCAACTAAACAATAACCATCAAAGAGAGACTCTGAATTCCTACTGGTTTTAGACCAGTAACTTAGGAATTGGTTCAAGGTGTATTATGATGCTTGAGATCGTAGGTGAGGGGTTAAAGTGATGCTAGAGATCGCAGGGACAGCACTTAGCTGTCAAGGTGTGTTATGATGCTTGAGATCGTAGGTGAGGGGTTAAGTGATGCTAGAGATCGCAGGGACAGCACTTAGCTGCAATAGTAGATATTTGAGAACAATGAGAACAGAATACCGCTGGAGGAAAGCTACTGGAAGCCAAGGCATATACTCTGCCAACGCTGGGTGCAATAGCAAGAGAGTCAGACTCCACCACAGGGGGTAATCACAGGAGAAGCAGGCTGCACCGCAGAGTATAGTCACAGGGGAGTCCGGCTGTACCACAGAGTGTAACCACAGGAGAAGCAGGCTGCACCGCAGAGTATAATTACAGGAGAGTCTCTAGTGAAGCTGAAGACTGGAATCCCTGAAAAGACAATTGAAGCACTGACAATTTCCTGGGTGCTGGGACAGGATATTTATACCTGCTGGTGAGCAGGCATTGGCTAACAAATAGACACAGGCACCAGCAGCGCTGCAGATTGGTGAGAAGAATGACATGTGACTTTATCCAACATGGCTGCGCCCATGACAGAGTTTGAAGGGGAAAGAACCATGTGCCAAACAACAATGGCGGCGGAGGCCGCAGCAGCAGAAGACTCCACGCTCTTCCACACACGCACAGCGGCCACAGGGATGACAGGCGGCCGCGGAACACAGAGGACGCCACACTCAGTTTCCATGTGGCAAGATCGCAGGTGCGGCGGTGACGGCCGCGACGGGGCTGAGAGCGCCATACTAAGCTAAGTGAAAACACTAAGAAGGCCGCTGAACCAGCGCTGCGGGTAACACAAAAATGAAATGTAAGACAAAACATAGTTATGACCCGGCCCTGGCACGCTGAGCCAATCTCAGGAGACACCTAACTGGTAGGAAATGGCGTCCAGTTACCTGGATCTTGACAAGGGGTATCAATTACCTCTGGCAATTTTGGAGCTGTCAAATTTACCCCACTGCGTATTCAATTGCAAGCCATTTTCACCCATTTTAAGGCATTTTCGCCAATGTCTTTTAACTTCTATTTTTTTTAGTGAAAAGGCATTGGTGATAAATCCCTCAAAATCTGCAAAAACGTCCTGCATTTTCAGTGACGCAGGTGCGAAAACGTGTGAATTCGCGGATACACATGTTTTCCACTCCTGCCGAATGTTTCACCTAGGCAAAAAAACGTCCCTGTTACTGCATTGGGTGCATCCCCATTAGTCCTAGTAAATAGCGAAAAGCAAAATTTTTTCACCTAGGCAAACAAATGGCAGTAATTGAATACCCCCCTTAGGGTGACCGTTGACCGTTTAGCTTCACTAAAATTACTTCCTGAAAGCAAAATTGTCCTTAAGATAAACTGCCTGGAAAGATCAGCCAAAAATGTCTGCTGTTATTACAGCTTCAGGGCTATCTATTGTAAGAATGACATAAATCTGTGATTACATTCTATTAGAAACTGCCATCACTCTTTGACAAAAGAATTCTACCACTTAACCACCCTCATGATGGTTTCACCATCATTTGCTAATGCAATCCATAGCAATGCAAATAAAGTAGGCTGCATTTGCAATCGCAGTGCAGTGACTACCTTGCAGCCTGGGATCAACGTTGCGATGATCCTCACAGACTGCCAATTGAGTAAGCCTCAGATTACTCAGGTTGGCCGTCGCAGCGCAGCTTGCGAGGCCAAGGAAACTGCCTCACCACTCCCAGAAAACGGGGGCGACACACCATAATTTCCGGCAATACCGGTCGCCCCCACCCTTACCCCAATGCCTGTCAATCACACAGAAGCGTTTGCATTACTGTGATGCATGCACAGTTTCCCAACTATCGGGGAAACTGCTTGTTGGATCGCTTATGCGATCCAACCCAAATAAGGACCTCTATCCCTTAGGGGATGCCTAAAGCAATGACATGGGGTCCCTGCATTTTATGCAATCATTTTATCAACACCTTTTGGCCTCTAAAATTTTTCATAAGGGCCCTACACAGTTAGGAATTATCTGTCCAATCTGGATGATTGGAAAGAAAATCTGGCAATGTCTGGGAGCAAATGTCAATTACCATTTGCTCCCAAAAATCAAGAAAAATGTACAAAAAACGGTTGTTCAGATAAATTGCTTTAATCAAACAATTTGTCTGAAAGTCCATTTTTGTCTGCTTTCCAGTGTTTGAGAGCGAATAGTCAATTGTCATTTGCTCCCAGACATTGCCAGATTTTCTTTCCAATCAGCTAGATTGGACAGATAATCTTTAAGTGTGTAGGGACCTATAGTGTAGTTGTATTAGTATATGCTTACGTTTTTATTTTCTTTATCTGTTATAATCCATTACGTTAAAAAAACAACAACATGAAAAGAGGACACACAGAGGACCAACGCAAAATGAGTTAATTACTGTGTGCCCATCTTCTTAATAGGCAGCAGATCATGAGTTCTCTTTCTAATAACTGTCTTAGGTAAGAGACAGCTTTCCCTGGTACCCTTGGTACCTAAATACTAGGCGTACCAAGAGGAGAGTTTGATCCCCCCCCCCCCACCACCTCAGAGACGTACACAAACCAATGGTCTACGTTACAGATGTGCACCGGAAATTTTTCGGGTTTTGTGTTTTGGTTTTGTATTAGGTTCCACAGACGTGTTTTGGATTCGGACGCGTTTTGGCAAAACCTTCGTGAAAATTTTTTGTCGGATTCGGGTGTGTTTTGGATTCAGGTGTTTTTTTACAAAAAAAAACTCAAAAACAGCTTAAATCATAGAATTTGGGGGTAATTTTGATCCCATGGTATTATTAACCTCAATAACCACAATTTCCACTCATTTCCAGTCTATTCTGAACACCTCACACCTCACAATATTATTTTTAGTCCTAAAATTTGCACCAAGGTCGCTGGATGACTAAGCTAAGCGACCCAAGTGGCCGGCACAAACACCTGGCCCATCTAGGAGCGGCACTGCAGTGTCAGACAGGATGGCACTTAAAAAAATTAGCCCCAAACATCACATGATGCAAAGATAAATAATAAAAAAAAGAGGTGCAAGATGGAACTATCCTTGGGCCCTCCTACCCACCCTTATGTTGTATAAACAGGACATGCACACTTTAACAAACCCATCATTTCAGCGACAGGGTCTGCCACACGACTGTGGCTGAAATGCGTGGTTGGTTTGGGCCCCCACCAAAAAAGAAGCAATCAATCTCTCCTTGCACAAACTGGGTCTACAGAGGCAAGATGTCCACCTCCTCCTCATCCTCCGATTCATCACCCTTTTCACTGTGTACATCCCTGTCCTCACAGAGTATTAATTCGTCCCCACTGGAATCCACCATCCCAGGTCCCTGTGTACTTTCTGGAGGCAATTGCTGGTGAATGTCTCCATGGGGGAATTGATTATAATTCATTTTGATGAACATCATCTTCTCCACATTTTGTGGAAGTAACCTCGTACGCCGATCGCTGACAAGGTTACCGGCTGCACTAAACACTCTTTCGGAGTACACACTGGAGGGGGGGGGGGGGGGGGGCAACTTAGGTAAAATAAAGCCAGTTTGTGCAAGGGGCTCCAAATTGCCTCTTTTTCCTGTCAGTATATGTACGGACTGTCTGACATGCCTACTTGGATGCTGTCACTCATATAATCCTCCACCATTCTTTCAATGGTGACAGAATCACATGCAGTGACAGCAGACGACATGTCAGTAATCGTTGGCAGGTCCTTCAGTTCGGACCAGATGTTAGCACTTGCTCCTGACTGCCCTGCATCACCGCCAGCGTGTGGTTTTGGAAATCTGATCTTTTTCCTGGCAGCTTCAGTGGTGGGAGAAAATGAAGGAGGAGCTGTTGGCGGGTCACGTTCCGCTTGACTTGACAAGTGTCTCACCAGCAGGTCTTTGAACATCTGCAGACTTGTGTCTGCCGGAAGGAGAGATACAACGTAGGCTTTAAACCTAGGATCGAGCATGGTGGCCAAAATGTAGTGTTTTGATTTCAACAGATTGACCACCCGTGAATCCTGGTTAAGCGAATGAAGGGCTCCATCCACAAGTCCCACAT
This sequence comes from Pseudophryne corroboree, assembly GCF_028390025.1. Lineage (NCBI taxonomy): Eukaryota > Metazoa > Chordata > Amphibia > Anura > Myobatrachidae > Pseudophryne > Pseudophryne corroboree. The sequence continues at coordinate 496,522,103 of NC_086444.1, read as the reverse complement.
GCCTAGCGGAATCGTTCCGTTTTAGCTCCTCCTTCAATCTCTCCAGCTGCTTCTGCAAAAGCCTGATGAGGGGAATGACCTGACTCAGGCTGGCAGTGTCTGAACTGACTTCACATGTGGCAAGTTCAAAGGGTTGCAGAACCTTGCACAACGTTGAAATCATTCTCCACTGCGCTTGAGTCAGGTGCATTACCCCTCCTTTGCCTATATCGTAGGCAGATGTATAGGCTTGAATGGCCTTTTGCTGCTCCTCCATCCTCTGAAGCATATAGAGGGTTGAATTCCACCCCGTTACCACCTCTTGCTTCAGCTGATGGCTGGGCAGGTTCAGGAGTGTTTGCTGCTGCTCCAGACTTCGGCACGCGGTGGCTGAATGCCGAAAGTGATCCGCAATTCTTCTGGCCACCGATAGCATCTCTTGCATGCCCCTGTCGTTTTTTAAATAATTCTGCACCACCAAATTCAATGTATGTGCAAAACATGGGACGTGCTGGAATTTGCCCAATTGTAATGCACGCACAATATTAGTGGCGTTGTCCGATGTCACAAATCCCACGAGAGTCCGATTGGGGTAAACCAATCTGCGATGATGTTCCTCATTTTCCGTAAGAGGTTGTCAGCTGTGTGCCTCTTATGAAAGCAGTGATACAAAGCGTAGCCTGCCTAGGAACGAGTTGGCGTTTGCGAGATGCTGCTACTGGTGCCGCCGCTGCTGTTCTTGCTGCAGGAGGCAATACATCTACCCAGTGGGCTGTCACAGTCATATAGTCCTGAGTCTGCACTGCTCCCCTTGTCCACATGTCCGTGGTTAAGTGGACACTGGGTACAACTGCATTTTTTAGGACACTGGTGAGTATTTTTCTGACGTCTGTGTATATTCTCGGTATTGCCTGCCTAGAGAAGTGGAACCTAGATGGCATTTGGTACCGGGGACACACTACCTCAAGAAATTCTCTAATTGCCTGTGAACTAACAGCGGATACCGGACGCACGTCTTACACCAACACAGCTGCCAAGGCCTGAGTTATCCGCTTTGCAACAGGATGACTGCTGTGATATTTCATCTTCCTCGCAAAGGACTGTTGGACAGTCAATTGCTTACTGGAAGTAGTACAAGTGGTCTTCCGACTTCCCCTCTGGGATGACGATCGACTCCCAGCAGCAACAACAGCAGCGCCAGCAGCAGTAGGCGTTACACTCAAGGATCCATCAGAGGAATCCCAGTCAGGAGAGGACTCGTCAGACTTGCCAGTGACATGGCCTGCAGGACTATTGGCGTTCCTGTCTAAGGGGGAAATTGACATTGAGGGAGTTGGTGGTGTGGTTTGCAGGAGCTTGGGTACAAGAGGAAGAAGGGATTTAGTTGTCAGTGGACTGCTTCCGCTGTCACCCAAAGTTTTTGAACTTGTCAATGACTTCTGATGAATGCGCTCCAGGTGACGTTTAAGGAAGAATGTTCCTAGGTGGTTAACGTCCTTACCCCTACTTATTACAGCGTGACAAAGGCAACACATGGCTTGACACCTGTTGTCCACATTTCTGTTAAAATAGTTCCACACCGAAGAGGTGATTTTTTTTGTAATTTGACCAGGCATGTCAATGGCCATATTCATCCCACGGACAACAGGTGTCTCCCTGGGTGCCTGACTTAAACAAACCACCTCACCATCAGATTCCTCCTTGTCAATTTCCTCCTCAGCACCAGCAACACCCATATCCTCATCCTGGTGTACTTCAACAGTGACATCTTCAATTTCAATATCAGGAACTGGACTGTGGGTGCTCCTTCCAGCACTTGCAGGGGGTGTGCAAATGGTGGAAGGCGCCACCTCTCCCCGTCCAGTGTTGGGAAGGTCAGGCATCGCAATCGACACAATTGGACTCTCCTTGGGGATTTGTGATTTAGAAGAACGCACAGTTCTTTGGTGTGCTTTTGCCAGCTTAAGTCTTTTCTTTTTTCTAGCGGGAGGATGAGTTCTTCCATCCTCATGTGAAGCTGAACCACTAGCCATGAACATAGGCCAGGGCCTCAGACGTTCCTTGCCACTCCGTGTCGTAAATGGCATATTGGCAAGTTTACGCTTCTCCTCAGACGCTTTTAATTTAGATTTTTGGGTCATTTTACTGAACTTTTGTTTTTTGGATTTTACATGCTCTCTACTATGACATTGGGCATCGGCCTTGGCAGACGACGTTGATGGCATTTCATCGTCTTGGCCATGACTAGTGGCAGCAGCTTCAGCATGAGGTGGAAGTGGATCTTGATCTTTCCCTATTTTACCCTCCACATTTTTGTTCTCCATCTTTTAATGTGTGGAATTATATGCCAGTAATATATCAATAGCAATGGCCTACTGTACCGTACTGCTATATATATATATATATATATATATATACTGGTGGTCAGCAAAATTCTGCACTGTCCTCCTACTATATACTGCGCACAACTACAATGCAGCACAGATATGGATAGTACACTTGACGACACAGAGGTAGAGCAATGGACTACTGTACCGTACTGCTATATATATACTGGTGGTCAGCAAAATTCTGCACTGTCCTCCTACTATATACTGCGCACAACTACAATGCAGCACAGATATGGAGTGTTTTCAGGCAGAGAACGTAGATATTTGCAGTACACTGAGCACAGATATTTGCAGCACACTGAACACAGAAACTGAGAGAACGCAGCCATGTCCTCTCGCTATCATCTCCAATGCACGAGTGAAAATGGCGGCGACGCGTGGCTCTTTATATGCAATACGAATCTCGCGAGAATACGACAGCGGGATGATGACGTTCGGGCGCGTTCGTGTTAACCGAGCAAGGCGGGAAGATTCGAGGCTGGCTCGGACCCGTGTAAACCACGTGAAGTTTGGGGGGGTTCGGATCTCGAGGTACCGAACCCGCTCATCTCTAGTTTACGTACAACTTCAGTGTTTAGTAGTATACATTCACCGGACCCATTCTACATGGGTTGGGTATGGGATGCCAGCAGTTAGGATGCCAGCAGTCAGAATACCAAGCCGAGCATCCCGACTGCCATAATCCCAACAGAGGCGTACAACTAAAATAACCCTAACCCTCCCTTCCCTCAGCCTAACCCCCTTTCCCCCCCTGCAGCGTAACTCTAACCCTCCCCCCAGCAGCCTAATCCTTGCTTCCCACAGCCTAACACTAACCCTACCCAGAATTAGTGATGAGCGAGGTTCGGTTTTACTCGGTTTTACTCGGTTTTACTCGGTTCTCAAAACGGCATCTTATTGGCTATCCAAAACACGTGACATCAGTGAGCCAATAAGATGCCGTTTTGAGAACCGAGTAAAACCGAGTAAAACCGAGTAAAACCGAATCCGCTCATCACTACCCAGAATACTTGCGTTCAGGATTCTGGCTGTCGGGATTCTGGCATCGGCATTCAGACAGGTGTTCGCATTCCGGCGCCGGTCTCCTGGCCGCCAACATCCCATACGTTAGTATGCCAACTGCCTCCCTTCTGCACATGTACAGATCGGGTTCTACATCATCAGATGCAGTGCCTCCTAAGCCACAGTCTGAGTGACAGGCTGTGGCCATTTGGGGCTGGCGACGAAGACTGTTCTCTAAAATGAAGGGATGTGCCCAGGCTAGGGACTACGTCTTCTGATGCAGCTTCACTAGCCCCAGCTGAGTGAAAACACCACCCATCCCAAGTAACCTGAGGGTTACTCAAATGACTGATGTTCACGCAGAGTGATCCGAAGTTGCGTATTCGGAAACAGTAGCAGCGGATTACAGAGGCCGGCAGGTGAAGTCTATTTACATAAGACGCCATCTGCAGCATTAGCATATTATCGCACAGTAGCTGCATCCTAATAAGTCATACTGGGTCCATCTCTGAATCAGGGCCTTAGACTAAGTCTACATAGCACAGTGCATTAGTGAAGGGGACGGAGGGTGATTTTTTTAACATTGTTCCTTTTAAACAAAGGCAAGATACCGTAAACTGCCTCCGGCTTCAGCAATTTCATATGTCACCGGCACCTTGTTCATACCTCCCACCTGTCTAGATTCCAGGACAGTCCCATTTTTCTGGGACTGTCCCGCTGTCTCACCCATGGGGTGCAGTGTCCCGCAGTCAGGGGAGGAGGTTGGGGGGAACACTGTGACAACGCTGCTTTGCATGCAAAGCGGCGGGGAATGGACGACGGGCGCTTTGACCCCTCATCCACAGACACTGCCAGCTCCAGAAGAGGCTGGGGGCTGTCCCAACATCTCCGGGAATGCTGGGCATAGTTCCCAGCATGACGAAAAAGGGGGCGTGGATCTCCTGGTCAGCTTTGCGCTTGAGGCTGCTCACTCTGACACTAAGCCATGCCCCCTAAGGGCACATTGGTTCCGATCTCTGGGTCAGAAAAGTTGGGAGTACATCAGTATTCCTTTATATCTTCTACTTCAATGGAGGCACACATTATTTAATTGCAGGCACAGAATTATTATTTACTTTCATTTACAAAAGGAAGCAATTTATTAAATAATTTCCCTGATACCCACAGCCCAGGGTTACCAAGATAGAAATCACAGGCATAATATATATATATATATATATATATATACATATACACACAGAGTAAAAACCACAGCACTCACCGCACCAGAAGCGGGGCACAGCTATGCACTTACCACTCACAGGGTGGGGTGCATGTAACACTGCACTCTCCACTACAGAAGCGGGGTACACAGCTGTACTTACCACTCACAGGGCGGGGTGCATGTAGCCCATGACCACATTGCTCTAATAAATACAAACAGAGAACCCAGCACTCACCAAAGTAAACTCACTTATCCTCAACAATTCAATAAATAAATGATGGGGGTTTAGTTGGTGGATTGGCCAATGCACGGAAGCCTGTATACCGATTCAAGGTACCCCACCTTCATACAGGTCCTACACTATCACAGAGTCTTAAAACCTGACTACCACACTGCTGCATCATCTGCCTGCTAGATGTAATGTGTACCTGCCACAGACTTTATGGCTTTTAAAGGCACACTAGTCACCTATTGCACTGGCTCAAAGATGATTGCTAAAAAAACAGCTGAGACAGGTTCAGGATAATGAAGTCCACACAGGGGTGCATGAGAAAGCTAGTGGCCACGGTTAATAAGAGCTAACCATAGATTAACCCCTTCATATACACACAGAGTAAAAACCACAGCACTCACCGCACCAGAAGCGGGGCACAGCTATGCACTTACCACTCACAGGGTGGGGTGCATGTAACACTGCACTCTCCACCACAGAAGCACAGTGTTACATGCACCCCACCCTGTGAGTGTTAAGTGCATAGCTGTGCCCCGCTTCTGGTGCGGTGAGTGCTGTGGTTTTTACTCTGTGTGTATATGAAGGGGTTAATCTATGGTTAGCTCTTATTAACTGTGGCCACTAGCTTTCTCATGCACCCCTGTGTGGACTTCATTATCCTGAACCTGTCTCAGCTGTTTTTTAGCAATCATCTTTGAGCCAGTGCAATAGGTGACTAGTGTGCCTTTAAAAGCCATAAAGTCTGTGGCAGGTACACATTACATCTAGCAGGCAGATGATGCAGCAGTGTGGTAGTCAGGTTTTAAGACTCTGTGATAGTGTAGGACCTGTATGAAGGTGGGGTACCTTGAATCGGTATACAGGCTTCCGTGCATTGGCCAATCCACCAACTATACCCCCATCATTTATTTATTGAATTGTTGAGGATAAGTGAGTTTACTTTGGTGAGTGCTGGGTTCTCTGTTTGTATATATACATATATATATATATATATATATATATATATATAGTTCCAAAAATGACCGGCACTCCAAACAAATGTTTTAAATACCTGGGTGCCCTCCACGGTCCAGACGGAGCAGATACAGAGAGAGAAACAGTTGGCGGCACTCCACGGATTCTCAAAGAAAAGACAGCTACACAGGCTTGATTGTCAACGTTTCAGGTGCTGTTTAATCACACCTTTCGTCAGGATACATACATATCAAATGAAACATACCTTATATAGATCCCAGTGCTCACACACCCCTCACCAATACCGCCTACTTCCGGTCGCAGGTGTCGTTACAGCATACAGCCGTCCGCACCTGCCTGGAAGATTGGTTCCCCCGGCAACCATAAACACCTCTGGACAATTCCGTGCTCTAAGATTACCTCCCATAGGAGGCGCGTCTACATGCGTCCACCAACGGGAGGGTCGGGACTCGTCGCCGGGGCAACCAAACACCAATAGAGACACACCACATCGTGATCTAAGTCCTTCGCCCCCAACCCGCCCACCGGACGCACGTCTATGCGCGTCCGCCAATGGGCTGGTGGGACAGCCGTCACCCGTCACCAAGGTAACCACTAAATAATAACAGAGAGAACGCACAGTGCTCGAACTCTGTTACTGCATCTCTTCATCGTAACGAGAGGGGAATACATCTATTAATATACAGCAATACTGATCATACTGAGGATAAAAAGAAAACAGTGAACACCTTATATACGAAACGAAATCCGTTTAGTTCAGCAGCTATATAATTTGATAATAACTAATTGGTGTGATTAAATAAGGTACAACAGTAACCAGATAAACATCAACATAGCCATCTTGCAGTCAATAGAGATATTCTAAAACACAGGTTATTTTCAGGAAGAAAAGAATTATGAACACAAATCTGTCATACCACTACCAACCCTCATTCAGGATAAATAGTGATGCTAATCGATGGAATGCTTAAATAAATTAGCTCAATTAACTCGATAAGGCATATACATCAATCCAAACTAAATTTCTCATGATTAGTATTAACAACACAGATCCTCAAGGGTCACCTAGAAAAAGAAGATGTTTAAAAGATATTTATGATAAGCAGATATTTAGAGGAAGCATAGGAGGGACAAATTCTCGTTGAGGCCCCTAGGAGAGACAGTGTTGAGATCGTATATCCACCGTGCCTCCAACTGTAATAGTCTCTTATTTCGATCTCCTCCTCTCAACGTCGGGGGAACATGGTCGACCAACTTGTAACGCAAGGTAGCCATACTATGGCCTGCTTCCTTGAAATGACGTGCCACTGGCTGCTCAGTGGCTTTGCCCTCAAGAGCCATTCTGATAGCAGATCTATGTTGTGCAGCCCGCTCCCGGAATGTACATACAGTTTTGCCAATATAAGCTAGACCGCAGGGACATTTTATGATGTAGATTACAAATCTTGAGGTACACGTCAACACATGCTTAATTGGAATTTTTTTTGCCGGATTGGGGATGAAGCACTGTAGATCCTGTTTCCAAGAATCTACATGTCGTGCACCCCATGCATTTATAAGACCCCGGTGGTTTACTTAAGAAATGTGATCTCAGCTCCCTCTGTGGAGAGGCTATATCCGAGTGAACCAGCCAGTCCTTCAAGTTTCGTCCTCGACGGTGACATTTCAATAAAGCACTATCATGGAGTGCTGGAATCGATTTATCGGAGCTTATAATGGGCCAAAATGTATTTGCACTTCTCCTAATAATGGAACTGGCCGTCGTATAGGTTGTCACCAGGGGTACTATCTTGCGTGTTGATTTAGTTTTCCTGAGTAGACATTGTTCGCGTGATAACGCCAAAGCTTTGTTTTTGGCTTTAATCAATTCATGTCTTCTATATCCACGTTGGAGAAATTTTTCTATCATCTCATTTATTTCTCTCTCTGCATCCATGCTGTTGCTTGATACTCTCTTTGCTCTCAAAAATTGAGAGTAGGGAAGACCTTTTTTCATGGTTTCTGGATGGAAGCTTTTTGCATGGAGTAATGTGTTTTTATCAGTGGGTTTATGATATATTGATGTAGACAGCTCCGGTCCAGTTCTTGTAATTTGGACATCCAGATAATGGATTGTGTCAGTACTAACATCATAGGTAAATTTGATGTTCTCATCCATTTGATTGATGGAGGTCATATGTGCCACAAAGTCCTCTTGTTTACCAGACCAAATAATGAGGAGGTCATCAATATAACGTAAAAACAATATGATGTTATTGGCAAAAGGAATGTTTTCCAAAAAAAGCTTCTTTTCAATAGAAAGCATGTATGCGTTTGCGAACGCTGGGGCCACGTTGCTCACCATCGCGCACCCCAAGCGCTGCAAGTAAAACAACCCATCAAACAAGAAAAAATTTCGGGTAAGGGTTTTCTCAAGCAAAAGCAGAAAGAAATCTACATCAGGACCCTTGTAATGTGGATTGCCTACCAAGAGCTGTCTCATTGAAGAAATTCCCTCCTGGTGTGGTATATTTGTATATAGACTCACCACATCTATACTTGCTAATACGCATTCTTCAGGTAGTGCTATGCAATTCTGAAGATGAAGTAGAAGCTGTGTGGTGTCCATGAGCACAGACGGTTCGGCTTGAATTACCGGCTGAAGATAATGGTCGAGATATCTAGAGATTGCATTGTAAAGTGATCCACGTGCCGATATTATCGGTCGTCCAGGGGGGGCAGATAAGCTCTTATGCACTTTTGGCAACGTGTAGAGGATAGGGGTAATGGGGTGATCCACCGTCAGTGCTTTCAAGGTGGTTTTGTCAATAACTTTATTCTGATATGCATCTAATAAGATGACGTCGATCTCTTTCTTAAATGACATTGAGGGATTTCCACCCAATTTCTCATAAACCACCTGATCACTGAGTTGACGGTAGATTTCCTCCAAATATTGGTCACGGTCTTGCAGCACGATGGCCCCACCTTTATCAGCCGCACGTATCACCACCCCCTTGTTCTCACTTAGCATTCTCATAGCTTCAAATTCCCCCTGTGTTAAATTAGGAGGGGATTTGTCGATGCTCTTCAACTCCATGGTAACAGTGAATTCAAGCATTCTTGAGTAACTCTTGATCGACGCATTATGTGTCTGTGGATCAAACTGAGAGACTGGACGCAAAGGATGATCCGGGTTTTCCGTCCCCGTAATAGTTGGATTCTTTCCAAAATGCTCTTTCAATTTTAAATTGCGTTGATGTTTCCATGCATCCACTTTCCATTCGAAGGCATTAAATTTTGTCGTGGGTACAAATGAAAGTCCCTTATTCAACACCCTGGTTTCTTCCTCTGATAATGAGTGGGAAGATAAGTTGATGATAAGGTTGTTCTGGGGGATTAATGTTTTCCTCTTCCTCTCCCCTTGGCCGCCCCTCCTTGTTTGGGAGCGTGTTCTTTTCTTCGTGCACCTCCCGTGCGTGTAGAGGTCCCTAAAGGGGGTTTACCACTTTGGGTGCTAGTTGAAGGTTCCTGCTCCCCTGTTGAGCTTTCCCCCGTTGACACATCAGTGTCTGTCAGAAAACGCCTCGAATTCCGTTTGTTGAAGAAGTTCTTCCTTCGTAAAGGATAACGCCCAGTTGCCCAAGGATAAACTGTTTGGTCTTCATAGTCCTTGTTAACTGTTACTAATTTGGATTTTTTGGATTTAATCAGTTCCTGCCTATAAGACTCCACCTTTTGATTGAGTTTCGTCATCCAGTCCGTATTAGGATCAGTTGTCAAAAGGGTGTTGGAAGAGCTTATCACTTCTGCTATCTTAATTTTGGTTTCATTCATAATTCTGGTGGATTCTTCTACCACCAATAACATTAGATCGCAGGAGCATTTATTCAATACTGCCACCCAACGGCGGCAGAATTCTGAGTTCATCCTTCCAATAGTAGGAATATTTCTGATCCTAAATCCCCTAGGGATTTTACGCTCCCTGTAATAATCCGAAATTGTAACGCTGTGTAGGTGGTAATCAATCTCCTTTTTCTTTAGTTTAAGTAAAGAGAAGTCAATATCCTCAGCAGCATCGACACCAGCAGCATTTTTAAAAGTGTCCTTTGTTAATACGGTCTCTGCCTCAGAATCAGTAAAGCTTAAAAACTCTCCCGTCGGTAGAGTGATAGCTTGAAAACCTGGAGTGTTTTTCCCTTTGGTTTGACTTAATCCCTCCATAATAAAAATAGCAGTCAGTCCTTGTGTGTAAAATACACCGTGTATACAAATTACTATGTGAAAGAAAAAAGACTTAGTGAAAAAAACGTGGTAAAAAAAAATGAGAGAAGTACTGACACAGATCCATGTTGAAAGCATTGGTTGCCATGTCCATTAGAAGTCTGACAAGCAGAGCTCTAATACATACAGTTCCAAAAATGACCGGCACTCCAAACAAATGTTTTAAATACCTGGGTGCCCTCCACGGTCCAGACGGAGCAGATACAGAGAGAGAAACAGTTGGCGGCACTCCACGGATTCTCAAAGAAAAGACAGCTACACAGGCTTGATTGTCAACGTTTCAGGTGCTGTTTAATCACACCTTTCGTCAGGATACATACATATCAAATGAAACATACCTTATATAGATCCCAGTGCTCACACACCCCTCACCAATACCGCCTTCTTCCGGTCGCAGGTGTCGTTACAGCATACAGCCGTCCGCACCTGCCTGGAAGATTGGTTCCCCCGGCAACCATAAACACCTCTGGACAATTCCGTGCTCTAAGATTACCTCCCATAGGAGGCGCGTCTACACGCGTCCACCAACGGGAGGGTCGGGACTCGTCGCCGGGGCAACCAAACACCAATAGAGACACACCACATCGTGATCTAAGTCCTTCGCCCCCAACCCGCCCACCGGACGCACGTCTATGCGCGTCCGCCAATGGGCTGGCGGGACAGCCGTCACCCGTCACCAAGGTAACCACTAAATAATAACAGAGAGAACGCACAGTGCTCGAACTCTGTTACTCTGTTATTTAATCACACCAATTAGTTATTATCAAATTATATAGCTGCTGAACTAAACGGATTTCGTTTCGTATATAAGGTGTTCACTGTTTTCTTTTTATCCTCAGTATGATCAGTATTGCTGTATATTAATAGATGTATTCCCCTCTCGTTACGATGAAGAGATGCAGTAACAGAGTTCGAGCACTGTGCGTTCTCTCTGTTATTATTTAGTGGTTACCTTGGTGACGGGTGACGGCTGTCCCGCCAGCCCATTGGCGGACGCGCATAGACGTGCGTCCGGTGTGCGGGTTGGGGGCGAAGGACTTAGATCACGATGTGGTGTGTCTCTATTGGTGTTTGGTTGCCCCGGCGACGAGTCCCGACCCTCCCGTTGGTGGACGCGTGTAGACGCGCCTCCTATGGGAGGTAATCTTAGAGCACGGAATTGTCCAGAGGTGTTTATGGTTGCCGGGGGAACCAATCTTCCAGGCAGGTGCGGACGGCTGTATGCTGTAACGACACCTGCGACCGGAAGTAGGTGGTATTGGTAAGGGGTGTGTGAGCACTGGGATCTATATAAGGTATGTTTCATTTGATATGTATGTATCCTGACGAAAGGTGTGATTAAACAGCACCTGAAACGTTGACAATCAAGCCTGTGTAGCTGTCTTTTCTTTGAGAATCCGTGGAGTGCCGCCAACTGTTTCTCTCTCTGTATCTGCTCCGTCTGGACCGTGGAGGGCACCCAGGTATTTAAAACATTTGTTTGGAGTGCCGGTCATTTTTGGAACTGTATGTATTAGAGCTCTGCTTGTCAGACTTCTAATGGACATGGCAACCAATGCTTTCAACATGGATCTGTGTCAGTACTTCTCTCATTTTTTTTACTAAGTTTTTTTCACTAAGTCTTTTTTCTTTCACATAGTAATTTGTATACACGGTGTATTTTACACACAAGGACTGACTGCTATTTTTATTATGGAGGGATTAAGTCAAACCAAAGGGAAAAACACTCCAGGTTTTCAAGCTATCACTCTACCGACGGGAGAGTTTTTAAGCTTTACTGATTCTGAGGCAGAGACCGTATTAACAAAGGACACTTTTAAAAATGCTGCTGGTGTCGATGCTGCTGAGGATATTTACTTCTCTTTACTTAAACTAAAGAAAAAGGAGATTGATTACCACCTACACAGCGTTACAATTTCGGATTATTACAGGGAGCGTAAAATCCCTAGGGGATTTAGGATCAGAAATATTCCTACTATTGGAAGGATGAACTCAGAATTCTGCCGCCGTTGGGTGGCAGTATTGAATAAATGCTCCTGCGATCTAATGTTATTGGTGGTAGAAGAATCCACCAGAATTATGAATGAAACCAAAATTAAGATAGCAGAAGTGATAAGCTCTTCCAACACCCTTTTGACAACTGATCCTAATACGGACTGGATGACGAAACTCAATCAAAAGGTGGAGTCTTATAGGCAGGAACTGATTAAATACAAAAAATCCAAATTAGTAACAGTTAACAAGGACTATGAAGACCAAACAGTTTATCCTTGGGCAACTGGGCGTTATCCTTTACGAAGGAAGAACTTCTTCAACAAACGGAATTCGAGGCGTTTTCTGACAGACACTGATGTGTCAACGGGGGAAAGCTCAACAGGGGAGCAGGAACCTTCAACTAGCACCCAAAGTGGTAAACCCCCTTTAGGGACCTCTACACGCACGGGAGGTGCACGAAGAAAAGAACACGCTCCCAAACAAGGAGGGGCGGCCAAGGGGAGAGGAAGAGGAAAACATTAATCCCCCAGAACAACCTTATCATCAACTTATCTTCCCACTCATTATCAGAGGAAGAAACCAGGGTGTTGAATAAGGGACTTTCATTTGTACCCACGACAAAATTTAATGCCTTCGAATGGAAAGTGGATGCATGGAAACATCAACGCAATTTAAAATTGAAAGAGCATTTTGGAAAGAATCCAACTATTACGGGGACGGAAAACCCGGATCATCCTTTGCGTCCAGTCTCTCAGTTTGATCCACAGACACATAATGCGTCGATCAAGAGTTACTCAAGAATGCTTGAATCCACTGTTACCATGGAGTTGAAGAGCATCGACAAATCCCCTCCTAATTTAACACAGGGGGAATTTGAAGCTATGAGAATGCTAAGTGAGAACAAGGGGGTGGTGATACGTGCGGCTGATAAAGGTGGGGCCATCGTGCTGCAAGACCGTGACCAATATTTGGAGGAAATCTACCGTCAACTCAGTGATCAGGTGGTTTATGAGAAATTGGGTGGAAATCCCTCAATGTCATTTAAGAAAGAGATCGACGTCATCTTATTAGATGCATATCAGAATAAAGTTATTGACAAAACCACCTTGAAAGCACTGACGGTGGATCACCCCATTACCCCTATCCTCTACACGTTGCCAAAAGTGCATAAGAGCTTATCTGCCCCCCCTGGACGACTGATAATATCGGCACGTGGATCACTTTACAATGCAATCTCTAGATATCTCTACCATTATCTTCAGCCGGTAATCCAAGCCGAACCGTCTGTGCTCATGGACACCACACAGCTTCTACTTCATCTTCAGAATTGCATAGCACTACCTGAAGAATGCGTATTAGCAAGTATAGATGTGGTGAGTCTATATACAAATATACCACACCAGGAGGGAATTTCTTCAATGAGACAGCCCTTGGTAGGCAATCCACATTACAAGGGTCCTGATGTAGATTTCTTTCTGCTTTTGCTTGAGAAAACCCTTACCCGAAATTTTTTCTTGTTTGATGGGTTGTTTTACTTGCAGCGCTTGGGGTGCGCGATGGGGAGCAACGTGGCCCCAGCGTTCGCAAACGCATACATGCTTTCTATTGAAAAGAAGCTTTTTTTGGAAAACATTCCTTTTGCCAATAACATCATATTGTTTTTACGTTATATTGATGACCTCCTCATTATTTGGTCTGGTAAACAAGAGGACTTTGTGGCACATATGACCTCCATCAATCAAATGGATGAGAACATCAAATTTACCTATGATGTTAGTACTGACACAATCCATTATCTGGATGTCCAAATTACAAGAACTGGACCGGAGCTGTCTACATCAATATATCATAAACCCACTGATAAAAACACATTACTCCATGCAAAAAGCTTCCATCCAGAAACCATGAAAAAAGGTCTTCCCTACTCTCAATTTTTGAGAGCAAAGAGAGTATCAAGCAACAGCATGGATGCAGAGAGAGAAATAAATGAGATGATGGAAAAATTTCTCCAACGTGGATATAGAAGACATGAATTGATTAAAGCCAAAAACAAAGCTTTGGCGTTATCACGCGAACAATGTCTGCTCAGGAAAACTAAATCAACACGCAAGATAGTACCCCTGGTGACAACCTATACGACGGCCAGTTCCATTATTAGGAGAAGTGCAAATACATTTTGGCCCATTATAAGCTCCGATAAATCGATTCCAGCACTCCATGATAGTGCTTTATTGAAATGTCACCGTCGAGGACGAAACTTGAAGGACTGGCTGGTTCACTCGGATATAGCCTCTCCACAGAGGGAGCTGAGATCACATTTCTTAAGTAAACCACCGGGGTCTTATAAATGCACGGGGTGCACGACATGTAGATTCTTGGAAACAGGATCTACAGTGCTTCATCCCAAATCCGGCAAAAAAATTCCAATTAAGCATGTGTTGACGTGTACCTCAAGATTTGTAATCTACATCATAAAATGTCCCTGCGGTCTAGCTTATATTGGCAAAACTGTATGTACATTCCGGGAGCGGGCTGCACAACATAGATCTGCTATCAGAATGGCTCTTGAGGGCAAAGCCACTGAGCAGCCAGTGGCACGTCATTTCAAGGAAGCAGGCCATAGTATGGCTACCTTGCGTTACAAGTTGGTCGACCATGTTCCCCCAATGTTGAGAGGAGGAGATCGAAATAAGAGACTATTACAGTTGGAGGCACGGTGGATATACGATCTCAACACTGTCTCTCCTAGGGGCCTCAACGAGAATTTGTCCCTCCTATGCTTCCTCTAAATATCTGCTTATCATAAATATCTTTTAAACATCTTCTTTTTCTAGGTGACCCTTGAGGATCTGTGTTGTTAATACTAATCATGAGAAATTTAGTTTGGATTGATGTATATGCCTTATCGAGTTAATTGAGCTAATTTATTTAAGCATTCCATTGATTAGCATCACTATTTATCCTGAATGAGGGTTGGTAGTGGTATGACAGATTTGTGTTCATAATTCTTTTCTTCCTGAAAATAACCTGTGTTTTAGAATATCTCTATTGACTGCAAGATGGCTATGTTGATGTTTATCTGGTTACTGTTGTACCTTATTTAATCACACCAATTAGTTATTATCAAATTATATAGCTGCTGAACTAAACGGATTTCGTTTCGTATATAAGGTGTTCACTGTTTTCTTTTTATCCTCAGTATGATCAGTATTGCTGTATATTAATAGATGTATTCCCCTCTCGTTACGATGAAGAGATGCAGTAACAGAGTTCGAGCACTGTGCGTTCTCTCTGTTATTATTTAGTGGTTACCTTGGTGACGGGTGACGGCTGTCCCGCCAGCCCATTGGCGGACGCGCATAGACGTGCGTCCGGTGGGCGGGTTGGGGTGCGAAGGACTTAGATCACGATGTGGTGTGTCTCTATTGGTGTTTGGTTGCCCCGGCGACGAGTCCCGACCCTCCCGTTGGTGGACGCGTGTAGACGCGCCTCCTATGGGAGGTAATCTTAGAGCACGGAATTGTCCAGAGGTGTTTATGGTTGCCGGGGGAACCAATCTTCCAGGCAGGTGCGGACGGCTGTATGCTGTAACGACACCTGCGACCGGAAGTAGGCGGTATTGGTGAGGGGTGTGTGAGCACTGGGATCTATATAAGGTATGTTTCATTTGATATGTATGTATCCTGACGAAAGGTGTGATTAAACAGCACCTGAAACGTTGACAATCAAGCCTGTGTAGCTGTCTTTTCTTTGAGAATCCGTGGAGTGCCGCCAACTGTTTCTCTCTCTCTATATATATATATATATATATATATATATATGTGTGAACAATGGTGCAAATAGCGCTGCTACCAATAAAACAAGACTATTGTAGGTAAGTATAATGATAAATCCCGTTCAAAGTTCAAAAACACATCCCCTAATTCTGGGGGGCTGCTAGGCAGGTTCTCTTGTGTGGACTCTATTTCCAAAGTCCGGTTGAATTGTGGTTTTTAAATCTCCTCACGGTCCACCCACGGAGTAACCGGGGAAGTAAGAAGATCGCGACCAGGAGAAGTTACATCCATTCTACAGGCTTGAACACACTTGAGATGCGGTACGCTTAGTATTATTCTAGCTTCACTTGGAAACCACACAACACAGAAGGCGCCGGGTTCTACCACTCTTTCACATATATATATATATATATATATATATATATATAGAAAAGATTCAGAGGGGGCACTCTCCAGACTTTTTTCATAAACAACTGTTCATTTATTAATGGTATACTTTACATGATCAGCATAGTGACAAGCATTTCCTCAAGCACTTTCGGCCCAAAGCAAGGGCCTTCCTCAGGAGGCACTGTACATCAATCACAGCTTCCAACATCCATGAGCAGAAATCCAGACATCCAGCAAATGGATACCTTGGTATTCGAGTGGACACCCCAGCGTTTACACAATCTGAAGATGTGAGTGCGACCGTCTGTTGGATGTATATATATATATATATATATATCTCAACTGTGTGACAGCCCAGATAGCTGCAACCGAACCCTACCAAACTTCACGTGTCAAACACGGGTCCGAGCCATGCTCGGTTGTTCCCGCCTGACTCGGAAAACCCCGAACGAAGCAAAACGTCATCATCCCGCTGTCGGATTCTCGCGAGATTTGGATTCCATATAAAGAGCCATGCGTCGCCTCCATTTTCACTCGTGCATTGCAGAGGGTACAGAGAGGACGTGGCTACGTTCTCTCAGTGTCAAATCTCAGTATCAGTGCTCAGTATCAGTGCTTATTGCTGCTCAGTAATACTAGTACAGTGTCTCTCTTGTGCTGCATCTTGCTGCTGTAGGGTGCTCTGGTAGTAGTGTCCTGTGACTGCATTGGTCATCATCATTCTAATCACAGTGGTATCTGGGGGGGTGACAATTCCAGAGTGCTTTTGTGCTGCTCAGTAATACTAGTACAGTGTCTCTCTTGTGCTGCATATTGCTGCTGTAGGGTGCTCTGGTATTAGTGTCCTGTGACTGCATAGGTCATCATCATTCCAGTCATAGTGGTATCTGGGGTG
The DNA here is from genome assembly GCF_028390025.1 of Pseudophryne corroboree. Taxonomy (NCBI): domain Eukaryota; kingdom Metazoa; phylum Chordata; class Amphibia; order Anura; family Myobatrachidae; genus Pseudophryne; species Pseudophryne corroboree. The sequence continues at coordinate 496,505,002 of NC_086444.1, read as the reverse complement.
GGGGTGACAATTCCAGAGTGCTTTTGTGCTGCTCAGTAATACTAGTACAGTGTCTCTCTTGTGCTGCATCTGGCTGCTGTAGGGTGCTGTGGTAGTAGTGTCCTGTGACTGTGTATCGTTCATCACCATTCCAGTCACAGTGGTATCTGGGGGGTGACAATTCCAGAGTGCTTTTGTGCTGCTCACTAATACTAGTACAGTGTCTTGTGCTAATCGTGCTGCTCAGTGTCAGTTCTCTGTAGTATCATCAGTGCTCAGTATCATCAGTGCCCAGTATCACTGCTCATTGTCTTGTGGTGCTCAGTAATACTACATTACAAATACTAGTACAGTGTCTTGAGCTAATCATGCTGCTCGGTGTCAGTTCTCCGTAGTATCATCAGTGCTCAGTATCATCAGTGCTCAGTATCACTGCTCATTGTCTTGTGGTGCTCAGTAATACTACATTACTAATACTAGTGTCTTGTGCTGCATATTGCTGCTGAAGGGTGCTGTGGTAGTGTCCTGTCATTGTGCACAGGTCATCATCATTCCAGTCACAGCGGTATATGGTATCTATCAAGTGGTATCTAATTCCAGACATTACTGCCGTCTAATTCCAGATATATTACTGGCATATAATTCCACACATTAAAAAATGGAGAACAAAAATTTGGAGGGTAAAATAGGGAAAGATCAAGATCCACTTCCACCTCGTGCTGAAGCTGCTGCCACTAGTCATGGCAGAGACGATGAAATGCCATCAACGTCGTCTGCCAAGGCCGATGCCCAATGTCATAGTAGGGAGCATGTAAAATCCAAAAAGCAAAAGTTCAGTAAAATGACCCAAAAATCTTAATTAAAATCATCTGAGGAGAAGCATAAACTTGCCAATATGCCATTTACGACACGGAGTGGCAAGGAACGTCTAAGGCCCTCTCCTATGTTCCTCATGACTAGTGGTTCAGCTTCACATGACAATGGAAGCACTCATCCTCACGCTAGAAAAATGAAGCGTTAAGCTGGCAAAAGCACAGCAAAGAACGGTGAGTTCTTCTAAATCACAAATCCCCAAGGAGAGTCCAATTGTGTCGGTTGTGATGCCTGACCTTCCCAACACTGGACGGGAAGAGGTTGCTCCTTCCACCATTTGCACGCCCCCTGCAAGTGCTGGAAGGAGCACCCACAGTCCAGTTCCTGATATTCAAATTGAAAATGTCACTGTTGAAGTACACCAGGATGAGGATATGGGTGTTGCTGGTGCTGAGGAGGAAATTGACAAAGAGGAATCTGATGGTGAGGTGGTTTGTTTAAGTCAGGCACCCGGGGAGACACCTGTTGTCCGTGAGATGAATAAGGCCATTGACATGCCTGGTCAAAATACAAAAAAAATCACCTCTTCGGTGTGGAATTATTTAAACAGAAATGCGGACAACAGGTATCAAGCCGTGTGTTGCCTTTGTCAAGCTGTAATAAATAGGGGTAAGGACGTTAACTACCTAGGAACATCCTCCCTTATACGTCACCTGGAGCGCATTCATCAGAAGTCATTGACAAGTTCAAAAACTTTGGGTGACAGCGGAAGCAGTCCACTGACAACTAAATCCCTTCTTCCTCTTGTACCCAAGCTCCTGCAAACCACACCACCAACTCCCTCAATGTCAATTTCCTCCTTAGACAGGAACGCCAATAGTCCTGCAGGCCATGTCACTGGCAAGTCTGATGAGTCCTCTCCTAACTGGGATTCCTCCGATGGATCCTTGAGTGGAACGCCTACTGCTGCTGTTTCAGCTGGCGCTGCTGTTGTTGCTGCTGGGAGTCGATCGTCATCCCAGAGGGGAAGTCGGAAGACCACTTGTACTACTTCCAGTAAGCAATTGACTGTCCAACAGTCCTTTGCGAGGAAGATGAAATATCACAGCAGTCATCCTGTTGCAAAGCAGATAACTCAGGCCTTGACAACTATGTTGGTGTTAGACGTGCGTCCGGTATCCACCGTTAGTTCACAGGGACTTAGAGAATTGCTTGAGGTAGTGTGTCCCCGGTACAAAATCCCATCTAGGTTCCACTTCTCTAGGCAGGCGATACTGAGAGTGTACAAAGACGTCAGAAAAAGTGTCCTCAGTGTCCTAAAAAATGCAGTTGTACCCAGTGTCCACTTAACCACGGACATGTGGACAAGTGGAGCAGTGCAGACTAAGGACTATATGACTGTGACAGCCCACTGGGTAGATGTATTGCCTCCCGCAGCAACAACAGCAGCGGCACCAGTAGCAGCATCTCACAAACGCCAACTCGTTCCTAGGCAGGCTACGCTTTGTATCACCGCTTTCCATAAGAGGCACACAGCTGACAACCTCTTACGGAAAATGAGGAACATCATCGCAGAATGGCTTACCCCAATTGGACTCTCCTGGGGATTTGTGACATCGGACAACGCCACCAATATTGTGCGTGCATTACATGTGGGCAAATTCCAGCACGTCCCATGTTTTGCACATACAATTCATTTGGTGGTGCATAATTTTTTGAAAACGACAGGGGCGTGCAGGAGATGCTGTCAGTGGACTGAAAAATTGCGGGCCACTTTCGGCATTCAGCCACCGCGTGCCGAAGACTGGAGCACCAGCAAACACTCCTGAACATGCCCTGCCATCAGCTGAAGCAAGAGGTGGTAACGAGGTGGAATTCAACCCTCTATATGCTTCAGAGGATGGAGGAGCAGCAAAAGGCCATTCAAGCCTATACATCTGCCTACGATATAGGCAAAGGAGGGGTAATGCACCTGACTCAAGCACAGTGGAGAATCATTTCCATGTTGTGCAAGGTTCTCCAACCGTTTGAACTTGCCACACGTGAAGTCAGTTCAGACACTGCCAGCCTAAGTCAGATCATTCCCCTCATCAGGCTTTTGCAGAAGCAGCTGAAGAGATTAAAGGAGGAGCTAAAATGGAGCGATTCCGCTAGGCATGTGGGACTTGTAGATGGAGCCCTTCATTCGCTTAACCAGGATTCACGGGTGGTCAATCTGTTTAAATCAGAGCACTACATTTTGGCCACCATGCTCGATCCTAGGTTTAAAGCCTATGTTGTATCTCTCTTTCCGGCAGACACAAGTGTGCAGAGGTGCAAAGACCTGCTGGTGAGTAAATTGTCAACTCAAGCGGAACGTGACCCGTCAACAGCTCATCCTTCAATTTCTCCCACCACTGGGGCTGCAAGGAAAAGGATATGATTTCCTAGCCCACCCGCTGGCGTTGATGCATGGCAGTCAGGAGCGAAAGCTGACATCTGGTCCGGCATGAAGGACATGCCAACGATTACTGACATGTCTACTGTCACTGCATATGATTCTGTTACAATTGAAAGAATGGTGGAGGATTATATGAGTGACAGCATCCAAGTAGGCATGTCAGACAGTCAGTACGTATACTGGCAGGAAAAAGAGGCAATTTGGAGACCCTTGCACAAACTGGCTTTATTTTACCTAAGTTGCCCTCCTCCAGTGTGTACTCCGAAAGAGTGTTTAGTGCAGCCGGTCACCTTGTCAGCGATCGGTGTAGGAGGTTACTTCCAGAAAATGTGGAGAAGATGATGTTCATCAAAATTAATTATAAATTCCTCCGTGGAGACATTTACCAGCAATTGCCTCCAGAAAGTACACAGGGACCTATGATGGTGGATTCCAGTGGGGACGAATTAATACTCTGTGAGTAGGAGGAAGTACACAGTGAAAGGGGTGAGGAATCAGAGGATGAGGATGAGGTGGACATCTTGCATTTGTAGAGCCAGTTTGTGCAAGGAGCAATTGATTGCTTCTTTTTTGGTGGGGGCCCAAACCAACCAGTCATTTCAGCCACAGACCCTGTCGCTGAAATGATTGGTTTGTTAAAGTGTGCATGTCCTGTTTATACACATACGGGTGGGTGGGAGGTCCCAAGGACAATTCCATCCTGCACCTCTTTTTTTATTTATCTTTGCATCATGTGCTGTTTGGGGACTATTTTTTTAAGTGCCATCCTGTCTGACACTGCAGTGCCCCTCCTAGATGGGCCAGGTGTTTGTGCTGCCCACTTGGGTCGCTTAGCTTAGTCATCCAGCGACCTTGGTGCAAATTTTAGGACTAAAAATAATATTGTGAGGTGTTCAGAATAGACTGGAAATGAGTGGAAATTATGGTTATTGAGGTTAATAATACTATAGGATCAAAATAACCACCAAATTCGATGATTTTAGCTGCTTTTGAGTTTTGTTTTTTTTAAAACACCCGAATCCAAAACGCATCCGAATCCAACAAAAAATCCGAAAGGGTGGTTTTGCCAAAAAGCGTCCAAATCCAAAACACGACTGCGGAACTGAATCCAAAACCAAAACACGAAAAATGCCCGCTGCACATCTCTAGTGCTAAGCCTTGGAGAGTGATAAAGTGAAGAGCAGTAAACTACCAACCAACCAGCTCCGCTTTACTTTGTTACTTTTCAAGGCTTAGGGGGTAATTCAGACCTGATCTTAGCAGCAAATTTGTTAGCAGTTGGGCAAAACCATGTGCACTGCGGGGGGGGGGCAGGTATAACATGTGCAGTGAGAGTTATATTTGGGTGGGTTATTTTTTTCTGTGCAGAGTAAATACTGGCTGCTTTAATTTTACACTGAAATTTAGATTTCAGTTTGAACACACCCAACCCAAATCTACTCTCTCTGAACATGTTATATCTGCCCCCCCTCCCCCCCCCCCCAGCAGTGCATATGGGGGTAAATTTACTAAGATGTGATAATGCTGATTTATCCTTAGGATTGAAAGCTATACCTTAAACACACCTTAAATACACTTTACCATGGAGCCGCTGCAGCCGCTGTACTTAATACACACTCTATGTACTTTGGCCCTCATTCCGAGTTGTTCGCTCGGTAAATTTCTTCGCATCGCAGCGTTTTTCTGCTTAGTACGCATGCGCAATGTTCGCACTGCGACTGCGCCAAGTAAATTTGCAATGAAGATAGTATTTTTACTCACGGCTTTTTCTTCGCTCCGGCGATCGTAGTGTGATTGACAGGAAATGGGTGTTACTGGGCGGAAACACGGCGTTTTATGGGCGTGTGGATGAAAATGCTGCCGTTTCCGGAAAAAACGCAGGAGTGGCTGGAGAAACGGAGGAGTGTCTGGGCGAACGCTGGGTGTGTTTGTGACGTCAAACCAGGAACGACAAGCACAGAACTGATCGCAGATGCCGAGTAAGTATGAAGCTACTCTGAAACTGCTAAGACGTGTGCTAATCGCAAAAATGCGAATACTTCGTTCGCAATTTTAAGAAGCTAAGATACACTCCCAGTAGGCGGAGGCTTAGCGTGAGCAACTCTGCTAAATTCGCCTTGCGAGCGATCAACTCGGAATGAGGGCCTTTGTACGCTATTAGCGTACAAAGTCCCGTGCTGTGTACGGACTTAGCGTACAAACGCCGCGCTGACGGTACAAAGTACTCACAGCGCGTACACACCCAGAGATACACTTTAAACCTTTTACAGCAATGCAATGATAATACACTTTAAACCTTAGCATGGCAATGAAGACACGACACCAGATTGTAATTAAACCACTGGGTCCGACACCACAGGGTATTATTGCTGAAAGGGGGTTACAATACAAATAATACAATACAATATAACAGAGTAAATGGCTACATTCAATGTTACATACGTGAGAACCAATTTCGTGGGTTCAACCATGAGATCCAGCCGGTCAGTTCATTACTCATAGTCGCCAAGGTAAGGTTGTGTTTCCTCCTGAACTCCCACTTCAACTGCAAGATATCGTCCATCTTTTGATCGATGATCTCCGTGGGGTCGTCAGTGCTGTTTGTAATATAAGTACAGCACTTCACACCATATTGAGTTGCCAGAGTAACACAGTACCCACCTGTCACGGCTGTGACATAATTAAGGACCATCCTGTGCTGAATCAGTTCCTTCTTGTAAGCTTGTAACTCCCTTCCCGTATACCTGAAGGTGTCGTCATACATCTCAGTGATATTATCTATCAAGTTCGCTAGCGCATGGATATACCTATAATTTATAGTTCCTCTGGCAGGACGGGTGATGTCTAATGCGAGAAGGAATTGAATCCCGGTGGATTCGTGGATCAAATCAGAGGCTGCGTGCTCTGTTTTATCAATGAGGTGTTTCTTGATGATGTGTTCATAGTGAGTATGAGTATAAGGAGCCTGAGCACTGCGGTGAACGTCTTTCATCTTATCATGGGTTATGGTCATGACCTCTGGTAGTACTCTCCCAATATAACACAATCCGTCTGAGCTTGGGGCAAGCCACTTGTACACCTTCCTCCTACATATGAAATAGGCATCATCTGGGAGAACATAGGGGACAAAATATGACATCACCATATTACAAACTTTCCAAGTACAGAAACCTATCCCTAGTTCTCCCATCTGCTCAGTACAAGTATCAGGCTGGATGATATGAGCACAATACCCTGGCGATACTTTTCCAACCCACATGGTCTTGCTTCCACGAGTATACCTATACCGAAAATACCTCCCACTGTTGGCTATTTGGCGTACAAGTTCAGTCTATGGGTATCCTATCAGCTCTGTGTGAAAAGGTCATTGTCTGGTTATTCCACGTCACTTCCCAATTTCCCGGTTTTCGGTAATTGGAAATATTAAAACATAATAAGGATCTGTCTACATGATACTGGTGGAGCTTCAAACTAGGGGGCCTAGAAATGTTGAATTTCTTGTCCACCGGTCTCCCACCCCGTAATTCGAGTACCTCATCTATTGCTAAAGGGTATGGTACTAATCCTGACTTGCTCTGACCTTGAGGTACCTGTGAGCACACCCAACATTCTGTCTGGTTTAAGACCTTACCCACTAGTGAGTGGTAATCACTCAACGGATGACGGTCCATGTCGATATTAAGGTTGGACTGACATCTCTGGATGCACCCATCCTCAACTATATTCTCACAATTCCTACAAATACAATATTCATCAGACAATAACCCCTCACAGTGCCTCCGAGCTCCTTGACTACCAGAGCGCTTACTGATCCCAGCCTTTACCAAAATGATGTGCTGATCCCGAGATCCTACAAATTCATACTTGCCATCAGAACCCATTCCAGATCCCTGCTCGACCTCTCTGGGACCCTCACAAAAACAAACTGTCCTTATCAAAACCAGAATTACTAATAGAACCCGAAACGCAGTCTCTTGTGATCGATCCATTTCGTTAGGGAAAAGGATGAAAATAAGAAGGAGAAAAGAAAGGAAAAGAATGCAGGGGGATGTGAAAAAAGAAAGTGGTACGATAACCGTTCTAGCTCTTGTTACTCTCTGTGCTCAGATGCCCTTCAACAGTCCTGCCTCTCAACTTTCCCGGAACAGACACTCCAGTGATACGAGGTTCTCTACACTCTGCTCTTTGTCACGAGTTCTCTCCGGGTCAGCGACCTTCTTGCAGTGGTACGAGTGGATCCAAGTCTCTCTTTCGGCGACCTTCAATGCTGTTGTGGTGGTTAACAAGACTTGATACGGTCCTTCCCACCTGTCTATGAGGCAACCTGAGCGTAAGAAATTTCGAATCATCACATAATCCCCAGGTTCAATGTCATGACAATTACTGTTCGGTAGGTCAGGAATCACCAGCTTTAAATTTCTTTGTTGATTTCTCAGCTGCTGGCTCATCCCAACCAAATATTTCACAGTCACTTCATTATTACATTTCAAATCATCCTGGGGGTCTATCATTATATGAGGTTGTCGACCAAAAAGAATTTCAAAGGGTGATAGGTTAAGGGGAGACCTGGGAGTGGTTCTGATGCTGTACAACACTAGTGGCAAAGCTTCTGGCCACGACAATCCAGTTTCAACCATTAACTTGCTCAGCTTGTTCTTAATAGTGCTATTCACTTCTTTCCACCTTTGCACTCGCCTGTGGACGGTACGGAGTATGCAGCTTGCTATTAATTCCCATCAGCTTGAACATGACCTGAAAGACTTCACCTGTAAAATGGGTACCCCTATCACTTTCAATTATTCTAGGGATACCATATCTACACACAAATTCCTGCACAATTTTCTTTGCAGTGAACGTAGCAGTATTTGTGGCAGCAGGGAACGCTTCTACCCAATTAGAAAATACGTCAATACAAACTAACACATATTTTAAATTCCTACAGGGTGGTAACTGTATGAAATCGATTTGTATTACCTGAAAAGGTCCGTCTGTCGGAGGGATATGGGATGGCTCTGTTGGTATTGACTTTCCAATATTCTTCCTCAAGCAAGTAAAACATGTCATTGCTCTCTTACCTGCATGAGAAGAGAATCCTGGCGCACACCAGAAGGCTCTCACCAGCTTACACATACCCTCTTTACCCAGATGAGTCAGACCATGTGCCGCCTCAGCTAAGCTTGGAAGATATGTTCTGGGGGTCACTGGCTTACCTTGTCCACCTGTCCACAGTTCCGAGGATTCCTGGCCATATCCCTTTGACCTCCAGACTGCCTTTTCCTGTAATGAACACAAATCTTGCATTTCTATTGTGTTTAACTGTTGTGTGTTATCAGTTGTGTGAAGTAAACCGTCTGTGGAAAATGAAAAGAGAGGGGAAATAATAAAAAAATTTTTTTTTATCAGATTTGCGTTCACCATCAGGCTGTCACACCCTCATGCATATCGGTGTCTGTACACAGTCTCCCTTCACCAGTATTCTCATTCTCCACCCTTTGTGCATGACCAGGCACACTGCGTTAATACTGGTGCCCCTATGCTGGTGAGAGATACTGGATTTGGGCAGAGCTCTGAAAGACCGAGTAGGCATGTGGCGTTTGAACTGTAATCCTGTCGGTGAACATAAGAGATGAAGAGGAAACTTTGAAGACAAATCACATAGAGTTTAGTAACAGATAATTTTGTAGAGGCAAAGAATATTTTACAAAATTTGACATCTGGATTGGGCACTACGGGGGAATGATTCTCTACTCGGTCTGCTCCCCTAAAAGAAATTCTATGTGTGTTATATCTCTACTGGGACTATCCCAGCAATCAATCCAGTGTCATGTCCATTCTAAGTTCATAGGGAACCCGGTATCTTTGAGATAATTTCCTCTACCTGTGATGGACATGCATCTAGAACAGTGAAATGCAACGTTAGTCTTCGTGGGTATCCCACATACTTTGTGCTTCCTGGGTGGTTGCACTCTATATGTATACCATCTCTAACAAAAACTCCTGTTAAGTTAATTAGAGGTCACTTCTGCTAGAGAAGCAGAAGTTCAGAGACCTCCTCCTAACCCCAGTAAGTTCTGTCAAAAGAGTAAAGTTGCATTTATTCTGTTCTTCCCATTAACCGAATCTGTGTTTTCTATATGGCTTGTGATTCCTTACTAAATATCCCTTGATCTCGTCTATGTGTTTAATAACGTGGTTTGTTTTCTCTGTCTAGGGGTCTATATTGGCTATGTGTTCTACTATACCAACAATCTCTGGCAAAATGCCCTTCCTTTTTACAACTGTAACATATTCTCTGTCTTTTCCAAACAGCAGGGGTCTGGGGTTTAGGCTGATGAGACTTTGGTGTAAGAGCCTGTATACTTTCAATCCTCAGCCTCACCTCCTGTTGTTTTCTACGCCTAACAATATTCTTGTGGTGTAAAATTGCGCACTCTCTAAGACAAGCTACTGTGACCACTTTCCAATTAGGCAAAGATGTTTGTACCCTGTCCCTTACTGTCTTATTGAGTCCATCCATTAGCACAGAGACAGCCACTTCCCTATAATTCGCATTGTTCCCTGTATCTGATACCCCAATGTATCTATCAATTATTTGCAGGGCCCGATGGAAATATTCAGATGTCATTTAATTTTCCCTCTGTTTTATGGAGAAAATTCTACTCCACTTAACATTAATGGGGAAACACAACTCTAGTTGTCTATTAATTCGTTCTAAGTTCTCCTGATTGTGTTTGTCAGTCATAAGACTATCCGACTCTAACCTACAATCAGTGATACATTTTTGGGTGTCAATATTAGGGGGTAGGCACGCTTTCAAAAATATCCGCCAGTGTTTGTCGGTTCATACGCATTACCCAGATCTCTGATAAATTTCTGACATCTGGCTAAATGCTTCCGAGGGTCGGGGAATTCTGAAATGATTGATCGCAGCTCATCTCTGGGCCACGGGCAATACATTGCATTATTCCTGGTGAGGACTACTCCCTGACTATCGGTTCCCCCATTGGGAGTTACTATCTCCAAGACAGGGTGTAATTCTACCATTCCGTTCCTAATCTGTTTACTGTGAGGTGTTGTTGTTTCTGTGCAATGAACTGTCTCACACTTACCGGTAGCTGTGACCTCACCAGTTCTTTCATTGGGGAATATTGTTACTGCTCTACCTGGTTGGACAGGCCCCACCTGAGCTTCCTGCAAAGTGACTGCTTGGAGGAGAGCTGCGATTTGGCTGGATCCTTCATCTTCTTGTGACCTATAACCTTGAAAAGACTTTAAAACAGGATACATCTTGCAAAAATTAGGGTTAATACATTGTTTTTGCATATTACTATCATTTACGGATATACCATTGACTGTAGCCATCTCTTCCCCTTCGACCTGTGTCAACAATGGTGTGTTTGTGTTCTCATTCCCGCTAGGTTTTGAACCTGTTTTGCGAATTTGTTCTCTTTGCATATCCCCCTCTTGCTGCCATAATTTTAAACAATCATTATGTCTAATCCTTTGTTTTCTGGATTTAAGAAGACATATTTTACTGCTTACATTCTGCAGTACGAGACAATTGGTGAGTGCGCTGTCAATGGCAGCCTGTATAGGGATGGTTAGTCCCAAAGAGGTAAAAAACAAAACAGAAAAGAATACTGGCGCCGGCTGGATCTCAGAATAAAGAACGGATACAATTTTATCAAATAAAAAATTAATCATACATTTATTAAAATTATTCTAAAAAATAAATAAATAGCATGTGTGTTATCAAGGGGGTAATCAATGGAAAGAGTTGAGAGTCTCTCAAATTATCTAAAGACCACTTAGGTTTCCAATGGGGCAATATGCACTAATATTCTGGCTAGAACTCAGTCCTCCAAGGTATCCTCATAGGTTTCGGGTATGAATATTACCATGGTCTCAGAAGAAAGTCCCCTTGGTTCTCAATTGCAGATCGAGGTCCAATAGCAGCAGGGGAATAGGCAGAGACTCCAAATCAATGATGTTTGTAGAGGTCCTGGAGGATCCAAAAGTCCAAAGATTGCCAGATAGTTCAAAGTGAAAACAGGTGCAGTGCCCGTGGTCAAATGGGCACTGCACCTGTTTTCACTTTGAACTATCTGGCAATCTTTGGACTTTTGGATCCTCCAGGACCTCTACAAACATCATTGATTTGGAGTCTCTGCCTATTCCCCTGCTGCTATTGGACCTCGATCTGCAATTGAGAACCAAGGGGACTTTCTTCTGAGACCATAGTAATATTCATACCCGAAACCTATAAGGATACCTTGGAGGACTGAGTTCTAGCCAGAATATTAGTGCATATTGCCCCATTGGAAACCTAAGTGGTCTTTAGATAATTTGAGAGACTCTCAACTCTTTCCATTGATTACCCCCTTGATAACACACATGCTATTTATTTATTTTTTAGAATAATTTTAATAAATGTATGATTAAGTTTTTATTTGATAAAATTGTATCCGTTCTTTATTCTGAGATCCAGCCGGCGCCAGTATTCTTTTCTGTTTTACATTCTGCAGTACCTCTGGTTCAAAGCTGCCCTCCCTAGGGAATGGTTCCCTATCATTGTCAGTCACACGTTCCCATTCAGACAAAAAGTTTCCAATAATTTTTCCTTTAAACTTCGCTGACCACCTGGGTCGCGGCTCTTCAACCTGAACCCTGGTTACAAAACGTCCCTTACTTGAGCAACTGGCTCCCATTATTGTGGGCCTTTTCCCACAAACACCAAAATACTCAATATAAGGCAACAGTGAAAGTTCTCCGAGCGCTCTTCACCCGCTCACCGCCCACGTTGGCCAGTACTACCATACACTGTCGATAGCGAAGGCAATGTCCCCCACTTTGGGCCCTATGTGACCTATATTTACTGGAAGTTTTTAGGAATAACTTACCCTTTCCAGTAAAGTATCGGCCGTTGGAGATTTTCCTGAGACAGACCAGCGAAAACTCCCTATGCGCTTTATTATACACAAATCACGCTTGCGTATGCTCTATACAGCGCTGATACCGCGATTTTACGCAAAAGCTCGTAAAAAGGATATCCCGTTGCGCTATATATCGCACCCACAAACGTGCGGTCCAATCGCACAGCATATAGGTTCTTGTTACTTATCTACCGTACGACCACTGGAATCGAATTTCAAGCTGCGAAATCTCCGCCGCAGCGTATAAAAAAAACTATATGGGTCACAACACAATTCACAATTCCCTACCACGCTCATGTAAGTCTCCTCATGACTTACGTATTAAACCTTATACTAACGTGAGTCAGCCTTCTCACGCCACCAAGTCTCCACTCACTTGATGTACCAAACAACGTGATCCCGATTTACTGGGTTCGAATTTCACTCACTCCTACGTTCGCTCACTCAGGTATACTTTGTTTTTCTGTACAGAAAATTAGGATTCATTCAAGTTGGCAGCTTTACCCCCAGAGGCAATTAAAAAAATTATTTATACTAAATTTTGTTTTTATATTAAATTTCTTTAGAAACCGGGTAGTTTGGTGCTATTGTAGCGTGGCTACTGTCCTACTTTTAAACTAAACTAACTATTGTGTAATTTGTACTTAGCGACCGTATTCCTTACGCAATTTGCATAAACACGCGATCGTGCGTGTCTTACGCTGCGTGCGCAGTCCTGTACTTTGTCCGAGACAGGTGTACAAAACCGTACATCCGCAATAGCGCAAATCACACAATTCTATAAATGTGAGCAATAAAACTACTATTGCCCACTAAACACAATCCACACTTGTTCCGTTTTAACCCTCTTACTACTGGGCCAAAAATGCGTTTTGTGATTTTACTCTTACTTCCTTAAATACTTATTTTATTTTTAACTATATGGCAACAAATATCTCCGGTTTCACACAGGTTTAAATGAATATAGCAATTTGAATGTTATGGCAACAATGTGAGAGAGTATGCAAAGTATGGGTGCTGTGTACGCTTTTGGTGTCAAAAAAAATTCACAGATTTTAAATAGCTTTTTTCCTGTTTGCCTTACGAGTTCTACCAGCATCTCTACAAACCATACAGAGCAGACACCATCTAATCAGCAATCAAGTAGGGTTTTCAGTGCATCCATCGACCAGGAAAAGGATACGTAGGATAACTTTCTGTCCACCCTTTGCTGATAGATGAAGTCTGCTGTGACCTGTTAGGTAGTAAGTATGTGGAAAACCGGAGGAGCCCCCAATTGATAATGCTGATTTATCCTTAGGAATGAAAGCTATACCTTAAACACACCTTAAATACACTTTACCATGGAGCCGCTGCGGCCGCTGTACTTAATACACACTCTACGTACTTTGTACGCTATTAGCGTACAAAGTCCCATGCTGTGTACAGACTTAGCGTACAAACGCCGCGCTGACGGTACAAAGTACTCAAAGCGCGTACACACCCAGAGATACACTTTAAACCTTTTACAGCAATGCAATGATAATACACTTTAAACCTTAGCAGGGCAATGAAGACACGACACCAGATTGTAATTAAACCACTGGGTTCCGACACCAGAGGGTATTATTGCTGAAAGGGGGTTACAATACAAATAATATAATACAATATAACAGAGTAAATGGCTACATTCAATGTTACATACGTGAGTGGATTCGCTTGCGCTACCCGGTCCGGTCCTCCGTCATCTGATAGATAACGTTGTGAGTCTTGTGTCTTACCAGGCCTGCAGTAGGCTCTCTTTATACAATTCTTCCAAAAAGCAATACAATAGATACTGTAATCTCTTTGTCCATTGGACACGGGAATGCACATTTACAGTACAGGAGAGGTCATAGGTCGATTTGAATAGGTAGGCGATGTCTTTCCCAACTGCTCTTGTGGGTGGTCTCCTCTGTATTCCCACCGCATACATAATGTACAGTAAATACAGTTTATATCTATATTCTGCTCCTGCACATAACTATCCGCAGGAACATGCGATCTTTCTCAAACCAACACCGGAATGTTACCCTTAAAATACCCTTCAGCTGGATACCAAACACAACCTTATAACCTTGTTCTGTCCCCTCCTATTCTGTAAAGGTGAATCCCTTTGTTCTGAAACCATTTAAACTGCTGTTATTTTCTGATGTGGTGCAAGGAGGCTATGTGTACATTGTGCACTATTTGGATTAAATATGTAATGTGTTTTGATAGCTTTCCATGCATTCACAAACTCTACCGTAAATACCCATACCACACGCTAATGCGCAGGACCGCGGGAGCGATCATACGCAAACTGCAAATATGTGCACGCACGACAGAACAAGTACACGCGCAGAGGCCATCTGTGTGTAGTTTGTACGTGATGTGTGTACTGCAATATTTTTCGACTTTGACAATGTGAGTTCTATTCAAGATGGGATGTTGCCCATAGCAACCAATCAGATTCCACTTCTCATTTATCTAGCACCTTCTAGAAGATAATACCTGGAATCTTATTGGTTGCTATGGGCAATATCCCATCTTAAATAGAACTCCCATCTTAGTAAATTTACCCCGTGGTTTTGCCCAATTGCTAACAAATTTGCTGCTACGATCAAGTCTGAATTACCCCCCAAGTACATATACCCCATATATACTGTAGTCTGGTTCATTTTACAGTATATCAGGATGCATTGCGCATTCTTAAATAACATGAAGGATTAGCCAGCAACTAAAACACGGAAATACAACCAGGGACATGTGGTGAGCTAAATAGCTCAGGAGGCACTGGCTAGCACCAGAGCCAGATTTACATGCAATATATGAGCCAAAGCGTACATCTGGGCATAATACACAGGTACAGCAGTATAAACTCCTGGAAAAGTTAGCCAGGTGAGGCACTGCCTCACCTACCATAGACTTTTTACTCCAGAGTTTTGGCACAAATGTTAGTATGACAGGAAAGGTTCTGCCTCACCTGCCTCACCCCACCGCACGTCACTGAATACAACTGCACCATCTGATTCACAGAGAGGCATGAAATAAATATAGGATTTTATTTTAGAGCACTTTGTTCTACTTTAATGTATTTCAGAGTATATGAATATCTGCATTGGGTGCAAACAAGATATGCAGCAATTATATTTTAGGGAAAAGATTGTACTAAATTAATTATTTAACAGAGCTCTAAACTGCTCCTTCAGAACATGAAAATTGGCAATTGCTTGGTGCCTGCAAGAAAAAACAATGCTGTGGTTTAGTATCGGCCTTTAAATCAATACTAGAGTGTTCTGTACAGTGTAAAAT
This sequence comes from Pseudophryne corroboree, assembly GCF_028390025.1. Taxonomy (NCBI): domain Eukaryota; kingdom Metazoa; phylum Chordata; class Amphibia; order Anura; family Myobatrachidae; genus Pseudophryne; species Pseudophryne corroboree. The sequence goes on along the minus strand of NC_086444.1, from coordinate 496,489,525 downwards.
CAATAAGGAGGAAGTGTCCTAACAAAATCTCCTTCCAGTAGCAAAAAACATTATGTTCTACTAAGAAATAAATACATATACAGTACAGTGTAAAAGTTTTAGGCAGATGTGGAAAAAATTCTGCAGAGTAAGAATATTTTCAAAAATAGAAGTATTAAAAGTAAATTTTTTATCAATTAATAAAATGCAACGTGAATGAAAAGAAAAGAAACCTAAATCAAATCAATATTTAGGATGTCCACCCTCTGCCTTTAAAACAGCATCAGTTCTTCTAGGTACACTTGCACGCAGTTTTTGAAGGAACTCTGCATGTAGGTTGTTCCAAATATCTTGGAGAACTAACCACAGTTCTACTATGGATATAGGCGAGCTCAAATCCTTCTGCCTCTTCATGCAATCCCAGACAGACTCGATGATGTTGAGATTAGCAAACATCAAAGTGTTACTAATATTACTATTATTGTCCTTTGCTTTTACACTACAGGTCGCAACATGCACTGTTATGACTAATTTTAAGGAACAGAAGGGCGCTTGATCTTAATTCTCAATATGTGTACAGACCGTGAAAGCGGGGCGACATGATCCTTCTAATTGTTTTGTTTTTTTTTTCATTTTAAGCAGGAGGTGTCAGAAAAGTTACCACAGGGATAACTGGCTTTTGGCAGCCAAGCGTTCATAGCAACATCGCTTTTTGAACCTTCGCTGTCGGCTCTTCCTATTAATGTGAAGCAAATTCACCAAGTGTTGGATTGTTCACCCATTAATAGGGAACGTGAGCTGGGATTAGACCATTGTGAGACAAGTTCGTTTTACCCTGCTGATGAGGTGTTGTTGCCATGCAAGCATCCAGTGGTACTGTACTTGACAAAAATAAATAAATCTACCTACAGTAGAGCTCATGGTGACTCACATGTTCAAAGCGTATAAGAGCTGTCATGCTCTGTCCAATCAGTCCGCGTCCCCTTTCTTTCAATAACAGAGTCCCCAAGTGATCTTTCATAAGAATGAATGGTGATGCTCTGATTGGTCAAAAAGTGGCAGCTCCTATGTTCTGACAACAGTATATATAAAGAGGGGTGCGCTCACCAGACACACACTATTCATGTTTAATACATCATAATCCTAACAAAGGTCCATGTTAGAACCAAAACATTGATGTATAGGGGCCTTAAATATGAATGGATTGTGACTTCTTTATCTTCTTTAGGTTTGGTAAATGCAGGGCCGTTTCTAAACAATTTGGCTCCCAGTGCGAGATTTCAAAATGTGCCCCCCCCCCCCCCCCCCCCATTGCTCTAAAAAAAAATGTGTGCCTCCCCCCATATAGCCATAAAAAGAAAAAGCATGCGCGCGCCTTAGGCGCGCGCGCTTCCGACAAGGGTGTGTGGCCTGATTAAAATGGGCGTGGTCTCATTAAAGTGGGCATGGCCTCATCTGATATCATCACACTCACCACAGGGGGGAAAAAATAAAAATAAAAAAGTACCCTTTTTACACATTACAGCAGGCAAGTGTCCCCATATTACACAGCGCGGCAGGCAGGTGTCCCCATTCTACACAGCGCGGCAGGCAGGTGTCCCCATTTTACACAGTACGGAAGGCAGGTATCCCCATATTACACAGTACGCAGGCAGATGCCCCCATATTACACAGTACGCAGGCAGGTGCCCCCATATTACACAGTACGCAGGCAGGTGCCCCCATATTACACAGTACGCAGACAGGTGCCCCCATATTACACAGTACGCAGGCAGGTGCCCCCATTTTACACAGTACGCAGGCAGGTGCCCCCATTTTACACAGTGCGGCAGGCAGGTATCCCCATAGGCAGGTGTCCCCATTTTACACAGTGCGGCAGCGGCAGGCAGGTTTCAAGTTGAGGGGAAGGAAGGGGGAGAGAGAGAGAATACTTACGTCTTCCCGCTCTTCGGTCCCGCCGCCTCACGTCCCTCGCGCCGGCCGCCTCCTCCTTCATGCTTATCTCCTTCTCTCCTCTCCCGAGCGCTCCTGCTCGGGGGGCGGAGTTTCGCGGAATGACGCGTTTGCGTCGTGACGTTACGACGCAACGCGTCATTCCGCGAAACTCCGCCTCCCGAGCAGGAGCGCTCGGGAGAGGAGAGAAGGAGTAACAAAGTGCCGCGGCGGGCACCTGTGCGGTTGCACGGCTCGCCCGCCGCTAGAAACGGCACTGGGTAAATGCACCTGTTTTTTTATTGCAATTATCTAATTTACAGTGGCAGGCAGCCCAGTAATTGAGATAGATTTTAAGACAGAGATAAAGACAGATAATGAACCAAGGGGGACTAGTCTATGGAAAGAGTCCCAAGACAAAAGTGGGCGCTGATTAATAAGAAAAAGATTTTTTTTAAATAATAAAAAAGAATTAAAATAGTATAATTACTAATCTGTATGGTATTTTGATATACACGAAAAAACAGACCACCCTGTTAGCTGCCCACAATGGTGGACCTGGTTATCCACCGCACTAACAGAAACAAGAAGAAAATAATGTGGGCGCTCTGATGAAACCGCCCACTGTGGAGGCGGAGAAACGCGTCAGGTGACCTGTTACGACTGTGGAACGCAGGTGGACCGCAACCGGAAGCCGGAAGCCGTGAATCACGGCATCTCAGCGTCCCCTGCTACCCAGGACTTACACATGCGGCTCCCTGTCTCCGTTCCTGCAAGGGCCAAGTGCTAGCTGACAGCACATCATACCACTCACAGCAGGCGTTGCCAAAAGAGAACCGCCGCAGTGCGGCCAGCCACTTTCTCAGTGAGTGGATCCAACAAGCCACACGGAGGGAGACAGCTGCGAGAACGGCATATTCCAAATCCAGCCACACCATTTGAACATTGCGTCCATCAGTTCTTTCTGGTGAAGTATCAACAGGCTTTATTCATCTCTAGCCTTTCTTTCCCGCAAAGTGCATTTAAGCCTGTAATAGCACTAAACCCTCATTGCCATTAACAGCTGGCTTACGCATGCAAAAGAACTAACAACTACTACTAGGGATAGTGCTTAAACATATATAAGTCCTGGGACCCAGGACACAGTTACTATCATTATTATTATTATTGTTGTAACTTGTTGTTTATATTTTTTAATATTTTTTTATTCAATTGTGTATAGGAATTACCTATGGCACTCTAGTCATTTAAATGTCTATTTGCTCATATTAATATATTTTTTTACCAATAAATAATATTGAATATTTACAAAACCAGCAGCCGTTGTACTACGATTTCCCTTGAGCGCCCACATTATTTTCTTCTTGTTAGATAATGAACCACTGAGGTGGAATATTTCCTTTTCAGCTACTAGGCCGACAGCCCCGGAAAGCTTAATGGCCAGCCCAGTTATGCAGTTAGGAGGGGAAGTGTTAAAGTTACCTTCAAACACCAGTAGTGGTGAATTGACAGACAGGCTAGTCCCTCCGTTGCCCTGTGTCTGACCGCCCCCTTTCAGAAGGGACATGCCACAGGAATAAAAGGTATCCTGATGGTAGGTCATCATGGATTAGGTCGACAGTCAATTGGTCGATCACTATTGGTTTACATGGTCAACGTAGGGAAAAGGTTGACACATTAAAATGGTCAACACGGGACTGGTCAACACTTGAAAAGGTCGATATTACTTTAAAAAAAAAAACTATTTAACTCTTTCACACTTTACCATCCGCGTGGACTACAATTGGGAATAGTAACCTATGCCGAGCACAGCGAGGCACCTTTCCCACACAATGGTGAGCAAAGCGAGCCATGCAAGGGGATGCGGTGTACTAATTGGGGTTCTTGATCATGTTAAGCAAAAAACAACACCAAACAGTCAAAAATGCCATGTCGACATTTTCATGTGTTGACCTGCCCCATGTCGACCATTTCACTGTGTCAACCTTTTTCCCATGTCAATGTTCATGTCGACAAATAGTAGTCGACTTACTGACTGTCAACCTTGACTAGGCCGACCCTTTGAACAATGGGGGTCATTCCGACCCGATCGCTCGCTGCAGTTTATTGCAGCGATCGGGTCGGAACTGCGCATGCACCGCAGTGCACCGGCGCATGACAGCCGACGGTGCCTAGCGATCGCCTCTGAGGCAGAGGCAGTCGCTGGGCAGGAGGGGGCTGGATGGCGGCGTTAAGCTGCTGTTTAGGGGGCGTGGTCCGGCCAATGCAGGCGTGGCTGGACCGTTGGGGGGGCGGGCTGCGGCGGCTACGTGACATCACACGCAGCCGTTGTGACCCGGGGCAGCGAAGAGGTTCTCCCGGCCAGCTGCAGGAGCTGCGCTGGCCGGGAGTAACTTCTGAGATGCATAAGCATCGCCGCTGTGCGATGCTTTTGCATTTCTGCGGGGGGGGGGGAGGGGAAAGCCGGCACTGACATGTGGGGCGGACTAGCCCTGTGCTGGGCGTCCCCCCGCATGTCTGAGTGCCTGATCGTAGCTGTGCTAAATTTAGCACAGCTATGATCAACTCGGAATGACCCCCAATAACCGGAATAAGCAGCAAGAGAGGCAGGGTAGAGTCTGCTGGTGAAAGTCCTGGGGGAAGGAAAGTAAATGTAGGTGGGGTAGGACTCTGAATGCCTTTGCTAGGGAATAAAGCGTGTGAACTTGCTTATTTTGTGAAGTGTGTAGTGTTGTTTCCATATCACTTATATATGTTCATGGAAGAATAGCTAGAGACAAAGTCAAACAGTTTTAACTTGATATGATTATTTTGCACTCCACCACTGGGATGCACCTGGTCAATTTAGAGCCCTCCGGAGGCTGAGTGGTGCCCATCTCTTCTCTATGGCACCAATACATGCAAATACCCCTCCCTGTTAGCACTATGGCATGAAATGAATTTTGTGAGGCTGATATAACTCTGGCTCAACTAGATCACGCTGGGACCACCCACACTCTCCGGCTCTATCTGGCACCATTGCACATGTAGGAGGGAAACATAAGAAGATGCTTGAACCAAGAGCCTCTTTATGGATCACTTCACAGACCCTCAGTAAAGCCCTGTTTCAACAACATCTGCTACTATTAACTTCCATAGCAAGATCTCACAGCAGGTTCCCCTTCACAAGTGCCCCAGGCCCCCCCTAAGCGAATAACCAGCTCTGGCTGAGGATGTCACATGCAACAGCCTCCATTGTGCTGGCGCTATAGCTGTATTAAGAGGAGGCACAGGGCCCCCCTCTCCCAGGGGGCCCACTATCCAAACCCAGGAACTGACACTTTTGACTCTGTAAACTTATTACTGCAAATCCTGAACAGCTATTCAGGTAAGTGTATATAATTGATTTTGGGGCACATTTTTGGACAAAAGGTGGCATTTGAGGCAAAAGTAGCAAGCAGAAGTGCATGTACAGCAAGCAACAGGTTAGTGGGCAGGGTTGGCAAGTGAGTGACAGGTTGGTGGGCAGCAGCAGCAAGTTTGTAATAATTTGTCAGGCAGGGGAGGCATGTGAGTGAAAACTTAACAAAGGTGGCAAGTGACAGGCTATTGGACAGGGATAACATGTGAGAGACAGGTTAGTGGGCAGGGGGGACATCTGAGTGAAGAGCAGGTGTAGAGTATCTGGGATGATTAGTACATTATCCAGCTACATTACATTCTTCAATAATGTTAAAATGTACAGTATATGTTTTGTTAGTTTACGTCTCTTTGGCTCGGAGCCCTTAAAAGCATTTATTTTACACTGTACTTTTTTGGGTACATTGTGCCCCTTTTTCGTGCATGCCACGCAAATGTCCCTACTTGGTAAGTCCCAAAAGAGTTTTGTCCTTTAGAGCAGATCAGGGAGTGCAGAAGTATGGCAGACCCTGTATTAAAGCATTGTGCTACAATCCAAATACAGTTCATGAAGATGGTGAACGAATTAGTAGCACACCACTTAAAATGAGTTCAGTATATGAGGAAGGTGAGCTCCCTGACATCAAAATGCTGCTGGACCCCAGTAGCAGCGACGGCAGTGCCAGCGGGTCCCGGCCCGACAACAGCAGCAGCGGCGGCTAGACCAACAGCGTAGCGCTGCCGGCCCCATGTAGCAGCAATGGCAGTGTCAGTGGGTCCCGGCCAAACAACGGCAGTGGCAGCCAGACCAACAGCGTAGCGCTGCCGGCCCCATGTAGCAGCGACGTCGGTGAGGCCCAACTTACCATCTACCTGACCATGGCCTCCGGAAGCAGCGACGTGGCCACTGACCCGTCTTATGAGAGACCAGGCAGCGATCTGCCCACCAGAAGACCCGCCATCTGCCCCAGGAGTGGAGCCCGTGTAAGAGCTACGGCGCTCACACACTGGAGACACAGGGACCTGGCTCCGGCCACCAGGGGCAGCAGAGAGGTGGGTACCCCCCGGAAGCGCAGAAACGGGGCCATGTACAGAGCCGGCGGGAGAGGGTGCGGGTGGCCTAGACCAAGATGCAGAGCGACTATGACACCCAGAGGCATCGACAGGGTCGCGACCCCGGGAAACAGCTGCGGTGTGACTACCCCTCACAGGGGTGAGGGCCCCCAGGCTAACCGTAGCGACAGCTGCCTGGGCCGGTGCACCAAGTTCTGCAGCTGACCGAGCAGCTGGACCACCTGGACTGTCCAGTCAGGTGGAGGCGGAGAGGGCACAGGTCGGTGCTTCCGCCCATCTTACTGTCCAATGTACGATCACTGGCGAACAAGCTGGACGAACTGTCTCTGTCTCTGGGCAGTGCGAAGTTGGGCATCGCTGGCTCGTCTGTCCTATGCTTTGCAGAGACATGGCTGGATGATCGCATTGCTGACCCCTCGGTGTCCCTGCCAGGCTACAGTCTATACAGGGCCGACCGCACCAAGGAACTTACAGGCAAGTCCAAGGGGGGTGGGATCTGCTTCTACATCAACGACCGGTGGTGCGCCAACGTCACAATCCTAAGTAAGTCATGCAGCCCGCACTTGGAGACACTTACCATCAACTGTATTCCATTCTACTCCCCTTGGGAATTTGCCTCAGTGATCCTGATCGGGGTGTACATATCCCCCCCCCCCCAAGCCTGTGCGAACGAAGCCCAACAAAACTTGGCTGCCAGCATCACGGACACAGAGCTCAAACATCCAGACTCCCTGTTCATCATACTTGGTGACTTCAACAGCGCAAGCATGACCTGTGAGCTGCCCAAGTACAAGCAACAGGTGGAGTGCCCCACTAGGGAGGGGCGCACCCTGGACCACTGCTACACCATCATCAAGGCTGCCTATCGGTCCATTCCATGAGCTGCTCTAGGTCTCTCAGACCACTGCCTAGTCCATCTCCTGTCGACCTACACACAGTAGCTGAGGTCAGCAAAGCCCACGGTCAAGACTGTTAAAAGATGGACCGGTGAGGATTAGCTGAAGCAACAGGCCTGCTTTGAGTGCATGGACTGGGAGGTCTTTGAGGCCACAGCCACTGACCTGGACGAACTAGCCGACGTTGTGACCTCCTACATCAGCTTCTGCGAGGACACGTGCATGCCATCTAAAACTTTCCGCACCCTCAACAACAACAAGCCATGGTTCAGCGCTCAGTTCAGACAGCTCTGACAGGCCAAGGAGGAGGCTTACCGCAGCGGGGTCAGGGCCCAATACAAGCAGGCCAGGAACACTCTGACAAGAGAAATCGGGCTGGCAAAAAAGCGGTTCGCTGACAAGCTGACACATAACCTCTCAGCAAACGATCCTGTGTCACTATGGAGAGGCTGCAGGCCATAACCAACTATAAGAAAACCCCAAACTCCACTGCCATGTCCCAGGAACTGGTGAATAAGCTGAACAACTTCTACTGAAGGTTCGAAAAGGAGGCTCCCTGCCATAGCACTAGCCTCGACCCAGGCAGGCCGGTCAACCCCCTTTACCCTGGCAATCACTCTCAGGTACTACGGGTGGAGCAAGGGGAAGTAGAAGCGATGTTCAAGAGGGCCAAGCCCAGGAAAGCTTCTGGACTGGACGGCGTGTCGCCATCTGCGCTGAAGATCTGCACTGCCCAACTTGCCCCCATACTTACCAAGATACTCAACACCTCACTGGAGTCGTGCAAAGTCCCCTCCTGTCTCAAACGTTCCACAATCATCCCGGTCCCTAAGAACTCCAGCGCCAAAGATCTGAACGACTACAGGCCGATCACATTGACATCTGTGGTCATGAAAGCATTTGAGCGACTGGTGCTGAACCACCTGAAAGTGTCTGGCCCCCACCTGGACCCCCTACAGTTTGCCTACCGAGCAAACAGGTGCATTGAAGATGCAGTCAACAGGCGGCTGCATTTTATTCTGCAGCACCTGGACCTACCAGGCACCTACGCAAGAGTCCTGTTCATTGACTTCAGCTCAGCGTTAAACACAATTGTTCCCAGCATCCTGCTCCTCAAAGTACTCCGTCTAGGAATCCCAGAACCTACCTGCTACTGGATAATGAACTTCCTGTCAGACAGAAGCCAGATGGTTAAAGCTGGGAAATTCTTGACGTTCTTGTTCGCACGATCAGCGCCGGGATTCCCCAGGGATGTGTACTCTCCCCACTGCTCTTCGCCCTGTACACCAATGACTGCTCCTCGGAGTAGCAATCGGTAAAAATCCTAAAATATGCTGGACACCACCGTCATTGGTCTAATCAGGGACGGGGAGGAGTCTGCCTACCGACGGGAGGTGGACTGGCTGGCCCTGTGCTGCGGCAACAACAACCTTGACTTGAACCCACTTAAAATAGTAGAGATGGTGGTGGACTTTAGAAGGAAACCAACTGTCATGCCCCTGCTCGTGGTCACCGGCAGCACAGTCCCATTGGTGGACTCCTTCAAGTTCCTAGGCTCTAAGATCTCCCGAGACCTAAAATGGGGGTCCAACACCGAAACCATCGCAGGAAAGGCGCACCAGAGGCTGTTCTTCCTGAGGCAACTCAGGAAATTCAACGTCCCAGAGAAAATGCTGCTCCTCTTCTACTTTGCAATCATCGAGTCAGTACTAAGCTCCTCAGTCATAGTCTGGTACAGCTCCATCAGCGAAAAAGACAGATGCAGGCTCCAAAGGGTGGTAAGGATGGTGGAAAAGATCATCGGAACCGACCTACCCTCTGTTCAGGACCTGTACCAATCCAGGCTCAAAAAACGCGCAGAGAATATTGCGGATGACCAGCTGCATCCAGGACATGACCTGTTCAAACTGCTACCGTTGTGCAGGCGCTACGGGACCATCCCGGCCAAGTCTACTAGGCACTCAAAAAGCTTTTTTCCCAAAGCGGTCCACGAGCTGAACAAAGACTAGCATGCCCAAACAAGTAAACTGATAAAGCAACACTACTCTGCCCATGAAATCATGTATGTTGTATGTTATATGGTACGCTGTATGATGATATGCTATATGCCCCCCCCCCCTTCCCCCTCATGTTGTTACTCAGCTGCTGCAATGTAAACCGGAAGCAAATTCCTAGTATTCGCAAGTATACCTGGCCAATAAAGCTGATTCTGATTCTGATCAGGAACACATTATATTGCCCTTTTCAGGTGAAAGACAGATAGGGGTGAATTCAATTGTTTTACACGCCACGCTAATTAATGAGCACCCGACAGAGCAATTCAATTGTTGCACATATCCTGGGGTAGCGAGCAGAAATGTGCGAAAAGTCCATAGAGTGGGCATCCAAATATGTGTTTGGGCACTCAAAACAGGACTTCAGACAGGTTTAGCCACTTTACATGGCTAAACCCAGTCTATTTGGGTGCAACAAGCACGATAAATAATGGGCACCCAAAAACAATTGAGTTGCTCCTTCGGGAACCCATTAATGCAGAGCGCAAAGCGATTGAATCCCCCCCCCCCCCCCCATAATGTAACAAGCTGTGCCTTATCATGCTATTTTATTTTTGCATCAATTGGCAATGGTACATGGTCACATCTGTTTGAAAGCATTTAAAACAATTATGGGTAGATGAGAGTCCAGCCAGAAAATGTATATGGGAGATTGATATGTCCTAGAAATAAACTGAGAAACATCTCATTGTATGTACTGGATTTAATCCATTTACATGAGTCTGAAAGTGAACAATTTATATGGGAGGAAAAAAAAAATATATATATATATATATATATATATATATATATATATTTTTTTGTATAATTGATCTTTTCCCAAAATAGATGGCAGCAAATTGCAATGAATTTATATTTGAGTGACTCAGATATAAAAAAAACAAGTCTAGACGATTGGGCCAATAAGATTCTGGGAAAGTTTTTATGATCTAGCTAATACAGGGTTTTGCTTCAAAGAGAGACAAAGGATACGGGGAGTAATATAAACTGGAGAGAGATATAGGGGAGATATCTAATTATCCACGATAAAACACTGGGTGCGAAAAACGTCCAGTAATTGCAATTTTATCCGATGTTTCACCAATATATTTTTTACAGGCTACCCCAGAGGTTCTCAAACTCGGTCCTCAAGGCATCCCAACAGTCCAGGTTTTAAGTTTATCCATGCTTGGCCACAGTTGACTTGTACTCCTTTCATATTTGTAGTGCCGGGTCGCACCCGTGAATTTGTAAACGATGCTTCCCGGGTGGGACCTGACTTTATTATTATGATTATTATTACATTTTAATTATAGGGCGCCACAAGCTTTTTGCAGTGCCGTACATACGGCAGATCTTAGAACGATACAGGGTACACAGAACTTAACATTATAGTAACAGAAAAACTAAAACACAGCACAGGTAACAGCAACACAGTTCTCAGTACACACTACAGCCGAGATGAAAGGAAGCAAATGAGTAGTTGTCATACTACTAGAGGCAGGCAGCCACTGGAAGAGATAAACAGTAATGAGCAAGAGGAGATACAGGTATAGACATTGGCTTGAGACCCCTTTCAGACTTGTGGCCTAACCTGTCATATTGCCGGATTGGTGACGTCACTGCCGATGCTAAAGGAGGCGGCTTTTGGAGATGATCATCTCCAAGCTCCACCTCCTCCTATGCAGAGAATGGGTGCCAGGTCGCCTCAAACCTGCTTACTGTTCACACTGCACCGCATCCCGGGTTGATTCCGGCTTCAACCCAGGTTGCGACCTGGGATAAAATGCTGGGATGCTTGACCTGGGATATTCTTTCAGGACCCTTGCAGACTAAGCAAAATCCCTGGGTGATGTGCGTTCACATGCAATAACCCAGGACATTTATGGTAGTCTGAAAGGTATTAATTAGCACCTCAGTCAATTTGATTTAACCACCTGTGTTGTGCCATGAATATACCTAAAACCTGGACCGTTGGGGTGCCTTCAGGACTGCATTTGAGAACCACTGGGCTATCCAATTAGATCACCTGTAAAAATATATAGATATTTTCTCATGAAAACACACAGTATCAGTGAAACCTGTGTGTTTTCATCGGCGGCAGCCCCAGTTTTGCATGTCAATGGAGCTGTCCTGAGGCAGGTGAAACAAATTCCCTGAAAAGCCACAGCACACACCAGCTTATCGGGACTAATTGGATAGCCTGGCGATGCAATTACCCATGGTAAATAAGCATGACTAAACCAAAGTATCAACCAATCAGCTTGTTCATTGAAAATTACAATTTGGAGCTGATAGATATGTACTTTATCTCTTTACAAGGTTTTATACATTTATTTATTAACAGTTTCTAATGTACTACAGCAAATTCAGTTGCACTTTACAATTGGAAACAACAGTGATAAAATAAAACTGGGTAACAACAGACATATAGGTAGGAAAGCCCTGCTAGCAAGAGTACAATCTATAGGGAAATAGGCATTGATACACAAGGATAGATGTTATCCATTGCATAATAGTCAACCAGATTACAAAGGTTCTTGGTGGGCTATATGACATGTTCACACAGCAATTTTGGCTGGTGTCAAGAGGATGGGAAAGTGAAGAAAAATAAAATATCTGGTGATATGTGTGGACTGTACAGTGGGGATGTAATTGGATAGGAAACTTTATGAAAGTTATGCGGGCGATCCAGAATTTGATAAACTTGCCTGATAAGGTGAGTTTTCATGGAATGCTTAAATAGAGGAGAGCCCTATTGTGCATGGGAGGACATTACACAGAGTGGGTGTAGCCCTGAAGAAAGTTCTTCAATCGTGAACTGGAGCGAATAATGAGAATAGATGAGAGCTGTAGATCTTGTGAAGAGCAAAGAGGTCAGGTTGGGAATATTTTAGGATAAACGAAGAGCAGGTAACTAATGGGGCAGACAGAGCAGATCCGCAGATGATGAACATCTAGCAAAGAAGATTAGCCTCACAGCTGCATTCAGAATGGATTGTAGTGGTGAGAGTATCTTTCTGGTAGGACCAGTAAGAAGACTATTGCAATAATCAATGTGGGAGATAATAAGAGTATGAATTAGAGTTTTTGCAGTTTCTTGCGTAAGGTATGGTCGTATTTAGGATATGCTTTTAAGATGCGTGTAACATGATTTTGAGACAGATTGAATGTAAGGAATAAAGGACAGTTCTGAGTCAAGGATGACACCTAAGCAGCGAGCTTGGGGGGTACTATTGATTGTCGAGTGTCACAACTGAGGGCCTGAGCTGACGGGAGGCAGCCTCAGTTGTAGGGGCTGAGATGTAACGGAACCTGGGAGGTTGTATCAGACCCCTAGACATGTAAGTAACATGTAGAATAACTGCCCGAAGGCGTGACCACGACAACCAGGATAAAAGTCAATGATGTTTATTATGACAAACTCCGTAACACAGCAGCAGTAAAAGGAAACATAAAAGTCAACAGAGGATAAATACAATTCCTGGGTACTACAGGGTGGCAAGGGCCACAGGCACTGGTAGTGTGAGACAGTCCTTATAATCTTCTAGTTGGAAAGTCCTTACCAGGCCTGACTGTAGCAATGGAGAGAACCCAGGATCGTACCAGCTGATGTTCCAGGAAAGGCTGGGCTGCTGAAGGTAAAACGGCTGCTGTGGATACTGGCTGGAACCAGACTGTTGTTGGTACGGAGTGGATACTGGCTGGAACCAGTTAAATAATAAACGAACTTGAGAGCGATGAAATAATAATGAAGTTTGGAGTTTGAGAGCGGTGAAATAATAATACCGGTGGAGATTGGTAAACTGCAGAAAAGGACACCGGCCCTTTAAGAGAAGCTATACACTGCTGGAAGCTGGGCTGGAAGCAGGTGATTGTTTGAGAGCGGTGAAATAATAATACCGGTGGAGAGTGGTAAACTGCAGAAAAGGACACCGGCCCTTTAAGAGAAGCTGTACACTGCTGGAAGCTGGGCTGGAAGCAGGTGATTGTTGTAGCTGGAAACAGGTGAGTCCAGAATGGATCGGAGAGTCAGGCTACACCGCAGATGGAATGCTGGTGCGGGTCTCTATAGCAGAAGTCTGGAGACAGGAGCTGGAACCTGGAAGACAACCACAGGAGAGAGACAAACTGGAACTAGGTTAGACAACCAAAGCACTGACGCCTTCCTTGCTCAGGCACAGCATACTTATACCTGCAGCAAGGAAGGGGTTGGCTAGGCAATTATGCAAATCAACAATACAGACAGCAGATTGGTGGAAATAATCAGATGACAAAATCCAAGATGGCTGCGCCCATGCAGACACTTGGAGGGAAGTTTGGTTTGTAATCCATGTGAGAATTGAAACAGTAATGGCGACGCCGGCCACAGGAGACAGGAGACGCCAGACTGACAAGCGCACATTTAACCACGCGGGCACAGCGGAGGCCGCGGCTGATGAAATCACCACTCTGACATTCTGCATGTGGAAACTCAGGAACAGCGGGATCCGGTCCTGGAACGCTGAGCCAGCCTTAGGAGGCATCTGAAGGGTAAGTAATGGCGTCCAGATACCCGGATCGTGACAGCACCCCCCCCTTTAGGAGTGGCCCCAGGACACTTCTTAGGCTTTAAAGGAAACTTTGCGTGGAAATTTCGGACCAAGGCAGGAGCATGGACGTCTGAGGCATTGGTCCAAGAGCGTTCTTCAGGACCATAGCCCTTCCAGTCAATGAGGTATTGTAACTGACCGTAACGGAAACGTGAGTCCAAAATCTTGGCCACCTCGTACTCGACTCCCCGTTGAGTCTGAACTTTGGGAGCTGGAGGAAGTGCGGAATGAAACCGATTCAGGATCAGCGGTTTCAACAAAGAAACATGAAATGTCCTGGGTATTTTCAAGAAGGATGGTAACTGTAACCTGTAGGCAACAGGATTGATGACTTGTTCAATCTTGAAGGGTCCGATGTAGCGAGGTGCAAATTTCATGCTGGGAACTCTCAACCTCAAATTCTTCGTGGACAGCCACACACGATCACCCACCTTGAGAGCAAGAACCGCTCTACGCTTCCTATCGGCAAACTTCTTATACCTGAATGAGGCTTTAAGCAGGGCTGCGCGGACGTTCCTCCAGTTATTTGAAAACTGACGCAAGGTGACATCCACTGCTGGAACAGAAGTTGCGGGAAGCGGTTGGAATTCTGGGACTTTAGGGTGGAATCCATAATTAATGAAGAATGGTGTAGAAGAAGATGAGGAATGGTATTGATTGTTGTGGCTGAACTCGGCCCAAGGAAGGAGTTGAACCCAGTCATCTTGAGAGGAAGACACATATATACGGAGGAAGGCCTCCAAGTCCTGATTCACCCTCTCGGTTTGACCATTGGTCTGAGGATGGTAAGCCGTGGAAAACTTTAACTTGACTTGGAGGGCTTGACACAAACTTCGCCAAAATTTGGCTACAAATTGTACTCCACGATCCGAGATGATCTCTTCAGGAAGACCGTGAAGTCGGAAGATCTCTTGTATAAACACTTGAGCCAACTTGGAAGCTGACGGAAGACCGGTGAGAGGGATGAAATGTGCCATCTTGGTGAACCGGTCAACTACCACCCAGATGGTATTAAACTTGCTGCAGATAGGTAGATCGGAAACAAAGTCCATCGACAAATGGGTCCAAGGTCGACGGGGAACAGATAATGGAACCAGTTGCCCCACAGGCGACTGGCGGGAGACTTTGTGTTGGGCACACTTTGGGCAGGAGGCAATAAATTCCATAACGTCCTTCTTCAGAGTTGGCCACCAGTAGGACCTAGAAATAAATTCAAGGGTTTTCTGAATGCCTGTATGTCCAGCAAAACGGGAAGCATGGGCCCAATGCATGAGCTTCTTCCTTAGAACTGGCTTAACAAAACTTTTCCCTGGTGGAGGCGTAGAGTCCATCCCTACCGTGGAGAATGCCAACGGATTAATAATAGGATGCTTGTCTGCAGACTCGGACTCATTTTCTTGCTCCCATGAGCGGGAAAGGGCATCGGCCTTACGATTCTGAGAACCCGGACAGAACTGGAGTTTAAAGTCAAACCTAGAGAAGAAAAGTGCCCATCTGGCCTGACGAGGATTCAGACATTGTGCGCCTTTGAGATATAAAAGATTTTTGTGGTCGGTAAGTATGGTGATTGAGTGGGAAGCTCCCTCCAACAGGTATCTCCACTCCTCCAGAGCGAGCTTGATGGCTAGCACTCCTGATCGCCAATGGCATAGTTGCGCTCAGCTGGGGAGAACTTCCGGGAGAAGAAACTGCAAGGATGTAGATGTCCATCTTTGGCCCTCTGGGATAACACTGCTCCTACTCCAACGGAGGAGGCATTTACCTCTAAGATAAAAGGAGAGTCGGTGTCGGGCTGTTTCAGAACTGGTGCAGAGATGAACCGTTGCTTCAGAAGGTGAAAGGCCTGTGTAGCTTCCTCGGACCACTTGGACGGATTAGCACCTTTCTTGGTTAATGCAGTGATAGGCGCCACGATGGTGGAAAAGTCTCGTATAAATTTTCTATAATAATTGGCGAACCCTAAGAACCTCTGGACCCCTTTGAGGCTTAAGGGTATAGGCCAATTCTGGATTGCTTGGAGTTTCTCAGGATCCATCTCTAGTCCGGAACCGGACACAATGTAACCTAGAAACGGAATGGTTTTAACTTCAAACACACACTTCTCCAATTTACAATAGAGGTGATTGACACGGAGACGGGAAAGAACCTCTTTTACCCAGAAACGATGATCTTCGAGATTATTAGCAAAGATGAGGATGTCGTCTAGATAAACCACGACATGGCGGTACAAGATGTCCCTGAAAATCTCATTCACGAAGTGCTGGAAGACTGCTGGAGCGTTGCTCAATCCGAAGGGCATGACGAGGTACTCATAATGTCCGTCACGGGTGTTAAAGGCGGTCTTCCACTCGTCACCCTCACGGATTCGGATGAGATTGTAGGCACCCCTCAAGTCCAGCTTTGTGAAAATAGTTGCACCACTAACTCTATCAAAGAGCTCGGTAATCAGGGGTAAAGGGTATCGGTTCTTGACGGTAATGTCGTTCAGACCTCTGTAGTCGATGCACGGACGCAGACCACCGTCTTTCTTCTTAACGAAGAAGAAGCCTGCGCCAGCTGGAGAAGAAGATGGTCGGATGAAACCCTTCGCCAGGTTCTCTTTGATGTACTCTTCCATGGAGTGTGTCTCAGGCAGAGACAACGGATAAGTTCGGCCTCGCGGTGGAACCTTCCCTGGAATGAGGTCGATTGGGCAGTCCCATTCTCTATGAGGAGGAAGGATATCAGCAGAGGCTTTACTGAACACGTCGTGAAGTCTTGATATGGAGGAGGCGGAACATCAGATGACCTGGGGAAGGAAGAACAAACAGGAAGAACTTTAGCTAAACAAGTCTCAGCACAGGAGGGACCCCATGCCAGTATTTGCGTAGTCGTCCAGTCAATTGATGGGTTGTGGAGACGGAGCCATGGAAGGCCTAAAACCACTGGATGTGTGGCTCTTGGAATCACTAAAAAAGAAATATACTCAGAATGAAGAACTCCCACTCTCAGACGAACTGGAAGAGTTCTTAAGGAAATGACTGCGTCAAAAATCTTGCTGCCATCCACGGCAGTCAAAGAGATGGACGAGGACAGTCTCTCGGTGGGTAGGGACCACCGTTTAACATAAGCTTCGGTTATGAAATTCCCAGCTGCTCCGGAATCAAGGAGGGCAATGACGTTCCTGTAACGTTGAGCAATTTGGAGCGACACTGGGAGGTTACAGTCATGAGGAGATGGAGAGGAGATCATTACTCCTAGCCGGCCCTCTCCTTGGCGAGCTAGGATCTGGAGTTTCCCGGACGTTTGGGACAGGCATTGATAGTGTGCGACGGAGCTGCACAGTAGAGACAGAGAGACTCAGAGAGACGTCTTCGGCGCTCAGCGGGAGATAGACGGGAACGACTAATTTGCATAGGCTCATCCTTGGATGGAGATGGTTGACGAGGAGGAGGAGCAGAAGATTTAGGAGTAGATGATCTTCCTCGCTTGGTTGCTCTCTCTCTGAAACGTAGATCAACCTTCGTGCAAAGAGAAATTAGCTCATCCAACTTAGAGGGCAAGTCTCTGGTAGCTAACTCATCCTTGATGCGTTCTGATAAGCCATGCCAGAATGCAGCATACAGGGCCTCGTCTTTCCATGCCAGTTCGGATGCCAGGATTTTAAACTGTATAAGATACTGTCCCACAGTACGTGTTCCCTGGCGTAAACGGAGAATCTCAGATGAAGCAGATGTTATCCGGCCTGGCTCGTCGAAGATGCGCCTGAATGTAGCTACAAAGTCAGTATAGGAGGATAGCAGGGGATCAGACTTCTCCCATAAAGGTGATGCCCAGTCAAGGGCTGAGCCACTGAGAAGGGAGATGATATAGGCAATTTTGGTATGGTCACTGAAGAAATTGCCAGGTAGAAGCTCAAAGTGGATTTCACATTGATTGAGAAATCCCCTGCAGAACCTTGGAGATCCATCAAATTTTGCTGGCGTTGGAAGATGAAGATGTGGACTGGAAATGGGTAAGGTGGGTGGGGTTACAGCTGGTGTCACTGTAGTGGACGCACCGGACGTGCCAGGTCCACGGAGGGTCGTTTGAATCCCATCCAGCCGTGTAGAGAGATCCTGGAGACAGCAGATGATGTGGCCCTGTGCAGCCTCCTGATGTTCAAGTCGGGCTGCCAGTTCTTGCATCGGCCTGGCCGCTTGATCCTGGTCTCTGGGTGGATTCATTAGGTCAGTGCTTACTGTCACAACTGAGGGCCTGAGCTGACGGGAGGCAGCCTCAGTTGTAGGGGCTGAGATGTAACGGAACCTGGGAGGTTGTATCAGACCCCTAGACATGTAAGTAACATGTAGAATAACTGCCTGAAGGCGTGACCACGACAACCAGGATAAAAGTCAATGATGTTTATTATGACAAACTCCGTAACACAGCAGCAGTAAAAGGAAACATAAAAGTCAACAGAGGATAAATACAATTCCTGGGTACTACAGGGTGGCAAGGGCCACAGGCACTGGTAGTGTGAGACAGTTCTTATAATCTTCTAGTTGGAAAGTCCTTACCAGGCCTGACTATAGCAATGGAGAGAACCCAGGATCGTACCAGCTGATGTTCCAGGAAAGGCTGGGCTGCTGAAGGTAAAACGGCTGCTGTGGATACTGGCTGGAACCAGACTGTTGTTGGTACGGAGTGGATACTGGCTGGAACCAGTTAAATAATAAACGAACTTGAGAGCGATGAAATAATAATGAAGTTTGGAGTTTGAGAGCGGTGAAATAATAATACCGGTGGAGAGTGGTAAACTGCAGAAAAGGACACCGGCCCTTTAAGAGAAGCTATACACTGCTGGAAGCTGGGCTGGAAGCAGGTGATTGTTTGAGAGCGGTGAAATAATAATACCGGTGGAGAGTGGTAAACTGCAGAAAAGGACACCGGCCCTTTAAGAGAAGCTGTACACTGCTGGAAGCTGGGCTGGAAGCAGGTGATTGTTGTAGCTGGAAACAGGTGAGTCCAGAATGGATCGGAGAGTCAGGCTACACCGCAGATGGAATGCTGGTGCGGGTCTCTATAGCAGAAGTCTGGAGACAGGAGCTGGAACCTGGAAGACAACCACAGGAGAGAGACAAACTGGAACTAGGTTAGACAACCAAAGTACTGACGCCTTCCTTGCTCAGGCACAGCATACTTATACCTGCAGCAAGGAAGGGGTTGGCTAGGCAATTATGCAAATCAACAATACAGACAGCAGATTGGTGGAAATAATCAGATGACAAAATCCAAGATGGCTGCGCCCATGCAGACACTTGGAGGGAAGTTTGGTTTGTAATCCATGTGAGAATTGAAACAGTAATGGCGACGCCGGCCACAGGAGACAGGAGACGCCAGACTGACAAGCGCACATTTAACCACGCGGGCACAGCGGAGGCCGCGGCTGATGAAATCACCACTCTGACATTCTGCATGTGGAAACTCAGGAACAGCGGGATCCGGTCCTGGAACGCTGAGCCAGCCTTAGGAGGCATCTGAAGGGTAAGTAATGGCGTCCAGATACCCGGATCGTGACATCGAGTTCAAAACAGTGATAGAGATATCAGGTTGCTAACTACAATTGGTCAGTGCAAAAATAATTAATTCTGCTTTGAAAATATTACGTTTGAGGTGGCAAGATGACATCCAAGATCAAATAACAGAAAGGCATTCAGTGACACGGACCAATACAGATGGTAACAAATCTGGGGAGAATAGGTAGATTTGAGAATCATCTGCACACAGATGATACTGAAATCCAAAACAGCTGATTAGTTTGCCAAGAGATGTAGTATAGATTGAGAAAAGTAGAGGACCTAACATTAAGCCTTGCGAGACTCCAACTGATAGAGGTAGCAAAGAGGAAGTGGATTCAGAGAAGTGGACACTGAAAGAGCAATAAGATAGGTAGGATGAGAACAAGGAAAGGGCTGTGTCCTGAAAACCTAGGGAATGTAGTGTTTGTATGAGAAGAGAGTGGTCAACAATGTCAAAAGCAGCAGAGAGATCTAGAAGAATAAAAAGTGAGTAATGGCCTTTAGACTTAGCAGTGGCCAAATCATTCTCTTCTTTAGTCAGTACTGTCTCTGCGGAATGTTGGGAACAAAACCCTGATTGAAGTGGGTCTAATAAATTGTGCGAGTTAAGAAAGTGTGTGAGGTGAGTGTAGGCAAGTCTCTCAAGTAGCATGGAGGGGCATGGGAGCTGAGAGATGGGACAGTAGTTAGAGCGTTTGGGTCAGAATTTAGTTTTTTCAGAATGGGAGCATCACTGCATGCTTGGAACAGTGAAGGAAAGATACCAGTAGAGTGAGAGAGAGATTACAGATTTTAGTAGATGTTGGGATAAACACAGAAGACAGAGTTTTACTTATTTGTGAGGGTATAGGATCAAGAGGAGAGGCAGTAGAATAGGAGGATGAGAAGAGTGGTCATAGTTCATTTTCATTTGTGGGTTCAAAAGAAGACAAGGTACCAGAGGGTTCAGGTAGGGAATTGTGCAGGTCACTGGCTGAGGAAGAGCATACTATTTCATCTAGGATCTGATCAATCTTGTCCTTGAAGTAGGAAGCAAGAACATGCTCCTTGATAGTGGATGGTGGGTTGGGTGAGGGAAGGTTGAATAGTGATTTAAATGTATTAAAAAGTCGCATGAGGTTAGAGGCTTGAGCAGAGATGAGAGTTTGGAAATATGTTTGTTTGGCAGTGTCCAGAGCATTACGATAGGAGTGGTAGATAGTCTTATACATTAGTAAGTCGCTTGGAGTACAAGATTTATGCCACTGATGTTCCAACTTTAAGTGATAGTTTTTATAGGTGTCTTATTAATTTAGAGTGCCTTGGATGACATCTAAGTCTACGTGGAGTCTGATGGGTAGCTGGAGCCACTTCATTAAGGACTATTTCTAGAGTTTGGATCAGGTGTGATTAAGCTGTCTCAGGAGAAGTGAATGCAGAAATAGGTGAGAGCAGTTGTTACAGAGAGGTGGAAAGTTCTTGAAATTATTTGTGTTAATATTTCTGTGGGTTTGAGGAGGACTGGAATACAAGATCAGGACAGTGGCCCTCCTGATGAGTAGGGGAGTTAGTCCATTGGGATAGGCTGAAAGATGAGATTAGAGAGATTAGTTTGGAAGCATGAGCAGATTTCGGACTATCAATAGCGATATTGAAATCACCCATGATGATGGTGGAGATGTCAGAGGACAGGAAGTGAGGGAGCCAGGCAGAAAAATCTTTCAATTGATTGGGTTGCCCAGGTGCATGATAGATAGCTGCAACACACACAGAGAAAGGAGTGTAAATCCTGATAGAATGTACTTCAAATAATGTGCATGTGAGTGATGGAACCTGAGGTACAGTAGCACTGTGTATATGAAAGATTGGGATAGTAATATGCCAACCAGTGACGTGCGGTGAGGTGAGGCAGAGCCTTTCCTGTCATACTAATGTTTGTGCCAGAGTTTTACCTATATAAAGTATATGAAAAATACAGAGTATAGGTCAGAAATGTCTTCTTTGTATTATTCTAATCATTTTTATAGTAAAATTCCTTGAAATAAAAAGTCTATGGCAGGTGAGGCAGTGCCTCACCTGCCCATCTTTTCCGCACATTTCTGATCAAAACTTACCAAATTTCCAGGAGTTTATTCTGCTGCACCTGTGTATTATGCCCTCATGCGCCCTTGGGCTCAAATATTGTGTGTAAATCTGGCTCAGGTACTAACCAGTGCCTCCTGAGCCATTTACCTCACCGCACGACTCTGATTCCAACCCCACCTCCAGGCCTGGAGGTGTTTGTGAATTGGAGACCACTGTGTGACATTGCTGCAGGGGAGGCCATATCTGACTGCATGAACGATGTTTCTGTTACAGCCTACAGGTTGAAGTTGCTAGATATGAAGAGGTCTGGGATGGGTGTTAATTTGTTACAAAGCGTGCATTCTCATAAGACACATTTTAGTGATTTGGAGGGTGATGGAAGACATGTGATGTTTATGTGGTTAGCTGGATTTTTATATTGCTGTAAATCAGGTGAATGTGATTGGGGCAAGTGGTTGGGCTCCGGATTTGGTGAAATGTCACCAGCTAATAGAAACAAATGAGAGATAACTATACTTGTAGGTTTGTGAATGTTTTTTTTATGGTGACAGGTTGTAAATGTTATTGTCAAGGTATAAAGATAAGTAAAAAAAACTCATGAGTGTTGATAAGAGGGTAGTGGATAATTGAGGCGGCATTGTGTACAGAGGGGTGAGTTGCAGCTAGAATGAAGGATGTAATTGCCATGCAGAAAACACCATGGAGTGAAATGAAGAAAAGCAATGTGTGATACATGGCGTGTTTGAAATAAAACTAAAGTTAATTAGGCTTAAAGCATACTGAAGTTGCAATTGTTAAAGTTAAACGTTCAAATCCCTTTTTACTGATGTTGTTCAGCTGTTCATTTTCTAACACTCAGTATTAAGGACAATTTGTGTATGTGGGCACACACTGACCGGCACAGGAATACTACGGCTAATACAGGCTAATAGTAAGGCCAATGTTTGGCCGATGAAAGGTGTTAATTTACACTATATTTGACTATGCAAACAACAGCCTAGCATGCCTTCATTAACTATGCCTCACTGATTTGAAGTAGAAGTTTTTACTATACCATGCAAATCACTATTACAAATGTTGCTAAGCGCAAACTGGCTGCATAGTGTTCACAAAGTGAGGATTGTAGAGTGATATATATGTACATACATTTGAAGTTGCACAGAAGTTCCTGTGTAGTTGGATTAGTTGTAAGATGTTTCTCTTTCCATTTTTGTCTAGTTTAAGTCCATGCTATAGTTATTAAATTATAATATCCACACTTTGAATTTTACACACTAATTATATCAGCCTACGACTATACAGCCTCCTATCCCTTAATATGTAGAGCTACAAACATGTGTTAGGATGTTCACTGATTAAGCCCCACCTTAATGCCCAACAAGCAAATGGGGAGAGGGGAAGATACCATCACAGATTCACAAGAAACAAACATAAATCAGGCTTAAGGATGCTTATAAAAATAATTGCACATTACCTAAAGAATGCTGCTATGTTTTTCAAAGCTGTGCTTATTGAAACAAATGCATTATAGTGTCTGCTGGGTGCAGTAGTTCCACATTACCTGTAGATGAGTGTCACAAAAAATATATTTATCTGCAGCTGGAGAAAATGCATATGATTTCCTAGAAGCCTTATCTGTAATACCCCTTTCACACCTACATCCTGGGTCCGATCTGAGTTATTGAATGCAGTTTCAACCATACTTGCCTACCTGACCCTCTCCATGAGGGAGAAAATGCTCTGTTCCTGGACTTTCCTGGTAATGTATGATTGCCATCACCTGTGGTGAGCTAGTTAATTGATAAGAAAGGTGTTTCATTACAGGTGATGGCAATCATACATTACCAGGAAAGTCCAGGAACAGAGCATTTTCTCCCTCATGGAGAGGGTCAGGTAGGCAAGTATGGTTTCAACCCGTGTTACAGCTCTTGCGCTGGCAATATCCTGGGTCAGAGGCTTATAGGCCCTACACACTGGCCGACAATCCTCAAAGATATGAATGATCTCGTTCATTATTGAACAAGATAACGTTCATATCTTTGAGTGTGGAGTCACCGGCGATGAACGATGCACGGCCCCGCGCTCGTTTATCGCTTGTGCCCCGTCAGCTGGGCATGCAGGCAAATATGGACAATCTCGTCCATATTTGCCTGCACTTCTATGGAGCCGGGTGACGGGGGGAGTGAAGAAACTTCACTCCCCCCGACACTGCCCCGCCGCCGGGTCGCCCGTCGGCCGTATCCGCCGTCGGGCAGCTCAGCAGCGGATCTTTAAATGTGTAGGGCCCTTTAGTGTGAAAGGGGTATCAGACATCCCACTGAAGTAATACCCTCCTGTTTACAAAAACAAAGGGGCAAGTATACCATCTTGAAAGTCTGAGTTTTGTATCATATATACAGCCATGATGAATGATGCAGTAGCTTTGACCAATCAGACTGAAATTGCTCTTTATGAATTAGAAGCAGATATGCTACCTGGACATTCAGTAGCACTGTGACACCAACTTTTATTTATTTATTTTTAATTAGGCATATTTTATTTATTATTTTTAAAATGCATTAAAACACCAGTCATTTTTAACAAAATGATGATGAATGCCTAAGAATGTATCATCATGCTCCAAGTAGGTCACATATTCCATAAACTATTCATCGTACTTATGTTAAGATACAATGCAGCATATACTGTAATTGCAATTGTAGATGTTTCACTTCACAAATCTGCCATTTACAAATAAACCTGAAAGATTGCTCTCAGGTGTGCCAGGACCTCAGTCTTAGTAAAGAAAGATACAAAACCAGGACTGGAATTTGCAAATAAATGTGTTGCATGAGAGTAATTTAAAGTTACTGAAGTATTGCTGTATTATGATGGAGTATTGCCTCTAAAATTTGTTGAGTTACAAAGTCACGTTTTAGAGAATGAAAAAAAGAAAACTCGAGTCAGGAAAAATGTTTTGGTCAATACAGTACATTTGTAGCTGCGGCTCCCGGTTCCCCAGGGGATCGGCAGCGCTGTGTGCATTAAGCGCCATGCTGCACCTGGGACTCAGCATAAGGCATTACACTCTTTCCAAGCCCACCTCCAGACTCCCATTGGCTAGTCTCACAAGAGTCTGGGGGCAGGCTTAGAAGTGTGATGCCTTGTGCTGAGTCCCCAGTTCTGCTTGGTGTCGGATACACACAGTGCTGCCAATCCCTGGAGAACCAGCCAGCACATATGTTACATACATCAGAACATGTATGTTTATATGTGCTGAGCAGTTCCCCCCTGCACTATATGGTCGTGCCCAGGGGCTGCAGCTGCTGCTGGTCAATACAAATAGTATGTGTTGATCAATTGTAATAAGGTCAATACGCCATAATTTTGTAATTTTTGGAGTAGAAACAAAAGCTTGGAGAATAAATGTGTTTTAAAGAAACAGCAAGTGAAAAGTGCAAGAATAAGCAAATTTTTCAATGCAAAATGTGCTTTATATTTTGGTAAAAATGCTGGGCCAGGCTTCCAAACTGCTAAAAATGATCTTATGTACAGAATATTTAGGGTTCCAAAATGAAAACCATGTCACGTAAATTAACCTCATTAGAGAATCAAGAAGCTAAGCTGATAGAAGAGTTAGCTAAAAAAATGGGAGCTGGAAATGAAGTGTGAGAACAAAGCACAGGATATACTTTCTTGACAAATATTACTGAGAAAGAACTGAATGTGCAGGGGTTGCAGGATAATATATCCTCACTGAAGGCTGATAAGGAAGTCTAGATACTAGCTGTACAGAGGAAGGTGATAATGGGCTGACTGAACTGCAGCTCCATTATCAGCAGGATAAGCAACTCTACATTTCAAAAGGAAGCAGGAGAGACAAAGCCATAAACAGAAGGAAATCCAACAAGTTGTAGAAAATATGCAACATGTGCAAGTAAAAGTCAACTTTCAACACTTAATACTTAATGGGGGTCATTCCGAGTTGATCGCTAGCTGAAAATGTTCGCTGCGCTGCGATGAGGCAAAAAACCCGCACTCTGCGCATGCATATGCGGCGCAATGCGCACGCGCGACGTACTTTCACAACAGCCGAAGTAGTTTCACACAAGGTCTAGTGAAGCTTTTCAGTCACACTGCTGGCCGCAGAGTGATTGACATGAAGTGGGCGTTTCTGGATGTCAACTGACCATTTTCAGGGAGTGTTCGGAAAAACGCAGGTGTGCCAGGAAAAACACAGGCGTGGCTGGCCGAACGCAGGGCGTGTTTGTGACGTCAAATCCGGAACTAAACAGTCTGAAGTGATCGCAAGCACTGAGTAGGTCTGGAGCTACTCTGAAACTGCACAAAATTATTTTGCAGCCGCTCTGCGATCTTTCGTTCGCACTTCTGCTAAGCTAAAATACACTCCCAGTGGGCGGCGGCTTAGTGTTTTCACGGCTGCTAAAAACAGCTACCGAGCGATCAACTCGGAATGACCCCCGATGTCAGGGAGATCATCGGAGGTGAAGGTACAAGGTGAAATGTTGAGCACAGTGCTACAAACCATGTAATTGCCTCCCCACAACTCCAGAGCTCAATTCCGCCACAGTGCAATTGAGCAGAGAGAGGTGAGGCCAAAATGTCATTATTCACCACAAATCATTCATGAAGCCCCGGAATGCACCATTTTGCTAAGGAAATTGGTGGGATCGGGATGGTTTGTCTACTCCAGTGCTGTAACTACGTGTGTGCCAGCAAAGTTGCCCTGAGGGCGCAACGGCCAGCGGCTTGTAATGAGTCAATTTGACTCATTACAAGCTGCCTGTCCTGTGCTGTGTGCGCCCGTGTACCGCACTGGAGGATATCAGCAGCGCCGGAGGCAGGGGAGGAGGAGGAGGGAGGGGGACTGGAGCAGCAGCAGCGCTATGTAATTGGTAGTAGCGCCGCTGCAGCAGTCCCCTCTCCTTCCGCATTGGCTGCCCGGTGCTGCTGTGAATGCTGGGATGCGCTTCCCTCACTCCAGCATTCACAGCAGCGGCCAGCCAATGCGGAAGGAGATGGGACTGCTACAGCGGCGCCTCTACCAATTACACAGTGCTGCTGCGGCTCCAGTCCCCCTCCCTCCTCCTCCTTCCCCCTGCCCGAGATCTGCCAGCACCGAGGAGCATGACTGCCAGCGGGGAGAGATGGTAAGTATCTATCTATCTTTCTATCTATTCTGTCTGCCACAATGTGTAAAAAGGGGGACTGGCTGCTGTAATGTGTAAAAAGGGGGACGCTGTCTGCCGTAATGTGTAAAAAGGGGGACGCTGTCTGCCGTAAAATGTAAAAAGGGGACGCTGTCTGCCGTAATATGTAAAAAGGGGGACGCTGTCTGCCGTAATGTGTAAAAAGGGGGATGCTGTCTGCCGTAATGTGTAAAAAGGGGATGCTGTCTGCCGTAAAGTGTAAAAAGGGGGACACTGTCTGCCATAATGTGTAAAAAGGGGGATGCTGTCTGCTGTAATGTGTAAAAAGGGGACAAAGGGGACTCTGTCTGCCGTAATGTGTAAAAAGGGGACACTGTCTGCCGTAATGTGTAAAAAGGGATGCTGTCTGCCGTAATGTTTAAAAAGGGGGACGCTGTCTGCCATAATGTGTAAAAAGGGCACGCTGTCTGCCGTAATGTGTAAAAAGAGTACGCTGTCTGCCGTAATGTGTAAACAGGGGGACTGGCTACCGTAATGTTTAAAAAGGGGGACTGTCTGCCGTAATGTGTAAAAGGGGCTCTACCTGGTGTAGTGGCGCTACTGTGCAGTGTAATTTGAATAATGAAGACTACTGTGCACCATAGTATGAATTGGTATTATTTTGTGGCCACACCCCTTCCCCATGAAGCCACTCCTCTATATATTTTTTGTGCGCTTACGGCGCGCACTGCCCCTATCTTGCATAGGGGGGGCGCGCCAATGCCGTTTCTTGCACACAGCGCTAAAATGCCTAGTTACGGAACTGGTCTACTCTATGAGGTGTTTGGGAGAGCTGCCTGAAATTCAAGCCTCTCATGACATTCTGGGAGCATAGGCAGGTATGAGTGAAAGCTCTTTAGGATGAAGCTGAATGTCTCTAGAAAGAAATTAATAAAACGGCAACATCTTTATAAGAAAAGGAGATAGAATCAGAAACATTAAAATGATACCTTAAAGATAATCAGTTTGAAAATGAGTATGCACTGGAATAATGGCCAATCAAACTCTTACATTAGAAGAAAAATACTCTGAGTGAGATGTGTTGAGTCTGTGATAAAGAGCAATCTGGCAGTAAATAAAAAGTGAGCACTAATAAAATGTTTTGGAATTAAGTAAATCGCTTCAATGGTTGTTTTATTAAGATCTTCTTAATGGTTCAAAAAGAAAAGGAAGCAGTTTTTACAATATGCTGCCAGGATATCCTGGCTGTTGCTAGGCAGCAGTGAAGCTGTCAGTATTGTGAAAGCATTCAGCTGCAGTCAGCCTGTAGTCAAGCTCTCAGTGTGTGCATGTGCAGCTGAGCTGCAATTGAGTCTGCAATCAAGGAAGCTGGCTTGCATTGGTTTCTCTTCCTGTTAAATTTTAGTAAACTCCAATATTCCCTGCCGGTTATAGTCCTCAGTTACTGCGGGACCCTTTGTCGCTCTGAGTTGTATCCGGATCTTCCTGGCCCTTCTGTCCTCCACAGTTTATCCAGTAAACCTAGTCTGTCAGTCATACCCAGCATTCCACATTAGATTATCCTACAAGTTCACATTACAATCTATCCTGCAAACCTGGTCTGTCAGTCATACCCAACAATCCATGTAACAGTTCATCTTGCAAGTTCCCGTTACAATCAATCCTGCAAACTTGGTTGGTCAGACATACCCTGCAATCCACGTTACAGTATATCCTGCAGGTTCACGTTACAGTCAATCCAGCAAACCTGGGCCGTCGGTCATATCCTGCAATCCACGCTACAGGTTATCCTGCAAGCCCATGTGTCCGTTTATCCTGCGAACTTGGTCTGTCATCAAAGGACTCCACAATGTATAGTTTCTGTCAGTCCTGCAAATCAAGTCAGTTTGCAAACATCTCTCTAGGCAAGCCTTGGTCCATCCAGTACACCTGACCTGTCAGCTGGCGACCTGCGAGGCCATGCAACTTTGGCTTTAGATTTCTGGCTGGAATGTTGCTATCTGAAATCACTAATCTATTGAGTGAGCTCCTATTGCTGAATGAATTAAGTCCAGCGGGCTCCCTAAGTACCTGTGTGTGCAACCAGTACTAAGGGAACAGTTTATGCTGAAATGCCTCTTGAGGGCTCTAGGAGTCTCACCCTAATAAAGCTGGTACTTCCCTCAAGTAGGACCAAGACAGCTACGTTTCTAACTAGTACTCTCTACGGCACCTTTGCAAGTAAAAGGATCCTTCACTGGAGTTCTCTTTAGCATCTTGCGAGTCCAAGAATCTAGTTGTTCATAACAGCGGTCTTCAATGATTTCCAGTTTAGGAAAAAAGAGAAGAAGAAAATATTTAATCAGTCAGTAAATGAGGAAAAACTACTTCTGCTAAATTGCAGAGAAAAAGAGCCTTTTGCTAGAGCAACTGGCTGAAGAATTGTAGGACTTGGTCAACCACAAGGATAAGGAAGTGTGACTACATGAAGCTAAAATCCAGGAGCTGAAACAGAAACATGCACAAACTGTTGCAAACAAGAGGTCATAAGAACATAGAAGATGGGGCCAAAAGGAAGGGGGAAAAATAAAGATGGTCATACAGTACAAGGGATATAATAAAAGAAAATTCTATCTTTTGCTATTTTGGAAAGTAAAGCTGTCTTGATATGTTCATGTATGTGCATTTAAATTCTTAAACAATGAGGAGAAAAGTATATCATTTTCAGCTCTCTGCCTAATATATAGTACATATTGAGTGTCTTTGAGCCTTTAAATAGCATTAATGCCTGTCCTTCCCCTGTCAAAAACATAGCCCCAACACACAAATGTATGCAGACATAAAGACAAGCCGAGTAACATCTGTCAGTGACTTGTCTACCACAGGTTCATAACTTCTGCATTATATCACAATCTTTTAAGAATCAATTAACCCCTCACTGCCACTACCATGCAGAGTTACAGATGTCAGTATATCATATATACAAAAGACCACTGATTAGAAAGATGTAGCACGTCTGTGCCAAGTCCTGCAATATGTTTTCCGGCAGGGTGTTCTTGTCACATGGAAAAATAAATGAACAGTTCATGATGTGTGTTGGCAGGAAAACACAAAAGCTGAGACCGTGTTTTCAATTCAAGTTAAACTTTTTTGCAAGATGTACATGAGTGGAAAATGTTGTTTGTTTGAGATACTCCTTATATTCGTGTATATTGTATTATATGACAGTTAACCTTGGTGGCTGAACTTTCGGAAGAAGTATTGCAAGCAGCAGAGAAGAAGGTACTTCCTACTGTCAAGGCTATGGTCTGAGGATTTCGGGCTGGTTCTGCAGACATCGAAGGATTCTCAGCATACAAGACAGGTGACTTAGACAAACCTGAAGCCATCTCTTTGGGACCATATTTCTTAATTACAGCATCTCTGAATGCCCGGACATCCTGAAGAATGGGATCTTCGGTTTTAATTAAATTGGACACCCATTCAAAAGGCTCCCCTCTAAAGGAATAAATCAGATAGAGCACAACCTTCTCCGAAGTGATGCCCAAAGATGGTCTAGACAGCATAATGGTGACGTAGTGTTTGGTGAGCGCAAGAAATCCCTATCACAGACTATAGATGTTGAGATATCATATAAATAGTCAGGATCCGCTTCATTCCCATCTGCCTGGCTGGAGTGTATTGCTGGAACAAGGTCACTACCGACCTTACGAGAGGCTGAGAATTTTCGAACCCCATCAGGGGCTGCACACTCAGAGCCCCCTCCTGGGGCTGGACACTCGGAGCCCCCTCCTGGGTCAGTGGCCTTCACAACCCCAATTGGGGCAGTGGCCTTCAGAACCCCCTCTGGGGTCAGCATGTCGGACTCTCTCGCTGGGACCAGATCGTCGGACTCTCTCGCTGGGAGCGGATCATCTGACTTTTTCACAGGGCTGGAACATCAGACTTTTTCACAGAGGCCGGACCATCGGACTTTTTAACAGAGGCCGGACCATCGACCCCCTCTCTGGGGCCGGACCATCGGACTGCCTCTCTGGGGCCGGACCATCGGACCCCCTCTCTGGGACCGGACCATCGGACCCCCTCTCTGGGATTATGGCCTCTGAGACCCCTACTGGGGCTAAGCCACTTGAGACCCCTCCAGGGGAAATGGCTTCTAGAACCCCTCCTGAGGCTGTGCCTTTCGAGAGACCCCACTTGGGGATACTGCTTCAAAGATCCCTTCTGGGGTTGTGCTTCTCGAATTCCCTCCTGGAGCTATGAGTTTAGATACCCTTTCTGGGATTGTGCCTTTCAAGCCCCTACCTGGGTTAACAGCTTCTGAGGCCCCTTCTGGGATTGACACCTAAGCCCTTATATCCGATGCCCCTCCTGGACCCTGAGCATTGGGCACCACTCCTGGACTCTGAGATTCCACTACTGGGTTTTGCAACTCTGATTTAACAGGAAAGGGAAAAGATGAGAGAAACATTCTCCTTTGATTCCTGCATCTATAATGGGGCTCCCTAGCCCAAGGACCCCAATTATAGGACAGAGTGCTTTTTTGTGTGGGTTTCGTGACAAGTACCTCTGCCACAGTAGAGACAGGAGTAGGTCTTGAACCCTGACTCAACTTGGCCAGAGGGCAGGACTTGTCACCACATTTTGGCTTGCGCACCTCACAGGTCTGCAGATAGTGGCCTGAACCCTCACAATATATGCATAAATTCAAGTTTCTGCGACGCTGATGCTCCTCTGAGAGCCTGGGCCGCAGGAAACTTTTAAACCTTTTCTCACCAACCAAAGCTGAGAATTCTCTTGTCACAATATTGTGAGCAAGAGTCTTTTTAGAGATAGATGAACTCTCAATAAATTCAGACAGGATAAGAAAGATTTTGGTCAGAAGGTTTTGCAGTTGCTTTAAGGATTGCTGCAAAACTTCCAGCCAGTCTGGATTCAAGGCACTGAAAGCAGAGTTCAGAGCTGAGAGCGATGCCTGCAGGGCTTGCATAGTAGGCACAGGAGGATTTCAGGCTAGACAGACAAGACTGGACTAGACAAGGCTGGGTGGACTCTGGACTGATCTGGACACTGGACTGAACCAAAAAAGAAAAACTACTCCATTTAGCTGTTTTTTGTTGTATGGCTGGTGATACTGTTACAGACTGAGTACCTGGAACTCTGCTGAATATGTGACAACTAGGGAGTTCCAGTACTCATGAGTGAAGCTGCGGCCAGTAAGAATGACCGCAGCAACTCGTGCTCTACCCCTGACTCCGTTACCCCTCTTAGTGGTCACATGGTGCCTGCGGTGCTAAAGTTCTTGTGCCCATGGCAGCCGCATTTGAATGGGCGAATTAAGTCCGCCCAAACTGTGATGCCCCCTGGTCTTATAAGGTGACAAGGCACCACACGAGACTGCGAGTAAGGGGGAACATAACTAACCCAGCAACAACAATGCACGAGTGATAATGAGACCAACAATGGTTTTAGATGTTATAAGCAAATAAACAGTGAGAGCAACAATGCTCAGGGAAGTTAAAGATATAAATATAAATAAAGAACTGTTAGTGTGGATACTCCACAAAAACCTGAACACTGGCTGGCAAGATCTGGTCAAGAATCGAACAGTCAAAGTCTCCAGGTCACAGCACAACAGAAAAGTAATAACAATGCAGCATCTGACGCAGAATGCGGCAGAGCTGCAGACTCACGATACCACAAGGGAATGACACAGGGGAGTTCCAAGGACTGGCCGACAGAGCTGGAAACTGAACAGGACTCTTGACTGGACACAATCCAAACAGGAACCAAGGCCAGGGCACCAGGAGTTCAGACTGGAACCAGAAATTTCAGACAAGGACCAGGAACAGTTGATCGGGACCAGGAACAGGTTTGCAGGAAGCTAACCAGGAACATACAGGTACAATAATCTACTTCTATCACCAGCTCTGGATGCAGGGCCAGCTGAGTAATAAAGGAAGCACGCCCCAATCAGGATAGCTGGAAGCCAGGCACAAGGTAATGGCCTAATCACTGGCAGGTGAGACTGATCACATAGGAAACAGACTGCAATTACACAGACTCACCACAGGCGGCCAACAACAGTACTCCAAACAAGTACATGAGAAATCCTGGCATGCAAACAGAAATATAACATAAAATACATGAGCAAAATGCAAACAGGAGTGAGCCAATGCCGTGGCTCATAACAGAGGGTTAGAGTAGGCTGTGGGAGGGGACAGTTACGGTTAGGCACTACGGGGAGGGATAGCGTTAAAATAACAAAAAAATTAGTCAATCATTTGCATGATAACCCATTAAACATGCCAACTTTTCGATCCTGTCAACCTAAGTCCATGTCACCCATTTAACTGTTGATCTTCTCACTCTCTATCTATGTACTGTCTACCCTTCAATCCACACCCCGTGAGCACAACAGAGGATCCTTGACTTAATAGTAAAATATTGGATTTTAATTGAGTAGCAGAGCTTCTTAAACATAAATTGACCAGCAAATATAAATAAAAATACAAGATGAAATAAATAAAAATCAAGAAATAGTAACCAAAAAGTAACATGTAAAAGACTGGTGTGCCAACTAGAAGGCTATCCCTCTAAGTGACATGGGGGGTCATTATCTACTAGTGTTTTCAAATACCACGAGGTGGAAGAAAAAATAAGATTTTACTCACCGGTAAATCTATTTCTCGTAGTCCGTAGTGGATGCTGGGGACTCCGTAAGGACCATGGGGATTAGCGGCTCCGCAGGAGACTGGGCACAACTAAAGAAAGCTTTAGGACTACCTGGTGTGCACTGGCTCCTCCCACTAAGACCCCCCTCCAGACCTCAGTTAGGATACTGTGCCCGGAAGAGCTGACACAATAACGAAGGATTTTGAATCCCGGGTAAGACTCATACCAGCCACACCAATCACACCGTATAACTCGTGATACTATACCCAGTTAACAGTATGATAACAACTGAGCCTCTCAACAGATGGCTCAACAATAACCCTTTAGTTAGGCAATAACTATATACAAGTATTGCAGACAATCCGCACTTGGGATGGGCGCCCAGCATCTACTACGGACTACGAGAAATAGATTTACCGGTGAGTAAAATCTTATTTTCTCTAACGTCCTAAGTGGATGCTGGGGACTCCGTAAGGACCATGGGGATTATACCAAAGCTCCCAAACGGGCGGGAGAGTGCGGATGACTCTGCAGCACCGAATGAGCAAACTCTAGGTCCTCCTCAGCCAGGGTATCAAACTTGTAGACTCTTGCAAGAGTGTTTGAACCCGACCAAGTAACAGCTCAGCAAATTTGTAAAGCCGAGACCCCTCGGGCAGCCGCCCAAGAAGAGCCCACTTTCCTCATGGAATGGGCTTTCACAGATTTAGGGTGCGGCAGTCCAGCCGCAGAATGTGCAAGTTGAATCGTGCTACAGATCCAGCGAGCAATAGTCTGCTTAGAAGCAGGAGCACCCAGCTTGTTGGGTGCATACAGGATAAATAGCGAGTCAGTTTTCCTGACTCCAGCCGTCCTGGAAACATATACTTTTCAGGGCCCTGACTACGTCCAGAAACTTGGAATCCTCCAAGTCCCAAGTAGCCGCAGGCACCACAATAGGTTGGTTCACATGAAAAACTGCTACCACCTTAGGAAGGAATTGGGAACGAGTCCTCAATTCCGCCTTATCCATATAAAATACAGATAAGAGCTTTTGACAAAGCCGCCAATTCTGATACACGCCTGGCCGACGCCAAGGCCCACAGCATGACCACTTTCCACGTGAGGTATTGTAGCTCCACGGATTTAAGTGGCTCAACTCAATGCGACTTCAGGAAATCCAACACTACGTTGAGATCCCACGGTGCCACTGGAGGCACAAACGGGGGCTGACTATGCAGCACTCCCTTAGCAAAAGTCTGAACTTCAGGCCGTGAAGCCAGTTCTATTGTGGAAGAAAATCGATAGAGCCGAAATCTGGAACTTAATGGAACCCAATTTTAGGCCCATAGTCACCTCTGACTTGTAGGAAGTGCAGAAATCGACCTAGCTGAAATTCCTCCTTTGGGGCCTTACTGGCCTCACAGCACGCAACATATTTCCGCCATATGCGGTGATAATGGTTTGCGTTCACTTCTTTCCTAGCTTTAAATGGCGTAGGGATAACTTCCTCCGGAATGCCCTTTTCCTTCAGGATCCGGCGTTCAACCGCCATGCTGTCAAACGCAGCCGCGGTACGTCTTGGAACAGACAGGCCCCCTGCTGCAGCAGGTCCTGTCTGAGCGGCAGAGGCCATGGGTCCTCTGAGATCATTTCTTGGAGTTCTGGGTACCAAGCTCTTCTTGGCCACGCGGAACAATGAGTATAGTTCTTACTCCTTTCCTTCTTATTATTCTCATTACCCTGGGTATGAGAGGCAGAGAAGGGAACACATACACCGACTGGTACACCCACGGTGTTACCAGAGCGTCCACAGCTATCGCCTGAGGGTCCCTTGACCTGGCGCAATATCTTTGTAGCTTTTTGTTGAGGCGGGACGCCATCCTGTCCACCTGTGGCCTTTCCCCATAGTGTACAATCATTTGGAAGACTTCTGGATGAAGTCCCCACTCTCCCGGGTGGAGGTCGTGTCTGCTGAGAAAGTCTGCTTCTCAGTTGTCCACTCCGGGAATGAACACTGCTGACAGTGTTTACACATGATTTTCCGCCCATCGGAGAATCCTTGTGGCTTCTGCCATCGCCATCCTGCTTCTTGTGCCGCCCTGTCGGTTTACATGAGCGACCGCCGTGATGCTGTCTGACTGGATCAGCACCGGCCGGTGTTGAAGCAGGGGTCTAGCCTGACTTAGGGCATTGTAAATGGCCCATAGTTCCAGAACATTTATGTGTAGGGAAGTCTCCTGACTTTTCCATAGGCCTTGGAAGTTTCTTCCCTGTGTGACTGCCCCCCAGCCTTGAAGGCTGGCATCCGTGGTCACCAGGACCCAGTCCTGTATGCCGAATCTGCGGCCCCCTAGAAGATGAGCACTCTGCAGTCACCACCACAGCGACACCCTGGCCCTTGGAGACAGGGTTATCCGCCGATGCATCTGAGGATGCGACCCGGACCACTTGTCCAACAGATCCCACTGGAAGATCCTTGCATGGGACTTGGCGAATGGAAATTCTTCGTAAGAAGCTACCATCTTTCCCAAGGCTCGCGTGCATTGATGCACCGATACCTGTATTTGTATTAGGAGGTCTCCGTCTAGAGACGCCAACTCCTTGGATTTCTCCTCCGGGAGAAACCCTTTTTATCCTGTTCTGTGTCCAGAACCATACCCAGGAACAGTAGACACGTCGTAGGAACCAGCTGCGACTTTGGAATATTCAGAATATAGCCGTGCTGTTGTAGCACTTCCCGAGATAGTGCTACTCCGACGAACAACTGCTCCCTGGACCTCGCCTTTATAAGGAGATCGTCCAAGTACGGGATAAGTACTTCGGCCATTACCTTGGTAAATACCCTCGGTGCCGGGGACAGACCAACGGCAACGTCTGGAATTGGTAATGACAATCCTGTACCACAATTTTGAGGTACAC
Source organism: Pseudophryne corroboree (assembly GCF_028390025.1). Taxonomy (NCBI): domain Eukaryota; kingdom Metazoa; phylum Chordata; class Amphibia; order Anura; family Myobatrachidae; genus Pseudophryne; species Pseudophryne corroboree. The sequence goes on along the minus strand of NC_086444.1, from coordinate 496,453,332 downwards.
CTGGTGAAGAGGGTAAATAGGGACACGCAGGTAAGTATCCTTGATGTCCAGTGATACCCTGAAATTTTCCAGGCTTGCAATAATCGCCCTGAGCGATTCCATTTTGAACTTGAACCTTCGTATATAAGTGTTCAAGGATTTCAATTTTAGAATGGGTCTCACCGAACCGTCTGGTTTCGGTACCACAACATTTTGGAATAGTAACCCCGGCCTTGTTGAAGGAGGGGTACCTTGATTTCACCTGCTGGAAGTACAGCTTGTGAAATGCCGCCAGTACTACCTTTCTCCAAGGGCAGCAGGCAAAGCTGATGTGAGGCAACGGCGAGGGGGAGTCGTGTCGAACTCCAGCCTGTATCCCTGTGATACTACTTGCAGAACCTAGGGATCCACCTGTGGGCAAGCCCACTGGTCCCTGCAGTTCCCGAGACGCGCCCCCACCGCACCTGTCTCCACCTGTGGAGCCCCAGCGTCATGCGGTGGACTCAGAGGAAGCAAGGGAAGATATTTGATCCTGGGAACTGGCTGACTGGTGCAGCTTTTTCCTTCTTCCCTTGTCTCTGTGCAGAAAGGAAGCGCCTTTTCTGAAGCCGAAAGGACTGTACCTGAAAATACGGTGCTTTCTTAGGCTTTTGTGAGGAAACCTGAGGTAAAAAAATTTCTTCCCAGCTTTTGCTGTGGATACGAGGTCCCAGAGACCATCCCCAAACAATTCCTCACCCTTATAAGGCAGAATCTCCACGTGCCTTTTAAATGCAGCATCACCTGTCCACTGCCGGGTTTCTAATACCTTCCTGGCAGAATGGACATTGCATTAATTCTGGATGCCAGCCGGCAAATATCCCTCTGTGCATCCTTTATATATAAGACAACGTCTTAAATATGCTCAATGTTAGCAAAATATTATCCCTGTCTTAGCGTATTAATATTATCTGACAGGGTATCAGACCACGCTGCAGCAGCACTATTTATGCTGAGGCAATTGCAGGTTTCAGTATATAACCTGAGTGTGTAAATACAGACTTCAGGATCGCCTCCTGCTTTTTATCAGCAGGTTCCTTCAAGGTGGCCGTATCCTAAGACGGCAGTGCCACCTTTTGACAAACGTGTGAGCGCCTTATCCACCCTAAGGGATATCTCCCAACGTGACCTATCCTCTGGCGGGAAAGGGTACGCCATCAGTAACTTTTTAGAAATTACCAGTTTCTTATCGGGGGAAACCACGCTTCTTTACACACTTCATTTATTCATCTGATGGGGGAACAAAACACAGGCTGCTTTTTCTCCCCAAAATAAAACCCCTTTTATGTGGTACTTGGGTTCATGATGTAAACTTTGAAAAGAAGAAAGAAGACTCTTTTTGGGAAGCACTCATATACAGATAATATTGTACGACTCAATGTCAAAAAATAGCTAGCTAAAATACAAAATTTTTATTAATTCTCATTAAAAATGATTATTGGGGAGTTCAAATAGGCGCCAATGTATGTTTGAATAGTGACAATGCGAAAATATGGGGAATAATGTACAAAATACGAGGTGCCAATACCTAATTCTGGCCGAGATGGGTATATCTATGATTTTGTTGATATTTGTACTCCAGCTGTGGATCAGTCTGTAATTATAAGTTGCTCATTCGTTGGAAATATGACCGTCATTTGTAAACTGCTATATATCCCAATTGGGAATTTTGATCCTAGCAGATGGTTGAATCATAGGTCATGACCGAGACGTAAGATAGTGCTCTATTAATAGTGACAGATGGGCGGCAAATATTTGCAGTACCAGGGTGTTCCTTAGTAGTCTCCTATCCAAGTACTTAACCCGGCCCTCCACTGCTTGGCTTCCAAGATCAGATGAGATTGGGCATCTCCAGCGGGGTATGACCGCAGACCTTATGCTCACCCTTGTCACGCTGTGTCCAAAATTGGGCACAGATAAGAGCCGATTAATATTGTCGTATGAGCCACAAGTTTGAAAGAAACACAGCTGATTTGATGTGAAAAAAAGGGGGGGGAATTTCTTATCACAGATGATACGGTATACTTAAGGATTAAATACCCATCTAAATTGTCAGGGCTTAAGTAGTCGCAGTATAAGTAGGAAAAGACCTATATGTTGCATAATTATCACATGCATGTAAATCAAACATTGAATAAATGATATTATTATAATCATGCAAAAGAAGGGAACCTCCAAATTTGGTCTCCAAAACCACAAATTGCATGCGTAGTTACACTATAAATTGTGAAAATCAACTGAGCAGTGAAAACTACAACTCTCAAAAACCAATCACGAATTAATATCAACTGAGTTGACACAGTATGTATTCCATATGATACAAGCTAAACATAAATTAATGTTGAAAAAAATATTTTTTTGCAGTGTAAAGGAGAAGAGAGAAGGCGTTTTTGTTTTTGTTTTAAATGGGATCCAAGGTTTAGCAGATGTATCCACATCTGCTTTTTTGATAAAGATATGGACCCCAAAATAAGTTTAGTACTTATTCCTTTGCTGTTGATAATTAATGTCACTCAATATAGTATAACAGTCTGTGTAACATATAGGTAGGATTTTAATAGATACCTGTCCATGCGCTGATGCATAAATAGTAAGTATCCAAACCTGATATACAATTTTTTGGTTTAGATCCTACTTGTATGAAGAGGGAGATCCTGATGTCTGAAAGGTGCCGGCCGCGTCCGCCCGCGTCTGCCCACGTTGGGCCTGTTGTCGGGCTCCGGCCGCACTGTACTTCCTGTTGTTCCGGTTCCCTAGGCGACGGACTTAGCCGAGAGCGGCTCGTTGCGGTCACGTGTGCGCACCACGTGACCGTGAGGATGTAGTCTCCTGACATACGTTTCGCATAAAGCTTGGTCACAGGGCGTCAGTAGGTTCAAGCCTATTGGTTTGTCCTTATATTGGTGATACTGTGTGCTGATTGATTCTAAGCAAAAGATTGATAGGTAATTTGGCCTATCATAGTCAGTATCGTATTTGCAGGTTCCCATTGGATGGCGTGTCATGATTGACAGTTAGAGGGACCATTGAGCTAAAATGAGCGATCATATGGTTATTATTAATTATTTTAAAAAGAGCTGGTAGGATTAATTCTTTTAGTTAGTATTTACAAAGGATAAGGATATAGTGATAATATCATTTGTGGAACAGTTGATTACAGTATAAAACCTTGAAAAGTGGAAGACACAGATTATTAAAAGCATGCACAGCACTTAGTGTGCCTGTGCCAGTATTAAAGTAATTATATACATTATAAGAGGGAAATACAAATACAATTTTAATAAAAGGTTATTTTCTTATGTATATAAATATATGAATTTAAAATTAGGGTATAGATATAGTAAAGTTGGTGAATAAGTGATCGTGACTGCTAATACCTAAAAGTGTCATAAATTTATTATGATAATAATATGCAAATGTGTTAAGAAAACATATTTGTGAAAATTAAAACATGCTTATATGTGGGGGGAGGGGTGGGGGGGAAGGAGAGGAAAGGGAGGGAGGGATTATTTTTAGGGGAGGGGGGGGTGAGGGGTTTAGATGGGGGAAAAAATGGGGGGGGGGGGAGGAAAGGATTTGTTATTGTGGGGACAAGTGATTATGATAGAATTAATTAATTAATTAAATAATATAATAGATATAAATGAAATTTATAGAGGTTGTGGACTATAATGTGAATTAATTATGGTATATATCCAAAACGTGAAATTGGTAGATACATTTTTATAGGGAAAAGGGGGTAAGAAAAAGAAAAGAGAAAAAGAAGAAGAGAAGTTGGAGCACTGGGATTGCCGTATTTAGTTTAAGAAAACTCCATAATTGATGTTTTCATTCATACCAAACGGGTGAATGGTGCCAAACTTGAAAATCCACTCGCATTCTTTCTTCAAAAGGATGTCTGTCAAGCTTCCACCACGTATTCCGAGTTTGATTTTTTCAAGTCCGAAGACCCTGAGATCCTCCCATCTGTTATCATGGTGTTGGTAGAAGTGGCGTGCTACTGTAGTGAGTGGTTTCATCTTTCTTTTATCAGAGGTGGCATTACGTATAGTCCCAATGTGTTCTAAGACACGTTGTTTCAGTGGGCGAGTGGTCATACCCACATATTTTTTGTCACAACTGCATTTGATGCAATAGATGACACCTTCAGTCAGACAGTTCATATAGTCATTAATTTTGAGTTCTGTCCCATATTTATCTTTTACTTCCTTCACTACTTCAATATGTCTGCAAGCTTTGCATTTACCACAGGGATATGTTCCTGTTGTGGTGATTTTCTTTGTAGGTATTCTTTGAAAATGACTTTGGACCAAATGGTCTTTTAAATTTCTGGACCTTCGCCAGCTCATGGAGACACGTGTACCGAGTTTTTCTGATAAGTCGGGGTCAGTATGCAATACATGCCAATGTTTTTGTATTGCTTCACTGACTTCCTTCCATTCATGGCAGTAGTTACCCACGAATCTGATAGTATTTGTGTTCTGTGCTGTTTCTCTCTTCTTGAAGATAATGTCATCCCTGGGGACAATCTCTGCATTCCGAGAAGCTTTTTTTATGGAAGTATTGCTGTACCCTCTTTCACGTAGTCGTTGGGCCAGTTCTATGCTCTGTTTTTTGAATTTGTGATCATCTGAGCAGTTCCTGCGAAGACGCAGGAATTCTCCTTTTGGTATATTTTCTATGGTGGGATGAAAGTGTGAACTAGTCTGGTGCAGCAAAGTGTTTGTCGCAGTAGTTTTACGGTACAGACTTGTGGCGATCATTCCCTCTGGGTCCTTGTATAGCATTAGGTCCAAAAATGGTAGCTCCGTTTGGCTGATGTTATGGGTAAGATGAAGATTAAGATTATTGTCATTTAGGCACTCTATGAACTGATGTAGCAGTTGTAAGTCCCCTTCCCATATCAAAAAGATATCATCTATATATCTTGTCCACATGATGATATTAGATGTAAAATCATCATGGGTATCCTTGAAGACGAATTCTTTCTCCCACCATCCTAAAAAGATGTTCGCATAGGTGGGCGCACAGGCCGCCCCCATAGCAGTACCCCGCGTTTGGAGGTAAAATCTGTCATTGAATACAAAGAAATTATAATGCAGTACAAAGTGCAACAGTTTGATCAAAAAAGTATGAAATTCCTCCCAGCCTTCATTGTGTAGAAAATATTCGACTGCTGCTATACCTTCTGTGTGACCAATTGAGGTATATAGCGCTTCTACGTCTAATGATACTAGGTATTGGTTGTCCTCCAATTTCACGTCGTGCAGTTTCCTAAGTATATCTGCTGTGTCTTGTATATATGAGGGAAGACCCAATACAAGATGTCTGAGGTGCAAATCCAGAAAAATACTAGCCTTTTCAGTTAATCCTCCTATACCTGATACTATTGGTCGTCCAGGTGGATTTAGAATATTTTTGTGCACTTTTGGCAGCATGTAGTATGTAGGAATTTTTGGATTCTGAATGTGCAAGTATTCATATTCTTGTTTTGTAATTAATCCTTGTTCTCGGGCCTGAGTAATAATTTTAGAATAGACCGACATGTAGTTATCCAGGGGGTTAAGAAGTATCCTTTTGTAACAGTCAGTGGATTCTAGTTGGCGTAATGCTTCTTTAATATAGTCTGTTTTTGGCCAGATCACAATGTTACCTCCTTTGTCCGAGGGCTTGATTAGGACATCCTGCCATGTTTGTATCTCCCTCATGGCCTTTCTTTCTTGATACGTCATATTTGAATGGCGAAAATGTTTTTTATTGGTATGAATGAGATCAAATTCTTTTGCAACTAGTTTTTGAAATACCTGAACTTCTGGACATATTTGTTCTGGTGGGTAGTATGTGGATTTCTTCTTAATAGCAGGTCTGGTGGGTGGTCTGTGTTCCGTGCGATTTGACCCATATTGGTCTTGTTGTAATTCATGTAATGCAGCCAGTGCTTCTTCCTCCATTGCTTGAAGATCTGGGATTGCGGTTTCTTCTGTTTCAGGGGTTTCTCCTCTTGTAGTAGTGGGAGTTGTTTTATCACTGTAAAGTTTTGTCAGTATTAATTTCCTTCCAAATAGTTTCAGGTCCTTCTCCCATCTGAACCTTTCAAAGTGTCCTGTGGGAGAAAATGTCAGACCTTTACTTAATATGGATTTTTGTGCATCTGTGAGTATATGTTCGGAGAGATTGATGATTTTGAGTTTGTTATCATGTTGTGTGTTTTCCACCTTAGTCAAGAGACTGGTGGTTGTCATCTCCTCTGTGTGTTTCGGGTCAGAGGGGGTGAGAAATCCCATTGCTGCTGACCTCTTCTTCCTCTTCCGCCCCCTCCTCGTGTTCCTCCTCTTTGTCTTCCTCGTACCCTCCCTGTTCGGGGGTTCCCTAAAAAAGAAATGGAAGAGGTAGTAGAGGGGGAGGGATTATATTGGCTGCTACTTGCTTGTCCTCTGGATCCCAAATGTTTGTCGGGTATGTAGTCAGCAGTGTCTTCTGTTCCAGATGTTTCCGCCTCTGAGGATGAATATTCACCTGTATATTGGGTTGTATTTCTTTTCCAGTTAGACCTTTGCCATTTGAAAACTCTTCCCGAGGCAAAGTCCTTTTTGTCTCTGGCGTATTTTGTTCGTTTTCGATCTATGATGGATTGTTCATATGCCTACTTGGGTTGGGTTGGGTTCTTGGGTTCATGCCAGAAAATGCGTAACACATTTTTTTATTGCCGAGATCATGTAACGGATGTTCCTAGTGGATTGTGTATATGTCTCAACCTCGTCGACACTGGAGTCAGACTCCGTGTCAACATCTGTGTCTGCCATCTGAGGTAACGGGCGTTGTTTGAGCCCCTGATGGCCTTTGAGACGCCTGGGCAGGCGCGGGCTGAGAAGCCGGCTGTCCCACAGCTGTTACGTCATCCAGCCTTTTATGTAAGGAGTTGACACTGTCGGTTAATACCTTCCACCTATCCATCCACTCTGGTGTCGGCCCCACAGGGGGCGACATCCCATTTATCGGCCTCTGCTCCGCCCCCACGTAACCTTCCTCATCCAACATGTCGACACAGCCGTACCGACACACCGCACACACACAGGGAATGCTCTGACTGAGGACAGGACCCCACAAAGTCCTTTGGGGAGACCGAGAGAGAGTATGCCAGCACACACCAGAGCGCTATATAATGCAGGGATTAACACTATAACTGAGTGATTTTTCCCCAAATAGCTGCTTGTATACATATATTGCGCCTAAATTTAGTGCCCCCCCCTCTCTTTTTAACCCTTTGAGCCTGAAAACTACAGGGGAGAGCCTGGGGAGCTGTCTTCCAGTTGCACTGTGAAGAGAAAATGGCGCCAGTGTGCTGAGGGAGAAGCCCCGCCCATTTTTCAACTGACTTTCTCCCGCTTTTTCTGGAATACTGGCAGGGGTAATTTTACATCTATATAGCCTCTAGGACTATATATGATGTAGATTTGCCAGCCAAGGTGTCATATATTGCCCTCAGGGCGCCCCCCCCCCCCCAGCGCCCTGCACCCATCAGTGACCGGAGTGTGAGGTGTACATGAGGAGCAATGGCGCACAGCTGCAGTGCTGTGCGCTACCTTGGTGAAGACCGAAGTCTTCTGCCGCCGATTTTCCGGACTCTTCATGCTTCTGGCTCTGTAAGGGGGACGGCGGCGCGGCTCCGGGAACGAACACCAAGGTCGGGTCCTGCGGTCGATCCCTCTGGAGCTAATGGTGTCCAGTAGCCTAAGAAGCCCAAACTACCACCTGTTAGGTAGGTTCGCTTCTTCTCCCCTTAGTCCCTCGCTGCAGTGAGTCTGTTGCCAGCAGATCTCACTGTAAAATAAAAAACCTAAATATACTTTCTTTCTAGGAGCTCAGGAGAGCCCCTAGTGTGCATCCAGCTCAGCCGGGCACAAGAATCTAACTGAGGTCTGGAGGGGGGTCTTAGTGGGAGGAGCCAGTGCACACCAGGTAGTCCTAAAGCTTTCTTTAGTTGTGCCCAGTCTCCTGCGGAGCCGCTAATCCCCATGGTCCTTACGGAGTCCCCAGCATCCACTTAGGACGTTAGAGAAACATTGAGTAAGCAATAGCCTTGTTTGTGCAATAAGTAAAAATATGTTGCTCTCACAAACTTCAAAAAACCTAGCAACTCTGGACTTTTTCAACAAAGAAGTCTCAAGCCAATCCATTCTGAATAAGTAGAACAGCTTTCCCTAAAAAAAATAAAAAGGTGACACCTCTGGCTGAATCCATACCGTTAGTATATTTTGTGGGAGGTTTTGCATCTGCGTTTATTGCTAATAAGAGTTTGAGACAACCACCGGATACTCTTTGACCAGTTAGTATTATTCCCAGTATGTCCCAGGCAAAATTAAGAGGTAATAAATTAAGTGATCCAGAGCAAATTTTCAGCCCCAAAGCTAGAAGGTTCTAACCATAGGGCATGACCACAAACAATTACCTATATAAATTAGCATTGTCATCCTGACCACCTTGTTATGCTTTGCAAATGATTGCTGCTTTAAAAAAAATGGGCAAACTCAAAGAAAGTCCCACACCTCTGGCAACTCAGAGATTATTACATTTAGCCCCAGGTATAAATCACTTAATAAGCACAGACCAACACAAAACTTTTCCCTATGAGTCATTTTCCCCACCTCCGTAGCCTTCCATAGTGAATTTGAAATAGTTTTTCAGGAAATATCTACTTAATTGTTGCAACCTGTGCCCACAGCAGTAAAGTTCCCGGGACTGACAGTCCCCCTCCTGCTACCCCCCTCTCCAGGGGCGTTTTAACAGAGGAGGGGGCCAGTGTGCACCTCCGGATGGGCCCCCTCCTCTGTACGTCACAGTAGTCTCTGGCATTGTGCCACAGTCTACTGCGCATGTGCAGGTCTCCGAAAACATGGCATCCGCCATGTTCTGGAGACCAATTTGGCTACTGAGCATGTGCCGTGGCCATTTTCGTGGCAATTTTTGCAGAGACTGCATTGCCTAAAGCTGGACTCCGGAAAGATAAGTATTAAAAATGGGTGCAGTGTGTATGGTGTGGGCCCCCCTGGACCCAAGGGCACCCATTATAAAAACTCCTATGCCCCTATCTGGAGATGGCCGCGGCTCACATAGGGGAGTGTGCACTGCTCTATCTAAAATGTAAAAGGGAATGCACACTGAAAGATGCATTGTATTCAGCACCAAACCTGAAATCACCTCCTTATAAAAGTGAGTACTGACAAGTGGCAGAGCATGAGGCTCCATTCCTAACTGTAGCATGTGTTTTTAGTGTACTCTCAGTGCAAGATTTAGTTATTTCTTGGTTCTGACCTTGGCTACTGCCCTGACCTGATTCAGCCTGACCCCTGTACCGTACATTGTGATTTCCTGGTTCTGAGCCTAGGCTATCCTCTGACCTGATCGGGTGCAGCGAAGACCAGACCGCCTTGTGGAGGCCACTGGTACATTACACTTCACACCTCTATTCTGGAAAATTCATAAACTACAATTGTACAGCATGCATCCTGATTGTCCATCCGACAGTACTGATAAAACCATTGTACTGTAAATACTACAGTTCTTGTAATGTCATCTAAGGATCAGTTTGGTGCTTGATAAATAGGCTCCATCAAAGGGAGTCACTTTTATTGGTTACCCCATTAATATAAATAGCCCCTGAATTCTGTATATAAAACTAGCGTTTAGGGGTAGGGCCACTGCTCATGGGTTGGTACTCTTTACTCACCCCCCAGACTAATATTTTCCAGTAAGCACCTGTATGAATCATGTTCACCCACATTTCATGTTCACCCACATTTCCTCAGCATAAAGTCATTAAAAAAAAACATCCGTGACATTTATTAAACAAAATTCCTACAGTATGAAATTTTGGGGGGTAAAAAGGTTGAGCTTTTCTATTTATCAGTATCTATCAAATATGGGGAGTTTTTCCTACCTAAGTCCCAATAAGTGTGTCCTTAGCTATTTACTGTTTATACGTAATAACATTGACCATGAGACTTTTTTAAATCAATCGGCTGATGTGATAAAAGGCTGCATTATAGGAGTATTATTCTAAATTGTCATAGTAGGCCTTGTAGAGGAAGAAAAGATCCTGTAACAAGAATCCAGATTTATTTATCGTCAAGGGATAAGAACAAGAGCATATTCCAACTTGGAGTGGAACTAGGTACTGAATTAAATAGCAGCTCAAAGCTTGTTGGATTTCTGAGATTGCTACTTTTGTTTCTCTTGCATTTAATAATAAAAACAATCTTACCTTCTTCTTACAGTAATCTTTATTAAAATGAATGAAAACATATTTTCAGAAATCATGTGTAAACACCTGAAATGACTGTTAGTGTTCATGTTGGACTGCCACATCCCGCTGTTCTGTTTACATTATCCCCATCAACATTAACTTGTAGAAGCAACAGAACTCCACTGTACCAGACAGAAAGTAGAGAGGACCTTACTCATGACAGTTTGCAAGCTAGTTAAATAATGGCAAATAAGTGGACTTTGTATTGCACTATACTGACCTGGTGGATATGGTTGTACTAATAAATTGTTTTGCTTCCTGCATAAATGTTAATGCCTTCATTTTATTCTGAAATCGTGGACTATGTCCTGATTCTTTGGTGTGCTGTTTGAGAGATACTGTATACCTAAGAGCCAAGGGGTGAAATCCAATGCTGACCCTTTCTTTCTATGTTGTGTACTCATTCATGAGTTCTGATGGCACATGGCCCAGTATTTTGTTCTAATCGCAACAACAAACCAAACTTTTCTGTATCCAGAGAAGTGACATTAGTGGGGTAAAAAGGAGAAAATATCTGGTAAATTGCCTGCTTCATGTCTGTAAACAGACAACACACTTCATTGATATAAGATGTAATGGGTACATTTCGTACAATTAACCTACCAAGCAACCCCATAGTGTGAGTCCTTACTACCTGGGGTGGATTTAGGGGTGAGGGTGCTACTAGGCACAACAGTAACGGCTGCCCCCACCCCTTTCTGCCTGCCTAATTTTATTTTTTTTATTGATTGGTTATAAGGACTCATTTGATGATAGCAAATTTAATAGACTGATAAAAAAGCCACTAACTATGACATATTTTTTTTCTTTTTTTATTATGCATACATATCTAAGTAGGACAGCTTACAGGGGCAGTATGTGCATGTCTTACCCGTTAACACTCCATTCAAGATGCCATATGGTACAGTGCATTGGAACTGTTTTGCAGTTACTAGTACTTTTTGGGCTGACAGTACCAACACAAGCATCCAAGTGCAGCCCCCTAACAAGTGACATCCCTAGGCACATGCCTAATGGGAAATTCGCCTTACTACATGAAGTACAGGCAATGAGAAAGGAAAGGGACACACTGGACATCTATGTAAAGAGGAAGGGATCACTGTCACATCATAAAACATACATACTGCAACAAAATGAATGTTTGAGATAAGATAGGATCATTACTGATAGGATCTAATTGTAAAGCGCAACGGAATATGCTGCGCTATATAAGAAACTGCTAATAAATAATAAATAAATAAATAAATTACTGTTGTATGTATAGATGTATGGAAATGTATATACAATAACTGCATACACCACAGCCAGTGATGCATATAAAAGGGGCAAAACAAAACAAAAACAATGAAAATGTAGTAGTAACTAAAGATAAACTAAATACTCAGGACATTAAGGCTCAAAATAGATGACATTATATGGATATTTTCAATCTCTACATATATTCTGGAACTGGTTAATTTTCTGCATTAGCGCAGTGCTTAGCAAACTATAAATCTTTTACTTACTAGTACAAAGAATATAAGCCATGTATGACCAAAGAAAAAAGTATTAAACTGGATAATGACCACGTGCGGACTGATACATTCTGTAATTGAATTACATAGATATCTGAGTACAGTTATGCAATAGCTTGTGAAGTGAGAGAAAAATGGGTTGTGCAGCATTATGCAGATAGACTTAAAGTACACTCAGATAACACTGTAAAGTAATATATGCACACTACATTTTTTTTTTAGATTCAGGGTTTTCAGCATCGCCTGAAACTGAGCAGCAGCATGACATCACAACAGCCATCTACAACTCCTGCTCAACTACAGATGCTGCCCCATCCACTACTACTCTGGGTGGGGCTGTGTGTGCGCAACAAACTATCACAGTCGCAACTGTCACAACTCTCTACAAAACGAATACATGGTGACTACCATTGGCTTACTATACGTGATTTTTGCCTATTTTGCAATTCAAAACAATGAAATGTACTCACCAGCCTGGATTTGGCGCGTTGCAGGAATTCCTCCATATTAGTAAAGAGAAGTGTCCGCCTTGTTGCTGCTGGAGTAGCATGCACCAGCTGGCTGAGTCTCCCCGCAGATGTCCCCAATAAAGAGCCTGTCACAGAGGCAGCAGCAGCAGAAGAAGAAGAAGATCCCTGGCCGGTCGCCGCTTTCCCTGAGAGAGCTGAGCTGCTGCTGCTGCTGATGGTGCTGGGGCGCGGGAGCGCGCATGGAACCTCTCCAAGGTGCTGAAACATGACACCGCGCAGTGCAGGGATCCAACGCTAACCCCTTCACTGCCAGCATGGTTTATGGGCGATACATTGTCACAAAGCACCTCTACTAACACACAAATATGCTTCAATTTTATTCTCTCAAAGTAACACTACTGTACAATTGTATTAACCCATTCCTTGCTTGTAGTGGAAAAAACTATAATACCTGTTTAGAAAACTACAATACCTGTTAAGACAAACTACTGTTTAGAAAGCTGTATTACGAGGAAGCTAGTCAGCTGTACTTAGAAAACACATTTGGGCCCTGGTGTTTAAGCGCTCATTGAGTTGGTTAATATCAGTGATACTAAATACAGTGTAATGGATAAACTCATAGTTGCACCTCTACATGGTGCCGAAAGTATTTACCAATTCATTCATCAGATTACATGTTTTTACGGTGTTTACTGAAACAGATTGGGTAATCGAGGCAACCTTACAAATATATGATCTAAAATCAGTGTTTGGCAGTAACAGCAATTTTGGCAAGCTGAACAGTAAAAATAGACCAATAACTGTTTTACTGTGAATTGACAAATATTTTACATTACACATACAGTACTATGAATAATAGATTATAAAATAGAATATAAAATAGAGCAGAATAGAATATTACAGTAGAATATTTTGTGAAATAAAAAAAAGACTAAAGTCTTACTGTAGATATTATTTTACTTTGGGGTCTTCTTTTTCTTGACTGTGTGTGTGTGTGTGTGTGTGTGTGTGTGTGTGTGTGTGTGTGTGTGTGTGTGTGTGTGTGTATATATATATATACTGTATATATTTTTATACAGTTTGATACATGTATATATAAATGGATAGATAGATAGATAGATAGATAGATAGATAGATAGATAGATAGATAGATAGATAGTGATCTTTGATAGCTCTTGTCCAAATTCACAACGCACGACAAGAGAGAACACGGGGATTCCTGAGACCCCACTGGAATCCATTACCAAACTTTAGTGCAAAGTATATTTATGACATTCAAACCTTTAAACCAGTTTTGTTAATCAGATAGAAGCCTTAACAGCATTAAAACGTAGTAGAATTCTATACAGCAGGAGGTCAGTGGTCCAATGCGTACAGAATGTGATAGACAGCAAATGTCACCATCCCATCCTGTGACGTCTACAAAACTCATTTAATGCTCTGCGTTTATTTGTAAGTTTGTAAAGTGCATACAAATGTCATGAACGTGGCCTCCGCAGTACTGTGAGAGATCATGTCTCAGCGCTGCGTCTACTTTCTTGAGGATGTTTTGTGCCACATTTCCAGAATTTGGATAAACGCCATGCGCGTCCCCGTAGGAAACAAGAAGCGGCCAGGCTAGCCAATACCAGTTAAGGCAGACGTCACTCCGGATCAGCACTGCAATAGTGGACAGCGCCCAAGTAGGAGGAGTAAAAGAGGGCGTCTGATTCTGCATTCAGTATGCACAACAAACACCACTGTACAACTGTATAGTACGTATTTCACATGGTCGTTTAGTACTCTTTTTACTTTGCTTCATAGCATTCAATAGATTTAATAACCTAACATGGGGTGTGTTTACATTCTGATTTCTAAAATGTTCGGCTAATGTTGTATTATTTTAAAGTCTAAATTGCATACAGTAGGTTAAGGCTGCGTACTGAAATCCATGTAAACATTAGTGGAAATCTTAATATGGAAATTTTACTTATGAACTCAGATAAGTACAAACACACTTGTCATTTATATTAACTACAGTTTGGCCAACCTAGTTCTCATTTATATCCCAGGGAAGGCAAAGCTTCACCTGTCACCCTCATATTTTACCACTGATCTGTATTTCAAATATCTTTTTGTATTATTCTAAATTAGGATAATGCAAAATAAAATAACATTCTTGACCCAGCAGTGCAGGCCCACAGGGAAAAATGAATGTTGCCTAATTTCAGCTTGACTTGCCTGTAGCAGAGCAGCAGAGTGTGGTGCACTTTAGCGGTCCAGGCCAAGATAGACACTGTCTCACTGAGCGTGGGCAGTGTGGCACTGGCAGACAGCAGCAGGAGCACAGATACCCAGGGGTGTAGCGAGGGTGGCTCCAGTGGAGCGCAAGTTCCGGGCGCCAAAAAAGTTAGAGGGTGCGATGCTGTCTGCCACCCCTCCTTTCCGTGGGCAACTGTACTGATAGACGCAGAGCAGGAGGAGGAGAAGCAGATGAGGGGCACACTGACTTGGACTCAGAGACTAGGTAGGTAACAGGGCAAGCCAGAGGCGACACTGACAGCTGGCACATGCTGGAGCTCTGCCCGCCCTCACGCACACAACAGTGTTCATCTTTGTTGGGAGCCAATTAACCTACCCTTATTTTTGTATTGTGGGAGGAAACGGGAGTACCCGGAGGAAACCAGCACGGGGAGAATATACAAACTCCACACAGTTATGGCCATGGTGGGAATCGAACCCATGACCTCAGTGCTGTGAGGCAATAATGCTAACCATTACACCGTCCATATTGCCATGCCCCTATATTGTTGTTGCAAGTCTTCGGCACGCACTGACCCTATTTTAAACATGGGGGCACCAAAAAGGAAACTTTTGCTCTGACCTCCAGAGGGTATAGAACCGGCCCTGTCACCGATTTAATATTTTTAAATATTGTTTCTTTTCAAATGTAACATACACCCACATGTTGGCTATGCCCCCAGTTCAGTACAGGGGAAGGAGGCGCCAAAACATACCCTTGCTCCAGTCACCATGGTGCCTAGCTACACCTCTGCAGATACCATCTGTGCACTCCCATCATGCCACTCCCTAGTCCCGGCTTCCGACTCCCAGCAATGGTAATGAACCCGGGCCGCAGGGCCGATGCCTTTGTGTGACACTGAAATGCCAGTCCACAACACGGCCACTCGGCACTATAGTCTTCCAATTAAGCGGGTAGGCATGGCTAAAGGGGCTGACGTGGGACTGCACATTGTGATCTTCCTGCTCACTACTACCCAGCAACAACAAAAAAAACTGCACATGCATAACCGGGAGGCATTCAATATGCTGGCTGTCAGGAGACCGACGCCTGAATCCCAACACCAAGTGAAATATCGGCGGTCGGAATCCCAACCGCCGGCCGAAATCCCCACTTGGATGGTGGTCCATGCCACCACCTGATGGGAATATAAGTCGCCACCGGACCTGAAGCATGGTGAGCGCAGCAAACCCGCGAGGGGACGCCCTGCGCTCACCAACAGTATTCCGGATGTCGGGCTCCCGTAGTCAGTCTCCTCACGGAAACCCTGAATCCACACGACCTGATCCCACAAATCCCAAAATTTTTGGCCCAAAATCCAGGATCCGGCTGATCCCGATGCCGAGTTTTGCTTCCCTAGATGAGGCAGCGACAAGCTCAGCCTCTCCTCTGATAATTAGAAACTGCCTGGAGTACAGCGCTGCAGGCAATAAAACTAGTGCATTCACTGCAATGAAAAAGCACCAGGCAAGACAGCTATCGCATCTGCCTCACTGAGGAGGGCATGCATTGAGGGGGTCAGTGAGCCACTGCCACTCATTCTGTCCCTTCCCTACCTCCGACACTGACCCTTGGTTCCCCTCCTACCCCAGACAAATATGAGTGACCACGACTGCACCATATAAAAGGAATTATATACTAGTGGTGTTTTCCATGCCCACAGATAATTTTTTTTTACTGTGTGCGAATAGCTACCATCCTGCGGCACTGAAGAGGGGACTACCCATGTGACAGATGATTAGAGTTGGCAAAATAACCAGCGACCCATTTATGATGCTAAGTTAGACAAGCTCATCAGGAAACTTCTTATCCATTCCATACACTACTGCGACTTATCCGAGGCTTCAAGTCGCATAGGATTCCCTTGAACTCCGACGACAGCTTCCCGGGAGCCCAAATTTAACTCTCTCTGCAAATGTTATATCTGCCACACCTGCAGTGCACATGGTTTTGCCCAACTGCTAACAAATTTGCTGCTGCGATCAACTCTGAATTACCCCCTATGGTTTTAGCAGCATTGCACACGCTAAGCCGCCGCCCTCTGGGAGTGTATCTTAGCTTAGCAGAATTGCGAACGAAAGATTATCAGAATAGCGAAAATAAATTTCTTAGCAGTTTCTGAGTAGCTCCAGACCTACTCACAAATAGCGATCAACTCAGGCCGTTTCGTTCCTGGTTTGACATCACACACACGCCCAGCGTCCGGCCAGCCACTCCCCCGTTTCTCCAGACACTCCCGCGTTTTTTCCTGGCACGCCTGCGTTTTTCCGCACACTCCCAGAAAACAGCCAGTTTCCGCCCAGAAACACCCACTTCCTGTCAATCACACTCCGATCACTTCAACGATGAAAAATCTTCGTTCGGGCATGAGTAAATCTACTAAGTTTTGTGGTAAAATACTGACTGCATGCGCACTGTGAACCATGCCCATGCGCATTTTTGCCTTAATCGCTCCGTTGCGAAAATCGGCAACAAGCGAACAACTCGGAATGACCCCCTATGTGTGCACTATATAAATAACTGCTAATAATAAATAAATAATGGCTTCATTGGGAAGGTGCATGGCCACAGAATAGTACCAATTCACATTACACCATACAGTATAAATAATGCCCTAAAACTGACCCCCCTGATCTGATACTCTCTCAGTGCCTCAATAAAAATAATGCCCCAAATATGACCCGCCGCAGACCTAAATCCCCCCTCCCCAAACTCTCAATGAAAATTATGCACCTAAATTGCTCTGATAATCCTCCAATGCCTCAATGAAAATAATACCCTAGAACTGCCATCCCAGACCTGATAATCCCACTATGCTTCAAGAAAAATAATGTCCCAGAATTGCCTGAGGGTCAGAGAGAGCTGTGCCGCAGCAGCCTGAGGGGCAGAGAGAGCTGTTCCGCAGCAGCCTGAGGGGTATAGAAAGGTGCTGCAGCAGCCTGAGTGGCAGAGAGGGTTGCTGCAGCATCAATGCAGAGAGAAGTCCTGCAGCAGCCGGGGCAGAGAGACATGCTACAGCAGTCGGGGCAGAAAGAGGTTCTGCAGAAGCTGGTGCAGAAAGAGGTGCTGCAGCAGCTAGGGCAGAGGGATCTGCTGCAGCATCTAAAGTAGCTTCCAGGAAAGAGAGAGGAGCTGCCGGACAGAAGTAACCCTGCTACACAGCTACAAGCTGACAGACCTATAAAGAGGGCGGGCAGAGCTCTGGCATGTGCCGGCTGTCATTGTCTTCTGCTGTTGCCTCTGGCCTGCCCGTTCCCTACCTAGTCTCCGAGTCAGTGTGCGCCTCTTCTACTTTTTCTCCTCCTGCTCTTCAGCTGCCTGTACAGCGGGCCGTGGGAAGGGAGGGTGGCAGACGGCAGGGCACCCTCTAACTGTTTTTGCAGCCGTAGCCACCCTTGCTACACCCCTGATTATACCTCTGATTTATCTGATGGGCTGGACTATAGGGTGCTAGGGGGCTGGCCTAACTAGGGATATGTAAAGCAGGCACAGGAATAAAAATTGTGGTGGCCAGTGCAGGGATGTACATTAGTGACCAATGTGCACGGTAGGGATAAATATTGGTGGCCAGTGTATAAACATGCACCTACTAAATAAAAGGGATAAATCCGAGCAGGATCCACAACATGGGTCTCTGTTGTTGATGCTGCTGCTGTGAGGGTGGGTGGGTCTCCATCAGAGGCGTATCTAGGGTAGGGCGAGTGGGGCACGTGCCCTGGGCGCCCTGGCAGGCCCAGGAGAGGGGCATCATGCCCCACTCGCCCCCGTCAACCCTAAATGTGAGGGGAGGAGAGCGCAGCATCTCTCCCTCCCCTCACCACCGCTGCCAGCACTAGCAGTGCTGGCAGCTTGCGGACCGGCTCCTGACTGGCTGCCAGTCCGCGAGCTCTGATTGGCTAGCGAACCGGGGCCAGACAGCCGCCGGAGACCTGGAGCGGTGAGGGGAAGGAGAGGCGCTGCGCTCTCCTCCCCTCACATAACAACAAGCCAGTGGCCGGTGAGTGACGGGGGGGGGGGGGGTCCGGCGGCACAGTGGGGCAAGTATCTGGCACCAAGTGGGGCCTGGCACTGTGGGGCATGTATCTGGCACTGTGGGGCAATGTAACTGGCACTGTGGGGCATGTATCTGGCACTGTGGGGCAATGTATCTGGCACTGTGGGGCAATGTAACTGGCACTGTGGGGCAATGTATCTGGCACTGTGGGGCAATGTAACTGGCACTGTGGGGCATTGTATCCGGCACTGTGGGACAATGTAACTGGCACTGAGTGGGGCATGTATCTGGCATTGTGGGGCAATGTATCTGGCACTGTGGGGCATGTATCCGGTACTGTGGGGCATTGTATCTGGCACTGTGGGGCATGTATCCGGCACTGTGGGGCATGTATCTGGCACTGAGTGGGGCAGTGTATCTGGCACTGTGGGGCAATGTATCTGGCACTGTGGGGCAATGTATCTGGCACTGTGGGGCATGTATCTGGCACTGTGGGGCAATGTAACTGGCACTGTGGGGCAATGTAACTGGCACTGTGGGGCAATGTAACTGGCACTGAGTGGGGCATGTATCTGGCACTGTGGGGCATGTATCTGGCACTGTGGGGCAATGTATCCGGCACTGTGGGGCAATGTATCCGGCACCGTGGGGCATGTATCCGGCACTGTGGGGCAATGTAAC
This sequence comes from Pseudophryne corroboree, assembly GCF_028390025.1. Taxonomy (NCBI): domain Eukaryota; kingdom Metazoa; phylum Chordata; class Amphibia; order Anura; family Myobatrachidae; genus Pseudophryne; species Pseudophryne corroboree. The sequence goes on along the minus strand of NC_086444.1, from coordinate 496,434,071 downwards.
TGGCACTGTAGGGCATGTATCCGGCACTGTGGGGCAATGTAACTGGCACTGTGGGCCATTTTCAGTGGCCACACCCCTTCTGGAGCGTAGCCACACCCCTTCTGGTGTGTGACCATGCCCATTTTTTCGTCGCGCGCGCCGAAGGCACTGTGGGGCATGTATCTGGCACTGTGGGGCATGTATCTGGCACTGTGGGGCAATGTATCCGGCACTGAGTGGGGCAGTGTATCTGGCACTGTGGGGCAATGTATCTGGCACTGTGGGGCAATGTATCTGGCACTGTGGGGCATGTATCCGGCACTGTGGGGCAATGTAACTGGCACTGTGGGGCAATGTAACTGGCACTGAGTGGGGCATGTATCTGGCACTGTGGGGCATGTATCTGGCACTGTGGGGCAATGTATCCGGCACTGTGGGGCAATGTATCCGGCACCGTGGGGCATGTATCCGGCACTGTGGGGCAATGTAACTGGCACTGTGGGGCATGTATCCGGCACTGTGGGGCAATGTAACTGGCACTGTGGGCCATTTTCAGTGGTCACACCCCTTCTGGAGCGTAGCCACACCCCTTCTGGTGTGTGACCATGTCCATTTTTTCATCGCGCGCGCCTTAGGCGCGCGCACATGCTTCTTTTTGTGTTTTTTTTTTTTTTTTTCCATCTTGCCCTGGGCTCCGAAAACCCTAGTTACGCCTCTGGTCTCCAGAGATGCCAGTCAAGTGACACATGCGTCAAATCGCATGCAATATATCGCAGGTACTTAGAAACACATGATGTGCACCATTTTTCCTGCGACTCAGATAAATCTATAGTGCAGCCCTTGCGATCTACAAGCTCCGATCTGATGAGCATGGGGCCACACATCGGATTGGATTTACATTCGATTTGCCACTTTTCATCCAATTTCTCGGACTGATGCGTCGGAATCAGATGAAAAGGGCCCAAATTGCACTAGTATATGGTCAACTTTAGGGATGAGTTATATGATATCTATACATCTAACTACAGCGTGTTCACTTTAGGTAGAACTCAAACTGCTGACATAATTTAATATGCATGAATAATATGATAACTGCTCCTAACTAACAATATTTACCATTGTTAATGTTGACTTAAAACTAGAATGTCACTACATCATGCTCAGACATGTAACAGAAGCACTGGGAGTCGCCACCAGTGGAATACAGAGGATAATGTGGTAAGGGCTATTGGTATTAAACTGTAACTAGATTAAAAAAAAACTCTCATCTCACAGCACTCCTCTCTCCTCAAAGCACCCCTCTCCTTTCTCAGCACAGCACCCTCTCCACTCACAGCACTACTTTCCCCTCTCAGCACAGCACCCTCTCCCCTCTCATTGCAGCACTTCTTTCCACTCTCAGCACTCCTTTCCCTCTCAGCTAAGCACCCTCTCCCCCTTACAGCACATCACTACATTCACCTCTCAGCACAACACCCTCTCCCCTCACATTATAGCACTCCTATCCACTCTCAGCACAGTACCCTTCTACCCTCACAGCACAGCATCCCTCTCCCCTTGCAGAACATCACCCTTCTTAGCACAGCACACCTCTACCCTTCAGCACCACTCTCACCTCACAGCACTCATTTCCCCTCTCAGCTAAGAAACCTCTCCCCTTCACAGCACTCCTTTCATCTCTCAGCTAAGCAACCTCCCCTCATAGCACAGCACTCATTTCCCCTCTCAGTACAGCATCCTTCTCCCCTCACAGCACAGCACCCCTCTCCCCTCACAGCACATCACCCCTCTAAGCAAAACACACCTCTCCCCGCACAGCACCCTTCTCCCCTCACAGCACTCATCTCCCATCACAGCACAGCACCTCTCACCTCACAGCACCTCTCTCGACTCACAGCACAAAACATAACTCCTCTCAGCACAGCACCATCTCCCCTCACAGCACTCATCTCCCCTCTCAGCACGGCACCCTCTCCCCTCACAGCACTCCTTTCCTCTCTTAACTAAGCACCCTCTCCCCTTCACAGCACAGCACTACTTTCTCTGCTCAGCACAGCACCCTCTCCCCTCACATTACAGCACTCCTTTCCATTCACAGCACCCTTCTGCCCTCACAGCACAGCATCCTATCCCCTCACAGCACTCCAATCCCCTCTTAGCTAAGCACCCTCTCCCCTTACAGCACAGCATCCCTCCTCCCCTCACAGCACATCACCCCTCTTAGCACAGCTCACCTCTCTTCTCACAGCACCTCTCCTCTCACAGCACTCCTTTCCCCTCTCAGCTAAGAACCCTCTGCCATTCACAGCACAGCACTTTTTTCATCTCTCAGCTAAGCAACCTCCCCTCACAGCACAGCACTCCGTTACCCTCTCAGTAAAGCATCCTTCTCCACTCACAGCACCTCTCTCCCCTCACAGCACATCACCCCTCTAAGCAGAGCACACCTCTCCCCTCACAGCACAGTACTTCTCTATCATCACTCACAGTACAGGGTGACTTAAGAGTTACAGGCTATGTCTGCCGGAGCTGTTCCTGGCTGTGACTCACGAGCGCTGCAAAGGCCCATATGAAGAGCTGCTGAGACATGGTCATGGCTTCCTGAAACATGCTTAGTCAGCCATGGGAACATAGCTTTATCTTAACACATGCTGTATTTTTAAGGATGATTTTGCTGAGATCCACATACAAATCCCTGCAATTCTTCCTGGCATGCATAACCAACACCAAATTATCCTACTCTAGTGCAGAGGAAGTACTCCCAGAGACAATAGAGCAGGCCTGGCCAACCTGTGGCTCTCCAGCTGTTGTAAAACTACAAGTCCCATCATGCTTTACCACAGTTTTGCTATTAAGGAATGCTAAAACTGTGGCAGGGCATGCTGGGATGTGTAGTTTCACAACAGCTGGAGAGCCACAGGTTGGCCAGGCCTGCAATAGAGTCATTTGCTGCTGGGCTTGAAGCCTGAAAGGTCCCTATTCCGTGTTCTGCCTGCTGTAAAAAGTAGACAACGAACAGAGAACTGATCAGCAACAGCAGCGAAACTGCACCTTGACCTGGACTTTTTGATCTGCTCCGTCCGTGACCTGACCTGACAAAGGAACTGTCACAGTGACATGGTGAGGACAAGCATTGGAGGAGAGGAAGGTGGGATTTCCAGTCAGGGAGTGTGGCAGCATCACTCCCTGAGTCTCTGGCCACCAGTTGGAGACGACCTGGATGATGTGGTGCTTCCCGGGATGCAGGCATCATGTGTAGGCAGACCTAGCACTGCTCCTCACTGCTGTAGGGCACGGACACATACATACGGCCTACCTGAGTGGTCAATGCTGCATGGCACTGACGTGGACGCTGCAACTGTGAGTCAGAGGGGCTATGCAACGTATGATGTCACTGGCACCTCCCAGCATGTGTGTAATGTGCGCAACACAGGGTGGATTGGAAGCTATGGTGCTGGCAATGAGGCCACTAGTACCTGGTAGCATCTGGGGGGGAAGCCCCACAGACTGTGATGGGGGAGAGCCTCGTAAACTGTGCTATTATCATTGGGAGGTGACTGACTTTTGTTGTCATTGTGGGGGTGGGATGAAGAGGGACGTGCTGTGAGCTAAATGGCTCAGGAGGCACTGACTAGCACCAGAGTTCTGCTGACTGTCTTATTGTCAGTTGGGGGGGAGGGGCACTAACATGTATCTTGTCTCTGGGCAACTGGGATGAAGTTATGCCACTGCTTTAGTAAGAATACCTTAGACTTTCATGCTTAGGCATTTTTCTTCAAAAACAAACTTTATTTATTTAACTTTAACACCCACTACTTGAAAACAGGTAGCATTCCACATCTATAAGCAGTGTGAACAATGTTTCCAGAGAAGCAGTACTTATCAGGGGATCGGTATGAAAAGCCGGCAGCCAGGATCCCGGCCATCAGTATACTGACAGCGGGATCCCGGCCACCGGTATGCAGGCAGCGGGGCGAGTGCCAGCAAGCCCCTTGCAGGCTCGCTGCGGGCACAGTGGGTCGCTACACTCACCACAGGTTATTTGCTCCCTCTATGGGCGCTGTGGACACCCATAGAGGGAGAAAAGCCTGTGGCAACAAGATTCCGGCATTGGAATTTCACCATTAGTCGGGACTCTGACATCGGCATTGTGGCGTCGAGGATCCTGACTAGCGGTATTGTAACCGCTTCCCCTTATCAGATATTGGCCCTCATTCCGAGTTGATCGCTAGCTGCCGTTGTTCGCTGCATAGCGATCAGTTAAAAAATGGCAAAACTGTGCATGCGTATGCACCGCAATGCGCACGCGTGTCGTACGGGTACAGTGGGCATCGTGGTTTTGCACAGGGTCTAGCGACACTTTCAGTCGCACTGATGGTCGCAAGGAGATTGACAGGAAGTGGGAGTTTCTTGATGGCAACTGACCGTTTTCTGGGAGTGTTCAAAAAACGCAGGCATGGCAGGGCGTTTGCTGGGCGGGTATCTGACGTCATTACCGTGTCACTCGTCACAGCAATCATCGCACAGAATAAGTAACTACAGGGCTGGTCTTGTTCTGCACAAAATGTGTTTGCTGACGCTTGGCTGCACAGGCGTTCGCACTCCTGCAAAGCAAAAATACACTCCCCCGTGGGCGGCGACTATACGTTTGCTCGGCTGCTAAAAGTAGCTTTTGAGCGATCACCTCGGAATGAGGGCCATTGAGCAATTGTCCCTTAACTTGAATCAGTTATATACATGGAGGCTGTCTACCTTCACCATCTGCCAGCTTGGTAGTGATCTAAATGTTAATGCTTCTGACGGACATCCCTAATAACCGGCAGTGTGGGGAGCATTAATTATAAGCTATATTAGTGTTCAATAGCCGAGTAGTACAAAAAAGATTTTGTGCAGTTTCTGAGTAGCCCAGGACTTACTCAGCCACTGCAATCACTTCAGCCTGTCCATCCCCGGAATTGACGTCAGACACTCTGCAAACGCTTGGACACGCCTGCGTTTTTCCAGATACTCCCAGAAAACGGTCAGTTGACACCCACAAATGCCCTCTTCCTGTCAATCTCCTTGCGATCGGCTGTGCGAATGGATACTTCGTACAATCCATCGCCCAGCAACGATTCACTTTGTAACCGTACGACACGCCTGCGCATTGCGGTGCATACGCATACACAGTTCTGACCTGATCGCAGCACAGAAAAAAAATCCTAGCGTGCAATCAGGTCTGAATGACCCCCATTGAAAAGAAACATTTATGAACAGCAACATAGACTTTGGGGGTAATTCAGACCTGATCGCTAGGGTGCATTTTTTGCATCCCTGTGATCAGATAGTCACCACCTACAGGGGGAGGGTATATGGTGTATGCAGGCAGTAGCGGATCTTGCCACGGGCAAGCAGGACTTTTGCCCGGGGCGCCGCCTTCCAGAGGGCGCTGGCGCCATCCGGAGGGCGCCGCACCATGGCAAGATCCGCCACTGCTGTGCCCTCCGCAGCCCGCTGTGTCCCCCGTCTGTGCCTCATGTGAAGGGAACTAGACGCGTAGCGTTTAGTTTCCCTTCGTGGAGAGTACCTTTGCTGAACGGTGCGTGATGACGTCATCGCGCACTGCACAGCAAAGGTCCTCTCCACGAAGGGAACTAGACGCTACACGTCTAGTTTCCCTTCGTGGAGAGGACCTTTTGCTGTGCGGTGCGCGATGACGTCATTGCACACCGCTCAGCATTCAAGCGGCGCTACTAATGTACAGGGGGCGTAACTGACCACGCCCCCTGTATTAAGCCACGCCCCGTTTCCTGCCCGGGGCGCAGAGCGGGCTTGAACCGGCCCTGTATGCAGGTGTGCATTTTTTGCAGCCCTGCGATCAAGTAGTCACCACCTACAGGGGGAGGGTATACAGTGTGTGCAGGTGTGCATTCACATTTGTAGCAGAGCTGCACAAACATCAGTTTCTACAGTCTCTGCTCAGCCCAGGACTTACTCTGCTGCTGCGATGGATTGCTGGTGATCGAGACACCCTCCCTTGAAACGCCTGGTCCCTCCTGCATTTTTCCTGACACCCACACACGGCCTCCTCCTGTCAATCACCTTGCAACCGCCTGTACGATCGCTTTTTTCGCACTACCCCATCGCTATGTACCAATGCCGGTGCAGTCATCCAACGTGCAGGTGCATTGTGATGCATACACATACGCAGGTCAGACCTGATCGCCTGCTGTGCAAAAACGCACAGCAGCAATCAGGTTTGAATTACCCCCTTCGTTTCAATATGAAAGTGATGTCAAAAATTGCAACATAAAATAGCAAGACTTGTATGAATACAATTGTAGCAGCATATTCAGCAACAGAAAAATGACCCGATAAATTATACTAAGCTGCTAAAATTCATGAGAGATAAAACATTTGGGACAGAAAAAACGCACAGAATATCAGAGACTCAGTGGAAAATTGTTTGAAACCACTTTATTTCATTTCTTTGAGCACATTGTTTATATAAATCTATATTTAAACCTTTCTTAATCTAATACAATGTGGATATAGAAATCCTTTTTATGATATACTGTATTAAAGGTTATGTTTTATATTCAAAAAAAAAAAATAATTAAAATGAAATATACACTTTTCTTACTTTGTAATCCTGGAAACCCACAAGTGCTCAGACCAACTACTCGTAGATTGCAAAGAGAAGGTCCCTATTATCAGCCACTCCTCCAAAATGGATGCCGACAGTCAGGGCCGTTTCTAGACAATTTGGCTCCCAGTGCGAGATTTCAAAATGCCCCCCCCCCCCCCCCCCTATTGCTCTTAAAAAAAAAAAAAAAGTGTGCCCCCCCATATAGCCATAAAAAGAAAAAGCATGCGTGGTCTCATTAAAGTGGGCATGGCCTCATCTGATATCATCACACCCACCACAGTACGGAAAAAAATAAAAATGTCCCCTTTTTACACATTACAGCAGGCAAGTGTCCCCATATTACACAGCGCGGCAGGCAGGTGTCCCCATTTTACACAGCGCGGCAGGCAGGTGTCCCCATTTTACACAGCACGGAAGGCTGGTATCCCCATTTTACACAGTACGCAGGCAGGTGCCCCCATTTTACACAGTACGCAGGCAGGTATCCCCATTTTACAAAGTGCAGCAGGCAGGTATCCCCATTTTACACAGCGCGGCAGGCAGATATCCCCATTTTACACAGCACAGCAGGCAGATATCCCCATTTTACACAGCACAGCAGGCAGATATCCCCATTTTACACAGTACGCAGGCAGATGCCCCCATATTACACAGTACGCAGGCAGATGCCCCCATATTACACAGTACGCAGGTAGGTGCCCCCATATTACACAGTACGCAGGCAGATGCCCCCATATTACACAGTACGCAGGCAGATGCCCCCATATTACACAGTACGCAGGCAGGTGCCCCCATATTACACAGTACGCAGGCGCCCCCATATTACACAGTACGCAGGCAGGTTCCCCCATATTACACAGTACGCAGGCAGATGCCCCCATATTACACAGTACGCAGGCAGGTGCCCCCATATTACACAGTGTGGCAGGCAGGTATCCCCATAGGCAGGTGCCCCCATATTACACAGTGTGGCAGGCAGGTATCCCCATAGGCAGGTGCCCCCATATTACACAGTGTGGCAGGCAGGTATCCCCATAGGCAGGTGCCCCCATATTACACAGTGTGGCAGGCAGGTATCCCCATAGGCAGGTGCCCCCATATTACACAGTGTGGCAGGCAGGTATCCCCATAGGCAGGTGCCCCCATATTACACAGTGTGGCAGGCAGGTATCCCCATAGGCAGGTGCCCCCATATTACACAGTGTGGCAGGCAGGTATCCCCATAGGCAGGTGCCCCCATTTTACACAGTGCGGCAGCGGCAGGCAGGTTTCAAGCTGAGGAGAAGGAAGGGGGAGAGAGAATACTTACGTCTTCCCGCTCTTCGGTCCCGCCGCCTCACGTCCCGCGCCGGCCGCCTCCTCCTTCTTGCTTCTCCTTCTCGCCTCTCCCGAGCGCTCCTGCTCGGGGGGCGGGGCTTTGCGGAATGACGCGTTTGCGTCGTGACGTCACGACGCAACGCGTCATTCCGCAAAACTCCGCCCCCCGAGCAGGAGCGCTCGGGAGAGGCAAGAAGGAGTAACTAAGTGCCGCGGCGGGCGCCCCGTGCAGTTGCACGGCTCGCCCGCCCCTAGAAACGGCACTGCCGACAGTCCATTCAAAGTCGTAGTCTCTAACCAGTCATGCAAGGAAAGCACACTCAGCCAGCCCCAATGTCATTCTTTTATTCAACCCAGAATGCCCGCAGTCCAGGGGGAGTAGAAATATGCCAGCCTACAGGCCCTGATTGGGTTGGCACCAGCGAGTCTATGATGTTCTTTGGGCTGCTGGTGGAATATAACAACAGTTATAATAATACAACAGAGCCAATGTTTGTTGTGTCCAAAGCTAATAAGTAGTTATGTACTTAACATTGTTTCTGGTGTCGAAGTCGGAAAAATTAGACATACAAACTACACACAGATTGGCGCTTCTCGGTGGTAGCGTAAGGACGCAATTGACGGATATGGATGCACCATGCTTCTTTACCATACATCATGCATAGAGTCGCATGGCGTGCGTGTTGCAGCGTGGTGAGTGTATATACGGTAAAAGGCGCAATCACTGAGAAATGCCATAAAGACGCACAGACACATATTTCATACAACACATAAATTACACATAGATAAAACATGTCCACCAACAGACTAGTATTATATGGTATTTATATAATAGAGTGTAACTTCAGATATATATGTGTAATTGGGATGGAACAAGCTAATTATATCATGCTTAGTGTCAAAATGATCAGGAGAATGTGTGGATTAATTTGATAGCTATGGGTAAATTGTAGAACATTGCAACGATTAGTTATGATTAAATGTATGAAATCTAAAGTCACTCTTATGAGTACAAAGGACTTCCTGAGAAAGCATGTGTGCAGAAAACCAGTGGCTAACCCCTACAACTGCATCTGCAAACTGGACATTGCTTGCATATAAACTGACCAATAACACACAAGGAATGAGAGACCTCCCTCTCCTGGGCCAATGGAAGGAAACCGAAATCAACAACCTGTTAACTCCCACTTTTTGATATAGGCAGTTTTGTAAGGCATAGTTAGATAGTTGCTGTTGCTTGCTGAGAAGGGATGAAGGAGAGTTCTATGGGACAAGGTGACGTATGTTGGCTGTATCTGCTTCTTATGTAACGATAGCTCTGTACCACCTACTTAGGCATATTTATGTTATACTGAAAGATATACTGTACATATGTTATTTTGTATACAAAACTGTTAGTATCAAATACATATATATCTCTGAGCGTTGGACCTCAGTATACCGTGTGTGTGTACTTGCTTTCTCTTAAGGGACATAGGGGGTGATTCCGAGTTGTTCGCTCGCTAGCTTCTTTTATCAGCATTGCACACGCTAGGCCGCCGCCCTCTGGGAGTGTATCTTAGCTTAGCAGAATTGCGAACGAAAGATTAGCAGAATAGTGAATAGAAATTTCTTAGCAGTTTCTGAGTAGCTCGAGACTTACTCACAAATAGCGATCAGTTCAGTCAGTTTCGTTCCTGGTTTGACGTCACACTCACGCCCAGCGTTCGGCCAGCCACTCCCCCGTTTCTCCAGACACTCCCGCGTTTTTCCCTGACATGCCTGCGTTTTTCCGCACACTCCCAGAAAACAGCCAGTTTCCGCCCAGAAACACCCACTTCCTGTCAATCACACTCCGATCACTTCAACAATGAAAAATCTTAGTTCGGACGTGAGTAAATCTACTAAGTTTTGTGCTAAAATACTAACCGCGTGCGCACTGCGAACCATGCGCATGCGCATTTTTGCCTTAATCGCTCCGTTGCGAAAATCGGCAATGAGCGAACAACTCGGAATGACCCCCATAGTGCTGCAAAGTTCAGTGCACTTTTATCGTATATGGTAATAAGATGCGCCTTGCGTCCGCAGTATATATTAATGCTGGACTTTACAGTAAATGTTTATTTAATATAATGGAAATTCACACTGGTCAATTAGAAACACAGCATTTAGATGTATGAAATAAGGGGAAAGACCTACAATAATAAGCTATATTTGATCTTGATATGAAATACTGATCAATAAAAACCATCTACCAGGGTCACAAGGTGCAATTTAATAATTGAGTGTAGAGGATCATGAAAACATTTTCCATTGAGGCAGTCCACAGTTGTACAGTGCTGGGTACGATCTTCTCATCACAATCAATATTATATAACGTTTCTTATGTGCATTGTTATATTATTTCCATCCAAGAGCTTTAGGAGCTATAAATGAGATGCTCACTGCTCACATATGAGCAGAACAGAGACTTTTTCATGCTCAGAAGAGTCATATTGCTCTGCTCATCTCAGATCATAGGCCCTTACCGAAATCGTGCCATGCTGAACGGTGATGCAAGGTTCTGCCCATGTCTGCCATAGTTATACTGTTGCCCCAAGTCCTGGGCTCCCACTGCCACAGAAAGTGGGAATGTTATTTTATTTGGTTAATGTCCTTACATTGTGGAGTAATGCATAACAGTGTGATCGTATTTAGCTGATCTGATAAATGTAATTAATGATAGTACAAAGTTACAGACCCACAGTGCACATTTAGATTTGTGATGGGACACAATCAGAGGATTAAGGGGTGTCAATAACAAACTGTTAGTAAACTTGTGAAAATAATTTTACGCCCACATGCAAAGCTCTCATTTATTTTTGAAGAATTAAATATTTAGGTTAGATTTAGTCATAGAAAAGATTAATGTATAAGGGTTCTTGCATTCCCTGCGCAAGACTGCAGCACGCTTTTCTTCTTCTGTTCTGTAGCGCCATATCTGTCTGTTTTGTATTATCATTTGTCAGACTAAATAAGTGTGTGATCTATAAGGAGCAAGTTTAAGAAGTGATTTGTACCACATAATGAGTGACTGGCGATGAGTAACAAATGAGGAGTGACAAGCAATAATGGATGAGTGATAGACAACACATGAGAAACTCCAAATAGTTCAGACATGTCATAAATCTTCACCACTTTGATTTCTAAATAAAAGAGAAATGTAGGTTTACTATTAGAAGTAGAGATGTGCAGCATGCACTTTTCGTGTTTTGTGTTTTGGTTTTGGTTCTAATTCCACTTTCGTGTTTTGGTTTTGCCTTGGTTTTGCCAAAACCACCCTTGCGAGTTTTGGTTTTGGTTTTGGATCTGGATAATTTTGAAAAAAACATAAAAAGGTCTAAAAATACAGAATTTGAGGCTAATTTTGATCCTACGGTATTATTAACCTCAATAACATTAATTTCCACTCATTTCCAGTCTATTCTGAACACTGAACACCTCACAATATTGGTTTAGGCCAAAGGTTGCACCGAGGTAGCTGGATGACTAAGCTAAGCGACACAAGTGTGCAGCACAAACACCTGGCCCATCTAGAAATGGCACTGCCGTGTCAGACAGGAGGGCAGATATAAAAAAAAGGCCCCAAACAGCACCTCATGCAAAGATGTAGAAGAAGTGCAATGAGGTAGCTGTATGACTAAGTCAATCGACACAATCAATTGGCCCATCTAGGAGTGGCACTGCAGTGGCAGACAGGATGGCACTTTTCAAAAACTAGGCCCCAAACAGCACCTCATGCAAAGATGTAGAAGAGGTACAATGAGGTAGCTGTATGACTAAGCCAAGCGACACAAACAATTCCTATTGGAATTAAACAGCAATATCACTGGAATTATACGGCAATATCATTGGAATTATATGGCAGTACCACTGGACATATACGCAGTATCACTGGAATTATATGGCAATACCACTGGACATATACGGAAGTGTCAGACAGGATGGCACTTTAAAAAAATAGTCCCTAAACAGCACATGATGCAAAGAAGAAAAAGAGGTGCAAGATGGAATTGTCCTTGGGCCCTCCCACCCACCCTTATGTTGTATAAACAGGACATGCACACTTTAACAAACCAATCATATCAGCGACAGGGTCTACACACGACTGTGGCTGAAATTAAATGTTTGTTTGGGCTCCCACCAAAAAAGAAGCAATCTATCTCTCCTTGCACGAACTGGCTCTACAGAGGCAGGATGTCGACCTCATCCTCATCTTCCGATTCCTCACCCATTTCACTGTGTACATCCCCCTCCTCACAGAGTATTAATTCGTCCCCACTGGAATCCACCATCACAGGTCCCTGTGTACTTTCCGGAGACAATTGCTGGTCAAGGTCTTCCCAGAGGAATTTATAATTCATTTTGATGAACATCATCTTCTCCACATTTTGTGGAAGTAACCTCCTACGCCGATCACTGACAAGGTTACCGGCTGCACTAAACACTCTTTCGGAGTACACACTGGAGGGGGGGCAACTTAGATAAAATAAAGTCAGTTTGTGCAAGGGCATCCAAATTGCCTCTTTTTCCTGCCAGTATACGTACGGACTGTCTGACATGCCTACTTGGATGCTGTCACTCATATAATCCTCCGCCATTCTTTCAATGGTGACAGAATCATATGCAGTGACAGTAGACATGTCAGTAATCGTTGGCAGGTCCTTCAGTCCGGACCAGATGTCAGCTTTCGCTCCTGACTGCCCTGCACCACCGCCAGCGGGTGGGCTAGGAAATCTTATCCTTTTCCTTGCAGCTCCAGTGGCGGGAGAAATTGAAGGAGGAGCTGTTGACGGGTCACATTCCGCTTGAGTTGACAATTTACTCACCAGCAGGTCTTTGCACCTCTGCCGCCCTCTGGGAGTGTATCTTAGCTTAGCAGAAGTGCGAACGAAAGGATCGCAGCATTGCTACAAAAAAAGATTGTGCAGTTTCAGAGTAGCTCGAGACTTACTCCTAGCTAGCGATCACTTCAGACTGTTTAGTTCCTGCTTTGACGTCACAAACACGCCCTGCATTCGGCCAGCCACTCCCCTGTTTCCCCAGCCACTCCTGCGTTTTTATCTGGCACGCTTGCTTTTTTTCACACACTCCCCGAAAACGGTCAGTTACCTCCCAGAAACACCCACTTCCTGTCAATCACTCAACGATCAGCAGGGCGACTGAAAGGTGTCGCTCGACCTTGTGTGAAACTGCAATGGCTTTTGTGAAAGTACTACGCGCGTGCGCAGTGCCGTAACTAGACATTTCAGCGCTGTGTGCAAGAATCGACATCAGCACCACCCTTTAACATAAACCGGCAGCAGTACGCGCCGTAGGCGCATGCAAAAATATATAGGGGCGTGGCTTCACGGGAAAGGGGTGTGGCCATAAAATAATACCAATTCATATAATGGTGCACAGTAGTCTCCATTATTCAAATTACGCCACACAGTAGCGCCACTACACCAGGTAGAGCCCCTTTTTACACATTACGGCAGACAGCGCCCCCTTTTTACACATTACGGCAGACAGCGTCCCCTTTTTTACACATTATGGCAGACAGAGTCCCCTTTTTACACATTACGGCAGACAGCGTCCCTTTTTTACACTTACGGCAGACAGCGTCCCATTTTTACACATTACGGCAGACAGAGTCCCCTTTTTACACATTACGGCAGACAGCGTCCCCTTTTTACACTTACGGCAGACAGCGTCCCCTTTTAACACATTACGGCAGACAGCGTCCCCTTTCTACACATTACGGCGGACAGTGTCCACCTTTTACACGTTACGGCAGGCAGAGTCCACCTTTTACACGTTATGGCAGGCAGAGTCCCCCTTTAACACAGTACGGCAGGCAGATTCCCCCTTACATCCCCCCCCCTCCACCCTTAGAGTGTAGTGTAATGTAGTGAAGTATACTGTGGTGTAGTGTAGTGAAGTGTAGTGTAATATACTGTAGTGTAGTGTAGTGTACTGTAGTGTAATATAGTGTAGTGAAGTGTAGTGTACTGTAGTATAGTGTAGTGTAGTATAGTGTAGTGTAGTGTAGTGTCTGTGTAGGCACTTACGTGCTGTTGCCGGCTCCTGACTCCTCCTGTCCACTTCACAGGCAGAGAACTCAGCCGTATCGCTGCCGTGACCTCTGCAGCAGCGGCGGCTTAAGCTGGACGCAGGCGGGCGGGCGGCGGCTTCACCGGGACACGGGCGGGCGGGTGGCTGCTTCAGCAGCAGGACACAGTCGTGGGGGCGGAAGCGGCTTCAGCCGGACGCAGGCAGTGGCGCTGTCAGTGGGACACAAGTGGCACCGCCATCAGCGGGACGCAAGCGACGCCACCTAAAACAGTGAATCTGCGGCCATGCGGGTGTGATGCTCGATGGTGCTCCCTCAGTGCATTTGCGCTGTGGGCAAGGCACCATCGGCACACACCTAGTTACGGCTCTGCGCGTGCGCACTGCGCCCCAAACGCATGCGCAGAAATGCAGATTTTCAGCCTAACCGCTGTGCTGCGAACAACAGCAGCTAGCGATCAACTCGGAATGACCCCCATGGTACCATACAAATAACGATTCAAGCAGTGGTTTATAGTAAGTACCACAGATCAACCAGTCTATATAGACCCACACGGGGACAGGGGATATAGTGCTCATATCTGAAATATAACTGGTTTATTACATCTCTAATTAGAAGACACTGCAATTTAAATATAATCCAATCACAGTATAGTTAACTGCTACAGACAGGTAAACATGGATACTCCCATAGATATAAGGCTTCTTTTAACAACTTGTCAATTGCCGGGGAAGATCAGCAGAGAATTTAGGGCCTAATTCAGAGCGGGATGAATTCCTGATTATTGTGAATCCGCGGCTGCGCAATGGCCTTGCATTGTTGTTCGCAGTTCTCCACAAATATCGAGACCAAATGATGGAATTACAATTAGTATACACCAATGGTCATACAGCTACCTCCATGTGTCCCTTTTACTGAACAACCGGGAGATTTGATCATAAAAACGTGTGGTGAAGTGTATCCAAGATGGCCATATCTTAAAAACCTGTAAAAACTAGGGGACTTTTATATCCAACTCAATTAGGTGGAAAAACTTCATATATAAAGATTTATCATAATAGTACAACAGACGTTTGTTTTCTCCATTAGATTGCTACACAAGCACGTTTGGATCTATTTTTGAATTCCATTGTGGAGGTTTCTATTGTCAACATATTTAAAAAAAAAAAACGTCTGATGGAGTATCTAATTTGCCATCAACACATTCTGGATACCTCTCACTGATATATAGCAATTTTATTTCTGTACAATATTTTTTAATGTGTATGTTGCAAACGATATATATATACATATATCTCGAAATTAAACATTAAAATGAAACGTTGACATCATTACACCACATCATGGAGTGTACTGCTAAGATGGGGGGTTAATACCTGGAAGTTTTAAGTCCTGTGAGTGCCGCAATCCTGTACCTACCTGTAACCAGTTTTCATTGTGTTGGAGTCCTTGGAGTGCCGGTCACCTGTCTCTTTTTATATATTAGGAAGTGTAGCCTCAGTCTCACGGCATGTTAATTTTAAATATGTGTTTGTGTCTGTTTTTGTTTTACAGCCGTATCAAGACGTATGGTAGTGGCTGAAACCGGAACTAAGACAAGTACCAGGGAGACACTCAACCGTACCTGGTTACTGATGCCACGATCCGGAGGTTGCTATGGCAGCAGGACGACGTCACACAGTGGCACCCCGCAGCAGCAGCGGTTACTGGGACAACTGGACGATGTCACTGTAGTGCCCCCCACCACGCCAGCCGGAGTCCCGGGCGGCTCACCTGTGGGAATCAATATGGTGACCTAAGGTATTTAAGTGGGGTAAGTTCACAGTATGTGTTTGTTTGTGTCTTGTGAATTTAAGCAGTATTACATCCTGATGACAGTGTATACGTGCACCGCAACGGTGTAAAGCCTCTGATTGCCGTCCCATCTATCATTTATATATTTTATATATATATATATATATATATATATGATGTAGTTGAATCTGACACTCCCGTTTTATATGATATAGAAGCAGCGGTACTCCGGGACTGATATAGTGGTCAACACATTACAGTGTTTTATTCATCAACGTTTCGGGGTGTCACCCCCCTCATCAGGATAACAACACACTTCACACAAAAAGAAATGTATATTTTACCATCCTTCTCCCCGCCGATAGAGCCTTCCGCCCGTCAGTGAGGCTGCCATCCACCACACTTCCGGTCGCAGCGCCATCCAGGCAAAGCACTGGAATTCCCCACCATCAAGGTGAAGATCAGCATTAGCCTTTTATTATATAGGCTTTGGCGTATTTATAATGCTTACAGTGGGCCCACACCGCACAACCTGCACCCATTATTTTTAATACTTACCCTCTGGAGTCCCGCGTTGCAGCAGTAGCGATGCAGAAATCACTGGGAAAAGCACTATTTTCCCAGTATTTCACACATGTGCAGTAGGAAAATCACTGGGAAAATGGGCACCACGCCATTTTCATGGAGACTGTGGCCAGCAGTAATCAGGCGGCCCGCAGCATCCCAGGACCCATGCTGCTACCTCAAGCATGAATGTACAAAGTCAGCATTGGAGGAGGGGCACCAACATTTGTCTTGCCTCTGGGCAACTGGGATGAAGGTACACCACTAATACAGAGGCAGGTGTTGAGGGGCAGAGGAAGGTGACAAGGGGGCTAAGGAAGGTAATGAGGGCTGAGACAGGTGATGAGGAGGCTGAGGAAGGTAATAAGGGGTGAGGATGATGATGAGGGGCAGAGGAATGTGCTGAGGGGCTGATGAAGGTAATGCGGAGGCTGAGGAACGAAATAAGGAGGGAGGATGATGATGATGATGATGAAGGTCAGAGGAATGTGCTTAGAGGCAGAAGAAGGTAATGAGGAATCTGAGGAAGGTAATAAGGGGTGAGAATGATGATGAGGCGCAGAAGAATATGCTAAGGTTCTAAGAAAGGTAATCAGGAGGCTGCGGAAGGTAATCAGGGGTGAGAATGATGATGAGGTGCAGAGGAATATGCTGAGGGTCTGAAGAAGGTAATGAGAGGCAGAGTGAGAGGCTGAGGACAGTGATGAGAGGCAGAGGAATGTGCTGAGGGGTTGATTAAGGTAATGAGGGACTGAGAAAGGTAATAAAGGGTGAGGACATTAATGAAGGAGGCTGAGGAAGGTAATAAGGAGTGAGGATGATGATGAGGGGCAGAGGAATGTGGTGAGGTGCTGATTAAGGTAATGAGGGGGCTGAGGAAGGTCATAAGGGGTGAGCAATTGCGCTTGCAGGGGGGGTTTCCGAGCACCCAGAAACCCCCCCTCCACCCATGCATGAGTAGTATTAATGGATGTCTAGCGTCCTCTGCAGCCTGCTGTCTTCTTGGTGGCACTTGTAAGTGCTTAATAAAAGTTTATTTTAATTATAGTACATATATCCATTTGCATACATATATACACATGTATATACATACATATAAACACACACACACACATATGATATATATACATGTGTATATATACGTGTACTGTATGTATATATATATATATATATATATATGTGTATATATATATATATATATATGCAACTATGCATGTTTAGACACTGAGAGAGACACTGAGCTCAAACCTTTGATAACCTGTATTCTCTCATCTTATATCAGTGGTTCTCAAACCCCACACAGTTCACATTTTGCAGGTCAGCTAGCAGGAAAACAGGTATTTCTCTTACGTCCTAGATTATGCTGGGGACTCCAAAAGGACCATGGGGTATAGACAGTGCCGTTTCTTGCGGCGGGCGAGCCGTGCAACCGCACGGGGCGCCCGCCGCGGCACTTCCTGAGCACTTTCAAACCCCCCTACCCTCTCCTCCCGAGTGCCCAGCTCGGGGGGCGGGATTTCGTGGAATGACGCGTTTGCGTCGTGACGTCACGACGCAATCGCGTCATTCTGCGAAACCCCGCCCCCCGAGCTGGGCACTTGGCAGGAGGGAGAAGGGGGAGCCAAGACAGCCAGCGCTGCGCAGACGAGGGAGAGGCGGCTGAAGAGCGGGAAAAACCGCTTCAAATGTAAGTCAGCCCCTCTCCCTCTCTCTCTCTCCCTCCCCCCATCACCACCTGCCGCAATGTGTAAAATGGGGACACTTGCCTGCCGGAATGTGTAAAATGGGGGCACGTGCCTGCCGCAATGTGTAAAATGGGGACACTTGCCTGCCATGCTGTGTAAAATGGGGGCACGTGCCTGCCGCAATGTGTAAAATGGGGACACTTTCCTGCCGCAATGTGTAAAATGGGGACACTTTCCTGCCGCAATGTGTAAAATGGGGACACTTGCCTGCTGTAATGTGTAAAATGGGGACACTTTCCTGCCGCAATGTGTAAAATGGGGACACCTTCCTGCCGCAATGTGTAAAATGGGGACACCTTCCTGCCGCAATGTGTAAAATGTGAACACTTGCCTGCCGTACTGTGTAAAATGGGGGCACGTGCCTGCCGCAATGTGTAAAATGGGGACACTTTCCTGCCGCAATGTGTAAAATGGGGGCACGTGCCTGCCGCAATGTGTAAAATGGGGACACTTTCCTGCCGCAATGTGTAAAATGGGGACACTTTCCTGCCGCAATGTGTAAAATGGGGACACTTTCCTGCCGCAATGTGTAAAATGTGAACACTTGCCTGCCGTACTGTGTAAAATGGAGGCACGTGCCTGCCGCAATGTGTAAAATGGGGACACTTTCCTGCCGCAATGTGTAAAATGGGGGCACGTGCCTGCCGCAATGTGTAAAATGGGGACACTTGCCTACCGTGCTGTGTAAAATGGGGACACTTGCCTACCGTGCTGTGTAAAATGGGGACACTTGCCTGCCGTGCTGTGTAAAATGGGGTCGCGTGCCTGCTGTAATGTGTAAAATGAGGACTTTTTTTTTATCGTGTGGTGGCCGTGATGATGAGATCAGATGAGGCCACACTTCAGGACGGCAGAAGACTTCGGTGACCAGGTACAGCGCAGTGGGGACGCTGCGCTCCATGCTCCTACACACATCGCGGATGGCACTCACAGGGTGCAGGGCGCTGGGGGGGGGGGGGCAGCAGGTCACTGGGGTCCGGGTAGCCGGCAGAAGCACTGTCGGTGCCTCGGCACCGTTCATCGCCCCCCGCCGGCATTTTCAAATTAGGCGCGCTGAAGCGCGCTGGGAAGGGGCGGAGCTTAGCGCGCGGCTCACGGCGCCATCTTCCTTTCCTCCACGCGGCGGCAAGGAGACGCTGGGCCGGACCTCCATCGCTCCCCGCAAGTAACGGGAAGATTTCTCAGGGGGGGGGGCGCAGTGTGGTGCATTGTTTTATTTCTAGCAGCGCTGGTAATATATATCCCCTATAGGGATATATAGGCGCTGGGGTGTGAGCTGGCATACTCCCTCTAGGTCTCTCTCTGGGCTTCACTGTAGGCCTGTCCCCTAGCTGAGACATTTTGAGTGTGTGTCGCTGTGTCGATCGAACGTGTCGACATGTCTGAGGCTGAATGTGAATCACCGGAGGAGGTTGTGGGGGGTGAAGTTGGGGGTCTGGATTTGGGTCTGTCGGCGCAACCGACACCTGATTTACTCACATTATTAACTACAATCAATACGAATGTAGCTTCGTTATCTAAGAGGTTAGATAAGTCTGAGTCACAGACGCAGGTGTGGAAAAAGTCCATAGAGGAGGCTTTATCTCAGGTACAGACCCCATCGGGCTCGCAGAAGCGGCCGTTTACTCAGGTGGCAGATACTGATACCGACTCGGACTCTGACTCTGAGGTCGATTTTTCTGAGGCGGCTTTGCATCCGCGTTTAGTGAAGAGTATTCAGTACATGATTGTGGCTATAAAGGATGTTTTACACATTTCTGATGAACCTGCAGTGCAGGAAACAAGGATTTGTTTGTTCAAAGGGAAAAAACCTGAAGTGAAATTTCCCCCCTCTCATGAAATGAATACTCTTTGTGAAAAGGCTTGGGAGTCGCCGGATAAGAGGTGGTAGATTCCCAAGAGGATTTACATGGCGTATCCCTTCCATGATAGGGAAAAATGGGAGTCGTCTCCAAATGTTGACAAAGCTCTATCTTGTTTGTCTAAGAAGGTGGCGCTTCCGTCTCCGGACACGGCAGCTCTCAAGGATCCGGCGGATCGCAAGCTGGAGACGTCTCTGAAGTCCATTTTCGCTAATACAGGCGCATTGCTCAGACCTGCAGTGACATCGGTGTGGGTGAGTAGTGCTATTGCTAAATGGGCCGAGAATTTAGCCACTGACATGGATACCCTTGATAAAGATAATGTTCTTCTGACTCTTGGTTATATCAAGGACGCTGCAGATTACCTGAAGGACGCGGCGAGGGATGTTTGTCTTTTGGGATCAAGAGCCAATGCCATGTCAATATCGGCTAGGAGGGCGTTGTGGATCCATCAATGGAATGCTGATGCCGACTCCAAGAGAGCTATGGAAGCTTTACCCTTCAAAGGTAATGTCTTGTTTGGGGACGGCTTGGCGGACCTGGTCTCTACCGCGACGGCGGGTAAGTCCTCTTTTCTTCCCTATTTTCCCACACAGCACAAAAAGGCACCACATCCGCAGATGCAGTCCTTTTGTCCTAATAAATACAGACGTGGAAAGGGTTCGTCCTTCCTCGCTTCAAAGGGTAAAGGAAGGGGTAGTAAGTCGCCTGCCGTGTCAGGTGCCCAGGACCAAAAGTCCTCCCCTGCCTCTACCAAGTCCACCGCATGACATTGGGGCTTCCCTGGGGGAGTCCGGACCGGTGGGAGGCCGTCTCCGAGTCTTCAGTCAGGTCTGGGTTCGTTCAGGCCTCGATCCTTGGGTCCTAGAGATTGTATCTCAGGGATACAAGCTGGAGTTTCGGGAGGTGCCCCCTCACCGGTTTTTCGTTTCGCCCTTACCAGCGTCTCTTCCGGACAGGGAGCTGGTGTTGGCAGCGATACAAAAATTGTGTCAACAGAAGGTCATAGTTCCAGTTCCCCCATCACAATGGGGGGAGGGGTTCTACTCAAGCCTATTTGTGGTGCCGAAACCGGACGGTTCGGTCAGACCGATTCTTAATCTAAAATCCCTCAATCCATACTTGAAAGTTTTCAAGTTCAAGATGGAATCTCTTCGAGCTGTGATTTCCAGCCTAGAGGGGGGGGGGGGGTTGTATGGCGTCAGTCAACATAAAGGATGCCTACTTACACGTTCCGATATTTCCTTCGCATCAGGCCTTCCTCAGGTTTGCAATACAGGACTCTCATTACCAATTTCAAATGTTGCCGTTTGGCCTTTCCACGGCCCCGAGAGTGTTCTCCAAGGTCATGGCAGAAATTATGGTTCTCCTTCACAAGCAGGGGGTTTCAATTATCCCGTACTTGGACGATCTCCTGATAAAGGTGTTGAATTCTCCTAGATTAACTAAATTAACCATCTTGTTGCTGTTTGGGTTGTTAGGTAAAAGAATGAATTGAAAATGGATTTATAAAAATCAATTATTATTTATTCAAAGGGCCACGCCCGTATACAGGGGAGAGGGACATCCTCTCGTCCTGTGTCAAATCATTTAACAACCACATACACGTATCAACAATGAGTTTTATATAATACACAGTTACGCCCCTTTTGTATATTCCTCCCATATGATTTCATACCTCAGGAATACAATGTTAGACAATAGAGTTATGCAATATTGGGACAATTGTCAAGAATACTAAAAAGATACTCGTGAGCTTCAACTGTGTCCATATTAGGAATTACATCTGTACTCTATGAGCTTTTAGAAAGTGCGTATGTGGAATTAATACTCAGCCAACAAAGTTGTTTTTCTCTCAGGGTGTGTATAAAGTTCAAGATGAATTTGCTATATCATCTAGCTAGAATCAAAATGGATTCTGTTATGCTTTCATATTATACTAGTGAATATGAGAACCCTTTTCTTATTGGATGTATACATAATATACGTACTATCCCGTAGTGCACACACATAACTGTTAGGCCTTCAGCAGGTTGCCTCAGTCACAGTATTCGACAGCTCCACCCTTTGATCAGGGACATTATACATGTGCCCTGTCATCTCAAGAGAATTTCTGGGAACGTATAGTTCGCTAATAATCATTTCATGTAGTATTGCTATTCTGCATTTGACAGTAGCCTTCTAAATACAACATAGGCCGCACCTGTAGACAGTGAACATCAAATGAATGGCTATAATCACATCGGGGTTACCAAAGAATAAACCTCATCACAGAATACATCATCACATACAATCACCTACAATATACTTAAAAAAAAAACATTTTCCTAATCCTGAAATTGAATACTAGGATTTAAACATTTATCTTTTCCAGTCCATATCATAATGCCTTGGTTAAAGTTCTTTTATATCATGGACCTCCTTTATATACTTGGCATTACACGTATCAGGATCCGTAATGTCTTTGGTCAGATAAGCACAGCAGTGAGCTCAAAGTGCTGCTTCCGGAAATCAACAATATCCTCCAATTTGTGGTATTAAAAAAAATGTAGAACAATATGGTATCGTAATAGTTCATGTCCAATGTCCTGGAATCATCATAAATGTCCACAGTTCTGGAATATCCTATCATAAAGATCAATCATATTAGCAATAATTTAAACGAAAAAAAAAAAAAAAACGTCAACTTCCAGTTGATTAATCACACGACTTCATTAGCCATAGGAGAACTTATTAGCCACCTTTACCACTTCGAGGTTTTATTGAAACTCTGGTGGCAGGAACATGTTTCCTGATTACTGAGTCAATTACTCTTTTTAGGAATAGTTCATCCTGCAAGAAAACTTTTCTCAAGTTATTATGTGTTTTTGTATAAAATTGCTAAATCAAACTTCTTAAATAACAAACATTTTTAGAATTAATAGGTAACCAATTATATATCATATCCTAAGGACATGGTGACAACTACCATTCCCCGTTATGTATGATATCTTCTTTTAACCTTTGAATCTACTCCTAGTAAAATACATATTACATCATAAACCTTAATGAACATCATATGTAACCATTACTATATATATACCTAACTCATTATATCTAGCACATCTAGAAACCTTAGGTTAGTATATTGTAACAATTCTTTCACATTCCCTTAAATCAACCTTTTCTATCTACATAAGATAATTTTTTTCCTGTATTCTTGACCTATTTTATTTCCACTAACTGAAATACACCCGATATGTGTAGCTAATATTATCACCAGTGGTTCTTTCCTGAGATACTGTTGTATCTATACACATGTACCGTGTTTCACTATTATCACGAGTCACGACTCTATAAAGTTTTGGTAATCACATCAAATGTAAATTGCATAGAGAACTTTGGCCTGCTAGTGTCTATGTATACATATCTAACAATTATAATAGTCTTAAATAATGATTAGCAATACAATTTATATAGCTGCAGTACTTAAAATCTTTCCAACAATTAATGGTATTGCTGGACTGGATACTCCTCAGAATAATATCCTAAATTATTTAAATTATCCATGCATTAATCTATACATCTGTCTTCAAGTGGAGTATAATACTCACAACCACGTTTTTCAAAGTGTGTGTTCGTTACACCAGTCATAAATCCCTCTGGATTTCCTGCTTAGAAAAGAAAAGAGGAAGGAAGGGTCTTATTGAAATAATTCCCATCCACAATAATGGATGAGTACTCATACCTACACCACACGTTTGCTCGCTCTCTCTTCAAAGAAAAATAAATAAATTAAGTCCTAATGCTGTTATAAATAACGTCGCTCCCGTATACTTTCAGAAATGTTAAAAGTTCTGTAGGATATTAGCTTATAAGCACATAGTCTATTATCAATGATCAGAATCATCTCTATCTTGATTGAAGGGTTCATTCAAATACAATTCTGTGGTAGTAACAGTAGTAACAGTCTCTGTATTGTATCTCCATACAATAGTTTTTTAGTGTTAGGTTCCTTTAAGCTCTGGTCTCTGACCTTTTCATTTCATTGCAAGCTCATGGATCTAGGTGTCCTTCTTCTGCAGCCTTTGCAACGGCTGTATCAGAGTCAGCGGTACTTGCCAAGGACCATCCTATGCGATCTGTAATGGAACCAAAACATAAGCAACTTCTCACCATAACACCGTCTTCACTCTCTTTAGTGATTGTCCTGTGCCGGACTGTGTGTTTTCGTGTTGGTTAAATATCTTTCCAAGGTTCTTGCAGCTTTTGATATTCTTGTAACTGTTTAAATAATTTGTGTGACACATTTGAATCGTCAAATCATTTTGTAGTTTTGAATCAGTCTCTGGATAATATATCTTTGCTGGATAACATATCTTTGCTGGATTCCAAAAAGAATAACAAAAAATTATATAGAAGAGAGACAAAGCAGAGGCTTAGGTGTAATTCTACCACTATTGAACCAACGATTGGACCATGCCATGATTCAAATTCTGCCTTTCCTGTCTCTTTTGTAGATTAATAATGCTTAATCTTGAACAACATTACACATATTAAACACAAAATATTCTTCAAACTCCTATAAACTCTATCAGTAAAGAAACTTTACTGTCTTTGAAACAATAGCTCACACCTCTGGCCTTATTATTCATTTCTCAAATAACCCCTTAACACCTGTTACACATACTATAGTTCCTTTTTTGCATTAAACTATGTTGTATTAAAACAATGTTGTTTTTAATCAACCCAACCATCTGCAGTAAACATGCTATAGCTTTCTTTATCACCATCACGATCCCTCTTATTATCACATAATTTGTTATTTTGGTCCCATGCCAAAACACAATGTACACTTCCTCATTAAACTTCATCCCACTATAGAAAGCTTGTGAATCTATTTCATGTTAATTACCCTTAGATTTGCATAGCTCATGACATTCCCCTTAATGAAAATTGGCAACAACACTTTATTATTAATAATACTAATTCACTAATTCACCATCCCATTATCCCCTATGGATGCTCGAGAAATTATTCTCCTGTTAATCAGTTTGTTTGTTTTTTTTCAATTCCTTTAAATGCAATGTAAAATGCGATGTAATCATTATAATTGTCTTACTCATCCACATTATATTCCTTATACTCCCCACTTTTGGGGGTGAGGAAGACAAGTATGCAGCTGTATCTAAGTTGTGGTGGATCCTGTGAATCATCAGCAGGAAACACTCTGAGCTGGGCATCACTGTGCCACCAGAGGAAACCCTACCAGGATAGGTTCTTGGACAGGGGAATCGGGTGACGAGGTTCAGTGAAGCAAGTATAAGGACTGATACGCTGAATAAACCATCTGTGGTGGTGCCTAGGCTATTTTCAGCCTTGGACCCATGTTGCTTCTTTAAGCTAGCCCAACGCAATCCCATTATATGGTGAGAGATTTACATCTATCACACGGTCACTTTAACTGGTCCAGATTCACCCATGCACTTTATGTATGTAGTATGTCAATGAGTTTATGTGTCCTAATAAACACATTTTTCATGGAACAAATCATTTGTCACAATTTCCCTGTTGGTTCATATATCCCCTATTGAATGAAGGGATATATCTTTAAATCTGAAATCCTTCTGTAAGCTACACTATTGCTATATTATATCTAAGTTGTATACTGTCAGAGGTAAAATGTACACATCCTATAAAATCTACTGCTTAACCTCAGTATTAAACCTATATACTCAGTATTAAACATATATGTTCTTGCTTATGCATAAGTGGATGGTTTGGCTCTGACTGAGTATCTATAATGTTTTATTCATGATAAAGTGTAATATTGTATTACCTTCTATAATTTCTTTGGTTATGAACTTGAATGTATGCATATAGCATTTCAAAAAAAAAATTACTGTATCTAGAGATTTATCATCTGGTCATACATATCTATCTATCAATAAATGTATACCAAGGCTCCACCCTCTAAGGGTTTTAACTATCTTTGGCCTAGCGCCAAATAATGATCTAGGTAGTTAACTATGTCAGCACACCGTTGACTTTTGTCTTGCGACACCTTGTGTCCTTTTTCTGCAAGAAAACACAACTGTTTAGTATCTGACACCAATACTTCAAATAATTTATAGCACAAAGATATATCATCCACATACTGGTTACATTTCTTTACTTATCTCAACATATCATTCAGACTGGCCAGTCCACACAAACTGTACATCTCTCATGCACACCAATTATGTGCTTCCAAGCAAACTTTTCTTGGACTGTGTCCATCCTATGGAATGCCTTGGCACATATACATATTCACAGAAAACTTTCAAACTTAACAACCCTCCTATTTTCTGTATAACTATTCTATACAATCATATCCCCACACTTCCTGGCTACGGAACCTGGTTCATCACTGCATATTGTGCAGTCCACTAAGAACTTTTGCACTGCATTATATCGATGCCTATACAATGAGATGAATTTTAGCAAGCATATTTTTTTTTTTTACCTCACGAACCCAGGGTAAGTGATATATAGATATGCTATGCATCCAACTTAATCTGTTCCTACTTTATTCTTCCTGGAATCTTTAGAAATACCTCATCCGTGATGTAGTATATTTTACACTGTAACTTTTACATTAGGTTTCTTCCAAATAACTTTGAAGAATTGTCTAAAAGTATGTTAATACTGGAATCGTAGTGATTAATTGCTTGTCGCAATGTTTGATTTACAGCATATACATTAAAAAATGCGTATTCCTTTATCTTTCCCTATGATTTTAGCTGCTGCTTCGAAAACTCTTTTTCCCCCGTATAGCTCACCAGAGTTAGGGCGTTGTCTTCTTGACTGTCTGCCAGATGCAAATCTGTTAGCTTTAACGCTGTTAGCGTATCTCTAGCCCATATCTGTTGCTGGGATTTTAATTTTTTTTTATTTTTTTTTCTGATTACAGTTATGCTGTAGAAAGAAATTGGCAGCATTTTCTACAGGTTATCTGGTTAAGATATTAGTTCTTATATTAAACTAGAGTAGATAGTTTGTATAACAAACATTTCTAGAGTATTGCTTATGCAGAGGTTCCCAAACTGTGTGCCGTAGCTACCTGGGGTGCCTCGGACACTTTCAGGGGTGCCCTGGGTTGGTCGTCCAGGACCAATTCAAATTATCCAGTGCTGGTGGCTGCCAAAATATGTGGCCAAACAGAAGCAAATCTCCCTCACCACACAACTGACTCTAAGGATGACCTATAAACGCCATCTACTTAATGTAATATCTATTTTTACATTTCTCAATAATACATTTTTTTCCTAGGGGTGCTGTGAAAAAAATTCTGATATTCTAGGGCCACATGATTAAAAAAATTGGGAACCACTGACTTATGCTTATTATGATCCATCTTATTAGATGAAAAAAATCAAAGCTCACTGAACACTTTTTTTTTCTTTACTGCTTCATGGCTTACACTGCTGCTGGAAAGGAGGGGGCACGTTTCTGCGCTAGCCCCCTAGCTCTCTGTGCTTTTACACAGCATTGGAAACTGAAGGGGTTTTCTTTTCTTTCTTTTTTTTCTTTTCTGCTGGCAGACCTTCTCACAATATATTGCATTAAAGAATATTTGCGTATTAAACAATACCATATGGAAACTTCACTTCATAGTTAGATAGTAACATTAGATAAACACATATTTTTAACTACAGATCTGCCAAAAGCCATTTGAACACGGACATCAACTTTTGTTTCCTCCGTTCACAAATAAATATATATATATATATATATATATAAACTTTATTTCAAAACTTGTAACCATGCCAATCACAGACAGAAGGTTTCCATTAGACACAGATCTGAGAATATACTTAACTGAACATTATGTTCCACACACAAAACACCTTAACACAAAAATTTAAATACAGTTTGCAAACTTCAATATCTTGCAGATTTCAACAGTTTTGCCGATTTCAAAATACGCTTAGTATTGGTTGATCAGGCCAATATTATACAGCATGATTGAAATGCAAAACATATACTGTACCCTTTGTCACAGTACTATACAAAATTTGTGCTTCTATGGAATATTTCTTCCATACATGATATGCACACTTAGAGTTAATCCTCCCTGCCCTTCCCATACGCTGGAAAAATTTGCAATCCCTGCAATTTTTCACACACGCGACACGTCTGTCAACTGGGAAGCTGCAGTAGATCCTCTTATCACAGACTACTATCACAAAGCAACATGCCATGTTATGCTTAAAACAACCAGCAGCTCTTAGCAGCTCAGTATTGCAAATCTTTGAATTAATTTTGGTATTCTTATTTACATGCAACAGCATCTGTCAATCATCATTTCCGAGTTACTTGGTCCTTCAACCGATTTGGACATAATTTTGGTATTAATTTTACAAACAAGCAACAACAAACAGGTCCCTGAGTTATTTTACTAGTTTGTCAATCTCTCCACTTCTCATTCTCATATTATAAAAAATACAATCACACAGACAGCTGGCAGGTATAGAAACAGCATGTACTGGAATACAGCACATACCATGGTATTCTATACTTACCAGTGCTGTAATGACTTGGGATGTTCTTTCCATCATCAGCTGCTGGCTGGCTGGCACACCCGTTTGAGAATTTGATGAAGAGATCGAGATCTATAGTTCCAAGGACATAGCCCCCATCTGTTGAATTCTCCTAGATTAACTAAATTAACCATCTTGTTGCTGTTTGGGTTGTTAGGTAAAAGAATGAATTGAAAATGGATTTATAAAAATCAATTATTATTTATTCAAAGGGCCACGCCCGTATACAGGGGAGAGGGACATCCTCTCGTCCTGTGTCAAATCATTTAACAACCACATACACGTATCAACAATGAGTTTTATATAATACACAGTTACGCCCCATTTGTATATTCCTCCCATATGATTTCATACCTCAGGAATACAATGTTAGACAATAGAGTTATGCAATATTGGGACAATTGTCAAGAATACTAAAAAGATACTCGTGAGCTTCAACTGTGTCCATATTAGGAATTACATCTGTACTCTATGAGCTTTTAGAAAGTGCGTATGTGGAATTAATACTCAGCCAACAAAGTTGTTTTTCTCTCAGGGTGTGTATAAAGTTCAAGATGAATTTGCTATATCATCTAGCTAGAATCAAAATGGATTCTGTTATGCTTTCATATTATACTAGTGAATATGAGAACCCTTTTCTTATTGGATGTATACATAATATACGTACTATCCCGTAGTGCACACACATAACTGTTAGGCCTTCAGCAGGTTGCCTCAGTCACAGTATTCGACAAAGGCGAGGTCCAAGGAAAGGTTGCTAAGGAGTGTGGATTTGGTGCTGTTGGTGCTTCGACAGCACGGTTGGGTGCTAAATTTACCAAAATCTCAGTTGATTCCAACCACCAGGCTGTCTTTTCTGGGCATGATTCTCGACACGGAGTTACAGAGAGTTTTTCTTCCACAAGAAAAGGCTCTAGAACTGCAGTTGTGGGTCAGGGAACTTCTGAAGCCGAAGACTGTGTCCATCCATCAATGTACGCGTGTTCTGGGGAAGATGGTGGCGATGTACGAAGCCATTCCGTTCTGCAGGTTTCATGCCCGGGTGTTTCAGTGGGACTTGCTGAGCAAATGGTCCAGGTCTCACCTGCACATGCACTGGAAGATAAGTCTATCTCCCAGAGCCAGACTTTCCCTCCTGTGGTGGCTACAAGGGTCTAACTTTCTAGAGGGACGCCGGTTCGGTATCCTGGATTGGGTACTTCTGACGACAGATGCGAGTCTCCGGGGCTGGGGTGCAGTCACCCAAGGCAGAAACTTCCAGGGGAGATGGTCGTTCCAGGAAGCGGGTCTCCACATAAATGTTCTCGAGTTAAAAGCCATTTACAACGGCCTGCTACAGGCAAGAAGCCTTCTTCAGGGTCGACCTGTCCTGGTACAGTCAGACAACATCACAGTGGTGGCACATATCAACCGTCAAGGCGGCACAAGGAGCAGAGCGGCAATGGCAGAGGCCACAAGAATCCTTCGCTGGTCGGAACAACACCTGAGCGCCCTGTCAGCAGTCTTCCTTCCGGGAGTAGACAACTGGGAAGCATACTTCCTCAGCAGACACGATCTCCATCCGGGAGAGTGGGCTCTTCATCAAGAGGTGTTTGCAGAAGTGACAAAGCGTTGAGGACTCCCTCTGATAGACATGATGGCGTCTCGTCTCAACAAGAAGCTTCCGAGGTATTGTTCCAGGTCAAGGGACCCCCAAGCCAGTGCGGTGGATGCCCTGGTGTCTCCGTGGGTGTTCAAGTCGGTGTATGTGTTCCCTCCACTTCCTCTCATTCCAAAGGTACTGGGGCTCATTCGGCGAGCAAGGGTTCAGGCGATTCTCGTAGTTCCAGATTGGCCAAGAAGGGCCTGGTATCCGGATCTTCAGGAATTATTAGTGGAATATCCTTGGCCGCTTCCTCTAAGAGAGGACCTGTAGTTGCAGGGTCCATGCGTATTTCCAGACTTACCGTGGCTGCGTTTGACGGCATGGAAGTTGAGCGCCAGATCTTAGCTCGTAAAGGTATTCCAGGAGAGGTCATACCTACTCTCCTCAGGGCTAGGAAGGAGGTTACGGCGAAGCATTATCACCGTATTTGGAAGAAGTATGTTTCCTGGTGTGAGTTTAAGAAGGCTCCTGCGGAAGAATTTAATTTGGGGCGTTTTCTCCACATTTTGCAGGCTGGTGTGGATGCAGGCCTGAAGTTGGGCTCCATCAAGGTGCAGATTTCGGCATTGTCTATTTTCTTTCAAAGAGAACTGGCTGCCCTCCCAGAGGTTCAGACGTTCGTGAAAGGAGTTTTGCATATCAATCCTCCGTTTGTGCCTCCTGTGGCCCCATGGGATCTGGACGTGGTCTTACAGTTTCTCATGTCTTCCTGGTTTGAGCCTTTGCGTAAGGTTGAGTTGAAGTTTCTCACCTGGAAGGTAGTCATGTTGTTGGCACTGGCTTCTGCCAGGCGGGTGTCTGAGTTGGCGGCCTTATCTCATAAAAGCCCGTACTTGGTCTTTCATTCGGATAGGGCAGAATTGAGGACTCGTCAACAATTTTTACCAAAGGTGGTCTCCTCGTTTCACATTAATCAACCTATTGTGGTACCGGTGGCCAGGGATGCTGGGACAGTTCCAAGGTCTCTGGATGTAGTGAGGGCGTTGAAGATCTACGTCGCCCGTACGGCGGTTGCCAGGAAAACTGAGGCACTGTTTGTTCTGTACGCTTCCAACAAGATTGGTCATCCTGCTTCAAAACAGACTATTGCACGCTGGATTTGTAGTACGATTCAGTAGGCTCATTCTTCGGCCGGATTACAGGTGCCGAAGTCGGTGAGAGCCCATTCTACCAGGAAGGTGGGCTCGTCTTGGGCGGCTGCCCAGGGCATCTCGGCTTTACAGCTCT
Organism: Pseudophryne corroboree; assembly: GCF_028390025.1. Taxonomy (NCBI): domain Eukaryota; kingdom Metazoa; phylum Chordata; class Amphibia; order Anura; family Myobatrachidae; genus Pseudophryne; species Pseudophryne corroboree. The sequence goes on along the minus strand of NC_086444.1, from coordinate 496,402,676 downwards.
GCTGAGCGGCTACTTGGTCGGGTTCAAACACTTTTGCCAAGTTCTATAAGTTTGATACCCTGGCTGATGAGGACCTTGCGTTTGCTCAGTCGGTGCTGCAGAGTCGTCCGCACTCTCCCGCCCGGTCTGGAGCTTTGGTATAAACCCCATGGTCCTTTTGGAGTCCCCAGCATCCTCTAAGACGTAAGAGAAAATAGGATTTTGGTACTTACTGGTAAATCCTTTTCTCCTAGTCCGTAGAGGATGCTGGGCGCCCATCCCAGTGCGGACTCTTGTCGGTTCACTTAGTTTATACACGGGTTGTGTATTTCTGGTTTCAGCTTCTTGCTGTTGTTTTTTCATACTGTTATCTGGTTTACTGTTACTCCGGTTGTACGGTATGGTTGTGGTGTGGGCTGGTATGTTTGTAGCCCTTAGTTTACACAAAAATCCTTTCCTCGAAATGTCCGTCTCTCCTGGGCACAGTTCCTATAACTGAGGTCTGGAGGAGGGGCATAGAGGGAGGAGCCAGTTCACACCCAGTCTTAAGTCTTTTCAGTGTGCCCAAGCTCCTGCGGATCCCATCTATACCCCATGGTCCTTTTGGAGTCCCCAGCATCCTCTACGGACTAGGAGAAAAGGATTTACCGGTAAGTACCAAAATCCTATTATTCATTACTCACTGACACATTTTAAACAACCACAGGTGGAGCTAATTAGGAGACCTGGAAAACATGAATTGTTTTGGGTAGTGAGGATCGAGTTTGAGAACCTGTGTCTTATATAATAAAGGGTAATGCTGATCCTCACCTCTCTGGGGGAATTCAAGTATTTTCCTCCCACCGCGGCCACTAGATTGAGCCCGATGGAGTAATTCAAGTGTTGCTACGTTCGGGCGTGTACAGTAGCCGTCGGTGACATTATTTTTATGTTGTTCTGTCATTTTGATGGGCTGGTAACTAGTCTTCAATAAAATCTACCCTGGTTCTGAGTTAACGTGTGGACTAACCTCTTTGCTCAAATCAGCTTCACACATACCAACTTGTAGGCATCTGCCAATAATATACAACTTCCTGCAGTTCAATAACTGTACAACTTATATAACTAAAATATAAAATAAGGTGTAAAATATGGTCATTATATAAAACTTTTATATGGCTCTTCAAATGACAATGCATGGAAACTTTTTGCAATCATGATTATTTGTCCAACTTCTGATTACTGTACATAAGATTGTAAGCTTGCGAGCAGGGCCTTCCTACCTCTATGACTGTTTGTTATCACCCAGTTTGTTATATCATTGTTATTTCCAATTGTAAAGCGCAACAGAATTTGCTGTGCTATATAAGAAACTGTTAATAAATAAATAAATAAATAAATAAATAAATAATAAGCACAAAGGCAGATAGAGGAGACAATAACACATAATAAGGAAACCTATAAATATACATCTTATAAACATGATATAAATCATAGGCAAGGTGACATAAACTATGTTTTTACAAACAAAAGCTTTTATGTTTAATGAATATGTGAATATTGCCCAGGAGACAATTATCATTGCAGTGTTTTACTAAGCAAGAAACAAAAGTTCAGTTAATGATATATAAATCTGATCTTTTTTTTTCATTAAACAGATTGCTTTTCAAATTGAATAAATGTAAATACGTTCATTAAGAAGGCAATATGATTCATTATATGTTAATAGTCAGTTGGGAAATGCTCCTTTACCATAACATTAGGTACAAAACTTTAGGGGGAAAAATGAAACCCAAGAGACTTTGACAAAACAAAAACATGCTCAATACATAAATGTAGTCAAACAGAAATGCATGTCAGTTTATTAATGGCATCAGTTAAAAAGATAACGGTTAATTAAGTAATTAACAACATAATTAACTCAGCACTTAATATGCTTACTTCAGTTCACTTGAATTCCCTAGATCAATTTAATGAACTTTTACTGTAATTCCTGATTAGCTATGTAAATTCTGCAGTGTTTGTATACCATGTCTTTAATACAATAACTAAAACAAAGTCATATATCACTGAAGAAAGAAAACTTGTTTTTTTTCCCACAATTCAACTTTATTTAATACATCAGCTGATGAGCGTCTCCATGGGTATAAAGCACAGAGAGATGCTGGATGTTTTCTTGTAAATGGTTACAGATGCAAGTGAGTGTGAATATCTCAACACTAATCAAGGTCACCAGCTGAACACTCATCCCGCAGGACCTTCTGCTATTTGCAGTCTATTCCCAGTTAGTTCCCAAAGGCACAAGTGGCCACAACATGCAAAAGATGTAAATACACAACTGAGCATTTCATTATTCCAGTACAGAACATGTACCGTGTATATCATTTATCACAGGACAGCAGTCATAATAATAATTTGGGAAGTGTATATCAATATTGATTTGTGCTTATCTGTTTAGGGATCCATGCTTAATTTAGAGTACAATACACAGATTGTTACTACCACAATACAAGAGTACATCTTAGACAATTCAGCAGACACCACCGTGAAGCTAGTCTCTTTGGCCCCTGGTGAAACATCAACCTGACTTCATATCACTTTTTAATCCTGCCCACACAAAGTATTTTCCAGAATACCCATGATTCTCTGCTCCCATACTATTTCACAAAACCTATTGGCTTCCACCACATGACTGAACCCCGTGGTTGGATCACTCTATGGTCATTTCCTTCCTTGATGTTTGACACAAAACTGGTACTTACTGTAGTCATTCTTACTCTGTCTGGCAGTGCTTTATCAAGGTGGGACATTATGTGTTTAAACGCTGTCACTGCATTACTGGGAGTCACTGCTGCAGCCATGATGGTTTGGATCAGCTGAACAACAGTATCCAGTCTCTGCCTGTTTGCAGCACTCACATGACCTCTTCCACCTATCCCCTGCAAGAGCATCATACTTAAACCTGCACCTGCCTCAGGCTCCTTGGAGGAACAACGTGAAACAACACTCTTCTGTGTACTCACCAGGGTACATTTTCTGCCACTGATCAGCCACCTACACCTGCGCTTCTGTTTGATGGATTTCTACCTTGCTGCTGCTTCTAAAAAGTCTGCTTAAGTTACTCTGCATTCAAGAACTATTGCCTGGGACAGCCTATATTCAAGCTGCCTCCTCTCCGGTTCCAGTACAGCTTAAGTCTCCGGTCCCAGTCCAGTTCCAATTCGGTTCAAGTTGTACAGTCCAGTTCAAGCCTCTGGTTCCAATTTGGCTCAAGCCTCCAGTTTCAGTCCAGTTCAAGCCTTTGGTTCAATTCTGGCTCTACTCTCCGGTTCCATTCCAGTTCCAGCCTCCGGTTCTGATTCAGGTCAGCCTGCATTGCTATGCCTGGATCCAGTCCTGTGTAGCCTTTTTACTAGCTCCTTGTTCCAGCATGTGCAGTTACCTGAAGTATCCTTCAAGACTACCATAGTGCTTCTACTGTCAAGTCTTCAGTCTGCTAGTATTATGACTGCTAGCGTATCCTCAGAATATATTTGCTTGCTCATTGTGGGCACAAGTGGACTATCTCCAGTTACACTTCAGGCTGTACTGCCACTCAGTAAGACTCTGACTTCAGAGTATTGAAAGCTCCTACCTGTCTCAGGGAATCTTTGCTCTCCATACCATCAGTATTACTATCGTGGTTGTTGTTCTGATGGTAATCTCACTGGATGTAGGGGTCTGTACGGTCTCTGCTAGTGTGGTCACTCTGGGTGCTGGGGACAGGCTCCAGTCATCCAGCTCTGGTACTTGTTTGAATTATCATTGGAGGATTCCAGGCTTACTACTGAGTACAGTATAACTGTACCTGCTGTACTACTCCTTGTGCTCTCAAGCACTGTTTCCAAACCCTAACTTCTGTTTTCAGGGTTAGTGGTTCTTTGCTATTTAATTGGTTCCAGGGGCAATCTGTGAGCCATCTAGTTCTCACCAGTCTCTCTGATGGCCCCAGGCATATACCATATGGGCTTTGCTAATGAGTAGACATTTATCCAGCAACCTAGGTTCCTGCATGACTTTTCAGCACAGTCCATGAGTCCTCACTCAGATCGGAAATCTCAAACCTTAATAATAAAATGGGTAGACCTTCCTTAAGACTAAATGACTAAATGAAAGCCTCCTAAAAATTCCACAATTACAATCCAAAAATGTATACTGTCTACAGACCTACTTTACCACAAACTCTCAGGGTCACCCCTGCTCTGCCATTTTCTGGGAAGCCTACAAGGCAGTTCCCAGAAAAATACAACTCATCAGTTATGCTGCCCAACACTATAAGCTCCATAAAATAAAGAAATGTCACATCTCACCCAAGAGCTCCATCGCTTAGAACAAGCTCATAAACTCCACCCTACCGAAAGGAACCTTTAACTTTTGTCATCTATGTGCTGAGACTTTAACCTGCTACTAGAAGAGAAGACTAAACACTCCCTCTGCTGGCTGCTTAACTGACACTTTTATGAAAAATGCAGATGGACTTACTGTATGCTAGCAAATAAACTTAAAACTTGCATTGCTTCCTCAAATAACCCTATGATTAGAGACTACTGTTGCACTCCTCAAGATAATCCCTCAGTGATTAATGACACCTTTAAAATTTACTACTAAACACTTTATAATCTATACTCCTGGGATTTACCAGTTTCTAACCGTCTCCCTACAATCTTAGAAAACCTCTGCAGAGTCTTGCCACTGAAACTGTACTCATTCAGTCTTCCAATAACCAAGGAACAAGTCCTGGCTGCTATTAAATCCCAGAAACTCTCTGAAGCCCCAGGCAAGTTTCCGCTGTTCTACTACAGACAATTTGTCCCCTTACCCATGACTGAAACATCTAATTCAATCCTCGAAGGCCCATTCTTCCAACCGTATATGACCAAGATGAAAATCCCTGTTATCCCCAAGCCTGACAAGGACCCATAGATCTGCGCCAACTATCATCCAAGACAGATGTAGCTATGCTCATCTTGCTGGGATGCGGCATGCTGCATGGCACACCGGGCTGTGACTATTCGCACCCGGCGATCACTCCAATGGAGCGATTACTGGCTGCGAATAGTCACAGCCCAGCAAGCCATGTTGCAGCATGTTGAATTGCAGCAAAGATGAGCATGGCTATATCTGTATCTCTCCTAAATACAGACCAAAAATCTTTGCCAAAGTGTTGACGAACTGATTGAATCCACTTCCACCTCACTTCAATTTCCCAGTGGTGCAAAAACCAATCAAATACACAGACATCTACACCACCAAGTCCTACTCCAATCTCTACAAAGCTAACTACCCCCTCCTTATCACCCAAATAGAAAACAACCTCTTGGTTTGGCATAAATACTACATGTTTTGTGTGTGTCAAGCTAACGCAATAAAGACGAATATCTTCCTAAGGCTTCTATATCTATTCCAAACACCTCCTATACATGTACAAGCCCTTGTTCTGCATTTTCTAGAAAGCTTCTGTACTCAATTCATTTGGAACTATAAAAACCTAACTTTAGCAAGGATATGATATTCAGTACAACCTCTGCTGGAGGTTTGGAACTACCTAAATTTCTGCCATAAACGGGAGGCGGTCGGGATTCCGATTGTTTTGCAGTTCCAAAAATATTTTTTTTAAAGTTTATCTGAAGTATTCTTTCGACACAACACAATATAAAAGCAATATAAACACAGCTCAATGCTGATGCTTCAAGCAGAGAACAAATAATGTAGGGAAACGCAGTATTACAAATCAAACACAGTAGTACAAAAATGCCATCAAGACATATAAACGTCATAAACACATTAACAGCATAAACACCATTTAAAAATTCAAATAGAATCAAAACAAGTACAAACACACATTCACAGAATCAGTTTATTACAACAATCCAAGTTAACTAATTAATTACACAGTTATCAATTTAAACACAGATGATAATAACATTTAATTCCTATTCTACTGACCTTCATATATTTTATCATACAGTATATCACAAACATAATCACACCTTCACACGGCAGGTACTCAGGCTCTCTTACCTCCCCATGATGCTCCTGTTGTGACAACTTACAGTGGTGCTTAAACGTTTGTGAACCCTTCAGAATTTCCTATATTTTCAGATATGTGATATTGGATCATTTTCCTAAATAAAAAATGAGCATGTCTTTTTTTTATGTCTCATTTGTTTGATTTGGCTCTCTTTATCTACTTGTAGGACTTGTGTGAAAATCAGAGGTAGTTTTAGGCCAAATTTCAGCAGAAATATGGAAAATGCTGAAGGGTTCACAAACTTTCAAGCACCACTGTGGGTTACTGTAATGGTGCTCCTGTAGTTCAGCCACCATCTTACTTTGATCAGCTGACTCTGTTTGTGGCCAATCACAGAAGGTTTAGTTTCCACATGATCTGAGCATCCAATCCTGCTCCAGAGCGTCTCCCATACACCTGCTCATTGACAGTACAATTTGTCTACACTACAGTAGTAGACACTACACTACTAGTAGATCTTTAGGTCTTACTGCTGATACTTATTGGTATGCTGGGGGGAAACATTTCTCTTTTTCTTGTATAAAATAACACCTCCTTTTCATGCACCTGAGAAGTAATACTAAATTGATTGAGCAGCTACCATTTGATATTGCTGTTCTGAGAGGCATAGATGGGACCAGCATTTGGAGGGCATGCTGGTTCTTGTAGTGACAATTGAAGGATCTAGTGGTGACTCCATGGGGTATATTTACTAAAGGTCAATTTTGTTTGTTTTGTTTTTGTACAATGTTAGATCAATTTTAAATCAATTTTAACCGATTTTGGGTTTCCAGGTTAAAAACACACATTTACTAGCAGATGATTTTTTATATACATTTTTAAATGTTAGTAAATGTTTTTTTAACCCTGGAAGCCAAACATCGATTTAAATCAATTTAAAATTGATCTAACATCGAACAAAACAAATAAAATTGACCCTTATTAAATATACCCGCATGTGAGTTGGCTCTCAATTTATATATATATTTTTGTATGTGATATTATCATATAGCATAACAATAAGCAAATATGACCCAAAGCAGTTGCTATTATCATGTATCATTAGGGACCACCAATTTCAGAGAAGCCTTGGTAGCTTAATGATATCTTTGCAAATATATGCAACTAAGATCTCTGAATTTTCTCTGTAGTGTAGAAATGTAGTGTTCAAGTCTTATTGCTGATACTGCTTGGTGTGCTGGGGAGAAACATTTCTACCATTTTATATTGCCATGCTTCAGTAGTTCCCAGTGACGTGCGGTGGGGTGAGGCAGGTGAGGCAGAGCCTTTCCTGTCATACTAACGTTTGTGCCAGAGTTTTGACTGTATAAAATATATTAAAAATACTAAGAATATGTTTGAAATATCTACTTTGCATTATTCTAAATTACATTTTTATAGCCAAAACTCTGGAGTAAAAAGTCTATGGCAGGTGAGGCACTCCCTATCTTTTCCGCACATCTATGATCAACACTCAGAAAAGTTCCAGGAGTTTATACTGCTGCACCTGTGTATAATGCCAACATGCACCCTTTGGCTCATATATTGCTTGTAAATCTTGCTCTGGTGCTATCTAGAGATGTGCACCGGAAATTTTTCGGGTTTTGTGTTTTGGTTTTGGGTTCGGTTCCGTGGCCGTGTTTTGGGTTCGAACGCGTTTTGGCAAATCCTCACCGAATTTTTTTTGTCGGATTCGGGTGTGTTTTGGATTCGGGTGTTTTTTTCAAAAAACCCTAAAAAACAGCTTAAATCATAGAATTTGGGGGTCATTTTGATCCCAAAGTATTATTAACCTCAAAAACCATAATTTACACTCATTTTCAGTCTATTCTGAATACCTCACACCTCACAATATTATTTTTAGTCCTAAAATTTGCACCGAGGTCGCTGGATGACTAAGCTTAGCGACCCAAGTGGCCGACACAAACACCTGGCCCATCTAGGAGTGGCACTGCAGTGTCACGCAGGATGGCCCTTCCAAAAAACACTCCCCAAACAGCACATGACGCAAAGAAAAAAAGAGGCGCAATGAGGTAGCTGTGTGACTAAGCTCAGCGACCCTAGTGGCCGACACAAACACCTGGCCCATCTAGGAGTGGCACTGCAGTGTCACGCAGGATGGCCCTTCCAAAAAACACTCCCCAAACAGCACATGACGCAAAGAAAAAAAGAGGCGCAATGAGGTAGCTGTGTGAGTAAGCTAAGCGACCCTAGTGGCGGACACAAACACCTGGCCCATCTAGGAGTGGCACTGCAGTGTCAGGCCGGATGGCCCTTCCAAAAAATACTCCCCAAACAGCACATGACGCAAAGAAGAAAAAAAAGAGGCGCAATGAGGTAGCTGTGTGACTAAGATAAGTGACCCTAGTGGCCGACACAAACACCTGGCCCATCTAGGAGTGGCACTGCAGTGTCACGCAGAGGATGGCCCTTCCAAAAAACACTCCCCAAACAGCACATGACGCAAAGAAAAATGAAAGAAAAAAGAGGTGCAAGATGGAATTGTCCTTGGGCCCTCCCACCCACCCTTATGTTGTATAAACAGGACATGCACACTTTAACCATCATTTCAGTGACAGGGTCTGCCACACGACTGTGACTGAAATGACGGGTTGGTTTGGACCCCCACCAAAAAAGAAGCAATTAATCTCTCCTTGCACAAACTGGCTCTACAGAGGCAAGATGTCCACCTCATCATCATCCTCCGATTCATCACCGTGTACATCCCCCTCCTCACAGATTATCAATTCGTCCCCACTGGAATCCACCATCACAGCTCCCTGTGTACTTTGTGGAGGCAATTGCTGCTGGTGAATGTCTCCATGGAGGAATTGATTATAATTCATTTTAATGAACATCATCTTCTCCACATTTTCTGGAAGTAACCTCGTACGCCGATTGCTGACAAGGTGAGCGGCGGCACTAAACACTCTTTCGGAGTACACACTTGTGGGAGGGCAACTTAGGTAGAATAAAGCCAGTTTGTGCAAGGGCCTCCAAATTGCCTCTTTTTCCTGCCAGTATACGTACGGACTGTCTGAGTGCCTACTTGGATGCAGTCACTCATATAATCCTCCACCATTCTTTCAATGGTGAGAGAATCATATGCAGTGACAGTAGACGACATGTCCGTAATCGTTGTCAGGTCCTTCAGTCCGGACCAGATGTCAGCATCAGCAGTCGCTCCAGACTGCCCTGCATCACCGCCAGCGGGTGGGCTCGGAATTCTGAGCCTTTTCCTCGCACCCCCAGTTGCGGGAGAATGTGAAGGAGGAGATGTTGACAGGTCGCGTTCCGCTTGACTTGACAATTTTCTCACCAGCAGTTCTTTGAACCCCTGCAGACTTGTGTCTGCCGGAAAGAGAGATACAACGTAGGTTTTAAATCTAGGATCGAGCACGGTGGCCAAAATGTAGTGCTCTGATTTCAACAGATTGACCACCCGTGAATCCTTGTTAAGCGAATTAAGTGCTCCATCCACAAGTCCCACATGCCTAGCGGAATCGCTCAGTGTTAGCTCCTCCTTCAATGTCTCCAGCTTCTTCTGCAAAAGCCTGATGAGGGGAATGACCTGACTCAGGCTGGCAGTGTCTGAACTGACTTCACGTGTGGCAAGTTCAAAAGGTTGCAGAACCTTGCACAACGTTGAAATCATTCTCCACTGCGCTTGAGACAGGTGCATTCCACCTCCTATATCGTGGTCAGTTGTATAGGCTTGAATGGCCTTTTGCTGCTCCTCCAACCTCTGAAGCATATAGAGGGTTGAATTCCACCTCGTTACCACTTCTTGCTTCAGATGATGGCAGGGCAGGTTCAGGCGTTTTTGGTGTTGCTCCAGTCTTCTGTACGTGGTGCCTGTACGCCGAAAGTGTCCCGCAATTCTTCTGGCCACCGACAGCATCTCTTGCACGCCCCTCTCGTTTTTTAAATAATTCTGCACCACCAAATTCAAGGTATGTGCAAAACATGGGACGTGCTGGAATTTGCCCATATTTAATGCACACACAATATTGCTGGCGTTGTCCGATGCCACAAATCCACAGGAGAGTCCAATTGGGGTAAGCCATTCTGCGATGATCTTCCTCAGTTGCCGTAAGAGGTTTTTAGCTGTGTGCGTATTCTGGAAAGCGGTGATACAAAGCGTAGCCTGCCTAGGAAAGAGTTGGCGTTTGCAAGATGCTGCTACTGGTGCCGCCGCTGCTGTTCTTGCGGCGGGAGTCAATACATCTACCCAGTGGGCTGTCACAGTCATATAGTCCTGAGTCTGCCCTGCTCCACTTGTCCACATATCCGTGGTTAAGTGGACATTGGGTACAACTGCATTTTTTAGGACACTGGTGAGTCTTTTTCTGAGGTCTGTGTACATTTTCGGTATCGCCTGCCTAGAGAAATGGAACCTAGATGGTATTTGGTACCGGGGACACAGTACCTCAATCAAGTCTATAGTTGGCTCTGCAGTAATGATGGATACCGGAACCACGTTTCTCACCGCCCAGGATGCCAAGGCCTCAGTTATCCGCTTTGCAGCAGGATGACTGCTGTGATATTTCATCTTCCTCGCAAAGGACTGTTGGACAGTCAATTGCTTGGTGGAAGTAGTAAAAGTGGTCTTACGACTTCCCTCTGGGATGACCATCGACTCCCAGCAGCAACAACAGCAGCGCCAGCAGCAGTAGGCGTTACACTCAAGGATGCATCGGAGGAATCCCAGGCAGGAGAGGACTCGTCAGAATTGCCAGTGACATGGCCTGCAGGACTATTGGCATTCCTGGGGAAGGAGGAAATTGACACTGAGGGAGTTGGGGGGGTGGTTTGCGTGAGCTTGGTTACAAGAGGAAGGGATTTACTGGTCAGTGGACTGCTTCCGCTGTCGCCCAAAGTTTTTGAACTTGTCAATGACTTATGATGAATGCGCTGCAGGTGACGTATAAGGGAGGATGTTCCGAGGTGGTTAACGTCCTTACCCCTACTTATTACAGCTTGACAAAGGCAACACACGGCTTGACACCTGTTGTCCGCATTTCTGTTGAAATACTTCCACACCGAAGAGCTGATTTTTTTGGTATTTTCACCAGGCATGTCAATGGCCATATTCCTCCCACGGACAACAGGTGTCTCCCCGGGTGCCTGACTTAAACAAACCACCTCACCATCAGAATCCTCCTTGTCAATTTCCTCCCCAGCGCCAGCAACACCCATATCCTCCTCATCCTGGTGTACTTCAACACTGACATCTTCAATCTGACTATCAGGAACTGGACTGCGGGTGCTCCTTCCAGCACTTGCAGGGGGCGTGCAAATGGTGGAAGGCGCATGCTCTTCACGTCCAGTGTTGGGAAGGTCAGGCATCGCAACCGACACAATTGGACTCTCCTTGTGGATTTGTGATTTCGAAGAACGCACAGTTCTTTGCTGTGCTTTTGCCAGCTTAAGTCTTTTCATTTTTCTAGCAAGAGGCTGAGTGCTTCCATCCTCATGTGAAGCTGAACCACTAGCCATGAACATAGGCCAGGGCCTCAGCCGTTCCTTGCCACTCCGTGTGGTAAATTGGCAAGTTTACGCTTCTCCGACGATTTTATTTTAGGTTTTTGAGTCCTTTTTTTACTGATATTTTGTGTTTTGGATTTTACATGCTCTGCACTATGACATTGGGCATCGGCCTTGGCAGACGACATTGATGGAATTTCATCGTCTCAGCCATGACTAGTGGCAGCAGCTTCAGCACGAGGTGGAAGTGGATCTTGATCTTTCCCTATTTTTGGAACCTCAACATTTTTGTTCTCCATATTTTAATAGGCACAACTAAAAGGCACCTCAGGTAAACAATGGAGATGGATGGATACTAGTATACTTATGGATGACGAGTGACTGACGACACAGAGGTAGCTACAGCCGTGGACTACCATACTGCGTCTGCTAGTATAGAGATGATAATGATATAAAAAATATATATATATCACTACTGCAGGTATATATAATATAATGACGGACCTGCTGGACACTGTCAGCAGACTCCTAAACTACTAGTATGAAGAAGATAGAAAAAAAAACCCCACCACAGGTAGGTATACAATTATGGACGAGCACTGACGACACAGAAGTAGCTACAGCCGTGGACTACCGTACTGCGTCTGCTAGTATAGAGATGATAATGATATAAAAAATATATATATATCACTACTGCAGGTATATATAATATAATGACGGACCTGCTGGACACTGTCAGCAGACTCCTAAACTACTAGTATGAAGAAGATAGAAAAAAAAAACCCACCACAGGTAGGTATACAATTATGGACGAGCACTGACGACACAGAGGTAGCTACAGCCGTGGACTACCGTACTGCGTCTGCTAGTATAGAGATGATAATGATATAAAATATATATATATCACTACTGCAGGTATATATAATATAATGACGGACCTGCTGGACACTGTCAGCAGACTCCTAAACTACTAGTATGAAGAAGATAGAAAAAAAAAACCCACCACAGGTAGGTATACAATTATGGACGAGCACTGACGACACAGAGGTAGCTACAGCCGTGGACTACCATACTGCGTCTGCTAGTATAGAGATGATAATGATATAAAATATATATATATATATCACTACTGCAGGTATATATAATATAATAACGGACCTGCTGGACACTGTCAGCAGACTCCTAAACTACTAGTATGAAGAAGATAGAAAAAAAAACCCCACCACAGGTAGGTATACAATTATGGACGAGCACTGACGACACAGAGGTAGCTACAGCCGTGGACTACCGTACTGCGTCTGCTAGTATAGAGATGATAATGATATAAAAAATATATATATATCACTACTGCAGGTATATATAATATAATGACGGACCTGCTGGACACTGTCAGCAGACTCCTAAACTACTAGTATGAAGAAGATAGAGAAAAAAAAACCACCACAGGTAGGTATACAATTATGGACGAGCACTGACGACACAGAGGTAGCCACAGCCGTGGACTACCGTACTGCGTCTGCTAATATAGAGATGATAAAGATGATAGAGATGAACAAAAAAAATATAACACTACTGCAGGTAAATATTTATATAATATAATGAATGACGGACCTGCTGGACACTGTCAGCAGAATGCGTTTATAGAATTAAAAAAAAAAAACACCACAGGAGTGTTTAACTTTTTCAGGCAGACAATATACTGGTGGTCACTGGTCAGTCACACTGGCAGCAAAACTGTGCACTGTACTCCTGCTATAACTGCACCCCAGTCTCCCCCACAATTCAGCTGTGTGAGCAGTGAGCACTCAGCACAGTCAGATATACATAGATATATCATGCAGCACACTGAGGCTGAGCACAGATATGGTATGGAGCGTTTTTTTCAGGCAGAGAACGGATTAAAAAAAACTAGCAAAACTCTGCACTGACTGTACTCCTCCTAACAGCTCTCCCCAATCCTCCCCACAATAAGCTAAGCAGCAATCAGATCAACTAACTACTAACAGTAACTATAAACGGAGAGGACGCCAGCCACGTCCTCTCCCTATCAATCTCAATGCACGTGTGAAAATGGCGGCGACGCGCGGCTCCTTATATAGAATCCGAGTCTCGCTATAGAATTCAAGCCTCGCGAGAATCCGACAGCGGGATGATGACGTTCGGGCGCGCTCGGGTTAGCCGAGCAAGGCGGGAAGATCCGAGTCTGCCTCGGACCCGTGTAAAAAGGCTGAAGTTCGGGGGGGTTCGGATTCCGAGGAACCGAACCCGCTCATCTCTAGTGCTATCCAGTGCCTCCTGAGCCTTTTAGTTCACTGCACATCCCTGGTCGTTCCTGATTCCAGCAGCAGCAGCTCTGCTCTGTGACTACTGTGTCTCCTGAGTGTAAAATCCATTGTGCACATTAGTGTACCTGATTCCTCTGGCTTCCAGCTTCCTGTATTCCACACTGTGCTCTGACCTTCCTGCTTCACCAGTATTAGCTTCAACCTTCCAAGTGCACATCGTTACCAGCCTGCATTACTAGCTGCAGTATACAAGTGTGCTCTTCAATGCTCCTGTGCTCTCCTACTAAGCAGTGTGCTTCATCTCGAGTTACCCACTGCTATGAGGTCCTGTACTCAGCGCAACCCCATTACAGTAGTGTGCTCCAACTAGTCACCCACTGCTATCCATTCTGTACTCAGCGCTACTCCATTACACCAGTGTGCTCCACCCAGTCACCCACTGCTATCCATCCTGTACTCACTCAGCACTGCTGCATTACACCAGTGTGCCCCACCCAGTCACCCACTGCTATCCATCCTGTACTCACTCAGCGCTACTCCATTACACCAGTGTGCTCCACCCAGTCACCCACTGCTATCCATCCTGTACTCACTCAGCACTGCTGCATTACACCAGTGTGCCCCACCCAGTCACCCACTGCTATCCATCCTGTACTCACTCAGCACTGCTGCATTACACCAGTGTGCTCCACCCAGTCACCCAGTCCTGTATTCTGCGCTACTCCATTACACCAGTGTGCTCCACCCAGTCACCCACTGCTATCCATCCTGTACTCACTCAGCACTGCTACATTATACCAGTGTGCTCCACCCAGTCACCCACTGCTATCCATCCTGTACTCACTCAGCACTGCTGCATTACACCAGTGTGCTCCACCCAGTCACCCACTGCTATCCATCCTGTACTCACTCAGCACTGCTGCATTACACCAGTGTGCTCCACCCAGTCACCCACTGCTATCAGTCCTGTATTCTGCGCTACTCCATTACACCAGTGTGCTCCACCCAGTCACCCACTCCTATCCATCCTGTACTCACTCAGCACTGCTCCTTTATACCAGAGTGCTCCACCCAGTCACCTAACTGCTATCCATCCTGTACTCACTCAGCACTGCTGCATTACACCTGTGTGCTCCACCCAGTCACCCACAGCTATCCATCCTGTACTCACTCAGCACTGCTGCATTACACCAGTGTGCTCCACCCAGTCACCCACAGCTATCCATCCTGTACTCACTCAGCACTGCTGCATTACACCAGTGTGCTCCACCCAGTCACCCACAGCTATCCATCCTGTACTCACTCAGCACTGCTGCATTACACCAGTGTGCTCCACCCAGTCACCCACAGCTATCCATCCTGTACTCACTCAGCACTGCTGCATTACACCAGTGTGCTCCACCCAGTCACCCACAGCTATCCATCCTGTACTCACTCAGCACTGCTGCATTACACCAGGGTGCTCCACCCAATCACCCACTGCTATCAGTCCTGTATTCTGCGCTACTCCTTTACACCAGTGTGCTCTCTACTCCTAGTCTGCATTTACCAACATGTGCTGCAGACTAGAGTATTTACTATTGTGCAGTACCCACTCAACCTGCATACCATGTGTCTATCATTGCCTTCATATTCCTGTGTGCAGTTCCAGCTACAGTCTGCAGTTTCCTGTTTGCAGTACCTGTCTCTTCCAGCAGTCTTCAGCTTTTCATACAATGCAGATTGCGCAGATTGCTAGTGTATATTACACAGACTGATGCACATTCTATCATTCTATCGCTGATATGTTTACTGCTCCCACACTTATATCCTAGGCATCAGTATAGCCACCACAGCCAGGTAGCATACCTTATCCTCAGTCTAGTATCTAATCAGCCCTCCCTCCTGCTCAGCCATATCCATTCAGTAGACTTAAAGGATGAGAAGCATCATTCAGTCACCTAACTTCACTCACTCCGGTTCTAGCCACACCTGGCCAGTGACCCTAGGCCAGAGCCAAAAAAAAACCCAGAAACTGACACACGTTGCTCTCAATAATCCGTACATCACGTTACACTCACTCCTATCATTGCACCGTTTATGCAGTTCATCACATGCTGCACCAGAAGACACATCTGTGTTTATGGCATAAAATGAATCTTCAATAAATGATGTAGAAGAAGTGGTACTGACTATTCAATTGGTGGAACCTTCGCCAGAAGGGATATTGTTTGCACTCATTCATAATCTATCACATCTCTAACTAAAGGTTTACTCTATCCCAAACAAAGGATTCCTTGTTCCACCATTCCCCATTAAGCGTAGTATGGGGTGTGAAAGGGGAGTAATGTTGCATATTCAGAGGTCCAGGTATACAAATGGACTTTGATCTGTATATTTTTAGTGCTAAACTCTGTGGGCTTTCTGCTGAAAAGGGGATGGGAAAAATGTTGTTTCTTCTTCTAACAACTACGTCCAGCAGAATAACCTGCAATGTCACAAAGCACACATTATTTCAAGCTGGTTCTACGAATATGAGTTCAGCGTACTCCAATGGTCTCCACAATCACCAGACCTCAACCCAATAGAGCATCTTGGAATATGATGACATGTATGTATAGTTGATTAATCTGCATCAACCATTAAGTAATGTCTCTCTCTACCACCATGTTGAATCTATGGGCCTGATTCAGAGTTGCGGGCCTAATTCAGAGTTGATCGCAGCTGCAAATTTGTTAGCAGTTGGGCAAAACCATGTGCATTGCAGGGTGTGGGGGGGGGGCAGATATAACATGTGCAGAGAGAGTTAGATTTGGGTGGGGTGTGTTCAAACTGAAATCTAAATTGCAGTGTAAAAATAAAGCAGCCAGTATTTACCCTGCACAGAAACAAAATAACCCACCCAAATCTAACTCTCTCTGCAAATGTTATATCTGCCCCCCCCCCCCCTGCAGTGCACACGGTTTTGCCCAACTGCTAACAAATGTGCTGCTGCGATCAACTCTGAATTACCCCCTGTATGCAAACATGATTTTTTTGCAGTTGAGTGACAATTGGCAGTCTGTGCATGCATCTAAGTCACCCTGCGCATATGCCCTGATGGTCTTGCAACAGAGGTTGAACATTTTTTTGCAAAATGATTGACAGGGACCGTTTAGGGAGGGTAACAGGGAGAGATTGCAAAAATGCAGGCATGTCTCAACCGTTTTGGGGGTGTTTGAGACTGCAACTGCCATCCCATACACAGCTGCAATGGATCCTGCATCTTACGTCCCGCGACCATGCTGCGTGACTATCTCGGGCGTCTCAATACAAATCCAGGTAGCAGCATCTTTTGCATATTTTTGCGTACACATTGGTAGCTACAATGCATTTGTGTACACCTCTGTGTCAGGACTAGAACATTTTAGCTATTAAAGTGGCCACTGCGTGTATATATTTTCTTATTTCTCTTGTGGTATGTTCCACCACAGGGCCTAATTCAGACTTGATCGTAGCCGTGCAAAATTTTGCATGGCTACGATCAGTTACATGCGGGGGGACACCCAACACAGGGCTAGTCCGCCCCGCATGTCTGACTTTGCCCCATCACACAAGTACAAAAAGCATTGCACAGCGGCGATGCTTTTGTACTTGACGAGTAGCTCCCTACCAGCGCAGCTCCTGCACGCTGGCAGGGAGCTACTCGTCGTTGTCCGGTTCACAGCGGCTGCGTGTGATGTCACCTGCATGGTCCGGGCACGTCTGTGTTGCCCGGACTGCGCCCCTAAAACGGCAGCCAAACGCCGCAGGGCCACCGCCTCTGCCTGTCAATCAGGCAGAGGCGATCGCAGGGCTGAGATGTCCGTCAGCTGTCTGGCATGCGCTGGCGCACTGTGGCGCCGGCACATGTGCAGTTTAGACCTGATCGGCTGCTGTGCGAAAACACACAGCAGCGATCAGGTCTGAATTAGGACCACTGTTCATCTCCATTATTGGTAATGCCTTTCAATGTATGTTTCTTTTCATACATTGGGGTATATGCAATTCCGGGCGAATTGCGGCAATTTTTCGCCCATTTTTTAATTCGGCACAATTCGACCGTCGAATTCCGGCAGGTGGGTGCCGGAATTCAACATATTCAATAAAAAACGGATTCGACAGTCCCGCTGTCGAAAAACGGCCGATTTGACGGATTTTGATTAGATTTATTAAAAATGGTAAAAAATGGTAAAAAAAAACAAAAAAAAATTTGCCTGGGGTCCCCCCTCCTAAGCATAATCAGCCTCGGGCTCTTTGAGCCGGTCCTGGTTGCCAAAATACGGGGGGGGAAATGACAGGGGATCCCCCGTATTTTAACAACCAGCACCGGGCTCTGCGCCTGGTCCTGGTGCAAAAAATACGGGGGACAAAAAGAGTAGGGGTCTCCCATATTTTTTGTACCAGCACCGGGCTCCACTAGCTGGACAGATAATGCCACAGCCGGGGGTCACTTTTATACAGCGCCCTGCGGCCGTGGCATTAAATATCCAACTAGTCACCCCTGGCTGGGGTACCCTGGAGGAGTGGGGACCCCTTCAATCAAGGGGTCCCCCCCAGCCACCAAAGGGCCAGGGGTGAAGCCCGAGGCTGTCCCCCCCATCCAAGGGCTGCGGATGGGGGGCTGATAGCCTTGAGTAAAATGTAAGAATATTGTTTTTTGCAGAAGAACTACAAGTCCCAGCAAGCCTCCCCCGCAAGCCGGTACTTGGAGAACCACAAGTACCAGCATGCGGGGGGGAAACGGGCCCGCTGGTAACTGTAGTTCTACTGCAAAAAAAATACCCAAATAAAAACAGGACACAGACACCGTGAAAATACCACTTTATTTCACACATGCCGACACATACATACTTACCTATGTTGACTTGACACGCCGACTCTGGCCACGTCTCCGTCTGTCGACGTCCAGGGTACCTGAAAATAAAATTATACTCACCTAAATCCAGTGTCCTGTGATATTTGTAATCCACGTACTTGGCAAAACAAAAAAACGCATACCCGCTCCACACGGACTGAAGATTGTAAATTCGACAACAGTGCTTTTCGAATGGGACACCTTTCCCCGAATGCAGAGACTCCTGTCACAGAAAGTCTCTTCAGCCAATCAGGTAGCGCCACGTCGTGTCACTCTCCTGATTGGCTGTATGCGCGTCTGAGCTGTCAGACAGCGCATCGCACAACCCCCTCCATTATCTTCAATGGTGGGAACTTTGCGGTCAGCGGTGAGGTCACCCGCGGTCAGAGGCTGACCGCGGGTAACCCCACCGCTGACCGCAAAGTTCCCACCATTGAAACTAATGGAGGTGCTGTGCGATGCGCTGTCAGCCAGCTCAGACGCGCATAGGGAATCAGGAGAGTGCCAGGACGTGGCGCTACCGGATTACCTGAAGGGACTCTCTGTGACAGGAGTCACAGGGGGTCTCAGCATTCGGGGAAAGGGGTCCCCGGCCAGGGGTGACTAGTTGGATATTTAATGCCACGGACGCAGGGCGCTGTATAAAAGTGACCCCCGGCTGTGGCAATATCTGTCCAGCTAGTGGAGCCCGGTGCTGGTACAAAAAATACGGGGGACCCCTACTCTTTTTGTCCCCCGTATTTTTTGCACCAGGACCAGGCGCAGAGCCCGGTGCTGGTTGTTAAAATATGGGGGATCCCCTGTCATTTTTTCCCCCGTATTTTGGCAACCAGGACCGACTCAAAGAGCCCGAGGCTGGTTATGCTTAGGAGGGGGGACCCCACGCATTTTTTTTTTCTGAATTTTACCCCATTCCATTTAAAAAAAAGATTTTTTTTTTTATAAATATAGAAATAATACTTGTGCCTCCTAAATAGACAAACCAAGTACCTAATCCCTTCTAATATAAATAGATATGCTATTACCAATAAAAAAAAAACACACAAAAAACATGTTTTTAAAATTTTTTATTAGATTCTGCCAGCAAAGTGTGGCGGATTGAAAATGACGAATTTACTGTCTAAAAGCACTGTTGTCGAATTTACAATCTTCAATTGAATATACTTTTGTCGAATTGCCGCATTTGTACCATTGCAGAAATGTAGAATTTGACAAATGTCGAATTTCAAAAAGTCGAATTTGGAAAGTCCGTTTTTTTGACGAAAAGTACTGAATTGCATTGTCTAATTTTTTTGGGGGGGCGAAAATGTCCCGTTTTTCGACATTTTCGGGAATTCGACCGCAATTGCATATACCCCATAATGTTATTCATTGAATTCGCTATATTATTCCATAGTCCATTCTGTCTTCTCCAAGCACCTTCCGGCTGTGCAAGTACCTCCTGTGCTTCTATTCCCTGTACTCTAGTCCAGAGGTTCTCACATGTGGTCCACAAGGCACCCCAATGGTCCAGGTCTGAGATGTATCCATGGCTCAGCACAGATGGTTAAATCAAATTGACTGAGGAACTAATGAAGTCACCTGTGGCCAAGCATGAATATACTTATAACCTGGACTGCTGGGGGTGCCGTGAGGACCACATTTGAGAACCTCTGCTCTAGTCCATTATTTTTAGGGTCATGTACAAACCACCCTTCTTGGCGCACATTCCCTATTTTCTGGCCATTGGCATTTCCCCCCATAATAGGAAGATGTAACTACAGTACTTGCAGGTATCCTGGATCCACCTGATACTTCTCATGGTGGAAATATTAAAAGAATTACTTTAAAATCAATCTCGTTCATTTGCTTCACTCGTAGAATACTGGGTTGAGTTTATGTTATGCCTGAAAGTAATTATGAGAGTGAGGGACATTAGATGACCAGGGGCTAGATTTACTAATCGTCATGTTTACAAAACCGCTGATGAATGGTCGGCCATGACTGATAGATTTAAAAGGGTAATAGTAATTAATGCTAAATCAACCTGTTTAACATTAATTACTATTGCCCTTTGAAATGATCAGCGACTTTGTAAACCTGAAGTTTAGTAAATATGGCCCCAGAACTGTAACTTTTAGATGCTGGCATGTTTTTATTAATCTCTGCCACCTCAGAGAATTTAATACTACTTATCCATTAGTTTGTTCCTATCCCCAACAGGTCAAGGCGCACTACCATTATACAATATACTCTCTTAAGAAAGTGGAGTGTACTGTTTTCTACCCCCAAATATACCACCATTGTGTCCCGTAAATCCATACACACTGGTGCATTTGCACAAACATATACACTCACAGCATTTGCAGGGTACTTCTGTAAATGTCGTATTCTTTCCCTCCTTTTCATCATATGATATTTTCAGTTAATAATAATAGTCAGTGTTGGAAAGTATTATAAAACATTTAAGAGCCATTATTCAAAATTATGGCCCAAATGTTCTAGCCTGCAATTTGCAGGTGCCAGTGTTATTGCAGTGATATAGCCGCTTGATTTAAAGTGGCAATTTGTTTTAAAGAAAGTTGGATTTTCTGTAAGACTAATTGCTGTTTTAAATCTAATGGCTACATCACCAAAATTGTGTGCCAGGTCCTGCAAATTATAGACTACAGCATTGCATTTGGGCCAGGGCCGGCTCCAGGCCTACTAGCACCCTGAGCTAGAAAAATTTGAAGCGCCTCCCCCCCATGCGTGCGCCGAAGGCGCCTGCACTCCAGGAAAAGTGGGCGTGGCCCAGCAACTTCATATTATCAAACTATAAATAAATATATTTTCATCCCCCCTCTACACACACAATTAGCAGCCTTACATATAACAGCCACAGTAGTGTTCCTTACCCATAATGTCTCCAGTATAGTGTCAGACACATAATGACCCCAGTAGTGCAGTGCCAGATAGACATGATATGCCCCCCAGCAGTGCCACATAGACATGATATGCCCCCCAGCAGTGCCAGATAGACATGATATGCCCCTCGGCAGTGCCACATAGACATGCTATGCCCCCCCAGCAGTGCCACATAGACATGATATGCCCCCCCAGCAGTGCCACATAGACATGATATGCCCCCCAGCAGTGCAACATAGACATGATATGCCCCCCAGCAGTGCCACATAGACATGATATGCCCCCCAGCAGTGGCACAGATATGATATGCCTTCAGCAGTGCCAGATAGACATGATATGCCCCCCAGCAGTGCCAGATAGCCATCATATGCCCCCCAGCAGTGCCACATAGACATGATTTGCCCCCAGCTGTGCCAGATAGACATGATTTGCCCCCCAGCAGTGCCAGATACACATGATATGCCCCCAAGCAGTGCCAGATACACATGAGATGGCCCCCAGCAGTGCCAGATACACATGAGATGGCCCCCAGCAGTGCCAGATATACATAATATGCCCACCAGCAGTGCCTGATACACATGATATGCCCCCCAGCAATGCCAGATACACATGATATGCCCCCCAGCAATGCCAGCCATCATATGCCCCCAGCAGTGCCACATAGACATGATTTGCCCCCAGCTGTGCCAGATAGACAGGATTTGTCCCCCAGCAGTGCCAGATACACATGATATGCCCCCAAGCAGTGCCAGATACACATGAGATGGCCCCCAGCAGTGCCAGATACACATGAGATGGCCCCCAGCAGTGCCAGATATACATAATATGCCCACCAGCAGTGCCTGATACACATGATATACCCCCCAGCAATGCCAGATACACATGATATGCCCCCCAGCAATGCCAGATACACATGATATGCCCCCCAGCAATGCAAGATACACATGATATGTCCCCCAGCAGTGCCAGATGCACATGATATGCCCCCCAGCAATGCCAGATACACATGATATGTCCCCCAGCAGTGCCAGATGCACATGATATGCCCCCCAGCAATGCCAGATACACATGATATGTCCCCCAGCAGTGCCAGATGCACATGATATGCCCCACAGCAGTGCCAGATACACATGTCCGCACACTGCCAGATACATATATGCCCCACAGTGCCAGATACATATATGCCCCCAGTGCCAGATACATATATGCCCCCACTGCCAGATATGTCCCCAGTGCCAGATATGTCCCCAGTGCCAGATACACATGTCCCTACACAGTGCCAGATATGTACCCAGTGTCAGATATGTCCCCAGTGCCAGATATGTCCCCAGTGCCAGATATGTCCCCAGTGTCAGATACACGTCACTACACAGTGCCAGATATGTCCCCAGTGCCAGATACACATGTCCCTACACAGTGCCAGATATGTCCCCAGTGCCAGATATGTCCCCAGTGCCAGATACACATGTCCCTACACAGTGCCAGATATGCCCCCAGTGCCAGATACACATGTCCCTACACAGTGCCAGATATGCCCCCAGTGCCAGATATGTCCCCAGTGCCAGATACACATGACCCTACACAGTACCAGATATGCCCCCAGTGCCAGTTAGGTCCCCAGTGCCAGATACACATGTCCCTACACAGTGCCAGATTTGTCCCCAGTGCCAGATATGTCCCCAGTGCCAGATACGCGTGTCCCTACACAGTGCCAGATATGCCCCCAGTGCCAGATACAAATGTCCCTACACAGTGCCAGATATGTCCCCAGTGCCAGATACACATGTCCCTACACAGTGCCAGATATGCCCCCAGTGCCAGATATGCCCCCAGTGCCAGATACAAATGTCCCTACACAGTGCCAGATATGTCCCCAGTGCCAGATACACATGTCCCTAAACAGTGCCAGATATGCCCCCAGTGCCAGATATGTCCCCAGTGCCAGATACACATGACCCTACACAGTACCAGATATGCCCCCAAGTGCCAGTTATGTCCCCAGTGCCAGATACACATGTCCCTACACAGTGCCAGATTTGTCCCCAGTGCCAGATATGTCCCCAGTGCCAGATAGGCATGTCCCTACACAGTGCCAGATATGCCCCCAGTGCCAGATACAAATGTCCCTACACAGTGCCAGATATGTCCCCAGTGCCAGATACACATGTCCCTACACAGTGCCAGATATGCCCCCAGTGCCAGATATGTCCCCAGTGCCAGATACACATGACCCTACACAGTACCAGATATGCCCCCAGTGCCAGTTATGTCCCCAGTGCCAGATACACATGTCCCTACACAGTGCCAGATTTGTCCCCAGTGCCAGATATGTCCCCAGTGCCATATACGCATGTCCCTACACAGTGCCAGATATGCCCCCAGTGCTAGATACAAATGTCCCTACACAGCGGCGGTTCTTGCCACGGGCAAGCAGTACTTTTGCCCGGGGCGCCGCCTTCCGTAGGGCGCCGGCGCCATCCGGAGGGCGCCGCACCAGGGCAAGATCCGCCACTGTGCCCCCCGCAGTGCCCTGCTGTGCCCCCCCCCCGCTTTGAAGGGAACCAGACGCGTAGCGTCTAGTTTCCCTTCATTGAGAAGACCTTAGTTGTGCGGTGCGCGATGACGTCATCGCGCACCGCACAGCAAAGGTCCTCTCCATGAAGGGAAACTAGACGCTACGGTCTAGTTTCCCTTCATGTAGAGGACCTTTGCTGTGCGATGCACGATGACGTCATCGCGCACCGCACAGCATAGTGGCACAGACACTAGGGGTCATAATTGACCTCTAGTGTCTATGCTGTTCTATGGGAGAGACGTAATAACGTCTCTCCCATAGATCGAAGAGAAGAGAGGAGAGGAGAAGAGCGGCGCCGCCGGCGGAGGGGTCTGCAGCGGTCTGGATCAGGAACGGGGATGGTAAGTATACTTTTTTTTTTATTTAATTTTTTATTTCAGCGTCGTGACCACGCCCCCATTTGAAGCCACGCCCCTATATTTTGCCCGGGGCGCCACAAAGCTAAGATCCGGCCCTGTCCCTACACAGTGCCAGATATGTCCCCAGTGCCAGATACACATGTCCCTACACAGTGCCAGATATGCCCCCAGTGCCAGATATGCCCCCAGTGCCAGATACAAATGTCCCTACACAGTGCCAGATATGCCCCCAGTGCCAGATATGTCCCCAGTGCCAGATACACATGACCCTACACAGTACCAGATATGCCCCCAGTGCCAGTTATGTCCCCAGTGCCAGATACACATGTCCCTGCACAGTGCCAGATTTGTCCCCAGTGCCAGATATGTCCCCAGTGCCAGATACGCATGTCCCTACACAGGGCCAGATATGCCCCCAGTGCCAGATACAAATGTCCCTACACAGTGCCAGATATGTCCCCAGTGCCAGATACACATGTCCCTACATAGTGCCAGATATGCCCCCAGTGCCAGATATGCCCCCAGTGCCAGATACAAATGTCCCTACACAGTGCCAGATATGTCCCCAGTGTCAGATATGTCCCCAGTGCCATATACACATGTCCCTACACAGTGCCAGATATGCCCCCAGTGCCAGTTATGTCCCCAGTGCCAGATACACATGTCCCTACACAGTGCCAGATATGTCCCCAGTGCCAGATTCACATGTCCCTACACAGTTCCAGATATGCCCCTCAGTGGCAGATATGTCCCCAGTGCTAGATACATATGTTCCTACATGGTGCCAGAAATGTGTGTCCCCCACCCACCACCTCCCCCCGCCCCCGCTACCTGCTCACCACGCACCGCGTGTTCTGACGAGTGGGGAGGCTGCTGCTGCTGCTGGCTTCTGCTCTTAAATTGAGGGCGGGGAGGAGAGCGCAGCGTGCGCCTCTCCTGCCCCTCAGTCTCCGTCGACCGCGGCGGTGTTTCACTCCAGCTAGGCACCGGTCTGTGAGCCAATCAAAGCTTGCGGGCCGGCAGCCAATCAGGAGCCTCAGCTGCTGGACTGAGAGCTCTGATTGGCTCACGGCCCGTTTAGCGGGGAGGGGGTTTGGGCTGTGGGATGCAGCACGTCTCTGCTAGTAGGCGACACTGCTGCTCTCTAGGGACGGCTCCAGGCTCCAATAAAGTGTGGCGCCCTGTTCGGTCGCTCTATTGGAACGTGCCTGGAGCCGGCCCTGATTTGGGCCTACATGCATTGGTGGATCTAAGGGTGAGCGATTGGAGTGAACGCCCCCCCTAGCAGAGTCTGTCCTTGATTACTTTTCTGAGATACTACAGCCCTCCTCCCACCACTTCCAAGTACCGTGCACAACACAGCGGCAGCAGAAGACAGCCTAATCATTCAAAAGAGCTGATCACTCTCTCCACAATCCTGCACTGAACTGGATTAGGTCACGTCCTTTCCCTTTATCATTCTTTCTACTACAAGCGATCAGCTCTTTTGAATGATTGATTAGGCTGTTGTCGGCTGCCGCTGTGTTGTGCATGGAACTCGGAAGTGGTAGGACGAGGGCTGCAGTATCCAGAAAGTTACTTCTGAGTGCAGCTCACTCCCAGACTGCATACTGCTCCACTCCTGCACAAGCCAGGCACTGACCCCAGGGGAAGGGGAGAGGATTTGGGGACAGCGAGTGTTGGGGTGGGGCATGCTTCAAGTTCAGCCCCTTAGAATGTAAGCTCTCACGAGTAGGGCCCTCTTCCCTCATGTGCTTATCCTTTTCTTACTTTAATAATCCTCAAATGCCCAGATCCCGCAGTTTTGTGGCCACCTTGGAACTTATCTCTATGTCGTTTACTGGTGTAGTTATGCTTAGTTACCCTGTACTTGTCCTTTATTGTCTTCAACTGTAAGTCACTGTTTTCCTGTTTTGATTATGTGCACATGTACTCTGTAATTGGGCGCTGCGGAACCCTTGTGGCGCCATATAAATAAAGAATAATAATAATAATAGAGCTACAGAAAGTTAGACATATACTATCAGCCAGCAGCAGGCTTGATCCTGTCCCCTCTCTCTCCCTGGATACACTACTACACCCTCTCTCTGCACACCATTCAATGTGTATTCCATGCCATGCCTCACTCAGGTAAGTGGCTGTAGATCTGGGCACCTGGCCAGGGCTGGCACATGACTTTTGGCACCTTCCTGTACCAAAAAAAAAGGAATAAGAAATATGAAAATTAAAATTTAAAATGTGACAACTAAAAAAAAACAACACTGTAAAGGGGAGGAGTTGGGACAAGAAGGGGAGGTGCCAGGACAGGAAAGAGGAGGAGTCAGGATAAATAATTAAACTGTCCCCTCAAAAGTAAAGTCTAGATCCGCCTCTGCCTACATGTCTTAAAAGCTACTACTCTAAGGGGCCAATTTATCACCATCCAATGGGATGTGATAAAATAGACCCAATCCGTACTGCGATTATTAATTACATTGCATGGATGTATAAATTATTGCATGCAGGGACAGAGCTTGTGAGAAAGCTCTGTCCATTCAAAGACACATTGCAGCATTATCTTGGTATTTTTATGTAAAAAAAGATCCAACAAGTATGCACTGCGCATGCGCTGGCAACATCACCACTAAAGCCGCAGCTGGGTAAACTCCTCCTTTGCGTTGACCCCCCCCCAGCGCTGCAACACCCGACACCCCCACCCCCCTCCCCCCCTTCCCACTGCTGATCATAATCACCATCCCAGGGATCGGTGGTCAGAACTCCTGGAGGGCTGCCAGTAATCAGGGCTCCCTGCTGCTGTGACCTCCTGTTTGCTGACACTTTTCAGTATCACTTTATTGCACCAGGAGTTACAGGAGCGTCAGGGAGCCCCGATGACCAGCAGCCTGCACCAGAGCATCGATCAACAGTTTCTGGGTAGGTATTATTTATTTTCCTGTTTTTTATATTTTTGCACAGTGATCAGCTTGTGTGTCCATCGGACACACATAGCTGATAACACTGCCGACTCCTTGTTCAGCTTTCTTTGCCTAGGGGCAGAGAAAGCTGTGCAAGAGTACAGGATCTGCAGTGAGCCCTCTGTCTCAGGACAGCGTTATTATCACAGAGCTCACTGTGGTGTTTTTAAAAACAAAAATTGTTTTCGGAAATTTGTTCAGATCGCATTTTACATTATAAGTATGGGAAATGTGATCTGGTTACTAAACAAAGTGAATTAAATGGTTTGGAGCAGTTTTTCCAAAAACTGCTCCAAAAGTCATTTAATACATTCAAGTGACACTAAAATAATGTGAAACTGTTGAAAACACCCGTTTTCACATTATTTTAGTACAAACAGGTTAATAAATCTGCCCGTAAAAAAAAGTATTCCTGCGTTTGAGTGATGCTTTGCCTAAATGGTAAGGCATTGATAAGGGAAACACATTTAATTTAAAACAAAAATAATAATAATAATTAAAAAAAGAAGCAGTGTGGCAGGTACTACTCATGTAAAGTAATGCAAGTAGATGAATTACATATTACCATCAGTTTTATTTAATGTTAATATAAATAAAAGCAAACCTAGGTAAAATTTATTTGACATATATATATTTGTTTAAAGGGCGTATTTGGAAAATATAAGGGTCATGGCCATTTAAAAATTATTTTGAAACTCATACAGACCCTTCTTTAAAACAGAGTAAAAAAAATGTGTATCCCAGCGCTGGAAGACAAATTATGGTTTGCTTCGTGTGTAAAATTATGAACAATTTATTAACATTACATATATAAAACAATTAAAAAAGGAATATATCCCTAATACCACGAATTGGTAAAATTCATTCGTCTTATCTGGATAGACTCGATTGTGCAGATAGATGTAGGAAAAGCTTTTCCTACATCTATCTGGACTCCACTTTCCAAACAGACCTACAGGACCTCTGTCATCCCCTGGCAAAAATTGGACTCTTTCTCCCATCACT